>NC_086450.1:106223893-106908893 GCF_028390025.1 Pseudophryne corroboree | reverse complement strand
TTGGTCAGCAGTACCCGGGTTCCCATGGCTCACCCACTTGCGCAGGACCATGGGCAAAGATTTCAAGTAGCGGTCCATGACGACTCTTTTCAACCATCTGGGGACCAGTTAATGTCTCTGGCTGTAACCATTTTTTTGTTAGCTGAATAAGGTCGTGCATCTGGGAGTGAGGAGGCTTCTCCATGGCGTACACCCAACGGTGCACCCGTTGTGCTCGTACTGACAGCGTGACTCCCAGGCGGGTCAGGATCTCAGTCTTTAGTTTATCATAGTCCCGAGCCTCAGCAGGGCTTAAATCAAAGTACACTTTTTGGGGCTCACCTGACAGAAAAGGTGCCAGCAGACTGGCCCACTGTGCTTTCGGCCAGTTCTCACGCTCGGCAGTCCTTTCAAACGTGGTCAAGTAGGCCTCCACATCATCAGCCTCTGTCATTTTCTGCAGGAAGTGACTGGCCCGTATAGAACTAGAGCTGGTCGGAGCACTGACGGCCATATCTCCAATTCGGGCTGCAAGGCGCTGCATCACTTCTGTTAAGGCCTCTCGCTGTAGTCTCCAATTTTCCTCCATTGCCACCTGCTGCTGTCTGTTGGCCTCCTGCTGAGCCGCTGTAGCTTGCAGCAAGGCTTTGAGCAGTTCCTCCATGTCGACAGACTTTTCAGGCGGCTTTGTAGCTGCTTTCACCCAGGACATATATCAAATCCTGAGGGCGAGTCTCAATAACTTCACACTGGGCTGTATCTGCATAAACCACCGTTTTCTGCAGGCCTCACAAAGCTGCTGCTTTCACTTATGCGCAGAACGGAGTTGCTCGCATTCTCCACCAAGTTGTAACACTGTAAGGGTACAAGGTGCCGTTTCCTGGGATAAATGGCAGCCTGCAGCAGCTGAGGAACCACACAAGTCCAGTTTCCGGTACAACTGGCCCCAGCCAGTTTTATTATACAGAAAATAAAACAAACAGCAAAAGAAAATACCTTGCCTGTCCGGCACTAACTAAACACAAGATGTTCCTAACTATCACTAAACAAAAAAACACAGAGTTCTCCAGTACACTGTATAGCTCACTTGTATCAGGAAGCGTGTTTCTCTCACAGAGATCCTGCACTCTTCCCAGGCAGTCTGCACACCCTAATCAGGCCAGCAGCTCTATAACACTCTTACACAGCTGAAAGCCTGATTAGCCATCTGTGAGGCCAAAGACCCGAACTGGGCCCAATGTCTGGAACTTGCCCCATCTCTCTTTCAGGGCCCTTACCCAGCTTTTCCAACAAACTGAAAAGGTTCTAACAAAACAAAACATATTCCTAGAAGTTTTCATTTTTCTAATACATGTAAGACAAGAACCTGGGACAAACATACCTGCCCTCAAACACTATCCCAGTGTTCTTGTCACAATATATATATATAATTAAAACCCAGAACATACTGTAATGCAGCCTTACGTTCTTTTTATGTGCTTTTGCACTGGTACAGGTAGCCAAGGAGTCCCCTGAGCTGGCTGAGAACGGGTGCTGGGCTGGCTGCTGCCTCCACGGAGTCCATGCGCGGCTGTCCGATTCCTCCCTCCTCCTTCCCTGCAGCCTGCGCGGCCAGCCAATGACTGAGCCGCAGGCTGCTGCCTCCTCACACTATTGGACAGCTGAGCCGTCGCTCAGCTGTCCTTCCATCACAGGCAGTGCAGCCAGTGGAGCCGCTGCCGGGAGCCAGGGACAGCAGTCGCTGAGCTGCCCTGCTGCTGCGTGTGGCACCGGCTCCCGGGAGCGCAGCGCAGTACCGCAGATCGGATATCTGTTCCGATCTGCGGCAGTGAAGGGGGGCCCTTCGAAAAAAGGGGGCCCGGGGTACTTATCCCCGGGACCCCCCTCTTAATCCGGCTCTGCTCGGGGGTATATTTACTAAAGTGGTATTTTATAGAAGTGGAGAGGTTGCCTTTAGCAACCAGTCTGAATCTGGCTATTATATACTAGAAGGTGCTAGATAAATGATAAGTAGAATCTTATTGGCTGCTATGGACATCATCTCTACTTCTAAAATTTGCAATTTACTAAATATACCCCTGGACTTAATCTATTTTTTTATTTGCCTGATGCCAATTAGCCTAACAGTATGTTTTTGGAGGAATACTGTACATACGATTTACTGGAGGCCGGGATGCCGGATATCCATATCCTTGAGGGCTTGGTGGTTCGCTGCGCTCGCCACAGGATCTATTCCCACTCTGTGGGTGTCGTGGACACTAAGGAGTAGGAATAGTCCTGTTGTGCCGGGATTCCGGCTGGCGGCATTGCTGGCTGGCGGGATTCTGGCATTGGTATCCTGACCACCAGGACCCCGACAGCCGGCAAATTGAATGGATTCAGATTTTGGAAAGTGGGTGGAAACTGGAGCACCTGGAGAAAATCCATGCAAACACATTAGGAACATACAAAGTCTACACAGATAGGGCCTTGATTGGAATTAAACCTATGATTCCAGTGCTGTGAGGCAGTAATTCTAACTTCTGTATCACTGTACTGCTTTACAATCCAATGTGCACCAAACCAGCATACATCTTATATGGACTTTTTTTGAAATACAAACATGGGACTTGACTAAATCAAATCTAACTCTCTCTGCACATGTTACATCTGCTCCGAAATATGTACAAGGTAAATGGCGCTTCACAAAGGCACACACCTAAAATAGACTCTACAAGCTGCTCTCCCAATGTGGGCGGGCTGCCCCAACAGACCAAAAAATGAAAGAAAAAGATGGGAGCGCTGAAAGAGTCTATTATCATTTTTATTAATAATAAAAAACAATGATCTGAATACTAAAATGTGAAATTCACATGAGTTAATAACCTGAATAGAAGATATAATGAAGCAAGCTGCTAGCAACAATATAATAAATATTTAAATACAAACTAGAGCTTAGCCACAGTCAAATGACCGTAAATGAATATGAGGTATTGTAAAATAAAGGACTGATTTTATACTAAAATTGCAACAGGCATCCGATGGGAATAATATAGTACATAAATGTGGTGGGTGTCTTACCCACTAAGAGGGATATCCAATTAGCCCCATTAAAACATCGGGTCCGAAAAACGTCCGTTTTCTGACTTTTTTTCCGAGGTTTCACCGATTTTTCTTTTACAGGCTATCCAGATAGATCACCTGTAAAAAAAAAAAAAAAAACCTTTCTCCCGAAAACACACAGGTTCAGTGAAACCTGTGTGTTCTCGTGTGAAACAGCCCGTTTTCGGATGAAAACGGGTCTGTTTCCGGGGATTCTGCTTCGCCTGCCGGAGGCAGGTGAAACAAAATCCCAGATAAGCCGCAGCACGCGCTGGCTTATCGGGGCTAATTGGATATCCCCCTAAGTATGGTGATCCCCTATAAAATGACCACATGCTCTGAGGAATGCTGTAAAGGAATGAGAGAGAGCACTGAATGAAATGGAATCCTGCTTTAGCCGTGCGTCCACAGGCTGAAGTGCATAGAATGAACACTGTGCAGGACCAATAGGATAGTTCAATGGCAATGAGAGATTAGTAATAGTGTAGTTAGTAAAGTCTCTCTCCTCTCGTGAATGAAATGGTTCCCGCTGATGGAATGAATGGTGGCTGAATTGAACCAGGTGTGCAGCGGCTTGATTGCAAACCTTGTGCCGCCGGCACTAATCACTAGCAGGATCTCTTAGGTGGCATGGGGGTAAAAACAGTACCTGCAAAACCAGTGACTGAAAGCACTTCCTGTGTGGTCACTTTCCTCCAATAAGTGATGATACGTCCTGCTGGTATTGAAACTGTACTGAGCCGGGTGTGCAGCGGCTCGATGCACTGAGTGTACAGCCAGCTGTGCCGCTGAAGTAATACCCTTTGCGATGGGGAGGAATGATGGAATCACACTGGTTAGGAGGCAGCAAACGATGTGGTTGAATGAGGAGATGGATTGCCTTTAGCAGAAATGAATTGAAGATAGAATTATGGAGCCAATAGATAAATGTAGCAAAGCAGCCGGTGAATCCTTCAATGGGAATACCTTAACACGTTTCTCTTCCTCTCTGACTGACCGTTTCATCAGAAGGAAATGAATGCTCCACCTGCAGTACAACATGGTTTTGCTCTGGAGTTGCTGGCTTTTTTGCTTTACTTACAAACATGAATCAGGGCCAAAATGCACTCTGATACTTATTTGAAAGTAGGTCTCCAGCTTCAGCAATTTTTTTGTTATCATTCAGGTCCACTATGCCCCTTACCCTTGATTCCAAAGCATGCTTCTCTACTCTTACGGGAACGTCCAGAGGCTGAATCGCGTCATTGTAACCACGCCCCCACTGTGCAATGCCAGTATTGCATAGTAGGGGATCGTGGCTAAGATGATGCATTTGCAAAGCCATGCCTGCTCCCACCCACAGCCTCTTCTGTCGCGTCATGCCTCTTCCCCACCTACTATGCCAAGCCATGCCCACCGCATCTCCCGTTACTGTGCCGACCTGGCCAGAAAGTTGGCAGCTATGATCCAAATGTCTTTGCATTGGATATTTTTGTATCTGCATAATAGCTTAGCCATTACCTCTAATCTCAATTAAATTATAGGTCCCTGGAAGCAAAACTTAGCTGAAGGTGGATTTACCCTGTTCACAGTTGCTGGTGCAAATCAATATATCTTATTCCTAGTTATTTGGGTGTGATCTGTTTTATAAACACAGGTTGAGTCTCCCATACCTGAAATGCTTGGGCAGAGCCGGCCCTAACCAATATGATGCCCTAGGCAAGATTTTGGCTGGTGCCCCCTAGCACCCCCGCTGGTTCCGCCTCTGACCTTGCACTTCTTTCCCAGCACCATCACACCTCATCCATAGCAGTCCTTATTTTGGTGTTTGTACCCCCTATATTTTAAATAGGAACAGTTCGCACATTTGGCACACAGCCCAAAAAGGGGTGTGTTTTTGCTGGCAAGGGGCATGGCCACACAATAGTAACCCCAATTCCAATTACGCCACACAGTACTGCACTTTATTCACATTTGATAATGCGATAGTATCCATAATTCATATTACATCCCACAGTAGTATCACTTTACCTTATAAACGTTACACCTCACACCCCTTATTCACATTACATCACACTGAATTGCTCCTTATTCACATTACACCACACCCTATTGCTCTTTATTCACATTAGATGACACAGTAGTGCCCTTTCTATATGCAACGCCACATAATTGAGCACCTTAAACACATAATGCCACACAGTAATGCCCCTAACACATATGAAACACATTATTAATGTCCTTATAAGCATAATGTGCCTTACACATTATGACAATCTTTCTTAATGCCCTTTTACACATAATGTCCCTTACACATATGCCGCACATTATTAATGCCCTTATACACATAATGACACACATAGTGCCCCCTACACATTTGCTGCACATTATTAGTGCCCCTATACACATAATGGCACATACAGTAGTACCCTGTTACACATATGCCACACATTATTAATGCCCTTATACACATAATTACACACATAGTGCCCCTTACACATGTTGCACATTATTAATGCATTTTTACATGACACACATAATGCTCCTTATACATATTCCGAACACTACTGCACAACCAACCCACTCACATGCACACAGCACTCACACTGCCACTAACACTGTGACCTCTGCCTCTGCTTGGATACATATGTGTCCTCATAAATCTTGCCTCAATGCTAACGTCGGGGAATTTTTTTTTTATGAAAATGCATCTTATTTGCATTGCTATGTGGCTAGGATGCACAAGCAGCTTCTGCTGATTAAAATGATATGCAGCATGCCTATATACTGTGTGCGACTGTGGCTGTATCTGCATATGAAATGCTACACACAGAATATAGGCATGCCACATATCATTTTAATCAGCAGAAGCTGCTGATGCCCCTAGGCATATCAAATGCCCTAGGCAATTGCCTAGTTTGCCTATGCCTATGGCCGGCTCTGTGCTTGGGGCCAGAAGTATTTTTGATTTTACGTATTTTGGAATATTTGCATATCCTAATGAGATATCTTGGGGATGGGACGAAGTGTAAATACAAAATGTATTCATGTTTCATATACACCTTATACATACAGCCTGAAAATGAGGGGATTTGGGATATTTCGGACATGTGAGACTCAGCCAGTTGTGACCGTAATGTCCTTTTTTTCTTCTTTTTTTTTTAAACGTGTATACACTTAAGCTAAGATCTCCATTTGTGTATGACAGGCCTTTTTCTGTTTTGTGGCACAGTTTTCATCTGCTGACTTTTATGCCCTTTTGGTTTCAGTCTGAATTTACTGTTAATGAGATTGCATTATCATTTGTATTGTCAGTGCCACATATGATGAAAGCAGAAGCTATTGCAAAACTAAACAAAACTTCGCACCTAATTATTTCAGATTTCCGCCCTAGATATTTAATGATAAAACACATCACGCAGTGAGTGAATGCGTCTGGTGTAATTGAAAGTGTCAGCTGTTAGCAGTGATGTAATGTGATGTCAGCCTGTCATGAAAACTGCCATCCTGGTGATAATGTCTTCTCTCTCTTCTTCTATATGCTTGTCTAGTCTCGGCAGACACCCGAGGGTGAGTTCCTCCCTCTCGATCAACTTGAACTGGATGTAGGATTTAGCACAGGGGCAGATCAGCTCTTTCTGGTATCGCCGCTAACAATCTGCCACATGATTGATGCAAAGAGCCCCTTCTATGACCTGTCTCAGCGATCCATGCAAACGGAACAGTTTGAAATCGTTGTCATCCTAGAGGGCATTGTGGAAACTACCGGTGAGCTGATTATTCTTGTCCAATCTTTCCATCTAATATACAGTGTGTGTATAACATCTCAGCGTCCTCTTATTACGTTTCAGCTGTAGCAGCACTAGGTAGCTTATGGTGTCTCCATCTTCCTGTGCGCAGAGCAGGCTGTATAAAGCTCTGACATATACATGTATATCTGCCAGTCGTCATGGGGTTCTGCATGCAGAGGGCGTGGCCTCTAGGTTAGGGGTCATACCTATATATTGGACCGTATAGAGCATGGCCCGGGTGTTTCAGCGAGCATATTGTCAGATAAATGAAGATGGGGTGATCATTTTTACCTGTCCCATATCCAACGATCAATATAATAATTTCCTGCCATTTCCGTTAGCTCAGAGGTTAGATATATAATCACCATAGTCGGTGGGAGCTGTGGTAAGTGGAACAATTCAATGCGAATTGAGCCATTAAGACCGCTTGTCCACCCGTATCACTGGGCAAGTGGGCACGATCTGGGTGCTCATCAACTGAGCTCCAAGTCACCCCTGGAGAATAGGCAAATATGATTATGAGTTACAGATATATGAGGGGCGTGGATCTTTAGGGTGACCAGTATTTGGTCAACAGTGAATAGGTTGACCCCATATGGTCGACATGTAAAAGGTAGACACTTGCAAAGGTCGACAGGTACAAAAGGACAACACTATAAAAAGTTAAACATGGCAATGGTCGACATACATTTTTAAGTTTTGGGTGTCAAATTCAACGTTAACCCACATGGAACCCCAAATAATGTACAGTATCCTCTTGCCTTACCGCTTTGCTCACCATGCTTCGGGTACGGTAGCTCGCTGTGCTTGGAATAGGTTACTATTCCCAATTGTAGTCCACGTGGATGGTAAACTAAGATAAAGAAGAAAAAATTAAGATTAAAAAAAACCTAAACCTTGTGTCGACCATATGTGTGTTGACCATTGTCATGTTGACCATTCAAACCTGTTGACCTTTTGTACCTGTTGACCTTAAGCACCGTCGACTTTTACATGTCGAGCTTTTGACCATGCTTAAGGTCAACCATATGTCGATTATATGGGATCGACCTATTAACTGTCGACCTATCAAGCGGTTACCATATATGAGATAGATAAACACATTAGAGAGAAAAGAATATAAAGCTAATGGATGGATAGAGAGGAGATAGATGTGAGGTCAGCGTAAATACATGAGATACATAGATTTATTTTCTTGTATTACTCTTATTCCTCAATGCAGATGAAATTTGTTATTCAACTTTCCCCCCCGGTATTTAGTCTAACACTCACTGCTCCAGTATCTATTTGGTTAAATTTCCTACAAATCTAATTTGGCACATCCACTGCCACAGTCATGCTATAATAAACAATGGCTAATTACTTTTATGTAGCAAAGCTAGAGTGATTTAGTTGTGTTTTGTATTTCAGTGCATCTTGCTCATACCATCTGTTTTGAATTACATTTCTTAGTAATAGACCAACCATTTGATAACTCGGGATGAAGACATCAATTTTAGCATTTTTGCAAAACACTTTTTTAAATAATTTCAAGTTACTACCTTGCTGGGTTTCTAATGTTTCATAATTGCATCTATCCATACCCTACTCGTTGTTAAATCTATTGTTAGATATTGATATATAGTATAGAGTGTCAATGTTTGTTTTATTATTGGGCTAAACGGGTTGGGTCGGGATGACGGTCAGGATGTCGGTGGTCCTAATACTGACAGTGTAATTCCGATGGTCAGAATCCCGACACATTTTAGTAAGTCTGCTATCTCTCGTCCTTACCTTCCCCTTAACCCTCCCTACCCACAGCCTAACCTTGACCTTCCCTCTATTGCCTAACCTCACCCCTGCAGCTTAACCCTCCCTCTAGTGCCTAACCCCTCTCCCGCAGCCTAACCCTAACCCTCCCTTTAGTGCCTAACCCTAATTCCCCCCACTGCCTAACCCTAACCCTCCCTCTAGTACCTAACCCCACCTCTGCAGCCTAACTCTAACCCTGCCTCTAGTGCCTAACCCTAACCATCTCTCCTCCTCTGCAGCCTAACCCTAACCCTCCCTCTAGTGCCTAACCCTAATTCCTCCCCCCCCCACTGCCTAACCCTAACCCTCCCTCTAGTGCCTAACCCTAACACCACCTCTGCAGCCTAACTCTAACCCTCCCTCTAGTGCCTAACCCTAACCCTCTCTCCTTCCCCGCAGCCTAACCCTAACCCTCCCTCTAGTGCCTAACCCTCTCTCCTTCCCCGCAGCCTAACCCTAACCCTCCCTATAGTGCCTAACCCTAACCCTCTCTCCTTCCCCGCAGCCTAACCCTAACCCTCCCTCTAGTGCCTAACCCTAACCCCACCTCTGCAGCCTAACCCTAACGCTCTGATTGTTGGGATTCTGGCGTCAGGGTTCTAAGTGGTGTCAGGATTTCGGTTCCGGTTAATGCTTCTAAGTTTGAACTGATTTGCAGTCTACGCAGATTGCTGGATCTACCTGCTGTACCATTACCAAAGATGTGTCTGCAAATGGTATGCATGTGTGATTATTGGCATGTTGATGTGCATTAACAGCTTGTTTTGATTCATGATTCCAGGATTAGCTGTGTGTAATGTTTACATGAAGACACTGAGCCCTCTAGTCACCTTTCTTTTGTACAAGGCTCAAATGAAAAAATAAAATAATGAATGAATAGATAGGTATTGACCACAAAGGAAAAGAACACCAGAGTGACTTGAACATTATGATTAAAGCGTTTGGTAAATACCTGCTAGCAGTAGCACAGTGATGTATTGTGATTAATCTTTGCAGAAGTGGAAGATTATAGATGTCATTTAGAATATCCTGTAATAATGTGCATGATAGATGAAAAGTACATCTTAATATGAGATCTGTATATTCATAACTTATTTTAATTGCTTTAAAGATAAATAATGAATCACATGACCTGCTCATCCCTGTGTCACTGCAAATTGAAATGTATAGGTAGGAAACCTTAGGAGGCGCAGTAGTCATTTTGGGAGTGCCTATGATGAATCAGACAGATCAGTATTTGATAAGCATGACGGATGAGATGGAATAGACTTTATTGCAAGTTCATGATCAGTTTGCCTTGTGATTCATACTATTAAAATAATGATATTAACTGAGAAGAATTGATTATGTCATAGTTGCAGTCAGGGGAATTTTAAGAGAGGAGAGGGGCCGTGTGCGGGCTTTGTGCGGGCCCCACTCTTCTCTGGCAGTGTGTTCATGGGCAGGTCTCCGGGAACATGGCGTCCATGTCTTGTTTTCAGGGACATGTATATTGCACGTGTGCAAATCAATGGGAAAATGGCCAACGCAGGACTCCAGAGGGGTAAGTATAATAATATGGGTGCAGTTGTGCAGTTTGCCCCCTCCCCCCTGAACCCAGGGACCCGCGTGCACCGCACACCTTTAACCCATTATAGATACACCTATGGTTGCAGTCTTTGCTGCATGGATATCGGGACGTAGATATCTATATATGCATCCATATATGGTGGTCAGCACAGGCACAGAGATGACAGGTCCTCTGTAATACAACTTCAGTTTAGTTGCACAACATATATTTAGTTAGGTGTTTTTTCTTTGGTGGTTAATAACCCATAGGTTTTGTGCCATGGGAGCCAGGAAGCCATCTTAAGCATGGGTTGGATGATAACTTACAGGCCTGGTGTTGCCGTAAAAGAAAATCTTAAAGTATACTTCTCAGGGCACTAGGACTGGGAACAACTTTGGGGAATACTCTGATTTTGAGAAACAGCAAGCAGCCTCTGGGGCACTTCTTTCTTCGACTGATCTAAAGACTATTCCTGAGATACTCCGGACCAGCCCTGAAGCAGGGCGGCCCTGCCCCCTGGACATGTGGCATCATTAGGTTATGCCAAGCACCAGGAAGAAGAGTACTGCCTGACGCGTCTTTAGGGCGGGTCTGCAGTGTGCAGAGTGTGTGCCCAGCAACTCTACTGGTTTAATGGCAACCTGCAATTCAAATGAGGATGCCGTATGGCAGAGATGGTGCCAGGCGCCCAGCTCCGGACAGGAGCTCAGCCCTAGTTACGGCCCTGCTCCAGTCAGGCTTCTGTGAAGAAAGTACAAAAGTGGAAAGAGATATCTGGTATAAGTACAGCTGTAGATCAGATCAGGAAAGGACTATTTAGTAGATGGCTGAAATCATGCAACCGTAACAGATTTGGCTTCATGTTCCCTCTCACAGCATACTGTATATGGATACACAAGGCACTAGACCTATGAAAGCTGTAATGACAGGACTTGGAGTAACACTGATACAAAACTGTAACAGATGGCAGTGATGTCGTGGCAGTGCGTCATCTTGAGACCCTGTACACATGCCCTCATTTGAAATCTATTCTGATTCTTGTTCATGGCGTATGAGATGTTTACTGTGCAATAACTGAAGATTGCAAACCATTAAGTGAGCGTCTTCTCTTTCATTGTTCAGAAAGATACATTTGATGCAATTTTTTTTCTACCATTGATACATTGGGGGCACTTATAAAAAGTGCGCCATCTGGTGATGCTCAATACCGCAGCCTGATCAGAGATTTACAGCAGAATCTCATTACGTCACTGAAATGAAGGCTAGCTGATGCTATTGGGACGGGATGGCTAAGGAGACTAGAGTCCTGGGGAATTTTTTAGTTTAGGGTAGGTGTAATATTGTTTTAAAGTTTATCTCCAAAATTTACCTTATTGCTGATAATTTAATTGTAGCAAAAATTTGTAGTGAATATGGCGTATATTTAAAATTTAAAAAAAAAGCGGGATTTGGCGTTGATCACATGACCGCCGGCATCCCGACCGCCAGGATGCCAAATGCATCCCTTATAATTCTGGGCCAAGTTCATATAATTGGTTAAAATGCACCTATGAGAGTCAATCTGTGCCTGAGTTCCAAATGTATCAGAATTTACCAAGGAGATGTGGCTGTTAGATTAATATGTTTTCTTTCATTTCTCAGTTGTGAGGCCGTTATTTTAGAAGTGGTGTCTCTGGCTGGGAGGGGTGGGGGTGGATGGGTATTGCTATTCATGTTATGTTAAATGTAAATAATTTTGTTCTAGGAATGCTTAATAAAAAAAGAAGAAAGAAAAAGGTTTATCTGTAATTTGCTGACAATCTATTTATTATAAGTGTAGGGTGCACTCTATGCAAATAAGTGAGGACACGGAATACCTTATTCAGAGATGAATGCAGATCACTGCATACGCAGCCAGATCTGTCTTCATTTCTGCACATGCTGGGGGGTGCCAAGCACAGGGTAAAGCCGCCCAGTGTGTGTGAAGCCGCCTCCCGATGCGTCCGCAATTAGATTGCGGACATCTCAGAACTAAGGTTGACCCCCTGGTGCGCTGTCAGGCGGTCAGCGAAAATGCTCCCACCACGACCCCATTAGGTATGCCCCAAACCCCCCCTCCCGCCCCCCAAAGATGCTGCGATGGCCGACGCTGTCAATCACACTGCAGCCGCATCCTTCATTCCTGGATGTGGCTGCAGTGTATAAGGACACGCACGTGCACAGTGGCCAGATGCAGCGCTGCGAGCGACCATGCGGCTGCGGCCAGGTCTAAGTGAGGGCCAGATTCTGCAAGGAAAAATTACTTAAATAAATTGTTTTACTCTCCACTAGCAAATTATTCTAAAACATCTCTAAGCTTATAAAGCAAAATTTCTCAAGTGGTCACCAGCAGTAACTGAACTATTGGCAGCAGAACAGCGTGATCGTGCCAAAGCTTGCTGCAAATTGTGTCTTTAAATAAGACTTGCACAGGTGTTAAGACACTGCTGATTGGATGAGCCACAGCATCAATCACAAATGAAAGGTTTGCACACACAGGGCTCGATTGTAATGTGGGAATAAGAGCAGGTAACCGTGCATCTTGGCAAAACCATGTTGCCCTGCAGGTGGGGCAGATGCAGAGAGAGATTCATATTTGGGAGGGGCATGCCCAAACTCAAGTCTAACTTGCTGCGCAAAAATAAAGCTGTTCAGCATTTGTGGTGGCATGCAAAAGCAGCTAATATATACCCTGAATGCAAAAATGTAACATTGGTCGCAACACTATGGTCGCACATAATATTAGTTGGAACTAAGATGCCGAGATGCAGTCTCTGGCTGTGCCACCCTCCGAAATGGTCGCAACATGTCTCCGTTTTTTACGCAATACAGTATCTCCCCCTTACAACCATAAAACGCTCGCTACCTGTCCAAAGCCTCACTACATTTGCCATTGTAACTCCATTGCTTCACATGTGCAGTACAATAGAAAAACCAACGGTTGTTTGCAAAAGCATCAGAATTACTCTCACCTCAGAATCGGGTCCACACTTTCTTGCTCTTTTTTTCTTTACTTTCAGAATCGGGCCCACAGTCCGGCATTTATTACGTAACCTTATATGTTTCAAATGAATCTTGGTTGTTGCACTTCTTGGAAGCATACATGATTGATCATTATTGACTTGTGTCCTACAGCGATTCTACACCTATTCCAGATGCTTTGCATCATGTTTTTTGCCGTTCAACACATTTGATCTTTCCTTTAAATTAAGTGGAAATACCTTTAGGGGGTAATTCAGACTGCATTGCTGCAGCGGCAGTGATCGTAGTCTGTGCACCCCGGGAGCCCAGTAGCAGAGCCGGCCCTAACCAATATGATGCCCCAGACAAGATTTTGGCTGGTGCCCCCTAGCACCACCGCTAGTTCGGCCTCTGACCCTGCATCCTTTTCCAGCACGATCACCTCTCACCCATAGCAGTCCTCATTTTGGTGTTCCTACCCCCTATATTTTTAATAGGAACAGTGGCCCTCATTCCGAGTTGTTCGCTCGTTCTTTTTCATCGCATCGCAGTGAAAATCCGCTTAGTACGCATGCGCAAAGTTCGCACTGCGACTGCGCCAAGTAACTTTACTATGAAGAAAGTATTTTTACTCACGGCTTTTTCCTCGCTCCGGCGATCGTAATGTGATTGACAGGAAATGGGTGTTACTGGGCGGAAACACGGCGTTTCAGGGGCGTGTGGCTGAAAACGCTACCGTTTCCGGAAAAAACGCAGGAGTGGCCGGAGAAACGGTGGGAGTGCCTGGGCGAACGCTGGGTGTGTTTGTGACGTCAACCAGGAACGACAAGCACTGAACTGATCGCACAGGCAGAGTAAGTCTGGAGCTACTCTGAAACTGCTAAGTAGTTAGTAATCGCAATATTGCGAATACATCGGTCGCAATTTTAAGAAGCTAAGATTCACTCCCAGTAGGCGGCGGCTTAGCGTGTGTAACTCTGCTAAATTCGCCTTGCGACCGATCAACTCGGAATGAGGGCCAGTGTGCACATTCAGCACACAGCCCAAAAAGGGTTGTGTTCTTGCTGAGAAGGGGCATGGCCACACAATAGTACCCCTAGTTCAAATTACTCCACACAGTAGTGCAACTTTATTCACATTTTATCATGTGATAGTGTCCCTAATTCACGTTACATCGCACAGTAACCTTATATACGTTACTCCTCACAGTAGTACCCCTTATTCATGTAACATCACATCGAATTGCTCCTTTTTCACATTACACCACACCATATTGCTCTTTATTCACATTAGACCACACAGTAGTGCCCTTTCTATACGTTACGCCACACAGTAGAGCACCTTATACACATAATGGCACACATTAGTAATGCCTTTATACACACAGTAATGCCCCTTACACATATGACGCACATTATTAATGTCCTTGCAACATAATGCCCCTTACACATATGACACACATTATTAAAGCCCTTATACACATAATGACACACATAGTGCCCGTTACACATTTGCCGCACATTATTAATGCATTTATACAAATGACACAAATAATGCCCCTTACACATATGCCGAACACTACTGCACAACCAACCCACCCGCACACAGCACTCACATAGACACTAACACTGTGACCTCTTCCTCTGCTTGGATACAGATGTGTCCACATACATCTTGCCTCAATACGCCATGCAGCAGGAGATGCCTGGCGTGAATCAGCTGGCAGCTCTGCTAACGTTGGGCACCTTTTTGATGAAAATGCATCTTATTTACATTACTAAATGGCTAGGATGCACAAGCAGCTTCTGCTGATTAAAATGATATGTGGTATGCCTATATTCTGTGTGCTACTGTGGCTGTATCTGCATACAAAATGTAGCATTTTGTATGCAGATACAGCCGCAGTTGCACACAGAATGTAGACATGCCGCATATCATTTTAATCAGCAGAAGCTGCTTGTGCCCCTTGGCATACCAAATGCCCTATTCATTTGCATAGTTTGCCTATGCCTAGGGCCGGCTCTGCCCAGTAAGATGCTATCAACATCTCAGGGCTGCGAGCCTGATTGACAGGCAGAGGCGGTCGCAGGGCGGGAGGGGGCGTGCCAACGGTGTTAGTACACCGTTGGTGGTGCGTGGTCCGGACAACGGAGGCGTGTCCATTCCGTTGCGGGGTGGGCCGCGGTGACTGCGTGATGTCACACGCAGCCACTGCAACTCGGGAAACGGCGAGTAACGGCCTGCCAGTACGCAGGAGCTGTACTGGCAAGGAGCTACTCATCAGGTGCAGAAGCATCGCCGCTATGCAATGCTTTTGTACCTGTGCATGGGGGGGAAGGGGGGGTAGGGCTTGACATGCAGGGCGGCCTAGCACCGTGCTGGGCTTCCCCCATCATGTCAGAGTAAATTATCACAGATGTGCTCAATTTAGCACATCTACGATCTGATCTGAATTAGGCCCTTAAACCAGTGGTTCTCAAACTGTGTGTTGTGGTACCCTGGGGTGCCTCTTTGTTCTTGCAGGGGTGCCTTAGATTGGTGGTCAGGGACAAACGCAGGATTTGTGAAGGGGAGTTTCCAAAGAGGGGGGTGGAGCCAAACATAATGGGACGGGCACTCTGTAGCTTGTCCAGATGCCTTCCAACAGTAATGTAATATGCAGTATAGAAATGGTAGCAGTCAGGGACTCATTGTCACTCAGAAAAGAAGCCTCACAGGTGCTCACAGGCTACTCTAACGTTTTGCTTTATAATAACTATTAGAAACTAAAACGTTGGAGTAGCCTGTGGGCACCTGTGAGGCTTCATTTCTGAGTGACAAAGAGTATATATATATATATATATATATAGATACACACACAATGCAATTTGACCACGTACATGCTGTGCTACAGTGCCTGGGATTTGAAAATAATGTAGACAGCCACACAAGCTACATTATTTTCATATCCGTGGAGTGCCGCCCGTCTCTGTCTCACACAGATAGATAGATAGATAGACAGACAGACAGAATGGCACTCAATGGTCTAATTGTCAAAATAAAATCAAGGCAACAGCATCAAAGTTTACAACGTTTCGGGTATTTATTACTCGTGAACTGGCAGTATGTATGTGTTGCCTGACAATGGGTAAAATAAATACCCAAAACGTTGCAAACTGCAAACTTTGATGACTTTGATGCTATTGCCTTGATTTTATTTTAAGAATAAGACCACTGAATGCCATTCTGTCGCTTAACTATCACTACTATGGTTACGCACACCATGGCGGATCATTTTTTGAGAATGAGAGTGGCAGCCAATATGGACTACATATATATATATATATATATATATATATACACACATATATATATATATATATATACACATACACACTACTATGGTTACGCACACCATGGCAGATCATTTTTTGAGAATGGGAGTGGCAGCCGATATGGACTATATACACTGCTCAAAAAAATAAAGGGAACACTTAAACAACACAATGTAACTCCAAGTCAATCACACTTCTGTGAAATCAAACTGTCCACTTAGGAAGCAACACTGATTGACAATCAATTTCACATGCTGTTGTGCAAATGGAATAGACAACAGGTGGGAATTATAGGCAATTAGCAAGACACCCCCTATAAAGGAGTTGTTCTGCAGGTGGTGACCACAAACCACTTCTCAGCTCCTATGCTTTCTGGCTGATGTTTTGGTCACTTTTGAAAGCTGGCGGTGCTTTCACTCTAGTGGTAGCATGAGACGGAGTCTACAACCCACACAAGTGGCTCAGGTAGTGCAGCTCATCCAGGAGGGCACAGAAGGTTTGCTGTGTCTGTCAGCGTAGTGTCCAGAGCATGGAGGCGCTACCAGGAGACAGGCCAATACATCAGGAGACGTGGAGGAGGCTGTAGGAGGGCAACAACCCAGCAGCAGGACCACTACCTCCACCTTTGTGCAAGGAGGAACAGGAGGAGCACTGCCAGAGCCCTGAAAAATGACCTCCAGCAAGCCACAAATGTGCATGTGTCTACTCAAACGATCAGAAACACACTCCATGAGGGTGGTATGAGGGCCCGACATCCACAGGTGGGGGTTGTGCTTACAGCCCAACACCGTGCAGGACATTTGGTGTTTGCCAGAGAACACCAAGATTGGCAAATTCACCACTGGCACCCTGTGCTCTTCACAGATGAAAGCAGGTTCTCACTGAGCACATGTGACAGACGTGACAGAGTCTTGAGACGCCAAGGAGAACATTCTGCTGCCTGCAACATCCTCCAGCATGACCGGTTTGGCAGTGGGTCAGTAATGGTGTGGGGTGGCACAGCCCTCCCTGTGCTCGCCAGAGGTAACCTGACTGCCATTAGGTACCGAGATGAGATCCTCAGACCCCTTGTGAGACCATATGCTGGTGCGGTTGGCCCTGGGTTCCTCCTAATGCAAGACAATGCTAGACCTCATGTGGCTGGAGTGTGTCAGCAGTTCCTGCAAGACGAAGGCATTGATGCTATGGACTGGCCCGCCCGTTCCCCAGACCTGAATCCAATTGAGCACATCTGGGACATCATGTCTCGCTCCATCCACCAACGCCATGTTGCATCACAGACCGTCCAGGAGTTGGCGGATGCTTTAGTCCAGGTCTGGGAGGAGATCCCTCAGGAGACCATCCGCCACCTCATCAGGAGCATGCCCAGCCGTTGTAGGGAGGTCATACAGGCACGTGGAGGCCACACACACTACTGAGCCTCATTTTGACTTGTTTTAAGGACATTACATCAAAGTTGGATCAGCCTGTAGTGTGTTTTTCCACTTAAATTTTGAGTGCGACTCCAAATCCAGACCTCCATGGGTTAATAAATTTGATTTCCATTGATAATTTTTGTGTGATTTTGTTGTCAGCACATTCAACTATGTAAAGAACAAAGTATTTAATAAGAATATTTCATTCATTCAGATCTAGGATGTGTTATTTTAGTGTTCCCTTTATTTTTTTTGAGCAGTGTGTATATATATAGATATATATATGTCCACATACATAAAATACACACACATATATATATATATATATATATATACATACATGCGGGAGTCGGAAGGAAGGCAGCGTGTCACGGTACCCGGCCAGCTCTCCTGCCACAAAGGATTTATAGTGCCTGCACGCAGTGTGGGAGCACAAACGCTTGATCTCTGTCCCACTCTGCATCGGGATTGCAATGAGAATAGTGCAGCGTTCGTTGACCTAGGGTGGGATGAGCTGTGCGCTGCCGCTGCAGCTACCCCTAGCCCCAGCCAGCCAGCTGCTAGCTCTGCCGTCGTTTTTGAACAGGAGAAGGAGGAGGCAGCTGCAGTGTCACTGACACTGCTCCTCCGTCTCTCCGCAGCCAACTGCACACCTAAAAATCAGTCACTACGTCGATGTATCGGCAGGGTGGGGGGAGGGCGTTTCTAGATACTCGGAAACACCCCCCTGCGTGCACTAGTGGTGGTCCAGGACCAATTAAAATTATTTATGGTCAATGTAACACACAAAACCAGTGCTGGTGGCTGCCAATCATAAACAGTTGGGCAGATGTATTAAGCCTGGAGATGTGATAAAGCAGTGATAAGTGCTAGGTGATAACGCACCAGCCAATCACCTCCTGTTAATTTACATATTGGAGATGATTGGCTGGTGCGTTATCACCTTGCACTTCTCACTGCTTTATCACTTCTCCAGGCTTAATACATCTGCCCCGTAGGTGGTTAAACAGAAGTGAATCTTGTCCCTCACTACACAACTGAATCTGAGGATGATAAACACATTTTACTTCATTTAATATTTTTTTTTTTCTAAATGACTCAATAAAAAGCTTTTGACCTAGCGGTGTTGTGAAAAACATTGATGCTGAATGTCGTGTGTGTGTCCCCCCCCCCACCTAAGATGTGTCCGTGACCCTACATGGAATGTTACTGGTAACATTTATAGAGCAAATTGTATTTTTGCCTCATTACTTTAATAACCACAGCAGAATATCTTGCGTATGTCTGTATGTCTTTCCATGTTTATACAGGACAGGAAACGCTGCCACTTTTATTTCAATTTGCCACATTGTTGCGATATTCAAAGGCCTCATTTGTATGCAGGGCTCTATAGTAGCAAGATTGCTCCTGATGTTGCCTTGCTGTGCATAATTACATTTTCTGACCCTCTGCGATTTACTACAATGGGTGGGTTAAAATAATATTTGTTCAACAGATTGTATCTTCTGTGCACTTTTAGCTGGTAATTATCCCTCCATTTAGGGAGGTAATATCTTCTTCCAGTGTATGGTAATTTTTTTCACCCTTAACATTTCCATCTGTGCCTCTTCCATGCTAGTTATTTCTTACTACTGTCCCATCTGGTTTTGGTTCTTCTTCTCCATGCTTTATCTCCTTATTTACCCTAATACATTATTTGCATTTATTACACCACGTTTATTTATGCTGCTAGGAGCAAATGTAATCTTTATTTTCTGCTCCGCTCCGTTCTACTACACCGACATAGGATGCTGGATAGGCTGCTCTTATTCTCTGCTCACGGAGGTGACAAGATTGGTAATAGCCCACAGGACTGTGATAGCAATGACTTTGTATTCTTAATGTAGCTGAGCTATCATCCTGTAAATCAGTGGTTCTCAATTCCAGTCCCCTTGGAAGTACCCCTCCAACAGGTCATGTTATCAGTATTTCTATATGTGGAAACTAGTGGGATAATTGCTGACCCAGCGAAATAGATTTACTCATCTGTGCATGATTAAATAAATCCCAAAAACAAGACCTGTTGGGTTTATTTTAACTGGAGTTAAGCCCCATACCCACTAGATGAGAAAGTGAAAGATCTCGCTCAGAAGGGCCGATCTGAGCGAGATCTTTCACAATCTCGTCCAGTGTGTACACTCAATATTGTTAACAATGCGCGCTCCCGCACATCATTAACGACCCCCTCCCTCGTCTGAACATGTACAGACGAGGGAGGTCCTCGTTAACGACAGCCATGCTGCAGATGCAGCATGGCTGTCGTTCCCCCCAGCGGCCCCCTTCCCCCTGCCGTTGTGCCTTCCCTGCTGGCATCGGCGTCGGCGGGGATCGGCTAGTGTGTACTGGCCTTTAGAAACCACTGCATTAAATGATAAGACTCAGGAGCATATTAAGATAAGAGGGGGCCCGTGTGCAGTCTTCGTCCAGGCCCCTTTCTCTCTAGGAGACAGCGCAGTAGACTCTGAGCACTAGGAGCACTAGTAGACTCTAGCACAGTGCCAGAGTATACTGCACATGCGCAGGTCTACAGGGAAATGGTCACCATCTATCTAGTGGATTTATGGATCTATCAATCTATCGAACGAACGAACGAACGATCAATCAATCTGTAATAAGAGTTACTGGAGCACTGATGGTAATAAAAACCCTTGTTGCCCATCATGTGTAAAGCATGAGGGCCTCTTCCCCCTGCCCACCTGCAATATTAGTAGGTATGCACAGGGCTTCCTAACAAGCTCACTTCTAGGGCGGGATGTACTAAGCGGAAAATGCGGTAAACTCCCTGTTTACCGCATTTTCCTGATGTACTAACCCCCGGCCGGCAGGATAGCGCCTATGGGCTTCTCTCCGCGGCGCTGTGTGAGGGATCCGATCGGATCCCTCCCAGCATGCCCTGCGGCCGCCCCCGTCACCCCGCGCATGCGCAGGCTGACTTCTGGGGCCGAATCCCGGAAGTCAGGCTGCCGCTGCGCATCGCGGAGGACAGCTCTTATCGGAAGAGCTGTCCTCCGCAATGCTGATCGCATATGTTAGTACATATGCGATCAGCATCGTGGCGCAGGGAGGCGATGGGCGGCGATGTACATTAGTACATCCCGCCCCTGGAATGATCAGCAAGATATGATGCTTTTGGTCCTATAGACATGTAAAAATAAGTTTACATAAACAGGTTCACTGCAAGAGGTCCACCATGTAAGCAGAATATGTGGGCCCATTGGTAAAGGACCCTGTACCTGCATTGTGGTATTTTGCAGGTACTATGTCTAGATAAAGAAATATAAACTGGATCTGAAATGCAGCATATGAGTTGGGTTTTTATAAATGGTTTTCAGTAATAAATACAGATCTAAGACCAAGGCTGCAACATGCACTTTTTTATCCGTTACTTGGTCTACCATCCTTTTCTGACAATGCATATAAAGATAAAAGATTGCACTGGATGCGAGCAATAACACCAGGCATCAGTAAAAGGTAAGAAGTATGTCTATAAAACTTTGATGTTTATTGACAATAAAGCAAAATCTCTGGAGCTGATATTCTAGGGGGGAAAAAGAGCTCAAATGTTTTACAGTCTTTACTGTGTCAGTTTGATATTATCTGTAATTCCCTGCAATGGGAAACTATAACGTACATATTGTTTCTGAATTAATTAATGAAGGCTTATGTAAAATAGAAAATGCTTTTTCTAATATAGATGAGGAGCAAGCCGATTTGGGTTTTTCAGAAATGTGTGGGATTGAAACAATCAGAGGCTACTAGAAAGGGAATAATGTTTAGCAGGGGGCGAACAGAGACCCTGGGTGGGATGTACGAACGGGAAAATGCCGGTTTTCGGCTTCAGTACGAGGGGTAACACCAGCAAAACTGGCATTACCCTATAGATGGCTTCATTGGTGCAAGTAGAGAAAAAAATCTTAGTGGTACTGTGTGCGCGCGCCTTTGGCGTGTGCGCCCAAAAAAATGGGTGTGGCCAATGAAAATAGGGGTGTGATACATATATGGGGGGCCATATGCACATATGACCCCAATAGCGCAGTGCCAGATACACATATGCAACCAATAGCGCCAGATACACATATGTCCCCAATAGTGGAGTGCCAGATACACGTATGCCCCCAGTAGTGAAGTGCCAGATACACATATGCCCCCAATAGTGCCAGATACACATATGCCCCCATTAGTGGAGTGCCAGATACACATTTGCCCCCACGGTTCCAGATATGCCCCCACAGTGCCAGAAACAAATATGCCCCCCCATGCTAGATAAAAATATTACCCCACAGTGCCAGATACACACATGCCCACAGTGCCAGATAAAAAATATTCCCCCAAAGTGCCAGAAACACATATGCCCCCACATTACCAGAAACACATATGCCCCCAGTGCCAGACATCCCCCCCATAGTGCCAGATATGCCCCTAAAGTGCCAGAAACACATATGCCCCCACAGTACCAGATACACATATGCCCCCCCCAGGGCCAGATATGCCCTCATAGTGCCAGATATGCCCCACAGTGCCAGATACACATATGCCGCCCAGTGCCAGATACACATATGCCCCCAGTGCCGCATATGCCCCTCCAGTGCCAGATAAACATATGCCCCTCCAGTGCCAGATAAACACATGCCCCCAGTGCCAGGTACACATGCTCTTCCCCACCCCGCTCACCGCTGCTGTGCTGTGTCAGGATAGAGAGTGCAGCTCGCACCTCTCCTGTGTCCCTCCTGTGTCTCAGGCAGCGGCGTGTCTCTCAAAGGAGGCACCGTTTCGTGAGCCAATCAGGAGCCGCAGCTGCCAGTCCGCGAGATCTGATTGGCTCGTGAACCGGTGTTTCCTTTGGGAGACATAGGACGGAGGGACACAGGAGAGGCGCAAGCTGCGCTCTCCTTCCCAGCACAGCAGCGGCCAGCTGGCAATTTCTTACCGGTAAACAGTACAACCCCGTACCGCCATATTTGCAGCACTAGATGGCTATCAGCTTCTTTCCACATCCGTGCTGTAGAGGGATCCCTCCCACAATCCACCGCTTCCACCGCCAGAGGAACTCCCTGGGCCGAAACCCGGAAGTGCGGCCATCGCAAAGGACAGCTGTTATTGGGAGAGCCGTCCTTTGCAATACTAATCACATATGTTAGTACATACGCAATAAGGGCCTAATTCAGAGTTGAGCGCAGCAACAAATTTGTTAGCAGTTGGGCAAAACCATGTGCACTGCAGGTGTGGCAGATATAACATGTGCAGAGAGAGTTCGATTTGGGTGGGGTGTGTTCAAACTGAAATCTAAATTACAGTGTAAAAATAAAGCAGCCAGTATTTACCCTGCACAGACACAAAATAACCCACCCAGATCTAACTCTCTCTGCCAATGTTATATCTGCCCCCCTGCAGTGCACATGATTTTGCCCAACTGCTAACAAATTTGCTGCTGCGATCAACTCTGAATTACCCCCTTAGTATCGATGCAGTAAGTGGCGGTATATACCGCAAAGGCTGTATTTAATTTCGCCACTTCACTTTCTCAATTTGTACTTTTGTTTTCTTCTAAGTGCCATTATATTCTGATTCATATTGTTGTATTACTTATCTATTAATCATGATTGTATGGTTACATTTATATATGGTTCAGGCAATTAAAAGAAATGACATCAGCAGAAAAGATGTGGACCAAACAAATAAAATGATGCACAAACAAATCTTGGACAGGAACCATAACAAAGTATATTCTCTGTCTGTCTGTCTGTCTGTCTGTCTATCAAATAGTATTTTATTTTCATATCTGAATGTATTATCAACATTCCGAATGTCAACAATGACAAGGGGGCAGCATTATTTTGAGCAGGGCATGCCGACATGCTAGCAGTGCGATGTAAAGCATTGCAGCCGTGTCGGCTTTAGAACTTTAAACATGATGGTAAATCATCATGTTGACGATTCTAAAGCCGACACTGTTACAAGGCTTTCAATCACATTAGTACCATGTCGGCATGTCTCCTTGTTATTTTATCTTCATGCTGCATATAACAACTAAGTAAGGGTATAACATACTGTATATTACATGTGTAGTTTGATTTGCTACAAACTGTACTATTACTGGGTGCATATACTGTATAATTTAATCTGTACTCCAGGATGTAGGTCTGAAAGAGCATTCTCATTCTCTTTCCTCCTCCAGAGTCCATTAGAATGATTCAGTGAGAGTATGTCACCTCAGTCAGGAGAGCATGCAGTCTGACCCCAGAGCTAATAGTGTCTAATCATCTACATAGCACTGAATGTTTCATTGGTAAATGATCTCTAGCCACTGGATGAGAGTAGCTGTGTGTTTTCTGTACATAGGCCCTCATTCCGAGTTGTTCGCTCGTTCTTTTTCATCGCATCGCAGTGAAAATCCGCTTAGTACGCATGCGCAAAGTTCGCACTGCGACTGCGCCAAGTAACTTTACTATGAAGAAAGTATTTTTACTCACGGCTTTTTCTTCGCTCCGGCGATCGTAATGTGATTGACAGGAAATGGGTGTTACTGGGCGGAAACACGGCGTTTCAGGGGCGTGTGGCTGAAAACGCTACCGTTTCCGGAAAAAACGCAGGAGTGGCCGGAGAAACGGTGGGAGTGCCTGGGCGAACGCTGGGTGTGTTTGTGACGTCAACCAGGAACGACAAGCACTGAACTGATCGCACAGGCAGAGTAAGTCTGGAGCTACTCTGAAACTGCTAAGTAGTTAGTAATCGCAATATTGCGAATACATCGGTCGCAATTTTAAGAAGCTAAGATTCACTCCCAGTAGGCGGCGGCTTAGCGTGTGTAACTCTGCTAAATTCGCCTTGCGACCGATCAACTCGGAATGAGGGCCATAGTGTTCAGCTTTTTCATACTGATAGTATTGTGGTCACTGCATTTTTATTGAAGAGATGTATCATTTCATAGTCCGTATCATTACTGTTCTGAGCCAACGGCTCGCTCCTGTTTCAAGCCACCGGCTCACTCTCCCCAGCATCCCAGTCGTTGCTGGGCCACCGGGACTCCGAAAGGCTTCCATCTGGTGGCTTCCTGTTGTTGCCTAGTGATGGGGACGCCGGGCTGGTGGGAGCTTCAATGTGCAGCTCCCAAGCTGCACAGAGTTTAATCAAGGAAGGAGTGTGGACGTGCTGCGCTCAACTGCACAGGATAATTTATTTAAGGAGGTCTGGCTACATGAAGCTTTTGATTGGTTGGTGCTTTTTTATATTCTTAGCCTGCCTGTCATTCTTTGCTGGTCATAGTTCCTGGCTGCAGCGGCAGCCCTTGTCTCTTGGTTCTAGGACCAGCCTGTGGATACCTTTGTCTGGCTATCTTATATCGTCCTCTGCAGAGTTCCTGTGTCCAGCTCTGTGTCAGTTGCATTAGCTGTCTCGTTGTTATTTAGTTATTTCTGCTTCTACTACCCTTTTACCTATTTACTATACAGTTTCGTATTCCCTCTGTGATCTATTTTCCCTGCATATCTTCAGTACTACCACTGCCAGTAGCTACTCCCTTTGGTTCTGAGCTTTCAGTGTTTTCGTGCTCTTGTTTTTTCTTCACACTCCAGCCTACATTATGCCTGTCTTGTCTTTGTCTGGGTTTCCCTGACACTGTAGTGTCATTCTCTTTCTCTTGCCTTATTATCTTTGTTGTAAATTTCCGATTATTTCTAAATATTTCAAATGCCAGCGTTAATATATGCTGCGGACGCATGGCGCATCTTATTACGATATACTATAAAAGTGCACTGTACGTCGCAAACACTACATCTCTTAAGAGAAAGCAAGTACACGCACACATTGTAGGCTGAGGTCCAACGCTCAGAGATGTATATATTTGATAATAAAAGGGTATACATACAATATAACATATGTACAGTATATCATTCAGTTATATATATATATATATATATATATATATATAGTTACAGAGTTACAATTACATAAGAAGCAGATAGTTACGTAAGGATCTGTTACAGCCAGCATACTTCACCCTATTTGCTCAATGCACTGTCCTCTCCTTCTTTGAATCTGCACCAACAACAACGAAAACAGAGCTTCCTGGGTGAGGGGAAATACCTATATACTGTGTATTGGGGGAGGTACATGTCTGGGACTGAGTCTTCTGTTATTGGTCCAGGGGAGGGATATCTCTCATTCATGATTTGTTATTGGTCAGTTCATATGCAAGCAAAGTCCAGTTTTGAAGATACCTTTATAGGGATTAACCATGTTTTCCGGAAGTTCTTTTGTTCACTTTAGAATGTGGCTTCATAGTCATACATTTAATCATAACTAATCGCTGCAATGTGCTACTAGCTACCCATAGCTATCAAATTAACACACTCATTCCCCTGATTATTTTGACACTAAGCATGATATGTTTATCTTGTTCCGTTCCAATAATACATATATAGATATATGATGTTATAACACTCTTATATAAATAAATTATAATGTCTGGTGCTTGACATGTTTAATTTATGTGTTGTATGAAATATGTGTTGAATATATCTTTGTGGCTTGTCTGTGTGAATGTGTCTGCTACCATATATCGCTGTGCACGCTGCGTGTATGCGCACGCAGAGTTTGGAGTTTGTATGTGGTGTGTGTATGTAATATTTTTGACTTCGACATTGTGCTACTCCTTTCTTCTTTTGGGTGTTCCTTCCGATCAGCTTTAATTTGGGTCACTCGGGGTTAAGCTCGTACTACCACCAGTGCTGGTAGGCACATCACGCCTTATGGGAAAAGTGGCTATTGTAGGCTAGAAGACCTGCTGGTGAGTTCTATGAGTCTTAACCCGGGGTGTACAAGGGTCACTGCCCAGATCATCTCCGGAAACCTCAGCCTCCTCGGGAAGAAGATTCATCAGTCGTAACATTTTCATAGTGGCCAGCATCTAGATGGGGTATAATTGGGATGCAGGTGATTGGGATCCCGGCGGTCAGAGTGCCGACAGCAGGAAGGTAAGTAAGCTAACCCTCCCCGCCTAACCCTAGCCCTCCCTTCCCGCGGCCTGACCCTAATGAGCTCCGACATACTTACATTCGGGATGCCGGTAGTCGGTATTCTGACGCCAGCATGTTGATCCATGCTGAGATCCTGGCGTCAGCATTCCAACCATTGTCGGGATTCCAGAGTCTGTATTCTTGCTGCTGGCATCCTGAACTCCGACCACATCCCCATCTAGATACCATTTGCAGCTGAACAGTTGCATCTGTGCACATCTAAGAGCCTAATTCAGACCTGATCGTTGTGCTTCAAATTTGCAGAGGTCTGCGATCAGATAGTTGCCGCCCAAGGAGAGTGAAAACCTGCCCCGTGCAAGTGTGCAAATGCATGTGTGACAGCGGACATCTGCAAATCCGTTCGCAACTCACTCACCATCAAATTATTTTTCCATATTGTGCAGTCAGTGCGTAGCCTGGGACTAACTCCTACAGTGCGATACAAACAGGCTGATCGGGGCTGAAGCTGACGTCACACACCCTCGCAGAAAATGCTTGGGAATGCCTGCGTTTTTCCTGGCACTCCCAGAAAACGGGCAGTTACCACCACCAAACGTCCGCTTCCTGTCAATCACCTTGCGCATCCACAGTCATTTGATAATCGCCCGCTGTGCGAATTCGCACAACAGCGATCAGGTCTGAATCGGGCCCAATATTATAACTTCAGAGACAAAGCCTAGTAGCAGGAAATACAGTATGTGTAACATCAATCTAATTGGGTTATATAACCTTGTCAATGGTGTGGTGAGGTGTGGAAAGGACAGGAAATAAATTGGCAAAGCTGTGATCAAACCAGGGCCCAAACTAGGATTTTTGACACCCGGGGCAAGGCGGAAATTTAGTGCCCCCCCTACCCACCCCCCACAAAAAAAAACAACATAAGTAAATAATAAATAAAAAAAGTAATACAATACAAAAATAAAATATAAATAATAATACAAAATATATATAAATATATATATATATATATATATATATATATATAGACACACATATACCATATATACATATCTTGTAAAGCCACCTGCCAAGCCTCCCACCCTCACAATGCCCACTTGCCTCATCCAAAAGTGGGGGATGTGATTAACTTGTTGCCGGCTTTGTCCTCTCCCAGCTTCTCTCCGGAGGTCCTGGCAAGCAGTCAGGCAGGAGAGTTTGCAGAGGCGCTGCCGAGCGGGAGGGTAGAGGCTCCAAAGTCCAGCGGCCGCACATGCACAGAGAGGCAGAGAGAGAAGAAGATTTTGCAGCAGCAACAGGACAACGGCGGGATGTGTCATATGCGGCTGCAGGAGGGCCCCCCCCCCCCCCTCAAGTCCGGCGCCCGGGGCACGTGGCCCCTTAGGCCACCACCCCCCTAGTTACGACCATGATCAAACATTAAAACCTTAAATTTGCTCTGCTCTGTCATAACATTATATTCATGCGTTTGGGAAATGTACTTTATGTAATTGGTCAAACTGCACTAAACCCCCACCCCCCTCCGCCGCTGTACCCATTGTAACACCAGCAGGGGTCAGTATTTGTAGACTACAGTAAAAATGTGCAATGAACAAACATTATTTTGCTGCCAAATGTGCAATGAGGTGAATATTTTGCAAAACAGTTTTCAAATATTCGCTCATCTCTAATCCGGAGCCATAATATTATTCTTCATCTCTCCAAACTGATGAATGGATAGACGCTGATGTGGCCTAGAAAATGCTATACAGTTGCATAAATCAGAGGTAAAAAGCTGAATGTTTGACTATATAATATATGTATGTACAGGAACACAGGCAAATCTGCTTGCCTTTCATAACAGAAAATGAAACTTTATGGTTCCATGTTGAAAACTGTTGTTGTTTCATTATTTTAAAATAATGTTATATATGAGCAAAACTGTCCAAAGCAGAATTTTAATATTTTAAAAGATAAACATAAATAATAATAATGTAGATACAGGTTAGGTACGGGATCCCGGCGTTTAGAATACCGACGCTAGGATCCCAACTGCCAGAATGCCGGCAGGGGGGTGAGCTAAATGAAGCCCCTTGCGGGCTCGCTGCGCTCGCCACAGAAAAATACTGCACTATTACACACCACGTGATCACGTGTCACTGAAGAATACAGAATGCTACTATCATAACCATTGCAATCCCCTATACACTGTGGCTTTAAGGAGCAGACTGCTGTTCATTCTGATAGCAGCTAAGCAGATTGATTTATGGGTAATTGTGAGCAAGCTATAAGAGCAAGGAAATAACAAAGGTTAAATAGTAGCAGGTTCTACAAAGCTATTGTCCCTCTGTAAGTACCTATATTCTTTCAGTGTTGCTCACTTAAAAGTGCAGTCTGAGCGAATACTACACAAATTAAAATTTTGGACATTTCTTCTCAAATGTATTATTATACTTAGCAGTCCTCGCATGCACCAAACATTGCGCAGTAAGAAGCAGACTGTTCCCTAGTAGACTAGTCTCACAATGTCATTTCATCTCTTGTTGTAGCCAGTTATGAATGACTTCTAGATACACATTCAGTGAGCCTGATTCAGAGGTGGATACACTGTCAATGTTGGATGCAGTGGAGCGATTTTGTTGCTACTACGCATGTGTCCCAGCCGCACTGCACACACGTGGCGATTGAGTGCGCAATGAGGATTTATTCGCAGTGGGCTTGATTCAGATGGGTGTGGTATGGAGGGTCAACCAGACTTTAGTCAACAGTGTCTAGTTCGACCACTATTGGTCAACAGTAACTAGGTCGACATGGTTTCTAGGTCGACAGGGACTCTAGGTCGACATGAGTTGTTTTACTTTTTTTGGTGTTGTTTTCTCCGTACAGTGATGGGGAACCCCAATTAGTGCATCTGGCCACTTCGGTGGGTGGGCCCATGCTCACAAGTCATTAGGACCCCTCCCTCCCCCCATCTTGCAAAATTGTCACATTCATGGGATGGGGCTTCGCTCGCCATGCAACGGGCAAGGTGCCTCACTCCACTACTGCTGCCCTCGGCACAGGTTACCATTCCCAATTGTAGTCCACGTGGATCGTAAGGTATGAAAAAGTAAAAAAATAAAAAATAAAATGCAAATTTCATGTCGACCTAGAGCCCCTGTTGACCTAGTAGAAACCACGTCGACCTACTTACTGTCGACCAATAGTGGTCGACCTAGACAGTGTCGACCTAAGTGTGGTTGACCTAGAGACCGGATACCATTCAGATGTGGTTGGAGAGCACGATGCACAGATATGGTAATGCAGCAGGTGGCACCTGGTATAAGTAGACACCTCCTGCATGCATTTATGAACCAGCGCATCAGATCACTTGCAACTCCATCCGCCATCCCCAAGGGTCATGCAAGCCAGTTACCGCAGCTCCTACAAGAAGTCAGGAAATCGCCATCGGATAATCTCCATTTTGGGAAATGGAGGCCATCACCACCCCCTCCCTGCCCCCAAACTGCTGCATAAAGTCAATCAACTGATGTCTACAGCCATTCTGCTTGCGATGACATGGCACCTGTACTGCATGTGCACAGTTTGGGTCCTGCACATGCACAAAGCACCGAACATCAGTACTTTGCAACACGGCCAGCACTTAGGCCCTCATTCCGAGTTGTTCACTCGTTATTTTCCTTCGCATCTGTGCGATTTTCCGCTAACTGCGCATGCGCAATGTTCACACTGCGGCTGCGCCAAGTAAATTTGCTAAGAAGTTTGGTATTTTACTCACGGCATTACGAGGTTTTTTCTTCGTTCTGGTGATCGTAATGTGATTCACAGGAAGTGGGTGTTTCTGGGCGGAAACTGGCCGTTTTATGGGAGTGTGTGAAAAAACACTGCAGTTTCTGGGAAAAACGCGGGAGTGGCTGGAGAAACGGGGGAGTGCCTGGGCGAACGCTGGGTGTGTTTGTGACGTCAAACCAGGAACGAAATTGACTGAACTGATCGCAGTGGCAGAGTAAGTGTCGAGCTACTCAGAAACTGCTAAGAAATTTCTATTCGCAATTTTGCGAATCTGTCGTTCGCAATTCTGCTAAGCTAAGATTCACTCCCAGTAGGCGGCGGCTTAGCGTGTGCACTGCTGCGAAAAGCGGCTAGCGAGCGAACAACTCGGAATGAGGGCCTTAGAACGGTATCTTGAATTAAGTCCCATGATTGACAGGTAGTGACTAACAGGCAGTTACTACAAAAACACAGGCACGCTGCCACCACTTTCTGGGCGTGTCCTAGTGGAGCGGGCAGGATGGGGAGATAATCATGTAGGGTAGAGGGGCTAAATGCAGCAAATTCCGTACATTTTTTACCCCGTCCCATGAATGTGCCAATTTTGCAAGATGGGGGGGGCTGGGTCCTAATGACTTGTGAGCCTGGGCCCACCCACCGAAGTGGCCAGATGCACACTCTCAGAGAGGAGACTGAAAAGGTAGGTGAGTATGGTTTGGGGTTGGGTAGGGGCTGTGTATATAAAAGTTTAGTACTTTTTAAGATGTTTTAATTTGAAGGAAATTGATGTATGCAAATCGACATCAGAGGAACATTCTTGATATTTTTTTCACTAATAGTTTTTTCTCCTTCGTCCTAGAGGATGCTGGGGACTCCAAAAGGATCATGGGGTATAGACAGGATCTGCAGGAGACATGGGCACTTTAAGACTTTAATGGGCGTGAACTGGCTCCTCCCTCTATGCCCCTCCTCCAGACCTCAGTTAGATTCTGTGCCCAGAGGAGACTGGGTGCACACTAGGAGAGCTCTACTGAGTTTCTCTAAAAAAGACTTTTGTTAGGTTTATTATTTTCAGGGAGCACTGCTGGCAACAGGCTCCCTGCTTCGTGGGACTGAGGGGAGAGAAGCAGACCTACTTCTGTGAGTTCAAAGGCTCTGCTTCTTAGGCTACTGGACACCATTAGCTCCAGAGGGTCTGATCACTTGGTGCGCCTAGCTGCTCGTTCCTGGAGCCGCGCCGCTGTCCCCCTCACAGAGCCTGAAGAGAGAAGCCGGGTGAGTAGTAGAAGCAAGAAGACTTCAAAGGCGGCGGAAGACTTCAGATCTACCTGAGGTACCGCGCAGCGGTCGGGCTGCGCGCCATTGCTCCCTCACACAAGCGGCTCTATATGGGTGCAGGGCGCAGGGGGGGCGCCCTGGGCAGCAATATATCCTCACTTTGAGACTGGCATGACGGTATACATTGCATAGGCAATGTATACAGACCCCCGCCAGTATAAATAAAAGCGGGAACGAAGCACGCAGGGTAGGGGGCGGGGCTTCCTCCTTCAGCTCTAACCAGCACCATTTTCTCCCCAGCTTGCTGCAGAGACGCTGCTCCTGGCCCTTCACTGCTGTACACAAGTAACAGGGTGCACAAAAAGAAGGGGAGGCACAAAATTTTGGTGTTGATTATTTGGTATAAAAGTGCTTACAGGTCTGGGGCGTTATTTAATTCCTTCAGACCGGTGAGGCACTGGGTGTGAGCTGGCAAACTCCTTTTCTGTCTCTCTGAAGGACCTTACTGTGGGTCTGTCCCCTATAGCCCAGTGTGTTTGGGGGTGTCGGTACACGTGTGTTGGCATGTCTGAGGTTGAAGGCTCTTCCCAGGAGGAGAATGTATGATAGAGTGACCTGGGCGCCCCCTTTCAGTGGCTGGGTGCAGAAGTAATTACTGATGATTCACTTTTTTAACCCGTATAATCAGTAAATATCTCAAAATGAATGTCATCCAATTATATAAAAAAATGACAATAAATTTAATACAATGAGATAAAACAAAACATGCATAAAATATTTCTAAGGACAAATGTCCCAAACTCAGAATGAAATCGTACCCATAGGGTAGCAAAGGAGCCGCAGGTGGTATATACGGCAGGGTGGTCCAGACTTCACCCTGCTCTGGCTCCTAAGCTTACCAGTGGAAGCCTATCCGCAAACATCCTGGATCCGGAAGTGTGGATGTCCAATAGCCAAACGTGTAGATGTCCAAGCCTATCCGAAATGATGATACTCCTTCGGAAAAAGGGAGTTTTAATTATCCCATACTTGGACAATCTCCTGATAAGGGCGAGGTCCAGAGAGCAGTTGTTGGTCGGCGTAGCATTATCTCAGATAGGGCCGCAGATTCAGCATACAGGACTGGGTCCTGGTGACCACGGATGCCAGCCTTCGGGGCTGGGGTGCAGTCACACGGGGAAGAAACTTCCAAGGACTTTGGTCAAGTCAGGAGACTTCCCTACACATAAATGTTCTGGAACTGAGGGCCATTTACAATGCCCTAAGTCAAGCAAAGCCCCTGCTTCAAAACCAGCCGGTTCTTATCCAGTCAGACAACATCATGGCAGTCGCCCATGTAAATCGACAGGGCGGCACAAGAAGCAGGACGGCGATGGCAGAAGCCACAAGGATTCTCCGATGGGCGGAAAATCACGTGTTAGCACTGTCAGCAGTGTTCATTCCGGGAGTGGACAACTGGGAAGCAGACTTCCTCAGCAGGCACGACCTCCACCCGGGAGAGTGGGGACTTCATCCAGAAGTCTTCCAACTGATTGTAAACCGTTGGGAAAAGCCACAGGTGGACATGATGGCGTCCCGCTTAAACAAAAAGCTAGAAAAATATTGCGCCAGGTCAAGAGACCCTCAGGCGATAGCTGTGGACGCTCTAGTGACACCGTGGGTGTACCGGTCGGTTTATGTGTTCCCTCCTCTTCCTTTCATACCCAAGGTACTGAGGATAATAAAGAAAAGAGGAGTAAGAACTATTCTCATTGTTCCAGATTGGCCAAGAAGGTCTTGGTACCCGGAATTTCAAGAATTAATCTCAGAGGACCCATGGCCTCTGCCGCTCAGACAGGACCTGCTGCTGCAGGGGCCCTGTCTGGTCCAAGACTTACCGCGGCTGCGTTTAACGGCATGGCGGTTGAACACCGGATCCTAAAAGAAAAGGGTATTCCGGAGGAAGTCATTCCTACGCTTATTAAAGCTAGAAAAGATGTAACCGTACAACATTATCACCGCATATGGCGAAAATATGTTGCGTGGTGTGAGGCCAGGAAGGCCCCAACGGAGGAATTCCAGCTAGGTCGATTTCTGCACTTCCTACAGTCAGGGGTGACTATGGGCCTAAAACTAGGTTCCATTAAGGTCCAGATTTCGGCTCTGTCGATTTTCTTCCAAAAAGAACTGGCTTCACTGCCTGAAGTTCAGACATTTGTCAAGGGAGTGCTGCATATTCAGCCTCCTTTTGTGCCTCCAGTGGCACCGTGGGACCTTAACATGGTGTTGGGTTTCCTAAAGTCACATTGGTTTGAGCCACTCAAAACCGTGGATTTAAAATATCTCACGTGGAAAGTGGTCATGCTTTTGGCCTTGGCTTCGGCAAGGCGTGTGTCAGAATTGGCGGCTTTGTCATGTAAAAGCCCCTATTTGATTTTCCATATGGATAGGGCAGAATTGAGGACTCGTCCCCAGTTTCTTCCTAAGGTGGTATCAGCTTTTCACTTGAACCAACCTATCGTGGTGCCTGCGGCTACTAGGGACTTGGAGGACTCCAAGTTACTGGACGTAGTCAGGGCCTTGAAAATTTATGTTTCCAGGACGGCTGGAGTCAGGAAGACTGACTCGCTATTTATCCTGTATGCACCAAACAAGATGGGTGCTCCTGCTTCAAAGCAGACTATTGCTCGCTGGATTTGTAGCACAATTCAGCTTGCGCATTCTGTGGCTGGCCTGCCGCAGCCTAAATCTGTAAAAGCCCATTCCACGAGGAAAGTGGGCTCTTCTTGGGCGGCTGCCCGAGGGGTCTCGGCTTTACAACTTTGCCGAGCTGCTACTTGGTCAGGGGCAAACACGTTTGCAAAATTCTACAAATTTGATACCCTGGCTGAGGAGGACCTTGAGTTCTCTCATTCGGTGCTGCAGAGTCATCCGCACTCTCCCGCCCGTTTGGGAGCTTTGGTATAATCCCCATGGTCCTTACGGAGTCCCCAGCATCCACTAGGACGTCAGAGAAAATAAGATTTTACTCACCGGTAAATCTATTTCTCGTAGTCCGTAGTGGATGCTGGGCGCCCGTCCCAAGTGCGGACTGTCTGCAATACTTGTTTATAGTTATTGTTAACTACAAGGGTTATTGTTGAGCCATCTTTTGAGAGGCTCTGTTGTGTTCATACTGTTAACTGGGTATATTATCACGAGTTATACGGTGTGATTGGTGTGGCTGGTATGAGTCTTACCCGGGATTCAAAATCCTTCCTTATTGTGTCAGCTCTTCCGGGCACAGTATCCTTACTGAAGTCTGGAGGAGGGTCATGGTGGGAGGAGCCAGTGCACACCAGGTAGTCCTAAATCTTTCTTAGCTGTGCCCAGTCTCCTGCGGAGCCGCTATTCCCCATGGTCCTTACGGAGTCCCCAGCATCCACTACGGACTACGAGAAATAGATTTACCGGTGAGTAAAATCTTATTATTTATGTTACTACGGGTACGCTGCTCAGGCCGGCCGTGGCGTCGGCATGGGTGAGTAGCGCTATTGAAAAGTGGGCAGATACCTTGTCATCTGACATAGACACCCTGGATAAGGATAACGTGCTTTTGACGCTGGGTCATATCAGGGACGCAGCAATATATCTAAGGGAAGTGGCGAGAGATATTGGCCTCTTGGGATCAAGGGCCAATGCCATGGCAGTCTCGGCTAGGAGGGCGTTGTGGACTCATCAGTGGAATGGTGATGCTGACTCGAAAAAGGCTATGGAGGCCCTGCCCTTCAAAGGTGAAGTGTTGTTTGGTGAAGGCCTTGCGGACCTGGTTTCTACAGCTACCGCGGGTAAGTCTTCTTTTTTGCCTTTTGTCCCTCCACAGCAAAAGAAAATGCCTCAATACCAGATGCAGTCCTTTCGGTCTCATAAATTCAGGAAAGGACGTGGATCTTCCTTCCTCGCGGCCAGAGGTAAGGGAAGAGGAAAAAGATCGCCGGCTGTGGCAAGCTCCCAGGAACATAGTAACATAGTATCTGAGGTTGAAAAAAGACAATTGTCCATCGAGTTCAACCTATTTGTGGTCTCCGATGCATGATGATTTGACTAAAATTTCTGACTGATGCTGCTGTCAGCCGTTGCATTTTATCCCTATTTATAGTAACTATAATGCATGACTATGCACCATACCCCTGGATATCCTTATCCATTAGGAATTTATCTAACCCATTCTTAAAGGTGTTGACAGATTCCGCCATTACAACTCCCTCGGGCAGGGAATTCCAAACACGTATTGTCCTTACCGTGAAAAAGCCTTTACGCCGTATTGTGCGGAATCTCCTCTCCTCTAACCTGAGCGAGTGTCCACGAGTCCTCTGTGTTGATCTAACCAAAAACAGGTCCCGCGCAAGCTCTGTGTATTGTCCCCTTATATATTTGTAGATGTTGATCATATCCCCTCTTAGTCTCAGCTTTTCCAATGTAAACATGCCTAGTCTTTCAAGCCTTTCCTTGTATTCCATCGTCTCCATGCCCTTAATTAGTTTGGTCGCCCTCCTCTGTACCTTTTCTAGCTCCAGGATATCCTTTTTGTAGTACGGTGCCCAGAATTGTACACAGTATTCAAGGTGTGGCCTCACTAGTGATTTATATAACGGGAGTATAATACTCTCGTCCCTAGCATCAATACCCCGTTTTATGCATGCTAATATCTTATTAGCCATCTTAGATGCAGTCCTACTTTGGGTACTACTGCTTAGCTTGCTATCTATGAGGACACCTAAGTCCTTTTCCAGTACAGAATCCCCTAATTTTACCCCATTTAGTAGGTAGGTGTAATTTTTGTTCTTGTTACCACAGTGCATTACCTTACACTTGAAGCGCATTCTCCATTTGGCTGCCCATGCTTCTAATTTAACTAAGTCGTTCTGAAGAGACTCGGCATCCTCCTCTGTCTTTATAGCCTTACACAATTTGGTATCATCTGCAAAAATTTACACCATGCTCTCTAGACCTTCTGTTAGGTCGTTAATGAAAATATTGAACAATAGCGGTCCTAATACTGAGCCTTGTGGCACACCACTTAGCACTTCAGTCCAAGTTGAAAAAGATCCATTAACCACAACGCGCTGCTCCCTATTATCTAACCAGTTTTTGTCCTCCCCGGCTTCTGCCAAATCCACCGCATGACGCTGGGGCTCCTCTGCGGGAGTCCGCACCAGTGGGGGCACGTCTTCAGCTCTTCGGTCAGGTCTGGGTTCACTCGGGCCTGGATCCTTGGGTGCTGGACATTGTGACCCAAGGGTACGAACTGGAGTTCCAAGACGTGCCTCCACACCGATTTTTCAAATCGGCCTTACCAGTTTCTCTCCCAGAGAGAGAGGTAGTTTGTGCGTCAATACAAAAGCTGTGTCAACAGCAAGTCATTGTCACGGTTCCTCCATTACAACAGGGGAAAGGGTTTTATTCAACCCTGTTCGTGGTCCCGAAGCCGGACGGCTCGGTCAGACCGATTCTGAACTTAAAATCCCTCAACCTGTATTTAAAAAGATTCAAATTCAAGATGGAATCTCTCCGAGCTGTGATCTCCAGTCTGGAGGAGGGGGGATTTTATGGTGTCAGTCGACATAAAGGATGCATACCTACATGTCCCCATATATCCTCATCAGGCGTTCCTGAGGTTCGCTGTTCAGGATTGTCATTACCAATTTCAGATGTTGCCGTTTGGTCTTTCCACGGCCCGAGGATTTTCACCAAAGTAATGACGGAAATGATGGTACTACTGCACAAGCAAGGGGTCACAATTATCCCATACTTGGACGATCTCCTGATAAAGGCGAGGTCAAGGGAGCAGATACTAAGAAGCGTTGCGCTCTCCCTGAAGGTGCTGCAACAACATGGCTGGCTCCTAAATTTACCAAAGTCGCAGTTGATTCCGACAACTCGTCTGTCGTTTTTGGGCATGATTCTGGACATGGAACGGCAGAGGATCGTTCTCCCGTTGGAAAAGGCTCAGGAACTCCAGAACATGGTCAAAGAACTTCTGAAACCGCCAAGAGTGTCGATTCATCACTGCACTCGTGTGCTGGGGAAAATGGTGGCGGCCAACGAGGCCATTCCGTTCGACAGATTCCATGCAAGAACTTTCCAGGGAAAATCGTCGAGCCAGGAAGCCTGTCTGCACATAAACGTGCTGGCGTTAAGGGCCATCTACAACGGCCTTCGGCAAGCGGAATATCTTCTTCGCGACCTGCCCGTCCTGGTTTAGTCGGACAACATTACAGCCGTTGCGCTCATAAACCGCCAGGGCGGAACAAGGAGCAGAACGGCAATGTCGGAGGCCACCAAGATTCTTCGCTGGGCGGAAATCCATGCAAGCGCTCTGTCAGCGGTCTTCATTCCGGAAGTGGACAACTGGGTAGCTGACTTCCTCAGCAGACACGATCTCCATCCAGGAGAGTGGGGTCTTCATCCAGACGTCTTTGCAGAAGTGACAAGTCGTTGGGGACTTCCTCAAATAGACATGATGGCGTCGCGCCTCAACAAGAAGCTTCAGACATATTGTTCCAGGTCGAGGGACCCTCAAGCAATAGCAGTGGACGCACTGGTGACACCGTGGGTGTTTCAGTCGGTCTATGTGTTCCCTCCACTTCCACTCATCCCAAAGGTGATACGGATCATAAGAAGAACAAGGGTTCAGGCGATACCCGTTGTTCTAGATTGGCCACGGAGGGCCTGGTATCCGGATCTTCAGGAATTGCTCACAGGAGATCACTTGCCTCTTCCTCTAAGAGAGGACCTGTTACAGCAGGGGCCGTGCATGTTCCAGGACTTATCGCGGTTGCGTTTGACGGCATGGTGGTTGAACGCCAAATCCTAGCCAGGAAGGGTTTTCCCGGGGAAGTCATCCCCACTCTACTTAAAGCTAGGAAGGAGGTAACGGCGAAGCATTATCACCATATTTAAAGGAAATATGTGTCTTGGTGTGAATCCAGGAAGGCTCCTACGGAAGAATTTCAGCTGGGTCGTTTTCTCCACTTTTTGCAAGCAGGTGTGGATGCGGGCCTGAAGTTAGGCTCCATTAAAGTGCAGGTTTTCGCCTTGTCAATTTTCTTTCAAAAGGAATTGGCCTCGCTTCCAGAAGTTCAGACTTTTGTGAAGGGTGTGCTGCACATCCAACCTCCCTTTGTGCCCCCGGTGGCACCATGGGACCTTAACGTGGTGTTACAGTTCCTTACGTCACATTGGTTTGAACCTTTACAAAAGGTTGAGTTGAAATTTCTCACTTGGAAAGTAGTCATGCTATTGGCCTTGGCGTCCGCAAGGCGGGTGTCCGATTTGGCGGCTTTGTCTCAAAAGCCCCTATTTGATTTTCCACGAGGATAGAGCGGAGTTGAGAACTCGTCAACAATTTTTGCCAAAGGTGGTTTCTTCATTTCACATGAACCAACATATTGTGGTACCTGTGGCTACTGAAGCCTTGGCTAACTCAAAGTCTTTCGACGTGGTCAGATCTTTGAAAATTTATGTAGCCAGAACGGCTCGTGTTAGGAAAACAGAGGCGCTGTTTGTCCTGTATGCGGCCAACAAGGTTGGCGCTCCTGCTTCTAAGCAGACTATTGCACGCTGGATCTGTAATACGATTCAGCAGGCTCATTCTACGGCTGGATTGCCGGTACCGAAATCGGTGAAAGCCCATTCCACTAGGAAGGTGGGCTCATCTTGGGCGACTTCCCGAGGCATCTCGGTATTACAGCTTTGCCGAGCAGCTACTTGGTCAAGTTCAAACACTTTTGCAAAATTCTACAAGTTTGATACCCTGGTTGATGAGGACCTCATGTTTGCTCAATCGGTGCTGCAGAGTCATCCGCACTCTCCCGCCCGGTCTGGAGCTTTGGTATAAACCCCATGGTCCTTTTGGAGTCCCCAGCATCCTCTAGGACGAAGGAGAAAATAGGATTTTAATACCTACCGGTAAATCCTTTTCTCTTAGTCCGTAGAGGATGCTGGGCGCCCGTCCCAGTGCGGTCTCTATCTGCAGTAATTGTAAATAGTTATTGCTTATGTTACACAAAGGTTGTGTTTTGGTTAAGGTCAGCCTGTTGCTGATTGGTTTGATTCACGCTGTTAACTGGTTTTAGTTAAATACCATGTTGTACGGTGTGTTGTGGTGTGAGCTGGTATGTATCTCACCCTTAGTTTAACAAAATCCTTTTCCTCGAAATGTCCGTCTCCTCTGGGCACAGTTCCTATAACTGAGGTCTGGAGGAGGGGCATAGAGGGAGGAGCCAGTTCATGCCCATTAAAGTCTTAAAGTGCCCATGTCTCCTGTGGATCCCATCTATACCCCATGGTCCTTTTGGAGTCCCCAGCATCCTCTACAGACTAAGAGAAAAAGATTTACCGGCAGGTATTAAAATCCTATTTTTTTTTATTTCTCCATATATATATATCATACGGTTGCTTTGTGTGTCACTGTTTATAAACAATGGAACTTCCTGTAATGAATTTGTCATCATATAGTGCAGTGGTTCCCAAACTGTTGTGAGTCACAGTGCCCTAGAGTGTCACATTTGTTTTCACGGCACCCCTAGGCCAAAAGTTTCTTATTGGTAAAGTCAGAAAAAAATATAAAATGTAGTAAATGGTGTTTATATGTCATTCGTAGGTTTAGTTATGTGGTGAGGGACAGGATTCACTTCTGTTTGTCCACATATTAATGATTGGAAGCCACCTGCACTGGTTTCGTCCATTACAATGACCGTAAATAATTTGAAATTGCCCTACACCACCAACCCAGGGCACCCTTGCAAGTACCGTAAGGCACCCCAGGGTACCACAGCACCCAGTTTGAGAACCACTGATATAGTGTGTACTGTATGCACTTATGTGGCTGGAATATGTCATATTTGTGGCTAATATAAGCCTTTGTGACATTTGAGGGCCATCTTTTACAGTAGTTAGCACAAATCTTTCTTGTGACTGGCTACATGGCATTTCCAAGCTATTGCAAAGCCAATTGTTTCATCATGTTAAACAAATGAATACTGTAATATTGTAATTCTACTGTTTATTGAATAATTCTGCCTTTGTGTGCTGAGAAGTGATTATAATCTTGATTGCATGTGAAAAGATTGACTCCGTTTTGCTAGGAAACAGAGAATTCCTTCTGTTCAGTTTTTCAGAGATAATTAGATACTAGTTGACTAAATTTATGCATTAAAAAAGTGCATCTTAAAGTCAACATCAATATAAGATAAAAAAACAATAATTTCTTTTTCATGAGTTGTATAATTGCCTGCACATTTTTGTTAACTATATTTGTGATCTCCTCCCTTTTTATTTATAACCACTCTGATTTTATTCATTAACATGAATAAGTATTACTAAAACGATCTCTGGGGGATATTGTTCTAATGACTCTGCTACCTTATTGTGCACAGAAAACCCAACCAACAGTTATATTTATGTAACAATATGAAACACTCTATTACACAAATTTCTTTTATCCAGAAATTATGTAAACCGGAAAGAGAAACAAATGAAATAATTACTGCTGTTCCTAATAATCGCATTCACACAGGACCTGATTCAGCCTTAGGAGCAAATAAGTAGTCATTTGCTACTGGAACAAACCATGTTGCAATGTAAAGGGGGCAAATGTGTTTTGGGGTTTTTTTTTGCATGTGGGGTAAGTACTGACTGTTTTTGCATGTAGTCAACAAATACTGGGCAGATTACTTTTTATTCTGACATTTGGAATTAAGATAGCACATGCCTCTAACAAATCAAAATCTCTCTGCGCATCTCAAATCTCCCCACGCCTACAGTGCAACATGGTTTTGCCGAGGTACAAATTGCTTCTTTTTTTTATTTATTGCTACCTCTGAATCATGCGTGCTATGCAGACCAGCTCGTAGGTGTTCGGGGCAGATTTCTTGCTATAGGACACTGATGATGAAAGGCGATCAACATACTTGCAGATTTATCAAGTCTTGGAGAGTGAGAAATTGCACGGTGATAATGTACCAACCTATCAGCTCCTAATTGTCATTTTTCAAACACAGCCTGTAACATGGCAGTTAGGAGCTGATTGGCTGGTACATTATCACCGTGCTATTTATCACTCTCCAAGCCTTGATGAGTCCCTTTATATTTCTCCTCTCTGGGAGAAGACTGGAGAGGAGGTGCATGCAGCTGACCACTTCCGGGGCGGGCTCTTTATGTCAATAGTCCCTACCAATTTTGCCAGGAAACATGGCTCTATGGGGAGAGGCAGGAAACAAATTACGCAATTCGATAATTTTACCAGTATTATTCACAATTTCCAGTATTATTTCCCTATCCTGTCCACTTTTCTAGGAATTGGACGGTATGCGGGAGATTCGCCTACTCTTCTGGGTGCCTGGGGACTACCTGAAAAATCAGGAGTCTCCTGCACCTTCTGGAAGAGTAGCTAAGTATGGAGCATATGCTGCCAATGCAGAGGTGTAGGCAGTACAGCCTCCCATATGTGCTATATTTCCATGCACTATTCTTATAATTCTACATCTGCTCCCTTTATCTATAACACACTACATAATTGAATGAGTGGCAGATTTAAGGGTTTTTTTTTATGTGGAATTATTTTAAAAACCATGGCAATCAAATACATAAAAAAATTTCCCTGTCTCCCCTACAATGCTGTCCTGTGTAATTAGATGTGTCATTAAAATCGACAATGATTGATACATTAAATAAACATAATACTGTATGTGTGTGTATGTATAATATATGTATATATAGAGAGAGAGAGGGTAGAGAAGGTGTGATATCTCTCTCCATTCTAATCGCATATGTCAGGCTTGCTCCACAGCAGAGAGACTACATTCTACATTCATATTTAATAGTGCAATGTAATTATTAATGAACAGCAATATAGAGAGATGCTTTGTCCTATTGTCATTCAACAAACGGGTCAGTTCTCGTACGATCCTCTCCATCTTTCCACTTCTGTTTAGAATAGGTCTCTTTTGTGATTAGCCTAAATGAGATTGTTTTAAGCGATTTTCCAATTATGGTTCCTAATATACTTATAAAAGGGAACATGCTGTATATGTTTATTTTTATCTATGAAAAATGATCTATTGTTAAATTGCAGTACCTGGTATCATTATAACATGAAACACATGCAACCAGTCTTTTGTGGTGGAAACAATAGCCGGTGAAAGACGAGGGTTATTGCAAACAGTGAAAAGTACAATTAGCAAACACAGATCGCGTGGCTTCCATTATAGTACCTTTACTTCCCCTCTAGATATAAATTATAGGACTCAGATGTCAATGCGTATAATACATTTCTTCCAATAGGAACATCTGTCTCTTTGGCAGACTAATTAGGTAATTTGCTTGGCATCGGTAAACCTATCATACCTTTGGGTTTATATAGACGTGATCTGCAGATGGTCTCTCCCCCTCTTTCCTTGGACTGGACGTAGTGTTCCTGGATGCTTTTGTTTGCTTTATTTTTAGATTGGAAGGTCTGTGAGTTCTGATATGTTTATATTTGTGCTTCTACTTGTTTCTTCAATGCGAACAAAATCATTTGCTGCAGCTGATTGGACTTGTGCAGTAACTCACAGCCAACTGCTCCTGTTCTGCTTGCTCAGAGGAGACTGCTGGAAAGGGCATGTACAGTAGTCAGTTTATTAACAATCGCAATGACCACAGCAGAAGTTCCACGTTGATGATGTTGTCATGGTTAATATTTTGACATAATTAATGATGATGCCTGCAAATGTCGGCATTTACAGAATGTCAACATTTCCATTAGAGTTAACGTTAGGATTGGAATGATGTAATAAATTATGTAATAAATACATTGTCCACCTTCCAACAAGTGTCGACACTTTGGGAAGGTGGACAATGTTCTTTTTACATAATTACAATCCTAACGTTAACTGTAATAGAAATGTCGACATTCTGTAAATGCCGACATTTGCAGGCATCAACATTAATGATGTGAAAATATTAACCATGACAACATCATCAACGTCGACCTACTGCTGTGTGCAGTGTTGACATGCTTAATGTTGACACTGATAATGTCAACATTATGAACATATTCAAATTATGTTCAATGTCGACACTATCATGTCAACCTTATGAAAGTCAACGTAATGTATTACACCCCTTTTAATATCCTTGACATAGGTATATACACTTGAAGTTGAAAGCTGTGTGTTCATTGGGTTGCTTAGGCATTAACTAGAAGTGTAGCGTGCATACGCGGGAATTCATACGCAATTCATATACATCACACCATAATTAACTGTATTTTCGGGCATACCCAGAATAGCAGGTGACCCTCCCACATCCCACTTCCTATATTTAAATGGATGGATCAAGGGGTGTGATGATGCAATTCTCAGAAAATTGTGCAGTATTGGCCCCGTTCCCAACCTCTTCGATGCCCATATATCTGGTATGGTGCAGCAAGGAACCCCGCTCTATAGGGCTCTTCTTTCCTCCTCAGCACATACACAGATATGTCCTGGTAAAGATTTCACTCACACTTTGATAATTGTTGAGATTTATCACTGTGGTACTACAAGCCAAACAGGGCACACTCCATGCTCCATGCTCAGAAAACAGAGCATGGATTAACAGAAAGAATCTGAAATTACTGCAAGCTGGATGTGTCATAGGATCTAAATAGGAAGAGATTTAAACAGTGCTGCGAGTATGGCGGTACTGCGTACCGGTAAGAAATTGCCAGCCGGTACGCAGTACCACCGGCCCGACCGCTGTGCTTGCAGCCGCTGCTGTGCTGTGTGGGATCCTGAGAAGGAGAGCGCAGCGTGCGCCTCTCCTGTGTCCCTCAGTGCTCATCCGGTCTCTGGCGGCGGTGTGTCTCTCAAATGAGGTGCTAGTTTGTGAAGCAATCAGAGCTTGTGGACCGGCAGCTGCGGCTCCTGATTGGCTGCCGGTCCGTGAGCTCTGATTGGCTCACCAACCAGCACTCTCCTTCCCGGCCTCACACACAGCACAGCAGCGGTAAGCAGGAGGGGGGGAGCGTGTGTACCTGGCACTGTGGGGGCATATCTGGCACTGTGGGCATATGTGTATCTGGCACTGTGGGGGCATAAGTGTATCTGCCACTGTGGGGGTATATCTGGCACTATAGGGGCATAAGTGTATCTGGCATTGTACTACAGGGGGCATATGTGTATCTGGCACTCCACTATTGGGGGCATATGTGTATCTGGCACTGTGCTATTGGGGTCATGTGTTTTTGGCCCCCAATATGTGTATCACGCGCCTATTTTCATTGGCCATGCCCCTTGTGGCCACACCCATTTTTTGGCGTGTTGCACACAGTACCACTAAGACATTTTTCCTACTTGCACCACTGGATCTAAATAGGAAGAGAATAAATCTAAGGACAAATGTAGGGCTTCAGAAAGGGTCTCCAATTGCTTGATTTTGGAGGGGGCATATTTATCCCATGGAGTAAGACATGACTGGCATTTAACAAGCACTAGTCTGCCTCCAACCCCCTTGTTATGCAGCGGGCACCACTGCTTACTGTGTTCGGCTTGTGCTGTATTCTGCCCAGCATTGCAGAGCAGTACGATGCGGCAGATAAAGCAAACCCACCTTGTATTTAGTAGTTTCCCAACCTTCGTCTACTTCCCTTCTCCTCTACTATGTAATTTGTTTAGTTGCTACCGTGTAGTTTATTTTCCAGCTTCCCTGTCCTTTTTTTTTTTTCACACAACCACCACCCTCCTGCAGCCCCAATGCAATTTATTTCCTATTGATCTCTTCCTAAGGAGCACAGTATTTATATTACTGTAGCTAAATAAAATGTATACATCTATTTGTATCATCCAGTGCCCAGTTTATTTTAATACAGTATTGAAAATAATTAAATATAATATGACAGACATCACATAGGCGGGGTAAAGTTCAACACACTTTTATTTCCACTTCAGGCAGTATACAGCTTCGTAAGCAGGATTTGCGGGTCAGGTTTACAGGAAGTTCTCACGACAGCAGATAGCAGTCCATATACTGGTAATCGCATATAGTGCATGTTCCAAATGGCTCGAACTTTACCCCACACTCCCACCTATAGCCTGGGCACCAACTGCCGTCAGGAGCAACTTCACTGAACACATACTTGAAGAGGCAGATTACAGGTGCTGTTAATTAATTAGCATAGCTTCTGGCTGACAATTGATTGAGGCAAAATCTGGACTGGACCCTTCAGTGCTGCTGCTCTCTGCTGCTGCTGCTTTGCCAAACCTGGGAAATCCTGATGTTCCACATTAACTCTGTGTAACTATGCTGTCCCTGCCTCAATATATATATATATATATATGCAACTGCTTATGCTTGCAAAGCTAATACATTCTACTGTACCATTAACTTTTCATAAGCAGGCAGGATATTACAGTCTTTCCTGTGAAGAACTGCAGTATAGCTGCTCATTTAAACTTTACAATTAACGCTGAAGTATGAGTGACATGTGTATTCTTAAATTCTTAAATTAGTCATCGCATAGAAGATTAAAAGACCTACTGCTATAAAACGTAGGCTGAAGAAATTAAATATAAATTAGTAAAGATATAGTTTTCCTTAGGGGGTCCTACATGTTCTCCTCCAGCTCTTTGGCACTATGATCTAAAAAATTGCAGTGCTTTGGGGAAGTACTATTTGTAATGATGTTATTGGAAAGCCAAGGAAGACATATTGAGTTAGAATCTTGCATTTCAGGTTCCTAATGACTTATTGAATTCTTTGGAAGTTTAATTCACTGTGAGTTATATTAACGTTAACACTTGCTAAATCTTGAGAAAATGCTTTGAGCCAACTTTGCTTCCCTAAAAAAAAAAAAAAAAGAATTTAATTTTTTTATTTTATTTTAAATGAAACAATCATGATTTAAACTATGAATTTAATGAACAGCCACAAACAACTATTTTGTTGCCTAATGCTAACAAAAAATTGTGGTTAGGTACCAGGTTATCCTTTGTCTGAAAGGATATGTTTTTACATTCCCATAATGTGCGTCTTGCCTACTCATTGATATCCACTTCTTGCTCCGTCTTTCAAGACTTCTCCCCTTCCGCTACTTCTCCACTTCCGCTGATCAGACTCTCCCTTCAGCCTTCAAGCCTCTAAATAATGTCTGAAGACCCATCTCTATAGTGAAAAATTCCTACTACCTGCTGTACTGCTGACACTACTAAATTCTTGTTATTGTCTCAATCTTGACCCTCAGCCACTTAGCGGGGATGCGGTCAATATACCGCCTGTCGGGAATCCCGGCGTTCAGGATCCCAACGCTGGAATCCTGACAGACATGTAAATGCAGACGCCCAGAATCCCGACAGAAGCCCGGTATTCCCCCTCGGGTGGTGGTCCATGCCACCACCCGAGGTGGAATAGAATAGTGTGTTGAGCGAAGCGAAGCGCGCCACTGGGCCCGAAGTGTGGCAAGCTGCACTTGCTGCTAAGGATTCCGGCGTCGGCCTCCTGTTCGCCGGGATCCCATACTGAATCCCTCTCATCTGTGCTTTTTTTTTTTTTGCCAGATTGTCCCCGAAATGTCCTCAGTGAATGCACAGTCCCACCAAATTAAGTAAATATTTTCATACCTGTTATATTTTCTGCTGCTTATATTTTTTCTCTGTTACTGCTTGACTGATTCTGGAAGTGCTGGAGCATGTGTGGAAAAGGAATAAGTACAAATCATCTCATGGAAAGCTGAATGAGCATGCTGGGTTTAACTCCCCTCAACCAGTCCCAACATAAAATGTAATAACATCCACTTTTAATAAATATGCCTCCTTCCCTCAATAAAAAAGTGACATTAAATAGTTTTTGCATTTATGTAATATGGTTATTTCCCCTCAACTAGCCCAGATATTACAAAGTTTCCCCACATTTAATTATTAGATCTCACCAGTGACGTAACTGGGCATTTTAGTGCTGTGTGCAATAAACAGCATCAGCGCCCCCCCCCCCCCCCTATATACAAAACAGGGCCAGTGCGCACCATTGACGCGCGCCAAAAATATAGGGCCGTGGCTTTATGGTGAAGGGGCATGACCAAAGAGCTCCCTTTTACACATTACATCAGGCAAAGCTCCCTGTTACACATTACGTCAGGCAGAGCCCCTTTTACACAGTATGGCAGGTAGAGCCCCCTTTTTACACATTAAGCAGGCAGAGTCCCCCTTTTTTACACATTACATCAGCAGAGTCCCCCTTTTTTTACACATTATGCAGGTAGAGTCCACTTTTTACACATTAGGCAGCAGAGTCCCCCTTTATTACACATTAGGCAGACAGACACCTCCTGTTTACACATTATGGCAGGCAGGCCCCCTTTTTACACATTATTGCAGATAGTCCCCCTTTTTACACATTATGGAAGGTAGTCCCCCTTTTTTACACATTATGGCAGGCAGTCATCATTTTTTTTTTTTTTACACATTATGGCATATCTCCCAGCACATGGGGAGGGAGCGGAGGGGGAGCTACAGCGCTGCCCGGCTACCTATGTGAGAGGTAGCTGTGCAATGCAGCTGGGCACCGGGTGGTAATGGAGGGGGGGATGCAGGCTGGACTGCACAGTCCAGCAGCAACGGAGTGGCCAGGCGGCTGTTGCCAGTGGTCCTGTGCCTCCAGAGCATCTGCGCTGTGTGCCAGTCACCACTGGCGCACACACCTAGTTACGGCCCTGGATCTCACATTGCTTTGATAGTATCTGTATTCATTTATTTGGGCTGAGGCTGGGAGACCAGTGCTCAGGATCCCGGTGGTCAGCATACCGACCCTGGGATCCCGGCAGCAAAAAGCCGGCGAGGGGGCAAGCGCAACAAAGCCAGGCTTGCTGCACTCACCGCGCAGTGGGCTTGGTGGCTAGCTGTGCTCGCCACAAGTTATATTCCCACTCTATGGGTGTCGTTGAGTAGGATCAGGCCCTGTGGGTCGGCATTCTGTCTGCCAGTATTTTGATCGTTCGGGATCCCGGCGTCTGCATGGTGACCGCCGGGATCCCGAGTGCCGGTCACATGACCACATCCCATTTATTTAATATGGTTATTTATATGCTTTCATTTAATATGGATATTTCCCCTCAACTAGCCCAGATATTACTATGTTTCCCCACGTTTAATTAATAGATCTCACATTGCATTGATAGTATCTATAATAAATTAATGACTCTACCACCACCAAATTACACAAATACACCCCCTCATTTCATGAATACACCTCTATGTTAAATGGATGCACTCCCACATTACATTAATACCCATCTGCTCTGAGACAAGTTGTCATTCACTTAGACAATCCACTTACCTTATTGCTGGACCAGATGCACTGCTAGCTCTAGGGGCGTATTAGCAGAGGAAGAGTCCCGCGTCCATCCTCCTCTGTCTGGGCCCCCCCCCCCCTTTTTAGCCGGTGCCCGTCAGCACAATAGAGTGAGAACTAGAGGAGCGCAAATCTCCAGAAAAAATACCACTGTGCCATTTACCAGAGATTTGTAGAGAGAGGTGGGGGACTCTGGAGAGGTGAGTATTTAAAAAAATGGGTATAGGGTGTGTGGTGTGGGCCTCCCTTGACCTCGGGGGCCCGTGTGCACCACACGCCCTGCACCCATTATAGATACGCCACTGGCTAACTTGGCGAGGAAGGGGACATCAGCATTCCACTCTAGGCAGGTTCTATGCAGTGCCAGTATGTACACAGCAAGCAACTTAAGCTCTTTACTGCTGATAGCTGCAGACACCAAGGGCCCAGAGGGTTTGACTAGCCTATGCATAGGGCAGCAGTGTAAATGGGGTAATCGAGTAGGCTGATCATTGCAGCTCATACAGTAAGATGTCTGGTAAGTTTACTGGTAAATCAGGAACCACACTAATGTCTGGGCCAAACCCCTCTAGATTAGGCCTTACCCCAATAAATCAAAACCATTGCCCTGGCTCCTCCTCTGCATTAGTGATGAGCACCGGAAATTTTTCGGGTTTTGTGTTTTGGTTTTGGGTTCGGTTCCGCGGCCGTGTTTTGGGTTCGAACGCGTTTTGGCAAAACCTCACCGAATTTTTTTTGTTGGATTCGGGTGTGTTTTGGATTCGGGTGTTTTTTTCAAAAAACCCTAAAAAACAGCTTAAATCATAGAATTTGGGGGTCATTTTGATCCCAAAGTATTATTAACCTCAATAACCATAATTTCCACTCATTTTCAGTCTATTCTGAACACCTCACACCTCACAATATTATTTTTAGTCCTAAAATTTGCACCGAGGTCGCTGGATGACTAAGCTCAGCGACCCAAGTGGCCGACACAAACACCTGGCCCATCTAGGAGTGGCACTGCAGTGTCACGCAGGATGGCCCTTCCAAAAAACACCCCCCAAACAGCACATGACGCAAAGAAGAAAAAAAAGAGGCGCAATGAGGTAGCTGTGTGAGTAAGCTAAGCGACCCTAGTGGCCGACACAAACACCTGGCCCATCTAGGAGTGGCACTGCAGTGTCACGCAGGATGGCCCTTCCAAAAAACACCCCCCAAACAGCACATGACGCAAAGAAAAAAAGAGGTGCAATGAGGTAGCTGTGTGACTAAGATAAGCGACCCAAGTGGCCGACACAAACACCTGGCCCATCTAGGAGTGGCACTGCAGTGTCACGCAGGATGGCCCTTCCAAAAACTACTCCCCAAACAGCACATGACGCAAAGAAAAATGAAAGAAAAAAGAGGTGCAAGATGGAATTGTCCTTGGGCCCTCCCACCCACCCTTTTGTTGTATAAACAGGACATGCACACTTTAACCAACCCATCATTTCAGTGACAGGGTCTGCCACACGACTGTGACTGAAATGACGGGTTGGTTTGGACCCCCACCAAAAAAGAAGCAATTAATCTCTCCTTGCACAAACTGGCTCTACAGAGGCAAGATGTCCACCTCATCATCATCCTCCGATATATCACCGTGTACATCCCCCTCCTCACAGATTATCAATTCGTCCCCACTGGAATCCACCATCTCAGCTCCCTGTGTACTTTGTGGAGGCAATTGCTGCTGGTCAATGTCTCCACGGAGGAATTGATTATAATTCATTTTAATGAACATCATCTTCTCCACATTTTCTGGATGTAACCTCGTACGCCGATTGCTGACAAGGTGAGCGGCGGCACTAAACACTCTTTCGGAGTACACACTTGTGGGAGGGCAACTTAGGTAGAATAAAGCCAGTTTGTGCAAGGGCCTCCAAATTGCCTCTTTTTCCTGCCAGTATAAGTACGGACTGTCTGACGTGCCTACTTGGATGCGGTCACTCATATAATCCTCCACCATTCTTTCAATGGGGAGAGAATCATATGCAGTGACAGTAGACGACATGTCCGTAATCGTTGTCAGGTCCTTCAGTCCGGACCAGATGTCAGCATCAGCAGTCGCTCCAGACTGCCCTGCATCACTGCCAGCTGGTGGGCTCAGAATTCTGAGCCTTTTCCTCGCACCCCCAGTTGCGGGAGAATGTGAAGGAGGAGATGTTGACAGGTCGCGTTCCGCTTGACTTAACAATTTTCTCACCAGCAGTTCTTTGAACCCCAGCAGACTTGTGTCTGCCGGAAAGAGAGATCCAAGGTAGGTTTTAAATCTAGGATCGAGCAAGCTCTGATTTCAACAGATTGACCACCCGTGAATCCTTGTTAAGCGAATTAAGGGCTCCATCCACAAGTCCCACATGCCTAGCGGAATCGCTCTGTGTTAGCTCCTCCTTCAATGTCTCCAGCTTCTTCTGCAAAAGCCTGATGAGGGGAATGACCTGACTCAGGCTGGCAGTGTCTGAACTGACTTCACGTGTGGCAAGTTCAAAAGGTTGCAGAACCTTGCACAACGTTGAAATCATTCTCCACTGCGCTTGAGACAGGTGCATTCCACCTCCTATATCGTGCTCAGTTGTATAGGCTTGAATGGCCTTTTGCTGCTCCTCCAACCTCTGAAGCATATAGAGGGTTGAATTCCACCTCGTTACCACTTCTTGCTTCAGATGATGGCAGGGCAGGTTCAGGCGTTTTTGGTGTTGCTCCAGTCTTCTGTACGTGGTGCCTGTACGCCGAAAGTGTCCCGCAATTCTTCTGGCCACCGACAGCATCTCTTGCACGCCCCTGTCGTTTTTTAAATAATTCTGCACCACCAAATTCAAGGTATGTGCAAAACATGGGACGTGCTGGAATTTGCCCAGATTTAATGCACACACAATATTGCTGGCGTTGTCCGATGCCACAAATCCACAGGAGAGTCCAATTGGGGTAAGCCATTCTGCGATGATCTTCCTCAGTTGCTGTAAGAGGTTTTCAGCTGTGTGCGTATTCTGGAAAGCGGTGATACAAAGCGTAGCCTGCCTAGGAAAGAGTTGGCGTTTGTCAGATGCTGCTACTGGTGCCGCCGCTGCTGTTCTTGCGGCGGGAGTCCATACATCTACCCAGTGGGCTGTCACAGTCATATAGTCCTGAGCCTGCCCTGCTCCACTTGTCCACATGTCCGTGGTTAAGTGGACATTGGGTACAACTGCATTTTTTAGGACACTGGTGAGTCTTTTTCTGAGGTCTGTGTACATTTTCGGTATCGCCTGCCTAGAGAAATGGAACCTAGATGGTATTTGGTACCGGGGACACAGTACCTCCAACAAGTCTCTAGTTGGCTCTGCAGTAATGATGGATACCGGAAACCACGTTTCTCACCGCCCAGGATGCCAAGGCCTCAGTTATCCGCTTTGCAGCAGGATGACTGCTGTGAAATTTCATCTTCCTCGCAAAGGACTGTTGGACAGTCAATTGCTTGGTGGAAGTAGTAAAAGTGGTCTTACGACTTCCCCTCTTGGATGACCATCGACTCCCAGCAGCAACAACAGCAGCGCCAGCAGCAGTAGGCGTTACTCGCAAGGATGCATCGGAGGAATCCCAGGCAGGAGAGGACTCGTCAGAATTGCCAGTGACATGGCCTGCAGGACTATTGGCATTCCTGGGGAAGGAGGAAATTGACACTGAGGGAGTTGGTGGGGTGGTTTGCGTGAGCTTGGTTACAAGAGGAAGGGATTTACTGGTCAGTGGACTGCTTCCGCTGTCGCCCAAAGTTTTTGAACTTGTCACTGACTTATGATGAATGCGCTGCAGGTGACGTATAAGGGAGGATGTTCCGAGGTGGTTAACGTCCTTACCCCGACTTATTACAGCTTGACAAAGGCAACACACGGCTTGACAAATGTTGTCCGCATTTCTGTTGAAATACTTCCACACTGAAGAGCTGATTTTTTGGGTATTTTCACAAGGCATGTCAATGGCCATATTCCGCCCACGGACAACAGGTGTCTCCCCGGGTGCTTGACTTAAACAAACCACCTCATTATCAGAATCCTCCTAGTCAATTTCCTCCCCAGCGCCAGCAACACCCATATCCTCCTCATCCTGGTGTACTTCAACACTGACATCTTCAATCTGACTATCAGGAACTGGACTGCGGGTGCTCCTTCCAGCACTTGCAGGGGGCGTGCAAATGGTGGAAGGCGCATGCTCTTCACGTCCAGTGTTGGGAAGGTCAGGCATCGCAACCGACACAATTGGACTCTCCTTGTGGATTTGTGATTTCGAAGAACGCACAGTTCTTTGCTGTGCTTTTGCCAGCTTAAGTCTTTTCATTTTTCTAGCGAGAGGCTGAGTGCTTCCATCCTCATGTGAAGCTGAACCACTAGCCATGAACATAGGCCAGGGCCTCAGCCGTTCCTTGCCACTCCGTGTGGTAAATGGCAAATTGGCAAGTTTACGCTTCTCCTCCGACGATTTTATTTTAGATTTTTGAGTCCTTTTTTTACTGATATTTGGTGTTTTGGATTTTACATGCTCTGTACTATGACATTGGGCATCGGCCTTGGCAGACGACGTTGATGGCATTTCATCGTCTCGGCCATGACTAGTGGCAGCAGCTTCAGCACGAGGTGGAAGTGGATCTTGATCTTTCCCTATTTTTGGAACCTCAACATTTTTGTTCTCCATATTTTAATAGGCACAACTAAAAGGCACCTCAGGTAAACAATGGAGATGGATGGATACTAGTATACTTATGGATGACGAGCGACTGCCGACACAGAGGTAGCTACAGCCGTGGACTACCGTACTGCGTCTGCTAGTATAGACTGGATGATAATGATATAAAAAATATATATATATATCACTACTGCAGGACAGGTATATATTGTATAATGACGGACCTGCTGGACACTGTCAGCACTGCAGACTCCTAAACTACTAGTATGAAGAAGATAGAAAAAAAAAAACCACCACAGGTAGGTATACAATTATGGACGAGCGACTGCCGACACAGAGGTAGCTACAGCCGTGGACTACCGTACTGCGTCTGCTAGTATAGACTGGATGATAATGATATAAAAAATATATATATATCACTACTGCAGGACAGGTATATATTGTATAATGACGGACCTGCTGGACACTGTCAGCACTGCAGACTCCTAAACTACTAGTATGAAGAAGATAGAAAAAAAAAAAACCACCACAGGTAGGTATACAATTATGGACGAGCGACTGCCGACACAGAGGTAGCTACAGCCGTGGACTACCGTACTGCGTCTGCTAGTATAGACTGGATGATAATGATATAAAAAATATATATATATATCACTACTGCAGGACAGGTATATATTGTATAATGACGGACCTGCTGGACACTGTCAGCACTGCAGACTCCTAAACTACTAGTATGAAGAAGATATAAAAAAAAAAAACCACCACAGGTAGGTATGCAATTATGGATGAGCGACTGCCGACACAGAGGTAGCTACAGCCGAGGACTACCGTACTGCGTCTGCTAGTATAGACTGGATGATAATGATATAAAAAATATATATATATCACTACTGCAGGACAGGTATATATTGTATAATGACGGACCTGCTGGACACTGTCAGCACTGCAGACTCCTAAACTACTAGTATGAAGAAGATAGAAATATAATGAATGACGGACCTGCTGGACACTGTCAGCAGAATGCGTTTATAGAATAAAAAAAAAAAAACACCACACGAGTGTTTAACTTTTTCAGGCAGACAATATACTGGTGGTCACTGCTGGTCAGTCACACTGGCACTCTGGCAGCAAAAGTGTGCACTGTTAAATATGTAATGTACTCCTGCTATAACTGCTCCCCAGTCTCCCCCACAATTAAGCTGTGTGAGCAGTGAGCACTACTCAGCACAGTCAGATATACATAGATGATATTATCATGCAGCACACTGAGGCTGAGCACAGATATGGTATGTGACTGTGTATCGTTTTTTTTTCAGGCAGAGAACGGATTATATTAAATAATAAATAAAACTGGTGGTCACTAGTATAACTATCAGCAAAACTCTGCACTCTCTGAGTACTCCTAATGCTCCAGTAAATCAAGTGTCTCACTCTCTATCTAAACGGAGAGGACGCCAGCCACGTCCTCTCCCTATCAATCTCAATGCACGTGTGAAAATGGCGGCGACGCGCGGCTCCTTATATAGAATCCGAGTCTCGCGATAGAATCCGAGCCTCGCGAGAATCCGACAGCGGGATGATGACGTTCGGGCGCGCTCGGGTTAACCGAGCAAGGCGGGAGGATCCGAGTCTGCCTCGGACCCATGTAGAAAGCGTGAAGTTCGGGGGGGTTCGGTTTCCGAGAAACCGAACCCGCTCATCACTACTCTGCATATCCCAGCTGTAGAAAAAAAGTTGTTTTTTTTTTGTTTGTTTTTTAAAAAGCAACTTAACTGGTGATTTTTCCCTTCAAAATCGTTCATAACATTGTTTTCTTAATTTTGTAAATGTAATCTTGTTCAAATATTTAAATATTATATTATGCAAATCTGCAGAACGGATCTCCTCATTAAAAACTGAGGGACACAGTGGGGCAGCATGGTTGCATGCGATCTGACCATGCCAGTTCAGTGGTTAAGTGTCCTATGATATCTTGTGGGCCATAAGCAGACTGGAATTACTCCCTAACTCTATCTGGGGCAGATTGGCTCAGTGGAAATGTCAAGAGGCTCGTCACTGAGTGCAGGTCTGCAGCATATCTGTACAACTGTCCTAGAATGGTGCTGTCCGTGGGGGTAATTCAGAGTGGATCGCTGCAACGGTAGCGATCACAGTCTGAAGCCCTTTGTGGAGTGCGCGCGCGCACCCCGGGAGGCCCAGTGAGATGCTAACAGCATCTCAGGGCTGCGATCGCCTCTGCCTGATTGATAGGCAGAAGCGGTCGCAGGGCGGGAGGGGGCGTGTCAATGACGTTAGAACGCCATTGGCGGGCGTGGTCCAGACAACCCAGGTGTGTCCTGACCGTTGCGTCACACGCAGCCGCTGCTATCCAGGACGCGGCGGGTAGTCACCTACCAGCGCAGCCCTTGCGGGAAGGGTGGGGGAAGAGCCTGACATGCGGGCGGACTAGACCTGTGCTGGGCGTCCCCCCGCATCTCAGAGAAACTGATCGTAGATGTGCTAAATTTAGCACATCTACGATCAGATCTGAATCACCCACTTAGAATGGTTCACCACTTGTTCCACACAGATGGGGCGCTCAACTCTCCACTGCTGTCTGAATATGCTCAACTTTAGCATTTTATACTTTTTTTCCAAGACTAATTTTTTCACATCTATCTCAATACTAAGGCACACCAACAGGGGTTTAAAGAAAGCACAGTATCCTATGTGATTTACAATCTGTTTCAATTTAAATATGAAAGAAATGAAGGAGGTGAGTAAGAAGCCAAGAGTGTAGAGATCTTGCTGAGGTTCAAAGGGAGTGAATTCAAATATGTTGTTATTACTGTAATTCATCCTCTTCATCATTTTTTTTTTCTTTTTTTCAAATTGCTTTAATTATCTTCTTCATTGTCATTTTATTGCCTTCCCCTATCCCTCTGTTTATCAACTAGTAATAAGCTCTTCTGCCACTTATGCATCATACTTTCTAGCCACTTGTGACCCAAAGGGACATGCGCTAGAATGAGTGGATACTTTATGATCCAGTTCCCTACACCATAATATTTTGATAAATGGTGAGTTTTTAGTATAGGATGAAACTACAGTACATAGAGCTCAAGGAGGTTTTGTCATCTGTAGGTTTAAGGCATGGGTGGGGAACCTTTTTTCTACCGAGGGCCATTTGAATATTTATAAAATCCTTCGGGGGCCGTACAAAAATTCTCAACTTAAAAAATTACCCTGCCCCCCAGTAGGTCTGCCCCTTAGAGGTACTGTGTGTGCGCGCCGGAGGCGCGCACGCACCAAAAGAATGGGTGTGGCCAGTTAAAATGGGACGTGATACACATATGCCCCCAATAGTGCGGTGTCAGATCCACAATTGCCCCCACAGTGCCAGGTATACAAATGCCCCCACAGTGCCAGGTATACAAATGCCCCTCACAGTGCCAGGTATACAAATGCCCCTCACAGTGCCAGGTATACAAATGCCCCTCACAGTGCCAGGTATACAGATGTCCCCACAGTGCCAGGTATACAGATGGCCCCACAGTGCCAGGTATACAAATGCTCCTCACAGTGCCAGGTATACAGATGTCCCCACAGTGCCAGGTATACAGATGCCCCCACAGTGCCAGGTATACAGATGCCCCCACAGTGCCAGGTATACAGATGCCCCCACAGTGCCAGGTATACAGATGTCCCCACAGTGCCAGGTATACAGATGCCCCCACAGTGCCAGGTATACAAATGCCCCTCACAGTGCCAGTTATATAGATTCCCCCACAGTGCCAGGTATACAAATGCCCCCCACAGTGCCAGGTATACAAATGCCCCTCACAGTGCCAGGTATACAAATGCCCCTCACAGTGCCAGGTATACAGATGTCCCCACAGTGCCAGGTATACAGATGCCCCCACAGTGCCAGGTATACAAATGCCCCCCACAGTGCCAGGTATACAAATACCCCCCACAGTGCCAGGTATACAGATGCCCCCCACAGTGCCAGGTATACAAATGCCCCCCACAGTGCCAGGTATACAGATGCCCCCACAGTGCCAGGTATACAAATGCCCCCCACAGTGCCAGGTATACAGATGCCCCCACAGTGCCAGGTATACAGATGTCCCCACAGTGCCAGGTATACAGATACCCCCACAGTGCCAGGTATACAAATGCCCCTCACAGTGCCAGTTATACAGATGCCCCCACAGTGCCAGGTATACAAATGCCCCCCACAGTGCCAGGTATACAAATGCCCCTCACAGTGCCAGGTATACAAATGCCCCTCACAGTGCCAGGTATACAGATGTCCCCACAGTGCCAGGTATACAGATGCCCCCACAGTGCCAGGTATACAAATGCCCCCCACAGTGCCAGGTATACAACTGCCCCCCACAGTGCCAGGTATACAGATGCCCCCCACAGTGCCAGGTATACAAATGCCCCCCACAGTGCCAGGTATACAGATGCCCCCACAGTGCCAGGTATACAAATGCCCCCACAGTGCCAGGTATACAGATGCCCCCACAGTGCCAGGTATACAAATGCCCCCCACAGTGCCGGGTATACAGATGCCCCCACAGTGCCAGGTATACAGATGCCCCCACAGTGCCAGGTATACAGATGCCCTCCCCCCTCCCCTCCGTGCTGCTTACCGTGGGACACGGAGGAGAGCGCGGCTGTCGGGTGGGAGCGGCGGCGTGTAGTACTTCAAACCAGCCGCCGGTTCGAGAGCCAATCAGAGCTCGCGAACCGGCAGCCGCGGCTCCTGATTGGCTTCCGGTCCGCGAGCTCTGATTGGCTCACGGACCGGCGGCTGGTTTGCAGTACTACATGCCTCTGCTCCCACTCGACAGCCGCGCTCTCCTCCCAGTCTCCCTGTTCTGACAGCTGAGACACGCTGCCTCCGGACTGAGCGGCAGCGTGTCTCACTGACACAAGCTGGTGGGCCGGAGGTTCCCCACCCCTGGTTTAAGGAATACATATAATATGGGATTAGGATATGATGTACAGATAGGACTTGATCCCGAATTGAACAGCTATTGGACACGTGCTCCTGTAATTGCATGCTCTTTGTATTTTTGACCTCCCATTCATAGATATACGCATTTTCCTGTGCACCTGCCACTAATCATCTGCTTGATTTTGCTACTAGTCAATATCATCAGTGTGTGTTCCAGATGCAAAAAATACACCTGGAAATAGCAAACACGCCCTCACTGAACTTTAATTACATGAGAATCTCCCAACTCAGACCAATTACACCTCTTCATTGGTAAGTGGAGATGAGAGTGAAATGGAATGACTCTGCATTGTTCGTACTTGCCTGCACTCTGCTCTGGAACATGTGCAGGCAAGTACGTATTAATAAATGACGGTATGTACCAAGAAATACGCAAAGGACAGCTCTCCCAATAAGAGCAGTCCTTTGCGATAGAAAGACTTCCAAGTTTAGTACCTGAGAGTCCTTCTGCACATGTGCAGAATGACGCACGTCACCGCGGGGGTTGCTGGAAAAGATCTGATTGGATCCCTCTCAGAAGTAATATGAAATGAAGTCCATAGGCTTCTGTTGGGTAATGCCATCTAAAGATGGCATTACCCCCCCCCCCCTCCCTTTATTTTTTTTTAAACTGACTGATTTATGGTTTACTTTGCTGTTCTTTTTTTAATGGTATGTCGCAATCACTTCATTAAAAAAAAAAAAAATGGTCTCAGCTGGTTACCGCGTATGCATGCATATACCGAGTTGTATAGTGAGTATCTACAAAACTACCAGCTATGCTACTATCATATGTTACTATCATATGTGACTACCCTGTACATTGCAGTAGATTACAGATGCTTTTTACTGGGTAATTATGGACCTTTCACTTGAAATACTTTCGAGAGATAAACTGAGAAGCTGAAGTTCTAGGCTCAAGTACAGCATAAAAGTACAGTTAGATTGGAGGGGAGGTGACTGTTATTATCGTCTTTCTGTGTAGCGATTTCTACGGCAATTGTTAATATAGGAATCAGAAAAGTTGAGCTAAAATTGGCACGTCTGTGTTGCAGCATTGATGTTGCTTGAGTTCTAATAGTAAAGTTTTTAGTTACACAGAGTAGCAATTGTGCCATGTGTATTCTAAATATGAAGCTGTATAATATAATGTTTTGAAATAATTGACTATATATTTTCTTATTGGCAATGTTGTTCCTCTAGTTACTTCTTTAATATGCAGTCACTTCTGTTCTGCTAATCAGATGCTATGTAAAGGCGGCTGTCAACTCTATAATGGTAATTTTATGAAATGTACTCTTAAAGTTAGACTGCTATTTACTAATAGGAGTTTAATATTAGAATTAACAAATCTACAATACATTAGTTATGGATTTGTCTATTATTACATACCTTCCAGCCATCCTGCTTATTTATGTATTAAATTGCACAGAAATAGGGGCATATTTTGAAGGTGATTCTAGTTAAGGTAGGTATACACTGAGCAATATATTGGCCAATTAATCAAACAGCCAATAAATCGCGAGCTGTTGGCAGGTGTTTATCCACGATATGTCTGTGAATGCATGTGACGATGGCTGATTGCAGCAGGGACCGCCTGTGACTGATATCTCAACTGGATGGGCACATTTGAATGCCCGCCCAGTTGTGAGGTCAGGCACGACACATCAGGTGGATGATTGATAAGTGTGTATACACTTGCCAATCGTCAGATAGGCCGCCGGCCAGGTGTATACCCAGCTTAATACACATTGCTCTCAATTTAATTCTAGTGGGACAGTCCCATGGGGTTGATGCATCAAGCAGTAAAAAGAGTGGAAGAGCTTCTACCTATCATTTTGTAGAATGTACTTGATAAATGCTACTTCAAAGCGGATTGCTTGTTGTGGACAACTTCTCCACTTTCTCTCTCTAAGGTTTGATACATCTTCCCTCATGGGGGATGTGCCATGTTTCCATGTTATGCTCCAAAGAGCCCAGCATGTTGAGTCTACTGATCCAGCGCTGTGTCCCACCAATGAGCCCTTCATGATGAGTCCACTCACCCAGCGCTGTGTCCCACCAATGAGCCCTTCATGATGAGTCCACTCACCCAGCGCTGTGTCCCACCAATATGACCAGCATGATGAGCCCACTCACCCAGCGCTGTGTCCCACCAATGAGCCCAGCATGATGAGTCTACTCATGCAGCACTGTGTCCCACCAACGAGCCCAGCTTGATTAGTCCACTCACCCAGCGCTGTGTTTCACCAATATGACCAGCATGATGAGCCCACTCACCCAGCGCTGTGTCCCACCGATGAGCCCAGCATGATGCGTCTACTCATGCAGCACTGTGTCCCATCAACGAGCCCAGCTTGATTAGTCCACTCACCCAGCGCTTTATCCCACCTTCATGAACTTAAATGCTGGGAAACATGCAATACAGTGTAGGCCCAAAGGTAAGCTGTGCAGATGTGAGAGTCCCTTGCTCTTTGGAGGGACGCACTGCCTTTTGTACTTTCTAAAACTGAGAAACACAAATAGTTTTATTTAATGAAAAGGGTGATAGGTTACTCTTTGATTTTACGTTTAAACTTTTCCAGTCGTACACATCCATAGATTCCTTGCCGAGGTTGGCCCCTGAGAGAGGGGTCACAGGACATGGTGCCCTTTAAACTTGCTCTTCTAGATTGGTTGCTATGGAAACCTTCTCCAGCTGTCCTCTTTATAAGGTTTGATAAAGTACATCTTTCTCATATGGGGGAGATGTATCAAACTCTGGAGAGTGATAAAGTGGAGAAGTTGCCCATAGCAACTCCCTTTTAGACCCATCTATATACTGTATATGTAAGACAGCCATAACTTCTATTTTAACACATCAGTTTCCAGGCTGTGTTTATTTTTTTTCTTTTGCAGACAGAAACATAAAGGTGTGGCTTAGGGGTACATTTACTAAGCAGTGATTAGAGCGGAGAAGTGAGCCAGTGGAGAAGTTGCCCCATCAACCAATCAGCACTGAAGTAATATCTATAATTTGCATACTAGAAAATGATACAGAGCTGCTGATTGGTTGACGGTGAAATATCTCCACTAGCTCACTTCTCCGCTATTATCACTGCTTAGTAAATGTACCCCTTAATCCCCATCCTGCAGTGACGGTAGCTGTTAAAATAGTGCACTATGGGGGTAATTCTTAGTTGATCGCAGCAGCAAGTTTGTTAGCAATTGGGCAAAACCATGTGCACTGCAGGGGGAGCAGATATAACATTTGCAGAGAGAGTTATATTTGGGTGGGTTATTTTGTTTTTGTGCAGGGTAAATACTGGCTGCTTTATTTTTACACTGCAATTTAGATTTCAGTTTGAATACACCCCACCCAAATCTAACTCTCTCTGCACATGTTACATCTGCCCCTCCTGCAGTGTACATGGGGGGTAATTCCAAGTTGATCGCAGCAGGATTTTTTTTAGCAATTGGGCAAAACCATGTGCACTGCAGGGAAGGCAGATATAACATGTGCAGAAAGAGTTAGATTTGGGTGGGTTATTTTGTTTCTGTGCAGGGTAAATACTGGCTGCTTTATTTTTACACTGCAAATTAGATTGCAGATTGAACACACCCCACCCAAATCTAACGCTCTCTGCACATGTTATATCTGCCTCCCCTGCAGTGGACATGGTTTTGCCCAATTGCTAACAAAAATCCTGCTGCGATCAACTTGGAATTACCCCCATGGTTTTGCCCAACTGCTAACAAAATTGCTGCTGTGATCAACTCAGAATTAGGCCCCATGTGAGTCTGGGGCAGTTAGAAGTGGCCGGTCTGATCTGTGGGCATAGAGGCAGCTGCCCGTCATCCTATGGGTGAAATACATAACTTAATGTGTTGTGCAAAATATAAATTACAAAGTCTCCGGCTACTATATTCTTTTTGTTTTTATATATATTTTTTTAAATAATTGTGTATTTTAGTTTTTTAAGAAATGTAATGTTTCCCAGCCTTTTTTTCATATATTTGCAGAGAATGTCTCCACTGTAGGAAAATCTTTCTTAAACATCCTTCAGTAGGAATTCACACAAGCACAAAGTGGAGCTAAAAGACTTCCATTGCATTGTGTATAACAGGAGAGTGGGGGAGGAAAGTAGGATGAAATTCGCTTACTTGAAAGAAGCGCATTGCTGTACTGTTGTTGTTGTTGTAGTATTATTGCTGTGTAATACTTTTCTCTGCATCCACTATGCAGTTTTTCAGTTTGCGTTCTCGAGGGGATAGCTGCTTCACAGAACAGCACATAAGTGATGTTGATCAGCAGACTCCATTTCACTCCATCTGGGAACTAGGTTCCCAGTACACAATCTAACAAAATATCCTTATCCTGTTTTTTTTTCTAAACCATCAGTTAAGGCGGTTGAAGTGTTTAGCATTGCACATTTTCCTCTGTAGTCCCGTAATTGTGATATGCTGCGACACCTCGATACAAAATGATCAGTTTGAGAGACGCAGTCTACTGGAAAATCTGTTTCCTGCAGCTAGAGTTGCTGAATAAAGGATGGAGCATTCAGGTTTGGCTGATGTTTTGTTTATGTTTTATTGTTTCGTAATACCAAGCAAGCATTTTACCAACGTCCCATGGTGGCTGATGGGTGCAGAGAGGAATGGACTGGTTGTAACCTCACACAGTCCAACCATGCACCAGGATTTCCATGCAGTGCCACAGGGTTGCCATGCCAAGCTTATGAGCGCCACGCTGGTAGTTTTCCACTTATGGTGGACATTTTATTTGCTCTGCTAAAATTTTCTGTAAGTGGTTATCTTTCAGAGAGCAATCTCAGTGCATAAGCTGGGAAATCTGCTTACATATGAAGTTATCCAATGAGCCATACTCCCCAACGGTCCCAATTTAGATGGGACAGCCTCAATTTGAGGGGTTTATCCTGACCATCATCACCTTTGTACCAACAGTCAAAATGTTTCGGAGGTATGTACTGCTCTGTACAAAAGCAGTTCTCGCAAGTGTCCTGTTCTGGCCCCTCCCTGAACCAGTGATGTCACAGGAGGGGTTGGTACAGCAGGCAGGAGTAGTGCCGAATGTTGCCCGTATACTCTGGGTGTCTCTACCTAATGCAGGGTGTGTTACTGGACCCCATTTTGAACGCTTTGAGCAGCACTGAAAGTGCACTATAGGACTAAGGGTGCTAATAACATGCAGGAGCAGCAGCAGTGCCGCCTCCAGGGCCCTGTGTCCTGGGCGACTGCTTTGCCTTCACGCTCCTCCCTGTGCCCTGGTACTGTTGTGCAGAGCATCGATGAATGGGTACTTCAGTCAGGGCAGTCGAGAACCAGGATGGGCCCAGGTACTTTTCAAGGGGCATGGCCTAATCACAGGAGGTGTGGTCATGTGCCCCTACTGGACCCTCACTGGGCCCCTCCATCAGACCTGGGCCCGGGTAATTTGTACCCTCTTCCCCCTTCTCTCGGCACCACTGACCTCAGTTACTGTATTAGTACTATTAGTAATTACCCTATTACTCTATTAGTAATGGGTGCCCTATTAGTAACTTATCATCCCTGACAGGGGCGTTTCTAGAGAGGAGGAGGCCCTTGTGCAGGATCTGTCTGGGCCTCTTCCTCTCTAGCCGGCAGTGCTGTACAGCTCTGAGCACTAGGGTCTCTGGGAGACCCTAGCACTGTCCCAGAGCCTAGAGTGCATGCCTAAATCACCGGGAAAATGGTGCGGCTGCCATTTTCCCAGTGATTTTCCTGCAGTGTGAGTGCCCCTGGACCCCCGGGGGCCCATGTGCACCGCACACTCTGCACCCATTATAAATACACCAGTGATCCCTGAGCTTGATACTGGTACTTTATGTATCAAGTGTTCCCTACATGTCATTGATGGGGAAGGCCGTGTATGTACAGATGTGTCCTCACACATCTTTGCTCCATGCGCTATACAAGTTACATTACACATAAAGCGTAAGTGCTGTGTGACTCGGTAGTGCTGAGAGTATTTTTGGTGGGGTTTTCCTCTTAGACGCAAAGTAATAGGACGCACAAGCAGCTTCTGCTGATTAAAATGATATGCAGCATGCCTATACTCTGTGTGTGACTGCAACTGTATTTGCATACAAAGTGCTCTGCTACAGTGTTTACCCGGAAAACACTGTAACGTTTTATTTCGGATGCAGATAGAGCCACAATTACACACAGAATATAGGCATTAGGGATGAGCGGGTTCGGTTCCTCGGAATCCGAACCCGCCCGAACTTCATGTTTTTTTACACGGGGCCGAGCGACTCGGATCTTCCCGCCTTGCTCGGTTAACCCGAGCGCGCCCGAACGTCATCATCCCGCTGTCGGATTCTCGCGAGGCTCGGATTCTATCGCGAGACTCGGATTCTATATAAGGAGCCGCGCGTCGCCGCCATTTTTACACGTGCATTGAGATTCATAGGGAGAGGACGTGGCTGGCGTCCTCTCCGTTTATAGAGAAGAGAGTGAGACAGTAGAGAGAGACACAGTAGTAATTTTGGGGAGCATTAGGAGGAGTACTAGTTACTTGCTGAAGTGATAGATAGTGTGACTGTATATTATCTGACTTGTGGGGAAGACACTGACAGTGGGGAGCAGTTAGAGTCTGAGAGCAGTACTCAGGAGTACATATAACGTACAGTGCACACTTTTGCTGCCAGAGTGCCACACTGCCATTGTGACCACACTGACCACCAGTATAATATATATTGTGATTGTCTGCTTAGGATTACTACTTGCAAGTTGCTGATAGCGTGACCAGTGACCTGACCACCAGTCACCACCAGTTTAATATATATATATATATAATTGTATATAATATATATATAATATTGTATACCACCTACCCGTGGTTTTTTTTTTCTTTCTTCTTTATACATACTACTATAGTAGCTTACTGTAGCAGTCTGCGGTGCTGCTGAGCTGACTGTGTCCAGCAGGTCCGTCATCAGTCATTACATAATAAATATATATACCTGTCCGGCTGCAGTACTAGTGATATTATATATATATATATTGATTTCATCTCATTATCATCCAGTCTATATTAGCAGCAGACACAGTACGGTAGTCCACGGCTGTAGCTACCTCTGTGTCGGCAGTCGCTCGTCCATCCATAATTGTATACCACCTACCCATGGTTTTTTGTTTTTTTCTTTCTTCTTTATACATACTACTATAGTAGCTTACTGTAGCAGTCTGCGGTGCTGCTGAGCTGACAGTGTCCAGCAGGTCCGTCATCAGTCATTACATAATAAATATATATACCTGTCCGGCTGCAGTACTAGTGATATTATATATATATATATTGATTTCATCTCATTATCATCCAGTCTATATTAGCAGCAGACACAGTACGGTAGTCCACGGCTGTAGCTACCTCTGTGTCGGCAGTCGCTCGTCCATCCATAATTGTATACCACCTACCCGTGGTTTTTTTTTTTCTTTCTTCTTTATACATACTACTATAGTAGCTTACTGTAGCAGTCTGCGGTGCTGCTGAGCTGACAGTGTCCAGCAGGTCCGTCATCAGTCATTACATAATAAATATATCTACCTGTCCGGCTGCAGTACTAGTGTGATATAATATATATTGATTTCATCTCATTATCATCCAGTCTATATTAGCAGCAGACACAGTACGGTAGTCCACGGCTGTAGCTACCTCTGTGTCGGCAGTCGCTCGTCCATCCATAATTGTATACCACCTACCCGTGGTTTTTTTTTTTCTTTCTTCTTTATACATACTACTATAGTAGCTTACTGTAGCAGTCTGCGGTGCTGCTGAGCTGACAGTGTCCAGCAGGTCCGTCATCAGTCATTACATAATAAATATATATACCTGTCCGGCTGCAGTACTAGTGATATTATATATATATATATATATATATATATATATTAATTTCATCTCCTTATCATCCAGTCTATATTAGCAGCAGACACAGTACGGTAGTCCACGGCTGTAGCTACCTCTGTGTCGGCAGTCGCTCGTCCATCCATAAGTATACTAGTATCCATCCATCTCCATTGCTTACCTGAGGTCCCTTTTAGTTGTGCCTATTAAAATATGGAGAACAAAAATGTTGAGGTTCCAAAATTAGGGAAAGATCAAGATCCACTTCCACCTCGTGCTGAAGCTGCTGCCACTAGTCATGGCCGAGACGATGAAATGCCAGCAACGTCGTCTGCCAAGGCCGATGCCCAATGTCATAGTACAGAGCATGTAAAATCCAAAACACCAAATATCAGTAAAAAAAGGACTCAAAAATCTAAAATAAAATTGTCGGAGGAGAAGCGTAAACTTGCCAATATGCCATTTACCACACGGAGTGGCAAGGAACGGCTGAGGCCCTGGCCTATGTTCATGGCTAGTGGTTCAGCTTCACATGAGGATGGAAGCACTCAGCCTCTCGCTAGAAAACTGAAAATACTCAAGCTGGCAAAAGCACCGCAAAGAACTGTGCGTTCTTCGAAATCCCAAATCCACAAGGAGAGTCCAATTGTGTCGGTTGCGATGCCTGACCTTCCCAACACTGGACGTGAAGAGCATGCGCCTTCCACCATTTGCACGCCCCCTGCAAGTGCTGGAAGGAGCACCCGCAGTCCAGTTCCTGATAGTCAGATTGAAGATGTCAGTGTTGAAGTACACCAGGATGAGGAGGATATGGGTGTTGCTGGCGCTGGGGAGGAAATTGACAAGGAGGATTCTGATGGTGAGGTGGTTTGTTTAAGTCAGGCACCCGGGGAGACACCTGTTGTCCGTGGGAGGAATAGGGCCGTTGACATGCCTGGTGAAAATACCAAAAAAATCAGCTCTTCGGTGTGGAAGTGTTTCACCAGAAATGCGGACAACATTTGTCAAGCCGTGTGTTGCCTTTGTCAAGCTGTAATAAGTAGGGGTAAGGACGTTAACCACCTCGGAACATCCTCCCTTATACGTCACCTGCAGCGCATTCATAATAAGTCAGTGACAAGTTCAAAAACTTTGGGCGACAGCGGCAGCAGTCCACTGACCAGTAAATCCCTTCCTCTTGTAGCCAAGCTCACGCAAACCACCCCACCAACTCCCTCAGTGTCAATTTCCTCCTTCCCCAGGAATGCCAATAGTCCTGCATGCCATGTCACTGGCAATTCTGACGAGTCCTCTCCTGCCTGGGATTCCTCTGATGCATCCTTGCGTGTAACGCCTACTGCTGCTGGCGCTGCTGTTGTTGCTGCTGGGAGTCGATGGTCATCCCAGAGGGGAAGTCGTAAGCCCACTTTTACTACTTCCACCAAGCAATTGACTGTCCAACAGTCCTTTGCGAGGAAGATGAAATATCACAGCAGTCATCCTGTTGCAAAGCGGATAACTGAGGCCTTGACAACTATGTTGGTGTTAGACGTGCGTCCGGTATCCGCCGTTAGTTCACAGGGAACTAGACAATTTCTTGAGGCAGTGTGCCCCCGTTACCAAATACCATCTAGGTTCCACTTCTCTAGGCAGGCGATACCGAGAATGTACACGGACGTCAGAAAAAGACTCACCAGTGTCCTAAAAAATGCAGTTGTACCCAATGTCCACTTAACCACGGACATGTGGACAAGTGGAGCAGGGCAGGGTCAGGACTATATGACTGTGACAGCCCACTGGGTAGATGTATGGACTCCCGCCGCAAGAACAGCAGCGGCGGCACCAGTAGCAGCATCTCGCAAACGCCAACTCTTTCCTAGGCAGGCTACGCTTTGTATCACCGGTTTCCAGAATACGCACACAGCTTACGGCACACAGAATACGCACACAGCTTACGGCAACTGAGGAAGATCATCGCGGAATGGCTTACCCCAATTGGACTCTCCTGTGGATTTGTGGCATCGGACAACGCCAGCAATATTGTGTGTGCATTAAATATGGGCAAATTCCAGCACGTCCCATGTTTTGCACATACCTTGAATTTGGTGGTGCAGAATTTTTTTAAAAACGACAGGGGCGTGCAAGAGATGCTGTCGGTGGCCAGAAGAATTGCGGGACACTTTCGGCATACAGGCACCACGTACAGAAGACTGGAGCACCACCAAAAACGCCTGAACCTGCCCTGCCATCATCTGAAGCAAGAAGTGGTAACGAGGTGGAATTCAACCCTCTATATGCTTCAGAGGTTGGAGGAGCAGCAAAAGGCCATTCAAGCCTATACAATTGAGCACGATATAGGAGGTGGAATGTACCTGTCTCAAGCGCAGTGGAGAATGATTTCAACGTTGTGCAAGGTTCTGCAACCTTTTGAACTTGCCACACGTGAAGTCAGTTCAGACACTGCCAGCCTGAGTCAGGTCATTCCCCTTATCAGGCTTTTGCAGAAGAAGCTGGAGGCATTGAAGGAGGAGCTAAAAGGGAGCAATTCCGCTAGGCATGTGGGACTTGTGGATGGAGCCCTTAATTCGCTTAACAAGGATTCACGGGTGGTCAATCTGTTGAAATCAGAGCACTACATTTTGGCCACCGTGCTCGATCCTAGATTTAAAACCTACCTTGGATCTCTCTTTCCGGCAGACACAAGTCTGCTGGGGTTCAAAGACCTGCTGGTGACAAAATTGTCAAGTCAAGCGGAACGCGACCTGTCAACATCTCCTCCTTCACATTCTCCCGCAACTGGGGGTGCGAGGAAAAGGCTCAGAATTCCGAGCCCACCCGCTGGCGGTGATGCAGGGCAGTCTGGAGCGACTGCTGATGCTGACATCTGGTCCGGACTGAAGGACCTGCCAACGATTACGGACATGTCGTCTACTGTCACTGCATATGATTCTCTCACCATTGAAAGAATGGTGGAGGATTATATGAGTGACCGCATCCAAGTAGGCACGTCAGACAGTCCGTACTTATACTGGCAGGAAAAAGAGGCAATTTGGAGGCCCTTGCACAAACTGGCTTTATTCTACCTAAGTTGCCCTCCCACAAGTGTGTACTCCGAAAGAGTGTTTAGTGCCGCCGCTCACCTTGTCAGCAATCTGCGTACGAGGTTACTTCCAGAAAATGTGGAGAAGATGATGTTCATTAAAATGAATTATAATCAATTCCTCCGTGGAGACATTGACCAGCAGCAATTGCCTCCACAAAGTACACAGGGAGCTGAGATGGTGGATTCCAGTGGGGACGAATTGATAATCTGTGAGGAGCGGGATGTACACGGTGATATATCGGAGGATGATGATGAGGTGGACATCTTGCCTCTGTAGAGCCAGTTTGTGCAAGGAGAGATTAATTGCTTCTTTTTCGGTGGGGGTCCAAACCAACCCGTCATTTCAGTCACAGTCGTGTGGCAGACCCTGTCACTGAAATGATGGGTTGGTTAAAGTGTGCATGTCCTGTTTATACAACATAAAGATGGGTGGGAGGGCCCAAGGACAATTCCATCTTGCACCTCTTTTTTCTTTCATTTTTATTTGCGTCATGTGCTGTTTGGGGAGTGTTTTTTGGAAGGGCCATCCTGCGTGACACTGCAGTGCCACTCCTAGATGGGCCAGGTGTTTGTGTCGGCCACTAGGGTCGCTTATCTTACTCACACAGCTACCTCATTGCGCCTCTTTTTTTCTTCTTTGCGTCATGTGCTGTTTGGGGAGTGTTTTTTGGAAGGGCCATCCTGCGTGACACTGCAGTGCCACTCCTAGATGGGCCAGGTGTTTGTGTCGGCCACTAGGGTCGCTTATCTTACTCACACAGCTACCTCATTGCGCCTCTTTTTTTCTTCTTTGCGTCATGTGCTGTTTGGGGAGTGTTTTTTGGAAGGGCCATCCTGCGTGACACTGCAGTGCCACTCCTAGATGGGCCAGGTGTTTGTGTCGGCCACTAGGGTCGCTTAGCTTAGTCATCCAGCGACCTCGGTGCAAATTTTAGGACTAAAAATAATATTGTGAGGTGTGAGGTATTCAGAATAGACTGAAAATGAGTGGAAATTAGGGTTTTTGAGGTTAATAATACTTTGGGATCAAAATGACCCCCAAATTCTATGATTTAAGCTGTTTTTTAGGGTTTTTTGAAAAAAAAAACCCGAATCAAAAACACACCCGAATCCGACAAAAAAAATTCGGTGAGGTTTTGCCAAAACGCGGTCAAACCCAAAACACGGCCGCGGAACCGAACCCAAAACCAAAACACAAAACCCGAAAAATTTCAAGTGCACATCCCTAATAGGCATGCTGCATATAATTTTACTCAGCAGAAGCTGCTTGTGCGTCCTATTACATTACTTTGTGTCTAAATAACACACAAAAAAAGATGCATGGTGCGACTTCAAGGGCTGTTTAGCGTGACTGCAGCAAGGATGTAGGAGGTCAGAAACTGTTACAAAAACAGTTGAATATTTACTTTTATCCCTTTGTCCCCTATAGCATGTTGCTGCTCACCCCATACTGTGTTTGAACCAGCCTTAATATTAGTGTTCAATTGTGGTGTTATTATCTGTTAAGGGGGTACACACGGAGAGATCCGTGTTTAAATTCTAAGCAATCTGACTAGATTGCTTAGATTTTAAGCACGGATCTGCCATGTGTATGGCTTGTATAGCGATGCGCGGCCCCACGCATCGCTATCGCCGGTGCTAGATTGAGCCTGCATGCAGGCTCAATCTAGCGAGTCAGTCACTTCACCGCTGTATGAAGTGAGCGCCCCCCCGTCCGGCCCCTCGCTCAGCACATTGCACTGTGCTGAGCGGGGGGAGAGATGTGTGCTGAGCGGTCTGTGTTAAGATTGCTCAGCACACATCTCCCCCGTCAGTACCCCCCTTTACACTCTAGGTAATGTGTTCATGTTAACCTAGTTTTCTATTGTTTATTTGTGCGAAAGGAACAAGTGTGTACACCAATAATAAGATTATCATCACAGGTATCCCAGACTATTGTGTAACAGAAGCAATCTTTGTTTACATAAACCACAGGGGACACTTAAAGGTTGAGTGATTTAAGGTACTGTTTACTCCCTATGTCTAACGGTGAGCTATTCCAGACACCCAGGAGTCGTTACCAGCTGGGTGTCACCTGAGAGATGACCGTAATGCTGACCATACATTAGTACGACTCGCACTAGGTGCAAATCGTACTACGATCCCCCAGCCAGCCGCCGGGCAAGCGATAGAGTGTACGGTGCTTTTGCACCATACAATCTATCGTACCTCCGCAATTCCCGGGATCGGCTGATCATATGTGCAGCACATTTGATCAGCTGATGCGATGTGCAACCCGCGGGGCCGCGCATCACATCGTATTCGCACCCATTAACATGCACAATGTGCATGCAATGGGTCGATTAATAGGTCGATATTGTGTATTCGTACACGATATGGACCTAGTGTACAGCCAGCATTAGAGAAGGTCCACCAATCTGATCCATTTGTACAGTAACTCCCCTGGGCAGGATATTCCAATGATGTGGATTAGTTCTGAGGGCTGGGGATATGAGTTACTGACCCTGAGCTAAGAGTTGATGCTCTGCCAGGAATCAATGGTGGGAACTTCCTTGTTGGACTGTATTGAAGTGTGCATTCTGTTCAGTAAACCACCATTGGTTTTCATCTACCACCGTGCCGAGTGATTTGGTACCCCGTATCTTCACAGTAATGCACAAACTGAAAGTTACATTGTGGGAATAGCATAACTAACGGAGCGGACAGAGACGTGATGAGCAGCAGTCAGAGAGAGGGGCAGAATGAGGTGACACGAGTCCTTTTACTAGTATACGCTTTCCCGTCTCCCTCATCCATCTTCCCCTATTCTTGCCCCCTCTTCCTATTTGTTCGCGCTGTCTTTTATCATTTTTTCTCTCTGTTTCTCTTTCTCCTGGGACCTTTCATTTCTGCCCTAGAGCACCTAACCCCCTCTCTCTCCTGGGCCTCTTCTCTCTGCCCTGGCACCTAGCCCCCTGTCTCTCCTGAGACCCCTTTCCTCTGTCTCTCTCTCCTGGGCCTCTTCTCTCTGCCCTGGCACCTAGCCCCCTGTCTCTCCTGAGACCCCTTTCCTCTGTCTCTCACTCCTGGGCCTCTTCTCTCTGCCCTGGCACCTAGCCCCCTGTCTCTCCTGAGACCCCTTTCCTCTGTCTCTCTCTCCTGGGCCTCTTCTCTCTGCCCTGGCACCTAGCCCCCTGTCTCTCCTGAGACCCCTTTCCTCTGTCTCTCTCTCCTGGGCCTCTTCTCTCTGCCCTGGCACCTAGCCCCCTGTCTCTCCTGAGACCCCTTTCCTCTGTCTCTCACTCCTGGGCCTCTTCTCTCTGCCCTGGCACCTAGCCCCCTGTCTCTCCTGAGACCCCTTTCCTCTGTCTCTCACTCCTGGGCCTCTTCTCTCTGCCCTGGCACCTAGCCCCCTGTCTCTCCTGAGACCCCTTTCCTCTGTCTCTCTCTCCTGGGCCTCTTCTCTCTGCCCTGGCACCTAGCCCCCTGTCTCTCCTGAGACCCCTTTCCTCTGTCTCTCTCTCCTGGGCCTCTTCTCTCTGCCCTGGCACCTAGCCCCCTGTCTCTCCTGAGACCCCTTTCCTCTGTCTCTCACTCCTGGGCCTCTTCTCTCTGCCCTGGCACCTAGCCCCCTGTCTCTCCTGAGACCCCTTTCCTCTGTCTCTCTCTCCTGGGCCTCTTCTCTCTGCCCTGGCACCTAGCCCCCTGTCTCTCCTGAGACCCCTTTCCTCTGTCTCTCACTCCTGGGACCCCTTCTCTCTGCCCTGGCACCTTTTCCCTTCTCCTCTCCCTCCCCTGCTACTCCTGTTCTCTTCCCTGGCATCTTGTCCCCTCTCCTCTCACTCTCTCCTGGGACCCCTTCTCCCTGCCATCCTTCTGCCCCAAGCCTCCCCTCAGCGCTAGTGTACAACCATTAAGGAGATTATATTATAGATGGCAACAGTATCATTTGTAATTTACATTTTTCTACTTGTGTGTTGCAAATGGATTTGTGGGTCAACTAAATAGAAAATTACCCCAGATCATTAATTTCTTAAATTAGTCCTAACTACTGTTTTACAAGACAAGAGCTCAATGCATCTGTAATTTCTAAAAGCAGTAACAGACAAAGGTAAAATCTTTGATCTAATAGGTGTGATTGAACAATGAGCGGCTGTTATAACGGACTTGCATCTCTCAGTAATGAAATCAATAAGTTACAAGTGTATTTATTTTTTTTATTATACAACTTCAAACCTCTTTCTTTTTTTATACACCCCTTCACGCAGGAAATTGACATTACAATGTGATTAACCTTTAAAAGAGTAGTAACACATCTATTTTTATCAAATCTAAAATCATGATGTGATGGAGAAATGCACATCTGTAAAAAACAGAAAAGACGGCTGAGGAAGGCAACTACCAACACAGGTTACAATTAGCAGCTTTAATGAAGGAATGTGTCCCGACAGTTCCTCCACAAAGTGATGGAGATGTCAAGCTTTAATAATAAAGACTTGTGTGGTGCATAGCAACATATAAATATATGCCTTGGGAAGGTTGCCAGTTTCCTAAAAGTTCGACCTAAGCAACCACTGTATAACACAGGGACTACACATCCCAGCATTCCCTGCACACAGATTTGCTAACAGGGCATGCTAAACCTGTGTCTTTGCATGCAGGGATTTGTAGTTCAGCAACAACTGGAGGGACGCTTATTGTCCGTCCCTGGTATAACAGAATAACCAAAGATCACCTTTGTTATGTAATGTGTTTAAAACATTTCTGTTTCTTAGACCTTAATATTAAATATTGTGTAATTTTATTTTAATAATTTATAAACACTTAAATTATTTGATTATGACGATAACCTCTTTTTGTTGTTGGCTACAAACAATATGCATTAAGCTATTTTAGGAATTTATGAAACCGAATAATTAACACACCTACACGCACATTCATGCTACACCGCAGGAGGACAGACTAGTCATGTTGGCTTATTTTTGCAGTGCATTTATACATCATAGTAACTATTTCATAGGTTTTATGTACTACCAGCCCTTTACTACCTCACAGTTTCAAATAAATCTAAATTTGATGGCCAACTAGGAAAGTTGCATCTTCATTGAAAAGCAGAGACCACTATTGCACCAAGATCTTATTGAGGGTCGTACACTAACTGTACACAAACTTACCAAAATGTATTTGCACATCATCAGGGACAGTGGAATCTCTGTGCATGAATATAGGAAGGCAGAGGTATAAAAATTAGCTAGTGTTGTTGCTGCTGAGCTTGATTCAAATTGTGGGCGTACTTGTATGGTGCATACTCCTGAGAGGTTGCAGAGCTTGGGGAACATAATGTTTGTGTGGAACATCTATACTGTTTACCAACGCGTTTCGGCGAAGAGGCCTTTCTCATGTGTAGAGTCTTTATTCATATCACCTCAACTACAATTCATCCAAGTCTGGCAGGGCTGGCAACAGAAATCTTGGGGCCTGGTACAATGAAATCACTGCCCCCCCCCCCCCCCCCCACAGATATATATATATATATATATATATAGACCAAATAGGGAACGGCCCGGCACTCCACTCCTTAAGATCACAGCTGCTGAGGTGCCCTTCCTGTGGGAAATGCAGCGCAATCCCAGATAAACAATGTAGATGTAATGGGCGGCACTCATTCAGACTCCACAACGTGAGCAAAAAAGTGAAGATTTATTCAGCTGAATAAATCTTCACTTTTTTGCTCACGTTGTGGAGTCTGAATGAGTGCCGCCCATTACATCTACATTATATATATATATATATATATATATATATATAAAAGGATAGCTCTTATAGGTAGAGCTGCCCTCTGCTTTATGTTTACAGTTATTCATGCATACAACGCATAAACACAGCTAGTATGCATGTGATAAATTGTGGGATGCATTACATGCAATATGCAATGCATTATATCCCGCCCTATGTCTTTGTATTTCTCTGTGGATGGCACTTAGGTGAAGTAAATGTTTGAGGTTACTGTCTCTTAAATTGAACTTTTCTAATTTCTGTGATCTGTTCATTTGATCTCATTACAGTATTACATGAAGGAGTTTTTCAAGTTTAAAAATTATTTTTTTTACTAAATCAGTCTCCCATACAGGGCCGTTTCTAGACAATTTGGCTCCCAGTGCGAGATTTCAAAATGCGCCCCCCCCCCCCCCCCCATTGCTATAAAAAAAAATTGCGTGCCCCCCCCCCCATATAGCCAGAAAAAAAGCATGCGCGCGCCGGAGGCGCGCGCGCTCCCGACAAGGCTGTGTGGCCTGATTGAAATGGGCGTGGTCTCATTACAGTGGGCGTGGCCTCGTCTGATATCACGCCCACCACAGGGGGAAAAAATAAAAATAAAAAAGTCCCCTTTTTACACATTACACCAGGCAAGTGTCCCCATATTACACAGCGCGGCAGGCAGGTGTCCCCATTTTACAAAGCGCGGCAGGCAGGTGTCCCCATTTTACAAAGTGCGGCAGGCAGGTGTCCCCATTTTACAAAGTGCGGCAGGCAGGTGTCCCCATTTTACAAAGTGCGGCAGGCAGGTGTCCCCATTTTACACAGTACGCAGGCAGGTGTCCCCATTTTACACAGTACGCAGGCAGGTGTCCCCATTTTACACAGTACGCAGGCAGGTGTCCCCATTTTACACATTACGCTGGCAGGTGTCCCCATTTTACACAGTACGCAGGCACGTGCCCCCATTTTACACAGTACGCAGGCAGGTGTCCCCATTTTACACAGTGCGGCAGGTATCCCCATTTTACACAGTGCGGCAGGTGCCCCCATTTTACACAGTGCGGCAGGTATCCCCATTTTACACAGTGCGGCAGGTGCCCCCATTTTACACAGTGCGGCAGGTGCCCCCATTTTACACAGTGCGGCAGGTATCCCCATTTACACAGTGCGGCAGGTGCCCCCATTTTACACAGTGCGGCAGGTATCCCCATTTTACACAGTGCGGCAGGTATCCCCATTTTACACAGTGCGGCAGGTATCCCCATTTTACACAGTGCGGCAGGTGCCCCCATTTTACACAGTGCGGCAGGTATCCCCATTTTACACAGTGCGGCAGGTATCCCCATTTTACAGAGTGCGGCAGGTATCCCCATTTTACACAGTGCGGCAGGTGCCCCCATTTTACACAGTGCGGCAGGTGCCCCCATTTTACACAGTGCGGCAGGTATCCCCATTTTACACAGTGCGGCAGGTATCCCCATTTTACACAGTGCGGCAGGTATCCCCATTTTGCAGAGTGCGGCAGGTATCCCCATTTTACACAGTGCGGCAGGTGCCCCCATTTTACACAGTGCGGCAGGTATCCCCATTTTACACAGTGCGGCAGGTATCCCCATTTTACAGAGTGCAGCAGGTATCCCCATTTTACACAGTGCGGCAGGTGCCCCCATTTTACACAGTGCGGCAGGTGCCCCCATTTTACACAGTGTGGCAGGTATCCCCATTTTACACAGTGCGGCAGGTATCCCCATTTTGCAGAGTGCAGCAGGTATCCCCATTTTACACAGTGCGGCAGGTGTCAAGTGGGGGGAGGGAGGGGGAGAGAGAGAGAGAGAGAGAGAGAAAAAGAATACTTACAACTTGCCGCTCTTCGGGTCCCGCGCGCCGGCCGCCTCCTCTGTAGATGGTTATCTCCAGTCCTCCTCTCCTCCCCCCGAGCGCTCCTGCTCGGGGGGCGGGGCTTCGCGGAATGACGCGTTTGCGTCGTGACGTCACGACGCAAACGCGTCATTCCGCGAAGCCCCGCCCCCCGAGCAGGAGCGCTCGGGGGGAGAGAGAGGGAGGAGAGCAGTGGTCACAAAGTGCCGCGGCGGGCGCCCCGTGCGGTTGCACGGCTCGCCCGCCGCTAGAAACGGCACTGCTCCCATATGATGACACCCAAGATTATTTACATAGGAGCTGTGTACCTCCTGGCTCACTAACGTTCCAAGCAGTGGCCAACAGCCTGAGCTTAGCTTGTAGAAAGAGCTGGTGGCCAATACACAAGGCTTTGGCCATTGTGCAGCACAAGCACGCCTTCTAATTCACCCTATTTAATATTACAGGCTCCAAAACCAAATAAATTTTTTTGCAATACAGGTTGAGTATCCCTTATCCAAAACGCTTGGGACCGGAAGAATTTTGGATATCGGATTTTTCCGTATTTTGGAATAATTGCATACCATAATGAGATATCATGGTGATGGGACCTAAGTCTAAGCACAGAATGCATTTATGTTTCATATACACCTTGTACACACAGCCTAAAGGTCATTTTAGCCAATATTTTTAATAACTTTGTGCATTAAACAAAGTGTGTGTACATTCACACAATTCATTTATGTTTCATATACACCTTGTACACACAGCCTGAAGGTCATTTAATACAATATTTTTAATAACTTTGTGTATTAAACAAAGTTTGTGGACATTGAGCTTCAGAAAACAAAGGTTTCACTATCTCACTCTCACGAAAAAAAATCCGTAATTCGGAATATTCCGTATTTCGGAATATTTGGATATGGGATACTCAACCTGTATTACATAGACTGTAGTGCTTGATGCACAGGCAATTCTAGATCATTAGCTATGCACAGTGCTGCAATCCCCAATTCTCCAAGGCAATATAATGTGCCTATTCTACATACTGTAACATGCCTTCTTTATTTGCAAAGTCTGGTAAGTTTGTGCAAACATCCCAAGCCCCAAAGAATGCCATTTTTTTTATTTGTTGCACCGTCTGGTTATAAATGACATCGAATATATGTTATACAATGCAACCTTATTATTGGTATAGTCCTTGTACTATAGCTACAGCTTCTTACTGTGCCTCTGAATATATATCAACGTTTTACCCAGTGATCTCTGTAAAGGTTCCCCTGACCAGTATATTGGGGCACGGCAGTATGTTATATAAGAAACAGTCCTGTACACAGTTGTTACAGTCAATGTTTTATATAATGACACTAGCTTGTTTACTTTTCTAGCTCGTATTCTTGTCTAGAATGAGCTTATTTCTTTCAGCTCTAGTCTTCAAAATCATAAGCTACAAAAATATAGTGATAAAAAATGCAGCTCTTGTTGCTTAGCAACACCATAACTATATATAACACCCGCTAATGTGTGCATTGTTTTACAGAGATCCCCAGTATACACTGAATTGCATAATCATTAGAAACACGCTTGGAGATGATGGTCGTAACTATGTTTCTAAGTGCAAAACTGCAGCAATTACACCAACTGTGTACCAACAGAATATTTGCAGAAGTTGGTATAATGTGTCTATTGTCAACACTTGTAGTAGTCTTATGAGATGCTTATGAATCTCTCTGCCTTGCACAGAGTCTCTATATGCCTCCAAACCAGGACTGATTAACCCTCTTTAAGTCAACAGCAGATTTACAGTTTTAATTTTTACCAAGATATAGGCATACCTCCCAACTTCCGCTTGGCTGAAAGAGTACGTATCTAAGGTGTACGCCTGAAATTAGGGGGAGTAACCTTGAGACTAGGGGGCATGGCATTGTGGAAATACCATGCCTGAGAGCCATGCCCCCATTTTTCATCACTGTGGGGGCATGCCTAGCACTCCTGGTGCTGCTGGACAGTCTATCTCTCCCATTAATAGAGTGCATGCGCGTGTGCACAACATCTACTTACCGCTGCCCTGAGGCCTCCTAACAGTGCTCGAAAAACAGGACTGTCCTGCCAAAATTGTGACAGTGGGGGGTATGTCATGGGACCCCCATCAAACACAATGGGTTTGATTCAGATGCGGTCTCAATGACGACACAGCAGCGATCTTTTTAGTGAGGGAACTGCAAGGCACGAGCCGCCCACAAGTGAACAGAGACACCCACCGAAGTCATCGGAACATGCACAGCAATTGCGTACTCCATAGTAACCGGATAGCAGGTGCGAGGAACATCAACCCCCTGAGTGCCTCCACGGATGCGCAGATTGGCCATGGGAGCTGTGACACTGGTGACATGTTTTAATCATATGAGATCAGTAACACCCACAAGACACTCCCCGTTACCTCCCTCAAAAGGTCTCCTCCCGTCACTCACTCTGTGACTGATTCCTCACTGCAAGCGGCATCGCACTGCGCACTGCAGCCGTGACGCATGCACAGTCTGCAGGTAATCACTCAGTTGCGACACCATCGAAGTTGCGACCGCATATGAATCAGAACCAATATATGGATCTATCTATCTATCTATCTATCTATCTATCTATCTATCTATCTATCTATCTATCTGTCTGTCTGTCTGTCTGTCTGTCTGTCTGTCTGTCTGTCTGTCTGTCTAGTCAGTAGCCAGTTTTGTGTGTGTGTGTGTGTGTGTGTGGGGGGGGGGGGGGGGAACTGTGTGTGTGTGTGGAGGGGGGGGGGGTAAATACAGATTTGATTTAAACTGTGTTGCCCTCTCCTGAACCATACCTTTCCGCTGCTATACTTTATACCATGATTAAATAACTTACCACTGTAAATTAATACATTCGCCAGAGCCAGTTACATTGGGGGAATGAAGCAGTGGGCACAGTACACTGACAAGGTTGTGGCAAGGCCTACACTCTATTACATATATAAACTGATGCCTCATTTCTTCTGAAGAACAGGTGGAAATGGAGATCTTAGTGAAGGGATCTCACATCCAGTCACCACATTTTTGTAAGGACATGTTTAAAACTGGACTCGTTCTTCAATAAAAAAATATATTTCCCACGGCACATGTGATAAGCTATCAGGCCATAATTAGTGTCCGTGCTCTCAGTGTTTGTAATCAGAATTCTCAGGGCTGTCATCAGAGCCGGCCCTAACCAATATGATGCCCTAGGCAAGATTTTGGCTGGTGCCCCCTAGCACCGCCGCTAGTTCTGCAGGAGATGCCTGGCATGAGTCAGCTGGCAGCTCTGCTAACGTTGGGCGCCTTTTCTTTATAAAAATGCATCTTATTTGCATTACTATGTGGCTAGGATGCACAAGCAGCTTCCGCTGATAAAAAGGATATGCAGCATGCCTGTATTCTGTGTGCGACTGCGGCTGTATCTGCATACGAAATGCTACATTACAGTGATTTCCAGGAATACACTGCAACACAGCATTTCGTATGCAGATACAGCCGCAGTAACACACAGAATATAGGCATGCCACGTATCATTTTAATCAGCAGAAGCTGCTGGTGCCCCTAAGCATACCAAATGCCCTAGGCATTTGCCTAGTTTGCCTATGCCTAAGGCCGGCGCTGGCTGTCATGCTTGGAAAGTTATGAATTCAAGATCTATGGGGTTTGGGGGGTTATTCAGAGTCGTTAGCAAACCAAAAAATAACACTAAAGGGCAAAACCATGTGCACTGCAGGTGGGGCAGATGTAACATGTGCAGAGAGAGAGTTAGATTTGGGTAGGGTATATTGATTTTGTGCATAGTACATACTGGCTACTTTATTTTTACACTGCAATTTAGATTTCAGTTTGAACACACCCCACCCAAGTCTAACTCTCTCTGCACATGTTATATCTGCCCCACCTGCAGTGCTGCATGGATTTGCCCATTAGTGTACTTTTTGATTTTACTAACAACTCTGAATAATCCCCTTTGTTTGAAAACTCTCACGGCTGCTACCCTTTAATACATTCAAAACTAAGCAGATACATATATAAAACAGTTAATCCGACTAATGTATCATTTTTATTAAAAATCATGTATAATTGGATAAATTTGGCATTGTTAGGCACATTTCGTGGGTCTTTATTAAAACAGCGCCAATAAATAGTTTTCTTTACAAAGATCCACATAATCCAGATTTGACAAATTTAGCCGTCTGCATTGGCACCAAGCCCGTTGTATTGTTAATGAGTCAGTCTAAAAATTCTGTTGTGCTTCTAATTGAGTTCAGTTTTGGTAGCTAAAATCAGAGGATTGTATTGTGACAGGAAGGTAATCATTTAACTGGAATCTTCATCTCTTGAGCAATTGTAATTGGTTTTTTTATTTTACTTTTTGAGCAGTTATACTGTAGTTTCTAAACAGGGAACATAATAGCAGAAAGCAAGGCTGCTATTCTATTGTGTGAGTTTGCCTGTAGGTTTTACTAACAACACTTTAACATAGAGGAAAAACTGTTTCTGTGTCCTTCATAATTACATCAGTACGTGAAACAGAAAATTGTTTTAATGGAAATCATGATAAATATTACATTTTTCTTTTTGCATTCAGACACTGACTGCATCCACGTTTTTTGGGCCGATTCAGTATTTGGGAAAGGCATGCCTGATTTAGAGTTGTATGCAATGCTGATATTTACGATTAACATGCATCATGGTCTCATGCGTGGTGATTCATTGGCGATGACGAATATATTCACAAAGTGATTGACAGGCAGGGACCGTTTGTGACAGGTAACGGGGAGTGGTAACGAAAACACAGGTGTGTTTTCTGGACAAGTCTCAGCCTGTGATTGCTATCCTGTATGGAAAAACCATGGGACTTGTGTCAGATTTCCCACGGCCGTTCTGCACGACCATAGGACAATAAGGGGTCTATTTACTAAGCCATGGATGGAGATAAAGTCTCTGGAGATGAAGTACCAGCCAATCGGCTCCTAACTGTCATTTTTCAAACACAGCCTGTGGCATGTCAGTTAGGAGCCGATTGGCTGGGACTTTATCTCCAACCATGGCTTAGTAAATAGACCCCTAAGTACTATGGAAAACACTGTACACGTGGCATTTAGGATGTAGATAGAGCCACAATTACATACAGAATATAGGCATGCTGCATATAATTGTATTCAGCAGAAGCTGCTTGTGCTACTACAACAGCTACTACCAGATTTTCGCAGGAAAAAACGCAAAAATAGACGCTCGGCGCTACTGAGTCCTGCCATGGAATGGCGCGACTTGAAGGGTTATTTAGCGTGATTCCAGCAAGGATGCATGAGGACACATCTGTGTATATGTGTGTGTGTGTGTGTGTGTGTGTGTGTGTGTGTATATATATATATATATATATATATATATATATATATACAGGGTTGGACTAGCCCACAGGTGTATAAAGGAAACCCCCCCGGTGTGCCCACCTTTTCCTTTAGGGATCAAGTTCTAGACTGTGCACTTGAGTTATACATATGTCTATATTGCATAGGGCTATGGTGCATTCACTACAGAGCATTGCTGTTATTATCATGCACGCACTAGCAGTATTTACTGTAAATATTCATCATGGGGCCCATGCACTCTCTAATAGCTAGCCAAAATCTCTGGGGTGGCTGACCACACCCTTAAGCATGGGCACTACCCCTACTACTGCATTTCCCTGGTGGTCCCTTCATGCCCCAGTCCAACACTGTTTGTGTGTGTGTGTATATGTGTATATATATATATATATATATATATATATATATGCACAGATGGAGCCACGCTAGTCGTGGCTCCGTCTGTGCCTAAGCACGCCCGCCTAGGCACAGGCATCTCTGTCTGGACATGCGCGCCTGTGACGGAGACGCGCCCCATTCACTTGAATGGAGAGCGTCTCTGTTTGCGCGCCTGGACAGAGACGCTCTGAATGGGAGCGTCTCTCTGCACTCCCGGTGTGTCTAGGCGGACGGATAGCCTAGTCACGCTGGGAGTACTCGTTTGCGATGGAGCCGCCTCTGATGAACGTGGCTCCATCTGTATAGATAGATAGATAGAACCCCCTCCCATTACCTATATATATGTATAATGTTTCACACTTACCTTCAGAGGCAGCAGCTCCTATTGGAGTGGGGGCAGGGTCAAGTAAATCGTGTAATTTCACGAGTGAATGGGAGGGGCCACAAGGAAACAGGGCTCCAATAGTGTCCATTCAGGGGAGTTGTAGGTACTCAGGAACTCCCCCTGCATGCACCACTGCTGCAGAGGGGCTGGATGTAATGCCAAGTATACTCCCCCTGTTTACTAGCTACCTCCCTGTGGTGTGAGTGCTGTAGTGCCTGCGAGTTACCTGGGTAGAACAATAGAACTCAGGAATGATGGTTAGCACAAACACTGCCTATCAATGCAGCAGCTGGTTGGTGGGACTCAGAAATTGATGGACCAATCAGGGAAGGGGTTGGAACCTAATCTCCATGCCCTGGTACTAGGAGAGAGAAAACAAAATGCTGTATTGATGGCTATCCCTACAGTAACTTGTCTCCCATGGTTATAATAGGGAGGGCTGATCTGCATGCGACTGTGTTATGATATGTGGAGGAGAACTGAGCCAGAGACTGAAAGTTACTGTAGATAGTGGAAGCAACACAGAAGTAGTGCTGCTAGTCTACTGAAGCAGGAGGTATGTAGTATCAAATGCACCACTATGGGGGGTATTCAATTGTTTGAAAAGTCAGTTGGTTGTCTTTTTTTTCTATCTGATAGAAAGGAAAAAACAGACACCCAACCGACTTTTCAAACAATTAAATTTCCTCCTATATGAGTTAAAGCTGATACATCAACCGTATATACTCGAGTATAAGCCGACTTTTTCAGCACCTTTTTTTGTGCTGACAAAGCCACTTCGGCTTAAACTCGAGTGAGTATTTAGGAGGGACACGGAGGGCACAGCGCGCGGCTCTCCTGTGTCCCCGCTGCGTCTCCGGCGGCAGCGGCGTGTGTGTGTTAAAGGAAGTTCACGAACCGGCACTTCCTTTAACACACACACGCCGCTGCCGCCGGAGACGCAGGAGGGACACAGGAGAGCCGCGCGCGGCTGTGCCCTCTGTGTCCCTCCTTCAGAAGGGCATATCTGGCACTGTGGGGCATATCTGGCACATCTGGCACTGTGGGGCATATCTGGCAGCATGAGGGCATATCTGGCACTGTGGGGGCATATCTGGCAGTATGAGGGCATATCTGGCACTATGAGGGCTGTGTAAGGCTAGAGCTGCATTTCCCACCCTAGGCTTATACTCGAGTCAATAAGTTTTCCCAGGTTTTTGTGGTAAAATTAGGTGCCTCTGCTTATATTCGGGTCGACTTATACTCGAGTATATACGGTAACTTGTTTATTTCATTCTTGTAGCCGCCACCGAATTTGCCTACCATATCCCCATGAACTGTGCAGTAGTCTGTGACAGCTCACATAAAGATGACAGTACACATCTTTTTTGGTGCTACTATTGGGAAGCTTCAAATTCATTCAACGAGAAATCATTAGGAACCTGAAGAACTGGTAAACTGATACGCAGGCGCTCACCACTCCAGTGATATAAATAGCATGGTTACTCAACAACAAATAGAACTTTCCTGCAAGTATTTATTATGTTTGTTTTTCTCAAGTGGAATATTATTTCTTGTACAATACATTGAAACGTAAATTTACCAAAAATGAAATAGTTTTTTGTTATGAATAAATAGTTTCCAATAGTCCAGATCATGAAATCAGGGCAAAGCTGACCACATTTATCAAAGGTAAATACCAGCCATTTAAAATTGGGGTTCTTACCAGTGATACACCTTTACCTTAAACATTTAATGTAATGTATTCTATGGATATTAAAGTCTACACTTCATTACTGAAACTGCAGGCTTTTGTGATGTAAAGCATGAAAGATAAATCATATTAGACCTTTTATGATGTGACCTTGAAATAAACATAATGAAAGCATATCTCCGCACTTTGTGGACGAAGGAAGCGGGACTCCAGTACAGCGTAGACACGCCTGTCAGAAAAATGGGAGTGGCCTCAGTAAAGAGGGCATGGCTCCATGGCAATGTCGCGATCGTGAGCCACGCCCCCATTTCCCATCACTATGGGGGCATGGACAGCGCTCTGTGAGCTGCTGGCTATACCCCCAGTCCCTCTTGCCTCGTGCGCACAGCGTCTATTGTCTGTTCACCGCTGCTCTGCTTAGTGACAGGAGCCTCCCAACGCCCCCCCCCCCACCCACCGCGAGACACTGAGGCCCGCGGGTGGGACAGTCCCAAAATAATGGGACTGTCCCGCGAAAATCGGGACAGTCGGGAGGTATGTGAAAGTGAAAACTAGTGATGAGCACCGAAAATTTTTCGGGTTTTGTGTTTTGGTTTTGGGTTCGGTTCCGCGGCCGTGTTTTGGGTTCGAACGCGTTTTGGCAAAACCTCACCGAATTTTTTTTGTCGGATTCGGGTGTTTTTTTCAAAAAACCCTAAAAAACAGCTTAAATCATAGAATTTGGGGGTCATTTTGATCCCAAAGTATTATTAACCTCAATAAGCATAATTTCCACTCATTTTCAGTCTATTCTGAACACCTCACACCTCACAATATTATTTTTAGTCCTAAAATTTGCACCAAGGTCGCTGGATGACTAAGCTCAGCGACCCAAGTGGCCGACACAAACACCTGGCCCATCTAGGAGTGGCACTGCAGTGTCACGCAGGATGGCCCTTCAAAAAACTACTCCCCAAACAGCACATGACGCAAAGAAGAAAAAAAAGAGGCGCAATGAGGTAGCTGTGTGACTAAGATAAGCGACCCTAGTGGCCGACACAAACACCTGGCCCATCTAGGAGTGGCACTGCAGTGTCACGCAGGATGGCCCTTCCAAAAAACACCCCCCAAACAGCACATGACGCAAAGAAAAAAAGAGGCGCAATGAGGTAGCTGTGTGACTAAGATAAGCGACCCAAGTGGCCGACACAAACACCTGGCCCATCTAGGAGTGGTACTGCAGTGTCACGCAGGATGGCCCTTCCAAAAAACACCCCCCAAACAGCACATGACGCAAAGAAAAAAAGAGGCACAATGAGGTAGCTGTGTGACTAAGATAAGCAACCCAAGTGGCCGACACAAACACCTGGCCCATCTAGGAGTGGCACTGCAGTGTCACGCAGGATGGCCCTTCCAAAAACTACTCCCCAAACAGCACATGACGCAAAGAAAAATGAAAGAAAAAAGAGGTGCAAGATGGAATTGTCCTTGGGCCCTCCCACCCACCCTTATGTTGTATAAACAGGACATGCACACTTTAACCAACCCATCATTTCAGTGACAGGGTCTGCCACACGACTGTGACTGAAATGACGGGTTGGTTTGGACCCCCACCAAAAAATAAGCAATTAATCTCTCCTTGCACAAACTGGCTCTACAGAGGCAAGATGTCCACCTCATCATCATCCTCCGATATATCACCGTGTACATCCCCCTCCTCACAGATTATCAATTCGTCCCCACTGGAATCCACCATCTCAGCTCCCTGTGTACTTTGTGGAGGCAATTGCTGCTGGTCAATGTCTCCACGGAGGAATTGATTATAATTCATTTTAATGAACATCATCTTCTCCACATTTTCTGGATGTAACCTCGTACGCCGATTGCTGACAAGGTGAGCGGCGGCACTAAACACTCTTTCGGAGTACACACTTGTGGGAGGGCAACTTAGGTAGAATAAAGCCAGTTTGTGCAAGGGCCTCCAAATTGCCTCTTTTTCCTGCCAGTATAAGTACGGACTGTGTGACGTGCCTACTTGGATGCGGTCACTCATATAATCCTCCACCATTCTTTCAATGGGGAGAGAATCATATGCAGTGACAGTAGACGACATGTCCGTAATCGTTGTCAGGTCCTTCAGTCCGGACCAGATGTCAGCATCAGCAGTCGCTCCAGACTGCCCTGCATCACCGCCAGCGGGTGGGCTCGGAATTCTGAGCCTTTTCCTCGCACCCCCAGTTGCGGGAGAATGTGAAGGAGGAGATGTTGACAGGTCGCGTTCCGCTTGACTTGACAATTTTGTCACCAGCAGTTCTTTGAACCCCAGCAGACTTGTGTCTGCCGGAAAGAGAGATCCAAGGTAGGTTTTAAATCTAGGATCGAGCACGGTGGCCAAAATGTAGTGCTCTGATTTCAACAGATTGACCACCCGTGAATCCTTGTTAAGCGAATTAAGGGCTCCATCCACAAGTCCCACATGCCTAGCGGAATCGCTCTGTGTTAGCTCCTCCTTCAATGTCTCCAGCTTCTTCTGCAAAAGCCTGATGAGGGGAATGACCTGACTCAGGCTGGCAGTGTCTGAACTGACTTCACGTGTGGCAAGTTCAAAAGGTTGCAGAACCTTGCACAACGTTGAAATCATTCTCCACTGCGCTTGAGACAGGTGCATTCCACCTCCTATATCGTGCTCAGTTGTATAGGCTTGAATGGCCTTTTGCTGCTCCTCCAACCTCTGAAGCATATAGAGGGTTGAATTCCACCTCGTTACCACTTCTTGCTTCAGATGATGGCAGGGCAGGTTCAGGCGTTTTTGGTGGTGCTCCAGTCTTCTGTACGTGGTGCCTGTACGCCGAAAGTATCCCGCAATTCTTCTGGCCACCGACAGCATCTCTTGCACGCCCCTCTCGTTTTTTAAAAAATTCTGCACCACCAAATTCAAGGTATGTGCAAAACATGGGACGTGCTGGAATTTGCCCATATTTAATGCACACACAATATTGCTGGCGTTGTCCGATGCCACAAATCCACAGGAGAGTCCAATTGGGGTAAGCCATTCTGCGATGATCTTCCTCAGTTGCCGTAAGAGGTTTTTAGCTGTGTGCGTATTCTGGAAAGCGGTGATACAAAGCGTAGCCTGCCTAGGAAAGAGTTGGCGTTTGCGAGATGCTGCTACTGGTGCCGCCGCTGCTGTTCTTGCGGCGGGAGTCCATACATTTACCCAGTGGGCTGTCACAGTCATATAGTCCTGAGCCTGCCCTGCTCCACTTGTCCACATGTCCGTGGTTAAGTGGACATTGGGTACAACTGCATTTTTTAGGACACTGGTGAGTCTTTTTCTGAGGTCTGTGTACATTTTCGGTATCGCCTGCCTAGAGAAATGGAACCTAGATGGTATTTGGTACCGGGGACACAGTACCTCCAACAAGTCTCTAGTTGGCTCTGCAGTAATGATGGATACCGGAACCACGTTTCTCACCGCCCAGGATGCCAAGGCCTCAGTTATCCGCTTTGCAGCAGGATGACTGCTGTGATATTTCATCTTCCTCGCAAAGGACTGTTGGACAGTCAATTGCTTGGTGGAAGTAGTAAAAGTGGTCTTACGAGTACGACTTCCACTCTGGGATGACCATCGACTCCCAGCAGCAACAACAGCAGCGCCAGCAGCAGTAGGCGTTACACGCAAGGATGCATCGGAGGAATCCCAGGCAGGAGAGGACTCGTCAGAATTGCCAGTGACATGGCCTGCAGGACTATTGGCATTCCTGGGGAAGGAGGAAATTGACACTGAGGGAGTTGGTGGGGTGGTTTGCGTGAGCTTGGTTACAAGAGGAAGGGATTTACTGGTCAGTGGACTGCTTCCGCTGTCGCCCAAAGTTTTTGAACTTGTCACTGACTTATGATGAATGCGCTGCAGGTGACGTATAAGGGAGGATGTTCCGAGGTGGTTAACGTCCTTACCCCTACTTATTACAGCTTGACAAAGGCAACACACGGCTTGACAAATGTTGTCCGCATTTCTGTTGAAATACTTCCACACCGAAGAGCTGATTTTTTTGGTATTTTCACCAGGCAGGTCAATGGCCCTATTCCTCCCACGGACAACAGGTGTCTCCCCGGGTGCCTGACTTAAACAAACCACCTCACCATCAGAATCCTCCTTGTCAATTTCCTCCCCAGCGCCAGCAACACCCATATCCTCCTCATCCTGGTGTACTTCAACACTGACATCTTCAGTCTGACTATCAGGAACTGGACTGCGGGTGCTCCTTCCAGCACTTGCAGGGGGCGTGCAAATGGTGGAAGGCGCATGCTCTTCACGTCCAGTGTTGGGAAGGTCAGGCATCGCAAACGACACAATTGGACTCTCCTTGTGGATTTGTGATTTCGAAGAACGCACAGTTCTTTGCTGTGCTTTTGCCAGCTTGAGTCTTTTCATTTTTCTAGCGAGAGGCTGAGTGCTTCCATCCTCATGTGAAGCTGAACCACTAGCCATGAACATAGGCCAGGGCCTCAGCCGTTCCTTGCCACTCCGTGTGGTAAATGGCATATTGGCAAGTTTACGCTTCTCCTCCGACAATTTTATTTTAGATTTTTGAGTCCTTTTTTTACTGATATTTGGTGTTTTGGATTTGACATGCTCTGTACTATGACATTGGGCATCGGCCTTGGCAGACGACGTTGCTGGCATTTCATCGTCTCGGCCATGACTAGTGGCAGCAGCTTCAGCACGAGGTGGAAGTGGATCTTGATCTTTCCCTAATTTTGGAACCTCAACATTTTTGTTCTCCATATTTTAATAGGCACAACTAAAAGGCACCTCAGGTAAACAATGGAGATGGATGGATACTAGTATACTTATGGATGGACGAGTGACTGCCGACACAGAGGTAGCTATTATAGACTGGATGATAATGATATAAAAAATATATATATATATATCACTACTGCAGCCGGACAGGTATATATTATATAATGACGGACCTGCTGGACACTGTCAGCACTGCAGACTCCTAAAGTAAGCTACTAGTATCAAGAAGATAAAAAAAAAAAACACAACAGGTAGGTGGTATACAATTATGGATGGACGAGCGACTGCCGACACAGAGGTAGCTACAGCCGTGGACTACCGTACTGCGTCTGCTGCTAATATAGACTGGATGATAATGATATAAAAAATATATATATATCACTACTGCAGCCGGACAGGTATATATTATATAATGACGGACCTGCTGGACACTGTCAGCACTGCAGACTCCTAAAGTAAGCTACTAGTATCAAGAAGATAGAAAAAAAAAACCCACCACAGGTAGGTATACAATTATGGACGAGCGACTGCCGACACAGAGGTAGCTACAGCCGTGGACTACCGTACTGCGTCTGCTGCTAGTATAGACTGGATGATACTGATATAAAAAATATATATATATATCACTACTGCAGGACAGGTATATATTATATAATGACGGACCTGCTGGACACTGTCAGCAGAATGCGTTTATAGAATAAAAACACCACACGACGAGTGTTTAACTTTTTCAGGCAGACAATCACAATATACTGGTGGTCACTGGTCACTGGTCAGTCACACTGGCAGTGGCACTCTGGCAGCAAAAGTGTGCACTGTTAAATATATGTACTCCTGCTATAACTGCTCCCCAGTCTCCCCCACAATTAAGCTGTGTGAGCAGTGAGCACTCAGCACAGTCAGATATACATAGATGATGCAGCACACTGAGGCTGAGCACAGATATGGTATACTGTGTCACTGTGTATCGTTTTTTTTCAGGCAGAGAACGGATTATATTAAATAATAATAAAACTGCACTGGTGGTCACTGGTCAGTCACTAGTAAACTCTGCACTCTCTGAGTACTCCTAAGCTCCAGTAAATCAAGTGTCTCACTCTCACTATCTATTTCTATTCTAAACAGAGAGGACGCCAGCCACGTCCTCTCCCTATCAATCTCAATGCACGTGTGAAAATGGCGGCGACGCGCGGCTCCTTATATAGAATCCGAGTCTCGCGATAGAATCCGAGCCTCGCGAGAATCCGACAGCGGGATGATGATGTTCGGGCGCGCTTGGGTTAACCGAGCAAGGCGGGAAGATCCGAGTCTGCCTCGGACCCGTGTAAAAAGCGTGAAGTTCGGGGGGGTTCGGTTTCCGAGAAACCGAACCCGCTCATCACTAGTGAAAACCAGACAATTTTTCGTAAAACAAGCAACTATAAAAGACCACTAATACAGTGGCTGCATAAGTGTTCTCACCCTTTCGTAATGGGGCTGTAGCGGTGTCCAGAGTTATCCAATCACATTCAAATTATGTTCAGAGCATACACCTGCCAGCAGTGAAAGTGTGATCAACCCCAGATAAAGATCAGCTGCTCCTATAGGAATTCTTTGCAATTGTTGGTTGCATCTTCCTGGGATAGCCATGGTCTGGAGAGAGCTTCAAAACATCAACAGTGTCTAATTCTTGAAAAAATGTTTAAAAGGACTTGAAAGACCTTAAATTAATAATAATAGCAAAAATAGGTGGATTAAATGCAGCATAACAGAGACATTGCCAAGATCAGTATGCTTCTCCAAGTTGACGATAGGACAAAGAGAAAACTCGTTATAGTGGCAACCAAGATTCCTATGGCAACATTAAAGAAACTGCAGGAATTGCTGGTAGAGAATAGTCCAATGTTTTCCAAATTCAATACTCAAGGTACTCTAAAGCTGGGTACACACAGAAAGACCGAAAGATAAAACCTTTCACTTTCAGCTCCCTGCACCTGACTCAACGATCTAGAGTGTACACATAGAAAGATCTAGCCAAATCTTTCAGTCTGTCAAAGATCTTGCCTAGATGGTTTTTGGCTCCAAATTTAAATATTTTCTTAGTGGCTATATGACATCATCTAGCTAAAGTCATTCATCGTACACACTGTGTAGACAGTGAATGATCATGAACGATCTAGCCAAAATTGACCTTGCTGCACGGTCTATCAACAAATTTGTAGTTTACCCACGGGAGCGCGCCTAGTGAACGATCTAGTCTGTACACACGAAACAATATTATAATTCAACGACCTATCTATCCAAAATAGTTGGCTAGATTGTCCCGTGCGTACCCAGCTTAACAGTCCAGGTTTTAAGGTTATCCATGATTGAGAACAGATGGTTTAATCAAAATGAAAGAGGTAAGAATTAAATCACTTGTGCCCAACCATGCATATACTTAAAACCTGGTCTTGATGTTGTGTGTCATATCAGCAGACTCGGCCTCCGCTGTGTGTGAATGTGATATGCATTGCACACAGTAGTGGTGTGGAACCTGAAAATGCAATTTCCAATGGTTGAACTGCAAAATGTAGACTAGTAGGTGATATCACTTTGGTGTACTTCTTAGTTTTCTTGAATTTAAACCAAGGTTATTTGTAATGTGCATCAAAAGCATGTCATAAATGGGTTGGGATGGATATCCCGGCTGATGGGATGTCGGTGGTTAGAATACCGACTGCGGCATTCCGATGAGTAAAATCCTGACAGGAAAAGGTAAGTATACTTACCTTCCCACAATAGCCCCCTAACCGTAACCCACTCCGGTGGTTCCTAACCCTAACCCCCCCTCTCCGCAGCCTAAACCTAACTTAGGGTGCCTAACCCTACCTCCCCTACACGCAGCCTAGCCCTAACCTCCCTGGACCACAGTCCAACCCTCCCCCTAAAGCCGAAACCTAACCCCTCCCACGCGGCTTACCACTCCGGTGGCCTGGCACTGTAGTGATCAGGATCCTAGGTGCCGGGATGCCGGTCCCGGGATTTTGATCCCTGGCGGGATATTGGTGTCGGCATTCCGTTATGTGTCAGGATTCCGGCGTCGGTATTTTGACAGCCAGGATCCCGACCGCTGGGATCCTAACCAGATCCCTCATAAATATCCTCAGTGTTTTGCTGTTTCCCTGTATAGACCGTGAGTAAACTTAGGGAGTGGTTTATTCTACCTCTCTTGTCTGCGCCCATATTTTCAGACCTCTTTTATATTCATCCATTTCCCATAGGACATGCATTGTAAATGGCAGGCAGACGTTTTGCCACATAACTTCGAAACAAAGCAACCAATTGCAACTTTCTGCATATCTAAAGACCAAGACCTTAACTTGGTATATGATGTGTCCTGCTCAGACAACGGCATCATAGAAATATGTCATCATAAAAGTTGTCCTTCTGCTATTAATATATAGAGAGATAATTAATAATATAAAATATTAACTTGCATTAACAACAGTGTTACCTTTGTATTTGATTAATTACATTATGTACAGAAACAGACGTTTCATTGTAAGGCATAAAACAACATTAGCTCTTTTATAGTAACTGTGAAGATTGTTGTTGTATAAAGCCTCTGAGATTGATGGGTCAGCTTCACTTACTCCCAGAGATAATTGTTTATAGCAGATTTTCAATTGCTTCAGTGCGGTCAGGTAATTGCAAAACAGGCCTAACAGAAACATATGAACTGGGGAGTCATTCAGCCTGAATTCACAAAACACAATGCTTAAGCTACATAGACGTGCAAGAATAGTAGCACAAGTGTAAAATTAACATTGGGACAATCAACGGACTTCCTCTGGCACCCCAGCGGTTTCCAATTAGCTTCATTAGTCAGTTATTACTCACCTAAGTGGGATCTTCTACCACCAGGGTCGGAAGTCAGGTCTTCTGCAGGAGCAGGGAGTATATGAGGGGATGTATTCAGGTGACCGACGATCACATGACCTCCTCCTACATCCCGCCCCCTTACTATCCCAAAAGTCGGCATGCCGACCAACAGGGACTATTCCCACTCGTGGGTGTCCACGACATAGAGTGGGAATAGAACCCGTGGCGACCTCAGGTCACCACCGAGCCCGCAAGGGGCTTGCTGCACTCGCCATCCCCTGCCGGGATTCCTGACCGTCGGTCAGCCATACCACACCCGTATGTGAGATGTACGAGTATTTGTGCATGAGTGTGTGTGACCCCCGTCCCCCTCCCAGATCCAGCCACTCGTAGAATTACATTACCAGCTCCTCCTAGCAGCCACAGGACTCCCAGCAGCCCCCTTCCCATTCAGAAATTGAAGGGTAGACCACCGGGAAGCCGCCGAGACCCCCGGAGAGGAATACATTGTTTTTAGTATTGTTATGTTTTTACGCGCTGCAAGGTTTTCAGCTGTGAAAACCCTGCAACCATTTTTTTTCTTAAATTGGATACTGTGGGTATCAGGAGCGTGCATACCCGTGGTAATCCAAAATAGTACGTGAGATAAGCAAGGTTTTTTTTACCTCCAAATTGAATCTCCCCCTATACTGTATGTTGTCTTTGCAGATGACCATTTCCCTGCACTGCAAAAGTCAAATTTACTAGTTACTCAAGACAGGCCTGCTGCTGTGATCTCCTCAGTCCCAGCTGTGTGCGAGGAGGTTGCAGGGAACAAAGTGCTCCTATTATCAAAAGGTGGCATACAGTATGTATCTCACATGCTGCAGGATTTAAGTGGGCAACGTTTCATCAAAAAGGTGACATGTGTATACAGTAAAACCAATAACTTACATGGTTTCACGCTGATCAGCTATGCGGCAACATCTTCCTTCCTCCACGGAATATACAAGCTGTGCATGCAAAGTAATGACACTTATGCTGGGAACACGCTGACAGATATATTGGCCAATCAATTGATTGGCCAATATATCTTTTGCTGATCTGCAGGTGTGTACAAGCAATATGTCTGTGAAAGACGTCTTTCACAGACATATTGCATTTGCTGTGCAACACAGCAGATGGCACCCAGCTTTAGACAACTGTGATACAAACGTAAAAATACAGGATAAAAAAATCGCAAAAGCAATAGCTTATCACGTTTACATTTTTTTAAGTTTCAGCCAGCTCTAGATTGATGCATATGCTGAAAAAAATCAAACTCGATTCGATAATAGGTGTTAAAAGTCAGATAATTACAGTTCTGTTTTGTGAATAATGTTACATACGCTCCTAGTATCTTTGACATCCTAGCAAATTTGTTACTGTGAACCAAGATGACTGTTGTGTATTTTGATTGATCTTCAGTAACCATGAGAAGTTACTTTTCTATCCTAGGGAATAGTACTGCTTTTCCCATACTTGCCTACTCTCTCGGATTCTGCATGAGACACCTGGTTTTTTTTTGGGTAGTCCCCCGCACCCACAGAAGAGTAGGAACCCCTCCTGCATTCTGCCTACTAGCCCCATATTATGCCCCACACAGTAATGCCCCTTGCACCATATTAAGCGCCACACAGTAATGCCCCTTGCACCTTATTATGCCCCACACAGTAATGCCCCTAGCACCATATTATGCTCCACACAGTAATGCCCCTTGCACCAAAGTATGCCCCACACACTAATGCCCCTTGTTATGCCCCACACAGTATTGCCCCTTTGTACCATGTCTAATTTACCAATCTCAATGTACACTATACCTGGTCTTGCTCGTTGTCAGGGGTAGTTTCATGCTGCTGCGTTGCTGCTAGCCAGGCCTGCTCCCTCCACTGATGCCACCGCCGTATTCCCGGCACTTCTGTGCCATTGCCGGTGTCCTCCCTCTGGGCTCCGTCTCAATGTCCCTCCCAAAATGACCACCACCAACTATAGTATCCATCAAAACTATCCTCTCTCAGGCGGCTGACATTTTGGGAGGGACATTTCACAGTATTCGGGGGTCATTCTGACCTGATCGCACGCTAGCTATTTTTTGCAGCGTTGCGATCAGGTCAAAACTCTGCAAATCTGCGCATGCGTATGCACCACAATGCGCACGCGGGCCGTACGGGTACAAAGCGGATCATTGCTGAGCGAAGGATTTTACGAAGAATCCATTCGCACAGCCAATCGCAAGGAGATTGACAGGAAGAAGGCGTTTATGGATGTCAACTGACCGTTTTCTGGGAGTGTTTGGAAAACGCAGGCATGTCCAAGCATTTGCAGGGAGGGTGTCTGACGTCAATTCCGGGACCGGACAGGCTGAAGTGATCGCATCGGCTGAGTAAGTTCATACCTACTCAGAAACTGCACAAACTGTTTTTGTACTGCTCGGCTGCACAAGCGATCGCACACTTGCAAAGCGAAAATACACTCCCCCATAGGCGGCGACTATCTGATCGCAGCGCGGCAAAAAATAGCTAGCGAGCGATCAACTCGGAATGACCCCCTCTATGCGGTCGGCCACACCGCATAGAATACTGCACACAGTAGCCGCAGGCCGGTGCCCTGTGCGGTTGCATGGCTGGACCTGCCCTAAAAACTGCTCATACATCCTTCTTTTCCATGCAGCATGCTTCAGTGTCACTAGTTCATTGTGAATTAAGTTGGAGTCAGCATGATCTCTGTTTAGCATTCTAAACTTCTCAATTTAGACAATGATAATAGGGCATTTGTGCTAAGACTACAATCTGGTTATGTATTATCTAGCAGTCTTCTCTGCCTGTGGTATAGTATGTTTACAATTCATATCTGGGAAACCAGTTTTATTTAGTCCTTAGAGCTGGAATGATAGAAGTATAGCGCATACACAGGACCTCAGCCTAGATCCGCTCTACTTTTGTGTCTGTTGTAAAGGCAACCTATAATCACAGTCAATAAAATATACAATCCAACAAAATATATTTGTCAGATGAGATAAAACTATTGATTTTTCCATGATGCCAGCGTAATATGATATAAGTTTTTTTTTAATAAGATTTGTGCATTACAGGGGAGGGATTATACTGGCCAGACTGTAGAGCTTTCAGAACAGATATTAAATATGACAGTGATCCCACAATTTCCATAAAACATACTGGAGGTCGAGCAAAAGGTCAGCTCGCTAAATGTCTGTAAAGTTGTCCTAACACGGTTTTGGGTGTTGTGCACAGTTTGATGTTCTGCATGCGCACATAAAATCCTTATGCAAGTTCAGTGGCTTATTATGCTACTTAGAGAAGAGGAACCTAGCTGGCAAGTGGCAGGCTGAGCGCAGTAAGGACATGCTTATGTAAACCTGGACGCAGACACATATTTGCCTCTCAGGGGGAACATCTCTTGCAGATGCTCAACCCCTGATGCAAAATACACACTGACTATAAATATGACAGTTGGCAGCTGCTTCTTATTGGGAGATTGCATCTTGACTCCTCCCATTTATAGGGGGCACTTCAGACCTGGATGCAGCCGCGGGTACGCATCTAGGTGGCCTGTGCACCGGCTGCAGTGCGCGTACACGACCCTGCTCCTTGCTGCAGTATGCGGCCGCAAGGTGATTGACGGCGGCGGAAGTTCGGGGGGTGTCATATTATAGTTACATAGTTAGTGAGGTTGAAAAATGGCAAAATGCCCATCGAGTTCAACCTGTATCCGTATTAAGCAGTGCACATTATAATGCACCAACCAAAATAATGGTTTTGTACCTATTGACAACTATATTTCGTATCACTCCCTTATACATAATGTCAATATGTTAAATGCTATAGCCTAGGATGCCTTTTACAGCTAGAAAACTGTCCAATCCATTTTTAAATGCATTTACAGAGTCTGCCATTCCATGGCGTCATGAGGTGGGTGCGGCCTGCACCCGGGTGTCACCCTTCAACAGGGTGACACCAAAACGAGCTGCATACTCACACGCAGGCACCCCCATCCCCTGACGTGACAAAGCCTGGTCCACTCCACGGCTGCGACCACACCCCCTCCTCGACCACACCCCCTCCTCCTAGGCCCCGCCTCCTAAAGCCCGACACTCTCACCTGTCAGTGAGATAGATCAGCAGGCAGCAGCCACAGAGCCGTGCAGGCAGTGCACTGGCCGCCCCTCCCCTCTCCTCCAGATTCCACTCTCTCCTCACTCGGGGCCTGACACTCACAAGCTCCCCCCCCCCCCGACTATACTACAGGAGGAAGGAGCTGCTGCATGATGCCAGGTAATTTCTATAAATGCTTCACTATGAGCAGAATGAATGTGTTAATGGGCATTTGGATATACAAATTGTTGGGTTAGAGTGCTGGGGGGGGGGAGCAAATTGGGGCTGTGTGAGTGTAGTATGAGTGCCACTGTGTGACTGTAGTATGGGTGCTGTGTAGTTGGGATGCTGTGTGACGTAGTATGGGTGCTGTGTGACGTAGTATGGGTGCTGCTGTGTGAGCGTAGTATGGGTGCTGTGTGACGTAGTATGGGTGCTGCTGTGTGATGTAGTATGGGTGCTGTGTAGTATGGGTGCTGCTGTGTGAGCGTAGTATGGGTGCTGTGTGAGTGTAGTATGGGTGCTGCTGTTAGAGTGTAGTATGGGTGCAGTGTGATGTAGTATGGGTGCTGCTGTGTGAGCGTAGTATGGGTGCTGTGTAGTATGGGTGCTGCTGTGTGAGCGTAGTATGGGTGCTGTGTGAGTGTAGTATGGGTGCTGCTGTTAGAGTGTAGCATGGCTGCTGTGTGACGTAGTATGGGTGCTGATGTGTGATGTAGTATGGGTGCTGTGTAGTATACAGAGTTTTATTAATAAACAAATCCCCTGCTAACTCTTTGTATTGACCCTTTACATATTTGAAGATATTAATAATGTCTCCTCTTAAGAGTAATATAGACGGGCCGATGCGGGAGAGATGTGTGCTGGGCGAACCGCTCAGCACACATCTCTCCCGCCGCTCAGCACAGCACGATGTGTGGTGAGCGATGCGGGGGAGGACGGGGGGGGGGGGGGGGCGCTCATTTCACCCAGCGGGTGAAGTGAGCGACCCGCTAGATTTGCCTGCATGCAGGCCAATCTAGCACCAGCGATAGCGATGCGCGGGGATGCACATCGCTATCGCTGTAGGGGGTACACACGGAGCGATAATGCTCAAATTCTAAGCAATCTAGTCTCCTCTTTTCAAGGGAATACAAATTTAACCTAGTAAGCCTTTCCTCATACTCCAGTGTCTCTAACCCTTTAATCAGTTTAGTAGCTCGCCTTTGAACTCTTTCGAGCTCCCTGATATATTTTTTATAATATGGTGTCCAAAATTGAACACAATGGGGGTCATTCTGACTCGTTCGCACTCAGCGGTTTATCGCTGCGGTGCGAATGGGTGCGGAATGTGCATGCGCAGCGGCCGCAGTGCGCATGCGCGACGTTGCCCAGCGACAGGGGTCGCCGGGTTACGTTGCATCTTGAGAAGAAAGCGGTCGCAGAGCGGACCGCAAAGAAGATGGGCAGGAAGAAGGCGGACTTGGGCATCTCCACAGCGTTTGCAGCCGTTTTCGGGGAGTGGATTGGAAAATGCAGGCGTGTCCAGAACAACGTACCAGATAAAATATTATCATAAAATCGGGCGCTAGTATAGTAAAAGTATATTTCAAAGTAAACACCAGGTGTGTTAATTAATTAAATTCAATAGCAGCTCCTAAGTGGCAACTGGATGCCGCAAACAGTACAGATAATCAGTCAAGTTTCAAGAGAAACGTTAAGGAGCGCTGATAATATGTAGATACAAATATTATATTTATTTATTATAACAGTAAAAACAAACTAACCAAGAGTTGCCAAGTTGCCAAGTAGATATAGCAATAATGATTACATAACTAATGTATTTAAATGCAGCTGAATTAGCTTTGAGATGTGCAGTACTGCGGTCCATTGATTGTCATAATAAAATGAGAGAGTCCTCCAATTTATACATATACCAGAGGGATCCCACGGTATTGAATGAATCATTTGTAGTGGTTCAATATCCTCACTTAAAGGTCAGTGTTCTCCCCCAATGTTGGTAATCTCCGCTGATTCCTGTCAGTAGCAAAGTGCAGTATGAGCTACAAGCTGCTGCAAGTCTCCCTCACAGATGGAACAGAGGGAGATGCCGCGAGCTCCGATGATCAGTCTGCAGACAGGGCGTCTCAGCACAGCGGCGGGCGGTAGCGTTCCGTCCCGTTTGACAGCGGTGAGGATCAGTAAAGTTGGTTATAGCGGGGTTAAACGAAGAGGATGAATCTCCTTCAATGGACCGACAGTAGCCACAATCCTCAACGCGTTTCTCCGCCATGTACGCTGGGCATCTCCACAGCGTTTGCAGCCGTTTTCGGAGAGTGGATAGGAAAATGCAGGCGTGTCCAGAACAACGGAGGGTGGATGTCTGACGTCAGAGGCAGCTTCAGCATCGCAGGGATCATCTCACAGGGTAAGTATGTCCAGGGCTGGTCAAGTTCTGCTTGAAATTTTTTTAGCTTAGCAGGGCGGCACAAGCGATCGCAGCCCTGCTAAGCTAAAATACACTCCCCCATAGGCGTGTACTAGTTGATCGCAGCTGGCTGCAATCAACTCGAAATGACCACCAATATTCCAGATGCGAACGTAGCAATGATTTATAGAGAGGCAGGATTACATCCGCGTCCCTTGACTAAATACCCCGCTTTATGCACGCAAGGACTTTACTTGCCTTCTTTGCTGCATTTTGACATTGCGTACTGTTATTAAGCCTATTATCTATGAGCACCCCCAAATCTTTTTCCACCACAGTTACCCCTAACTTTTCCCCATTTAGAGTGTAGGATGCATGTTTGTTTCTAATCCCAAAGTGCATTAGTTTGCATTTATCAATATTGAATCTCATTCCCCATTTAGACGCCCAAGTTTCAAGTTTAAATAAGTAATTTTGTAAAGACTCCACATCGATTTCTGAATTAATTACTTTACACAGTTTAGTATCATCTGCAAAGATTGACACTGTGCTTTCCAGGCCTATTCCTAGATCATTAATAAATATATCAAAAAGTAGTGGGCCAATTACTGACCCTTGTGGTATTCCGCTTACTACTGGTGCCCAGCTAGAGAACATCCCATTGACCACTACTCGTTGTACCCTGTTATCCAGCCAATTTCCTATCCATGTACAAATATATATTTCCTAGTCCGAGTTCCCTTAATTTGATGACTTCGGCGTTGTGGGCAAAATGGGGGGGTGTCGGGAGTGTTTTCGGGGCAACTGCATGATGTCACACGCAGCCGCTCAGATTACAAAAATGGCGCCAGACCGCTGCGCTATAAGGGGTCAACCTTAAATCGATCGTCCGCAATTTAATTGCAGACACATCACAGGCTGGTGCCACACACCTGCTCGGTGGCCTTGCCCTGTGCTGTGCTGCCTCCAGAATATGAGTAGATGAACGGAGCTCTTGCTGCGGGAAGCAAGATCTTCGCCCATCTCTGAATAACTCCCATAGTACATAAATTATTTCTGTGTCCAATAAATAATATATGACGGAATTTATTTGCGGTACGTCATTGATATTTTACATTTGCACTGCGGAAAATAAAAGTATTCCAGTTTGATTTTTAAAGGGATAGCAACAGATGTTTGTACTTTTTTTTTTTTTTTCTTCTTCTTTTTTTTTATCATAATTGTGTTTAACACAGACCAGACGGTATTGTGTCTTTATGTATGTGACTCCTGTATAGTATTTATTCATTGCCATTTACCAAACCATTTATGTTGCTCCAGGCATTAAACAAGAGCACATGCTACTGTTTGCTCCAGTTGGAACTCTGTAGCATATGCCAGTATTACAGAGCTTGATGTATCTTGGTCATACGTACAATAGCTGCTTCTTTTTCCCGGTGAATATTACACTTAAACTCGGTACACACAAACAATATTATGGATTATTATTATTTTTATTATTACATTTTATTTATAAGGAGCCACAAGTGTTTCGCAGCGCCGTACAAAGGACAGTACAGGGAGATAAAACTTAGCATTACAGTAAATAAATAACAGAAATAGAGTACAGGTAACAGAGAGCACCACAATTCTCAAGACATAATACAGCTAAGATGTAAGTAGTGAGGGAGTGATCATCATACTACTAGGAGCTGGTGGCCATAGATGGAGATGAAGCCTTTACCAGCAGGAGAAAGAGCGGGTAAAGGTGGTCGCCAAGTAGGGGAGAGCTGCGAGTGAAATGTGTCGAGAAGAGGGCTTAGATAACAAGAGGAAAGAGGGCCCTGCTCTGTAGAGCTAACAATCTAGTGGGAAGGGTCAACAGACAGATGACATGAGGTGCAAGCAAGCGGGAGGTAGCCTGATGGCAGTATGTAAGCAAAGCTGAGATGTCCAAGGCGTGAGGCAGGAGGATGAAGGAGCGGCCTCAAAATTAGGTTATGCGTCAGGAGGGTATGCTTTGATGAATAGGTGGATTTTTAGTGCCCATTGAAAGCTTTGCAAGGTCGGGGAGAGTCTAATGGGGTGGGGGAGAGCGTTCCATTGAAGGGGTGCAGCACGGGCATAGTCTTGAACTCGAGCATGGGAAGCAGTGACCAGGGCGGTGGAGAGGCGACGGTCATTGGTTGACCATAGGGGGCGAGAGGGAGTATAAAGGGAGAGGAGGTTGGAGATGTAGGGAGCAGTGGATTTAGAGATGGCCTTGTATGTGAGGGTGAGGAGTTTGAAGAGGATTCTGTAGGGGATTGGGAGCCAGTGTAGATTTTGTCGAAGGGGAGTGGCAGATGTGGAGCGACGGGAGAGGAAGATGAGCCTAGCTGCAGAGTTCAGGACAGATTGGAGGGAAGCAAGATGGGAGCAAGCAAGGCCAGTGAGAACATTGCAGTAGTCAAGTCGTGAGATGACCAGTGAGTGGATACGTTTAGTTGCACTCTGGGAGAGAAATGGCCTAATGCGAGCAATGTTGCGTAGCTGGAACCGACAGGATTGTGCCAGAGCTTGGGTGTAGGGTGCAAAGGAGAGAGAGAGGAGTCAAGAATGATGCCCAAGCAGTGGAGTTGGGGAACTGGGTAGATGGTGGTGTTGTCAACAGTGATAGACATATTGGTAGGGGGTGTTGCTCTGGATGGGGGAAAGATGATGAGTTCAGTTTTGTCCATGTTGAGCTTCAGAGAGCGCTTAGACATCCAGGAGGAGATTGCGGAGAGGCAGCCGGAAACCTGAGAGAGGACAGAGGGGGACAGATCAGGAGAGGAGAGGTAGAGTTGTGTGTCATCAGCATAGAGGTGGTATTGAAGGCCAAAGGAGTTAATGAGCGCACCCAGGGAAGAGGTGTGCAGAGAGAACAGAAGGGGGCCAAGGACAGAACCCTGAGGGACACCAACAGGAAGGATAATTTGTAATTTTGAGCTGAATCAGAATGACAAATCGCCAACATTGTCCAGTGTGTACACACTATCGCGCGCTCCTGTGCATCATTTATCGAATCTTCAGATCTGCCTGCAAATCGTCTACAGTGTGTACGCACTACCTGATATATATACATATCGCTAATAACCAAACGACCTAATGATGCACAGTGTATTGTTAGGTTGTTTGCAGGATTGCAGTGTGTACACTCTATATCATATGTTCTGGAGTTCAAGGGAAATCAGGATGGCCATTGAGTCATTTGTACATCGTCTAGTGTGTACCCAGCTTTTACATGTCACGTAAAATGCATCCAGTCCTGCATGAAGTCCTACAGTCTTTTGGATATACTGTAGTATCCAGAAATGGAGGATAGACAAATTGGAGTCCCCAATATTCAGCCTAAAGGCTCAAACATACTAAATGAGCCACCACCGACGCCGATATTGGCATACACACTTGCCGATGCCAGCGGAGAAGGGAGTGACGGCGGGGGAAACGACACACATGCTGCAGCTGTAGCATGGCTGTCATTAACGAGGACCACCTTCATCTGTACATGTTCAGACAAGGGAGGGGGTTGTGCGGGAGCGCGCATCGTTAAAGATACTGAGTGTACACACTAGACGAGAATGTAAAAGATCTCGCTCAGAATGGCCCTTCTGAGCAATATCTTTTTTATTTTCTCGTCTAGTGTGTATGGGGCTTTAGAAAGTAATAATGTAATGCATTATTATCAATGATGACTACAATCTGACCTCTGGATGGAGGCATAGCTGCAGGAGAGAGATGCCCTCCATTGTGCTAGCCACACCCCACAGCACAGACCCCCCCCCCCACATCACTGGTCACACCCCCATATCAGTAGTCACACCCCCTGTGGCGATGCATAAATTTCAGTTCCAGGCCATTAGGACTTTAGGGGGAGATGTACTAAGCAGTGATAAAAGTGGAAAAGTGAGCCAGTGGACATAACATTTATAATTTGCATACTATAAAAGTATACAGAGCAGCTGATTGGTTGCCATGGGCAACTTCTCCACTGGCTCACTTCTCCACTTTTATCACTGCTTAATACATCTCCCCCTATATCAGCCACATGCAAGTCTCCAGCATCAGATATATCCAGAAGCGTCCTTGAAATAAGGTTCTGCTTATCAGCATCCACTCCTGTATGGCCAAGATGGAAAATACTATACATAATGGATTCAGGAGGTTGTTTTGGGTCCATCTATAAAATGTCAAGGGCAAAAATTATTTTCATCCAGTTATTATGTTGTCATGAAAAATATCTTTGCAGTTAGAGCAATGATACTAAGCCCAGGCCTTGCTAGAGGGATAGGTTGCTACTTTTATCATCATTAGATCTCCACTTTCTGTTTTATTTCATACGACCTTCATTAATGAGCAGCGGCGGCTTCTACCTTTGAGTAGGAGAGGGGATGCCGTGGGACAGTTCCCGGGAGATGAGAGCGCTGCTGCTGCGGCTGCCAGCCAGGTCCCGGAAATGCACATGCGGCGGCTTGACTGAGCATGCGCAAACCCCCAGCATCTATGGACTGTATCGTCTGCAGTCCATAGAAGCTGGGGTTAGTGCATGTGCAGTCAAGCCTCCATTTGACTCCACATGCGCCGATCGCTCTGAGGTAATCACAGCCCGGTCTGGCAGTCCCGGAGGCGGAAACACCTCCCAATGAGACTGCCTGTACTGGGCTTGACTGGCAGGTAGGACTTCTAATAGAAGTCATCACTGCCAGTCACTGTGTAGCCAGAGGAGTCGCAAGGGGGTATTCAATTAATAGACAGAGATGGGGAGCCGCTCTTCATGCTGATGGCGCCGCTGCCTGTTATGCAGTCAAAGTGTGACAGGCCCAGCGGCAGCAGGCAGTAACAGCGCACAGCAGAGCAGAGTAGCAGAGCAGGGAGAGTGTCTCTCCAGTCCGGCAACTCCCTGCTCTGCAGACTCTGCTTAGCGGGTAGCGCCGGGCTTGGCTGCCAGGTCTTTTTTTGTTGTTGCAGAAAATGTGTTTTAGTCGCAACACAATGTGATTAGGACACACCAGGAGACTATGCTGATTAATTTGATAGGTCATGGTGGTTAAGACCACGCCCATTAGTGTAATAACTCAGTTCTTCCAAAACTGAGCACTGTTTATGTTAATACAGTGAGTTTCTAAATGCATGACTTCACATTTCTGAGAAGATGTTAAGAAAATGAAAAAATGTATTTAAAGCATGTTAAATGAAATCAGGTAATAATTGCACAGGGCATACAAGTTTGTCTTTATTTGAAAATGTTACATTACTCACAGTAAAACAATTTTACATGGTGAAATTTGATGTGTTACAGAACTATGATAAACAGTGATGAGTAACCAGGATCTGTAAAAATCTGAGTCATCGTAGGCCATAATCCAATCAGTATATTGGCGTCTCAGAAGCCATTTGCCAACAGTCAGACATGTTTTGCCTCTGCCTTTCCTGTAACTTTTTGTAGACTAAATGCATTCTCTCACGAGTTTATCTTAGTCTCCTGAATTCTGTATATGGATCATTGTTGAATACAGAAATACAGGTTGGGTATGATATGCTGGCGTTCACGATGCCGGCAGCAAGAAGTCCGACCGTGGCATCCCAATGGTGGGAATCAGTGGCGTAAGTTCATCACAGTTGCCCGGAGGCAAGATAAATGTTGGTGCCCCCCTATTTCCTATATTAAGATAAATATATGTATGTATGTGTGCGTATATATACGTGTGTGTGTGTGTGTGTGTGTGTGTGTGTGTGTGTGTGTGTGTGTGTGTGTGTGTGTGGTGTTCTGAAAAAAATGTATATACAGGTTGAGTATCCCATATCCAAATATTCCGAAATACGGAATATTCCGAAATACTGACTTTTTTGAGTGAGAGTGAGATAGTGAAACCTTTTTTTTTTGATGGCTCAATGTTCACAAACTTTGTTTAATACACAATGTTATTAAAAATATTGTATTAAATGACCTTCAGGCTGTGTGTCTAAGGTGTATATGGAACATAAATGAATTGTGTGGATGTAGACACACTTTTTTAATGCACAAAGTTATAAAAAATATTGTATTAAATGACCTTCAGGCTGTGTGTATGAGGTGTATATGTAATATAAATGCATTCTGTGCTTAGATTTAGGTCCCATAACCATGATATCTCATTATAGTATGCAATTATTCCAAAATACGGAAAAATCCGATATCCAAAATACCTCTGGTCCCAAGCATTTTGGATAAGGGATACTCAACCTGCACTGTATTTATACATTTAAGTGTCTTTTATTTTAAATCACACATTTCTTAGCAATCAGACCCAGGATTAGAACCCATGACCTGTTACACTGACAGCAGACACTTTACTGATGGAGTTATTTGCTCCTGTAGAGAAAGCATGAGAATTCTAACTATATGAAGTTACGTGTAATTGTCAGAGAAGTATCTTCATATAGTTAAAATTCTCATATTTCCTATACAGGAGCAAACAGCTTCATCAGTAAGGTGTCTGATTGCAGTGCAATAGGTTGTGGTTTCTAATCCTGGATGTGATACTTGTAAAATGTGTATATTCAGTATAATAAAGAGGGTGTGATTTGTAAGGTGCAGGGACCAGTGAGGAAGTCGGCCACTGAAGAGATAGCGACAGCTATCAATTAACTTAATTCAATGGTGTCACAGAATGGGAGTAGAGGTGCCCCCCTTCAGAGTAGGAGCCCGGCGGCAGATGACTCCGTTGCCTCCCAGAGTTCTGCCTCTGGTGGGAATCCCGACAGGGGCTAGGTTAGTATACTTATCTTCCCCCAATTCCCCCTAACCCTCCATTTCTGCTGCCTAAACCTAACCTTTTCCCTACGTAGTTCAGATAGCCCCTGCTGCCTTTTGGCCACCGATCTTAGACCTTCAACTGGCCTGTGGTCGGGGCCAGATTTAACCACTTAACTGTTTATTTTTTTTCTCAAAAAAAACGCTCAGACATTGTCGAGTTATTTTTATGAGTGAATTAGTTGAAGAACATGAATTTAAAACTATGCAAAACGATTTTAGTAAAAAAAACAAAACAAAAAACCCCTTTTTTAATTTTTTAAAACATCAAAACAATGGTCAGGAACACAATGACCATCAAAACATCGGTGATATAGCGATTTTATCTTTTAGAGCCCGGATAGCCCGCAGTTACAAAGGTGTCCCTCTGAGGGCAGCAGCGGGGGGGAAGTTTCCCTTCCCAGCCGCTGCTAGCACTGTTTATCTGACTGGTCGCATCCTGTGCGACAAGGTCAGATAAAACACTGCCTGGTGTGGTCGCATCTGATGCCACCATGCCAGGCAAGTGGTTAAAGTAGAATTTGAGGCATCGGCCGATTTCCAGTAGGGATGGCGCTTCCCCAGCTCAGCGCCTTCTAGCAATGCTTACCCCACTTACCGCATCACACCTGTCCTGATGAGCTATATTATGTGATCTGCTGTGTGCATAATTATGTTTGTTTGTATTTTTCTACAAAAACATAGCAAACTAAATTATGTTCTTAATCAGTGCAACATGTGTAAGTAATTATCATCTATTTTTGTTTATAGCATATTTAAGAAAGCAGTTTGTTATGGTGGTAATCAGGGGTATGCCGCACCAGTACCTTTTTTGTCTATTTTTAATCCTCATAACTTCTTCCAGAAACAAAAAGAAATCAGTCAGACCATTTCAGACATTTATAAGTATGCACATTCATCTAGAATGTAGAACAGAGGTGGCAAAATAGCGCCTGCTGGATCCTGCTGTTTGATGCCGACATAGCAGTGATAAACTGTCTACAGCTCAATACAAGGGCACAGGCAGAATTTTGTGGGCCCCATAGCAACATTTTGAAAGACCCCTGTCCCAATCCTTCTAAAGATACACCTCTCTGGAACAGTTGTTCATTTTATGCTCATGGTAGTGCCTTAGTTTATTTTATGAACCATAGTAGTGCCTTAGTTTACACGATGTCATACTATATGGCTGCCAGTATACATTATGCCACACAGTACCCCCAAGTTGCGTTATGACACAGTGGGGCAGATGTATTAAGCCTGGAGAAGAGATAAAGAAGCGCAAGGTGATAACGCTCCAGCCAGTCAGCTCCTAACTGTCATTTTTCAAAACCATAATGATTGGCTGGTGCGTTATCACCTTGCGCTTATCACCGCTTTATCACTTCTTTATCCTTTCTCCAGGTTAATGCATCTGCTGTCCCCAGTTCATATTATGCCACACTATAGTGTCACCACTTCATATTGTGCCACATTACAGCACCCCCAGTTCAAATTATGTAACATTATAATGCATTTTATACCACATTACAATGAGCAGGTCCAGGGGCGTAAATAGATATATTGTAGGCCCCAAGGCAAAAGTTTGAAAGGGCCCTAAGTACCACCCAATGGTGAAAATGTATATGACATATGTAACTTTGACAGGTAAGGTGGGCCCCTCTAATTTATGGGCCCCATAGCAGAACTCTGGGCAGATGTATTAACCTAGAGAAGGCACAAGGAAGTGATAAACCAGTGATAAGTGCAAGGTAATAAATGCACCAGCCAATCAGCTCCAATATGCAAATTGACAGTTAGGAGCTGACTGGCTAGTGCGTTTATCACCTTGCACTTATCACTGGTTTATCACTACCCCTTATGCCTTCTCCAGATTAATACATCTGCCCCTCTGTGCTATCAGTGGTCAGGACCTGCCCTGGCAGCAGTGCTCCAGAGAAGAAGCAGATGGGGAGATTCAGATTGAGACATTTTGAAACAGAGATTTTGATCCTGCTAAGCTGAAGAGGGGACAGCAAATGTAATTAAGATGGGAGTTGGAGAGGTAAGAGAGCCGGTAGTCTGTTAGAGGGTGAGCTGTGTTCTAAACGGGTACTTTCTGAGTACTGCTGCTTTTGTACATAGGCAAAAAGCACTGTAGTGGGTATTATGGGGGTCATTTCGAGTTGATCGTAGCCCTGCGATCATGTCCATAGACATGCGGGGGGACGCCCAGCACAGGGCTATCCCGCCCCACATGTCAGTGCCGCCCCCCCGTAGAAGTGCAAAAGCATTGCATAGTGGCGATGCTTTGCACTTTAGGAGTAGCTCCCGGCCAGCGCAGCTTTAGCGTGCTGGCCGGGAGCTACTTGTCGCTCCCTGTCCCGCAGTGGCTGCGTGTGATGTCACGCAGCCGCTGCGGCCACCCCCCGCACGGTCTGGCCACGCCTGCGTTGGCCGCACCGCGCCCACAAAATGGTGGCCAAACGCCGCCGTTCCGCGCCCAGCGACCGCCTCTGCCTGTCAATCAGGCAGAGGCGATCGTAGCACAGCGGCGGCACCTGCGCATGCGCAATTCTGACCCGATCATGCCGCAGCGATAAACTGCAGCGTGCGATCGGGTCAGAATGACCCCCTATGTACATGCTCTCACAATGCAAAAATATACTGGTACGTTAATTGGTGCCTGACAAATATTAACCTTTGTGTGTGTACATATGTTATGGAATATAGATTGTAAGCTCCCCTAGGATAACTGATACATATACTGTGTGTGTGTGTGTGTGTGTGTGTGTGTGTGTGTGTGTGTGTGTGTGTATATATATATATATATATATAATAAAAGGCTAAAGCTGCTCCTCACCTCTGTGGGAGTAATTGAAGGTTTTTTTGCACCGGTGAAGCAATTCAAGTGTTGCTCCTTTCACGCACACACAGCCGCCGGTGCTGACATTACTATTATGTTGTTCCGTCATTTTGACTGACTGGTAACTAGTTTTATATATATATATATATATATATGTATTGCATGTAGAGACAGCGGCACTCTGAAACTTTTTGAAAAGGTGCAAAACAGCAGAATGTCAGCAGCAGGGCAGGCGAAATTAGTCCCCTTGCAGAATGGGAGGATCACTGCGCTCACCACAAAATCTATTCCCACTCAATGGGTATTGGCGACACCCTTGAGAGGGAATAGTCCTGTTGCGCCGGGATTCTGGCTGGCGACATTGCCGGCTGGTGGGATTTCGGCATCGGTATCCCAACAGCTGGCAAATTGAATGCATCCCAATTATATATATACACATCCAGACGCCCCGGCACTCCGATTACCCCTTTGGGTATAGCTGTGCTCCATATTGCACCCCTAAATATGCAAAGGTTGGGAGAGAGGCGCACTCAGGAGACTAGAAATAGTTTAAAAGTAACCACAAATGCGCTTTATTCCGTCTGCGTTTCGGGGTTCATGACCCCTTCCTCAGGGCATGTTTGATATATACATACAGACACATTATTATACATAGAGATTATATACAAACATACATACATACATATAGAAACCGGAGTAATTCCTACACCGTTCACCTGATTTGGATGTAAATACCCTCAAATTAAAGCGGAAAGTCTGCAGTTAGAGCACATCTTGTTTGTTTCATTTCAAATCCATTGTGGTGGTGTATAGAGCCCAAAATATGAGAATTGTGTCAATGTCCCAATATTTATGGACCTGATTATATATATATATATATATATATATATATATGTGTGTATGTTCAGCTGCGCTATATAAGTGCTCTACCAGGTGAGAGTTTTCACTAGTTACGTGGAGTGCAATGGAAACCACTGCCTTAGCTTAGTTTTTTTTTTTCGTTTTCTTCGTAAAGTGACCGGGAACCCCCAATTAGTGCACCATGGACCTCATTCCGAGTTGTTCGCTCGCTAGCTGCTTTTAGCAGCATTGCACACGCTAAGCCGCCGCCTACTGGGAGTGAATCTTAGCTTTGCAGAATTGCGAACGAAAGATTCGCATAATTGCGAATAGAAATTTCTTTGCAGTTTCTGAGTAGCTCGGGACTTACTCGAGTAGCTCGGGACTTACTCTGCCACTGAGATCAGTTCAGTCAGTTTCGTTCCTGGTTTGACGTCACAAACACACCCAGCGTTCGCCCAGACACTCCCCCGTTTCTCCAGCCACTCCCGCGTTTTTCCCAGAAACGGCAGCGTTTTTCCGCACACACCCATAAAACGGCCAGTTTCCGCCCAGAAACACCCACTTCCTGTCAATCACACTCCGATCACCAGAACGATGAAAAATCCTCGTTATGCCGTGAGTAAAATACCTAACTTTTGTGTAAAATAACTAAGCGCATGCGCTCTGCGAACCTTGCGCATGCACAGTAAGCGACTAATCGCAATATAGCGAAACTCGGCAACGAGCGAACAACTCGGAATGAGGGCCCATGTCCACTCGTATGGTTTGCTTCGCAGGTTACTTATTCCCAATCGTAGTCCACATGAAGAAAAAGTTGAAAAAAATGAATTTTTTTTTTAGAAAACTGTTCTCGACCTTTTCATGTGCCGACCTTTTCATGTGCCGACCTTTGCCATGTCGACCTACTGATCATGTCAACATAAAGACCATGTCGACCAACAGTGGTCGACCTAATGACTGTCGACCTAAGTGTGGTCGACCTAAAGACCGGATACCCACCCTAAGGTAAGTAGTGATAATGTCACATAGATTTGCCACAAAAATTGTGACTCAGGGGTTTGTTTACTAAAGAGTGATTTTACTAACAGTCGATTTCCTGCGGTTTTACTGTAGGAATTATAGTGGTGATTTTTTGAAAGGCAATATACTAAGTAATGACTTTAAAAAATAAATAAAATCTTTACATCCTGCTGCGGAATCGCAGAAAAAAAATAGAAAACAGATTTTCCCTGTAGATTGTAAGCTTGCGAGCAGGGCCTTCCTACCTCTATGACTGTTTGTTATCACCCAGTTTGTTATATCATTGTTATTTCCAATTGTAAAGCGCAACGGAATTTGCTGCGCTATATAAGAAACTGTTAATAAATAAATAAAAATAAATGGATTGTAAATGCACGAGCTAGTGATACAAAGGAAAAAAAAAAACAGGATTAGAAACAGGGGTGTATCTTCCTATTGGCCAGGATGGCACTTGCCAGGGGCGCCAGCCAAAGGAGGGGGGGGGGCGCTACCTGGCAGTGCCACCCACGCCAGGAGTTAGAATGACATAGTAGTTCTCACTGAGTACATCCCTTAGCAGTGCTCAGCCACCTCCGGACTCTCAGAAGCGTATTGCACTCTGACACTCTCTGTGACTACAGTCACAATGATAGTGAATATAGCCGGGTAGCGGGGCACTTACAGGTATGGGGAGGGGCGAGGCACCTCCTCTTCCTCATCCCCTTCTCCCCTTCTCATTGGTCCCACGCGATCTGTCACCAAACACCAGCCACTACAATCAGCACCAGTCAGCAGTGCAGCATGAGCATACCTGTACATTTTCTGCGGTACCATAGCTGCACTGCATGGTCTATCTTGGCAGTCTGGATCACAGCTTACAAAAAGCTCTGTAAGGAGAGGTATCTAGACCAGTGACTGCCTGTCCAGCTGTGTTGAGACTACAAGTCCCAGCACACCTTGTCAACTGGATTTGCTGGGACATGTATTGCTATCACACCTAGGGAGGGGTTTTTAACTGTATGTATGTGTGCATATATCCCCTCAGTGTCCCTACCTGCACCCTCCTTGTAATTCCCCCACAGTGTCCCTGCCTGCACCATCCCTGTAACTGCCCCCTCAGTAATCCTGCTCATACACTTCTGTAATTCCCTCTCAGTGTCCCTGCCCGCACCCTTCCCATAATTCCCCCTCAGTATCCCTGCCCCCTCAGTAATCCTGCTCATACACTTCTGTAATTCCCTCTCAGTGTCCCTGCCCGCACCATCCCTGTAACTGCCCCCTCAGTAATCCTGCTCATACACTTCTGTAATTCCCCCACAGTGTCCCTGCCCGCACCATCCCTGTAACTGCCCCCTCAGTAATCCTGCTCATACACTTCTGTAATTCCCTCTCAGTGTCCCTGCCAGCACCCTTCCCATAATTCCCCCTCAGTATCCCTGCCCCCACCCTCCCCGTAATTCCATCTCAGTGTACCTACCCGCACCCTAACCATAATTCCTCCTCAGTGTTCCTGTCTGTACAATTTTTGTAATTCCCCTTCAGTCTCCCTGCCTGTATCCTCCCCGTAATTCCTCTGCAGTGTCCCCGCCTGCACCCTTCCTGTAATTTTCCCTCAGTGTTCCGGACCTCAGCCTCCCTGTGACTCTCCCCTCAGTGTCCCTGCCCACACCCTCCTGTAATTCTACCTCAGTTTCCCTTCCTGTACCCTCCCTGTAATTGCCCCTCAGTGTCCTTGACCTCAGCGTCACTGTAGCCCCTCCCTCTCATTTGCCCTACCCGAACCTTCTCTGTAATTCCCCCTTAGTGTCCCTGACCTCAGCCTCCCTGTGACTCCCCCCTCAGTATCCCTGCCAACACCCTCCCATAATTCCACCTCAGTGTCCGTGCCCATACCCTCCCTGTAATTCCCCCTCAGTGTCCCTGCCTGCACACTCTTGTAATTCCCCCTCAGTGTCCCTGCCCACACCCTCCCAGTAATTGCCCCTCAGTGTCCCTGCCTGCACACTCCTGTAATTCCCCCTCAGCCTCCCTGTAAGCCCTCCACTTCATTGTCCCTACCCGCACCCTCCCTGTAATTCTCCCTCAGTGTCCCTGACCTCAGCCTATCTGTAACTCCCCCCTCTGTGTCCCTGGATGTGGGAGGCGCCAGTTCCTTACTTTGCCAGGGGCGCTCAGACCCCTAGATACACCCCTGGATAGAAATAAAAACTGACCTTTCCACCTCCAGCCACTAGAGACCACTTGCAACTGACTGTCTGTTTTATGTGCTGAAGCTGCTTTTATCTGACTTCCCCATTGTATATCATATTGGCCATCACCTACAACGTAATGTTTCAATACTTTGAAGTTGCTTTCAGCATAGCGACTGCCAACATACCAGTATCATGATGCACGGTTGGCTTATATATACCGCACACCTTTTTTATACTACTTATAAAACATTCATGTTTTTTAAATTTTAATATTAACAGGATTCTTGCATTAGAATGTTAAGCTATTAGATGAATGAACAGTGAGTTCAGAGTTTCCTATGAGCAGATCATTAATTAAAAATGACCCTGTAATTTTGCATGGTCGGCAGTTGAGTTAGTAACTGACACATGGATTTCATATCTAGTATGTATAAGCATTTATTATAACATTTAATTCCTTTACAAATCTGAAATATAAAAAGAACATGCCTGGGAATAAAGATTGGAAGGCTTTTGCGACCTTATATGAATGAGAATAGTGTTGGCTTTGGCATTTCAATATTGATTCGCTAGCCCATAATTTGTCTGTACATAACTAAAGATGTACATACTGTATATAATTAAAATGTAAATGATGTCATGTGAAGAGAGATTAGAACAGTTCTGTGGAACATAAGATTTCTAAAATATCTAGTGATGACTTTTTTTATAAGTTATACTTTACAGCTTTTAAGGTATTGACAGTCACCATTGTGATTTATACACACTTGCTGGGTTGTAATGGGAAATATTGCAAGCTTTCTTGAAGGGATAATTCAGGAGAGGTTGGTATCGATATAACGGCGGCGGTCAGAATCCTGACCGCGGGATGCCGTGCGGGAATGCCGGCAGCAGGGTGAGCGCAAAAGAGCCCCTTGCGGACACACTCCCTCGCCACGCAATTTATTCTCCCTCCCTCCCTCCTTGGACACCCCAAGAGGGAGAATAGGTGACGGTATCCTGGCGGTCGGAATCTCGGTGCCGGTATGCTCAGTGCCAGGATCCTGACAGGCGGGATATTGAATGCATCCCATTCAGGAGCAGCCAACAATTTGGTGGATTTCTTTTCCGTGCACTTGTGAGTTAATCTATTTTGCTAGGTCAGTCATCATCCCACCTGCTTCCAGGATTGTGGAGAGGGGGGATGGGCCAGGGTACTGGGGAGTTGGGATGAGGCATGCCCCATACTCTACCGAGGATAGCGCCACATGCAACTCAGCCAAGGGCTGATAACACTTCTTACCTGCCCACTAACACTGGCCGCTATGTAGCAGGGCAGAGGCAGCGGTCACATCAGGCAGAGTTAGAGAGGAGGCTGCTGCTACTGGATTCACTGCAGCCCAGCACACAGCAGAGTCTCCTCTCTTTCTCCCTGCCCAGTGTGCAACTGACCCAGCTGGGCATCTCCAATAAGCCTGGGTAACGAGTAGAGATGAGCGGGTTCGGTTCCTCGAGATCCAAAACCCCCCGAACTTCACCCATTTTACACGGTTCCGAGGCAGCCTCGGATCTTCCCGCCTTGCTCGGTTAACCAGAACGCGCCCGAACGTCATCATCCCGCTGTCGGATTCTCGCGAGATTCGTATTCTATATAAGGAGCAGCACGTCGCCGGCATTTTCACTCGTGCATTGGAGATGATAGCCAGAGGACGTGGCTGCGTTCTCTCAGTTTCTGTGTTCAGTGTGCTGCAAATATCTGTGCTCATTGTGCTGCAAACAAATATCTGTGCTCAGTGTGCTGCAAATGTCTACGTTCTCTGCCTGAAAACGCTCCATATGTGTGCTGCATTGTAGTTGTGCGCAGTATATAGTAGGAGGACAGTGCAGAATTTTGCTGACCACAAGTGTATATATAGCAGTACGGTACAGTAGTCCATTGCTCTACCTCTGTGTCGTCAAGTATACAATCCATATGTGTGCTGCATTGTAGATGTGCTCAGTATATAGTAGGAGGACAGTGCAGAATTTTGCTGACCACCAGTATATATATAGCAGTACGGTACAGTAGTCCATTGCTCTACCTCTGTGTCGTCAAGTATACAATCCATATGTGTGCTGCATTGTAGTTGTGCACAGTATATAGTAGGAGGACAGTACAGAATTTTGCTGACAACCAGTATATATATAGCAGTACGGTACAGTAGTCCATTACTCTACCTCTGTGTCGTCAAGTATACAATCCATATGTGTGCTGCATTGTAGATGTGCTCAGTATATAGTAGGAGGACAGTGCAGAATTTTGCTGACCACCAGTATATATATAGCAGTACGGTACAGTAGTCCATTGCTCTATCTCTGTGTCGTCAAGTATACAATCCATATGTGTGCTGCATTGTAGTTGTGCGCAGTATATAGTAGGAGGACAGCACAGAATTTTGCTGACAACCAGTATATATATATAGCAGTACGGTACAGTAGTCCATTACTCTACCTCTGTGTCGTCAAGTATACAATCCATATGTGTGCTGCATTGTAGTTGTGCACAAGTATATAGTAGGAGGACAGTGCAGAATTTTGCTGACCACCAGTATATATATAGCAGTACGGTACAGTAGTCCATTGCTCTACCTCTGTGTCGTCAAGTATACAATCCATATGTGTGCTGCATTGTAGTTGTGCGCAGTATATAGTAGGAGGACAGTGCAGAATTTTGCTGACCACCAGTATATATATAGCAGTACGGTACAGTAGTCCATTGCTCTACCTCTGTGTCGTCAAGTATACAATCCATATGCGTGCTGCATTGTAGTTGTGCGCAGTATATAGTAGGAGGACAGTGCAGAATTTTGCTGACCAATAGTGTATATCTATATATATATCTATATATATATATATATATATATATATATATAGCAGTACGGTACAGTAGGCCATTGCTATTGATATATTACTGGCATATAATTCCACACATTAAAAAATGGAGAACAAAAATGTGGAGGGTAAAATAGGGAAAGATCAAGATCCACTTCCACCTCGTGCTGAAGCTGTTGCCACTAGTCATGGCCGAGACGATGAAATGCCATCAACGTCGTCTGCCATAGTAGAGAGCATGTAAAATCCAAAAAACAAAAGTTCAGTAAAATGACCCAAAAATCAAAATTAAAAGCGTCTGATGAGAAGCGTAAACTTGCCAATATGCCATTTACGACACGGAGTGGCAAGGAACGGCTGAGGCCCTGGCCTATGTTCATGGCTAGTGGTTCAGCTTCACATGAGGATGGAAGCACTCATCCTCTCGCTAGAAAAATGCATAATCGGGATACTCCAGGGAGGTTGTTTCACACTGCAATCTGCATGCTTGGAGCTTCCATAGAACGTTCCCTGCTGTGCTGCAGTAGCAACAGGGGCTGTGAGTGAGCAGCGGTGCCGCACACAGGGCTCTGTGCTCTGTACGGTGCCACCGCTCACACACCCCTAGTTACAGCCCTTTGTGGCACATTTGAACAGGATATGCTATTGCAGTGGTTCTCAAACTTGTTCCTCGGGACCACAAACAGCTCACTCTTGCTAGGTCACCTAGCAGGTGCACTCATTACTCGCTAGGACATTTTAAGAGATCCACAGGTGGAGCTAATTCTTTCACTTGTGATTCTTTAAGGAAATCTGGAAAACATACGCTCTTTGGTGTCCTGAGGGGTCCTGTTTGGGCATCTGAGCAAGGTCAGGGTTGAAGTGATAAAGTATGTAGCTCTTCTGCTTCAACTTAGAGGATGATAAATGCCTCATCTGCCTAGTGTCCCACTTGGCATAGTCTGAGGTTTTCGATATGAGGACCCTGGTCTTTTTTTTTTTTTTTTTTTTAGAGACCTTACTCATTTGAAATTCTACTATTTGCTAATTGTTTTAGTATGTAATTTAATTATTATTTTTGTTTATTTAAACTACGTGTCGTTGATAGTACGTTGCTAAATGAGATGTCTGTCTAGTTGGACCCTCAAAATGGGCCATTGTTGGAATATGAAACTTGTCAGTAAGTGACATTTGGCATTTACCCAGCATAACTAAAATGTAGGCCAGTAATGAATTCTTTGTGATATGCAGCAATGTTTGACTGAGCATGTTGTGGTAGAAAACAGTACCCCGACTTTGCCAATTTTCCTGCGCACCTCTATGGTATGCAATGAAAGACTGTCATTGTTGGTGGACGTAAAATGCCGCTGTTCCAACCACACTTCAGTGCCATTGCCCACAATTGATTCACTCCATAAGAATCCAGCAAATGCAGATACAATTAAAAAAGAAACTCTGTTTATAGCTTTTGTATCAAAGCCAAATTTCAAGATCTGTGAGTTTATTGAACCTGAGTAGACTGTTCAGTCCTGTGGATTCCTGTTTAATTGGTGATGTCCAAGATGGCACAGTACATTCCTTATTCTTGGCCTACAAGACTCATCATCTACTTGAATGGCAGGAGATTTGGACTTGGAATTACTTGTGTTACATTCTTTGTTTCTTCATTCATTTGATTCTATAGATAGGTTATTATTTTAAGAACATTGCTTGAGAAGTTGCTGCTACAGTAGAATTTTTCTCCTGATGATCTCACAACAGCGTCCCTGTCCCTATCTATTAAGAAGTCACCAATCATCACTGAACCATCACTATTACTTACTTTTACAGAGTATGACTGATCATCACCACCAGAAATATAATGACCATTTTTAAGCGTAACTGACTCGTTATGGTCAGTATCATCACTGGTGGTACTGTCAGACAGAGTAGATCATCTTCATTACACTAAGCAGAACAGCATTGGGAGATGTAGAATCCAATATATGTCATCACTGTGGAGAATATTTCACACTGCAATAATTGATCCATGATTATCATAATCATCCATTTTCAGCGTCTTTTTTTTCCAACTATATATAAAAGTGTACAGTATAAGAACCCTATCTGCCCACACTTAAGCCTTGTCGTCATCATCATCATTGTCATCACATTTACAATTATCTCCAGGATCAGAACTTTGCATTATGGCTTCAGGGCTGAGGAATTGTAGGTTTTCTGTTGCTAATGCGCTAATATATATAGCACAGTTAGTCAGGCAGTCAGTCGGGGTCGGGATTAGGGTTACTCAGAGATCCTCCTGCCGCCCCCCCCCCCCTCCCGCCCGTGGACTAACTGCAGCGGGTGGGCACTCACCAATGCAGCACCGTTTTCTGCGGTTTTCGTAATTAGCAGTGTTCCCATGTCTGCTGCTCTCCCGGCCGGCTCCATCTAGATGAGGAGGAGGTGGACGCTGAGCGGAGGAGTGGTGCCCGCGGTCCAGTGATGTCCCTGCAGACTCGCCCATGCCTCCTCCAAGCGGTAGGACTCAGGAGAGTCCGAGCCAGCCGGGTGAGCAGCAACACAGCCAGCGCATTTCTAAGGTAAAAAAGCAGCCAGCGGGGCTCAGCAGCTAGGTGCAGGGGAAGGGCTGGGCCCCAGAGACGGCTCGGGCCCCATAGCAACCGCATCCCCTGCACCTATGGTAGTTACGCCCATGGCAGGGATGTTAGGGCATTATATCCTTCTTATTTTCAGGTGCAGTTCATGTAGGTAGAAGGAAGGAGGGTTGCTCTTCAATCTTATTAGTGCATGAGAGGTGCAAGTTATCTGTTCCAGGGAATTCATGTGTCCTATTTCAGTATAACTCTTGAAGGCTAAATGGATTTCTGTTACATCTGCTCAAAGTTACAATGATAAACACACTTGGCGGTCATAATATAAAATATTTCATACTGCGTCCTGTCTTTGAAATTGATTGCTTATATTTTATTGAATGATGACTCTTAACAGTTATGTTTTGGATCTGGAGGGGTTTTCCACGCTTATTTATGTTTCTTCTGGGGGGGTTTTTACATGTTCGATATTGGTTTGAAGGGTGCTCACAAAAATCTGTATAATAATTTTCTATGGCTGAGAAAGGACAACCTTAGGAAAGGCAGGGAAACAAGGGAATGAGGAGATTGTGGGGTGGAGCTCGGGACGGTGCCACAGTAGAGTGGAGGTGGGTTCAGCTAGAGAGGGAGCAGAGCTAAGCAGAGAAGGGTCTAAGGTAACATCATATAAACAACCTAGTTTAATGGACTGAGGGGCAGATTTATTAAGCTCGGTGAAGTGATAAAGTGGAAGGTGAAAAAGGACCAGGCAATCAGATCCTAACTGCCATGTCACAGGCTGGGTTTGAAAAATGACAGGAGCTGACTGGCTGGTCCTTTATCACCTTCTACTTTATCACTTCACCGAGCTTAATAAATCTGCCCCTCAGTCCGTTAAACTAGGTTGTTTATATGATGTATATCCAATATCATAGAATTCATTATTTACAAAACAGTGCTAATTATGAAATGTGAAGTCTAAGGACAGTGCAGTTCTTGCAGTGATCAGTAGATATGTTAGTCACTAGCTAGTGGGCATAAATTACTAGCCAGTATAGTAATTCCTCTGGTACACACAGTCAAATAGTAGCAGCTGTACTTAATCAGACCTGAACTGGCAGTATAATATATAATTTGCAAGATCTAGTGCATACACAGAGGAACATTTAAAGTTGCATTTCTGCATATGCATAAACCTACTAGTGGTTGAGATGCGTTCCAGAGGTGTAGCAGTAGCCCCCGTACACCCCGCGGTGGCTTGGAGGCGCTAGGTGGCTTGTGGGTGCTGGGGGTCTGCGGGGGCTATTGCTACGCCACTACCTGGACCTGCAGAGACTTGTCTGCGGTGCCGTCGTGCCTGCCCCGATTGAAAATGTCTCTACCAAAAAGGGCCCATTTTGGTAGGGGCAAGCGCGACAGGACCGTAGACCAGCAGGGGGTAAGGGGCGCCTAATTTATAGTTACACCACTGGTGCGCTCTTTGTAATGCTTAACAAAAGTAAGGACATAGAGGCATAAATTGGAGTTAAAATAGGTCAGCTGTTTATTGTGAGCTGTATGGTGGTGGAAAGGGCAATCAGATTTAGCACAACCTAGTAGAGCACTGGTGGGGACATTTACTTAAGCAGTGATAAGAGCGGAGAAGTGAGCCAGTGGAGAAATTTCCCCATCAACCAATCAGCAGCTCTGTATCATGTTATGGTATGCAAATTATAGATGTTACTTCAGTGCTGACTGGTTGCCATGGGCAACTTCTCCTCTGGCTCACTTCTCCGCTCTTATCACTGCTTAGTAAATGTCCCCCTAACTCACAAAAGCTCACATGCATGTAGGCAGAGACAGCCCCATGGGACTTCCTTCCTCAAACAAGACAAGGCACCTGGCTGTCTCAGTCAGTATGGTACAGACTTAAGGTTAAAGTGAACCCCAGCATACAAAATGGTTTGCCATTCTTTCTCTGCCACGGAACATAAACTGAGACAGAGAAAAATAGGGAGGGAGGGAATTTCTTCAACAAAGAGGCCTTAACCTGTCTTGCAATTTCATAAAGAAACTGACCCTAACATTGGGATGGTACACCTGTCAAACCATAATGCAGGTGTCCTAAGGCAGGCTCAGGTAGGACAGTAACCTCTAGAGAAGTATAAGGGCCAACTAACAAGCTGTAACCACGCAAGGTAGCCTTAACTCTGTGGTTTAATCCATGACAGGCTTGCTCAACCTTATGTTAAAAAGATAAAACACAGTGGAAAAAAGGAGATTTATTGTAAGAACTTACTGTTGTTAAGTCTCTTTCTGCGAGGTACACTGGATTCCACAGGGAATTACATCGGGGTGTAGAGTTGGATCTTGATCCGAGGCACCAAAAGGCTAAAAGCTTTGACTGTTCCCAGGATGCATAGCGCCGCCTCCTCTATATCCCCGCCTCCAGGCACTGGAGATCAGTTTTGTTAACCAGTCCAATGCAGTAGCAGGTAAAAGAGACAACAGTAGTTAGTAGCCACAGACAACCGCATTCTCACGACAGGAGAAGGTACCAGCGGCTAATGCCATACAAACCCAAAGAAGCTAAGTGCGTCAGGGTGGGCGCCCTGTGGAATACAGTGTACCTCGCAGAAAGAGATTTAACAACAGTAAGTTCTTACCATAAATCTCCTTTTCTGCAGCAGGGTACACTGTGATTCCACAGGGAATTACATCGGGGATGTCCTAAAGCAGTTCCTCATGGGAGGGGACGCACTGTAGTGGGCACAAGAACCCGTCGTCCAAAGGAAGCATCCTGGGTGGCGGAAGTATCTAAGGCATAGAACCTGATGAACATGTTCACTGAGGACCATGTAGCCGCCTTGCACAATTATTCTAGGGACGTGCCACGACGGGCTGCCCAAGAAGGTCCAACAGACCAAGTAGAATGGGCCTTGATAGTAGCAGGGGCTGGAAGTCCAGCCTGTACATAAGCATGTGCAATCACCATTCTAATCCGTCTAGCCAAGGTCTGCTTATTCGCAGGCCAGCCACGATTGTGAAAACCAAAAAGAACAAATAGAGAATCAGATCTCCTAAGAGAGGAGGTTCTTTTAACATAAATACGGAGAGCCCATACCACATCCAAAGACCGTTCTTTGGAGGACAAACCAGGAGAGGTAAAGGCTGGAACCACAATCTCTTGGTTAAGGTGGAAAGACGATACCACCTTAGGCAAATAACCAGGGTGAGTTCTAAGAACCACCTGGTCACGGTGAATAATCAGAAAGGGTGACCGACAGGACAAGGCGCCCAAGTCTGAAACCCTTCTAGCAGAGGCAATAGCCAGTAAAAATAGGACTTTAAGTGTAAGCCACAGACTCAAGAGGTTCAAACGGAGACTTCAACATAGTTTGAATAACCGCCTCGGAAAATCCTTTGGCCCTCAGAACTGAAGCTTCAAGAGACACACCATCAAAGCCAGATCCTGGTAGACACAAGGGCCCTGAACTAGGAGGTCTAGGCGTTGCGGAAGTAGAAGAGGACGCTCTATCGAGAGACCCTGCAGGTCTGAGAACCAATGCCGTCTGGGCCACACCGGAGCGATTAGAAGTAGTAGTCCTCCTTCTTGCTTGAACTTCCTTATTACCCTGGGCAGGAGTGACACCGGAGGGAACACTGTTGTAATGGCGACCAAACGCTGACAGGGAGTGAGGGAGAAGAGCGATGCAGCTCCAGGGAGGGAACATTTGCAGTAAATGGCGCCTGGGGCTGGGGGGAGGGCTACAGGTGAGAGTCTTATCCCCTCTGCTGGACTACACCACTGGGTACTGCGGGGCCTATTGCAAACAGATTTTTAAGAAATCTGACCTGTGCACCTTGCCTTGGTGGTCTAGTGGGGTCCCTGTACAGCTACAGTGTCCACGCCAGTGGCGCGGTCCGTCTCCGGAGACCGCATCGGATCGCGATTTCGGCGGTTCTCGTCTGGAGGATCCTCTTACGTCCTCCCGATCCAGGAGAGCAGCGACGGTGAGTGTGCCTGAAGAGACCAGAGCCCTCCGCTGTAAGTACCCAGCAACCAGGGCCGGGAGTATACAGCGCCGCTGTGGGAGTTGAGGGAGCCGCAGCACGATATGTCAGAATGACATATAGCACTTTTAAGTGCCTGTGTTGCGGCCCTTGAAGTCTTCCTTACTTCAAAAAAGCTCTTTTCAGTTAGCGCAGCCAATCCTGTTAGCTGCCTGCAGTGCAGGCACTAACTTGCAAACTGAGCTCCAGTGCCTGGAGGTGGGGATATAGAGGAGGCGGCGCAATGCATCCTGGGAACAGTCAGAGCTTTTAGCCTGTTGGTGCCTCGTATCAAGATCCAACTCTACACCCTGATGTAATTCCCTGTGGAATCACAGTGTATCCCGCTGCAGAAACAAGTATTTAAATCCATATACTGAGTCAAATACATATTAAGATGAGTCCAGTTCAAAAATCTAAAGTAGAATCTGTCCTAGCCGGCATAAATCAGATGTAGCAAGTACTGTATTTATACTTGCTATACTTTTGTACAATTAATTTAGAGATGTGGTTTGTAGTAAATGCTAAAGTGCTGGTTTTCAGAAAAATATAATAAAATGTTACATACACTAAAGAGAATAGTAACTTGACAGTTAGTAAGAATGTAAAAGTTGCATTGATAATCTAAAATATAATTATAAAAAACTTCCAAAGAAGTTTTATTTTTCTATAATTTGCAAAATGTAAACCATACATCTAGTTTTCTTAGTATTTAATAATTCATTATTTCCTTTCACAATGTCTCTGAGAGGCAAACAAAATGGCTGCCAGACAAGTAGTCTGTGCGGGATCACAGTTGTCAGCATGTCCTATGATGGTGTGGAAGGGGGGGATGTCACATTGCAGAGCTCAGAGGGGTGGTCAAAAGCTTCTCTGCTCACTACTCATATGCCATGTGACTGTGTTAGTCAGAAGGGACACACAGCAACAATAAAAAATAATTAGGTAAATGGTAACTACCAAAATTGTTCTTATACCATGCCTTACATAAAAGGCAAATCAAAAGTGTAACCTGAAGATTGAATCACCCTCTCTGTGAAATTGCCTATTCCACTGGGAAATGTGACTCACATGAAATTTTATAAATATTTCACAGAATAATGCAGATAACACCTACTGAAAATAAAATATTTCCAATAACTGTAGATTGAGGGAATTGTTTTTATTGTACTTGAGAACGGAATGTGTAACAAGATACAGTATGTTTATATATTACTGTTCTGATCTAAATATAAATAGAGGGACATACACTTGCAGATTCAGTTAGTGTTTGGACAGTTTACTTTCTGATTGGTTGACAAATGTTTATTTTAAAGCCTCATGCTTACAATTCTAAATACGATCCAGTAAATATTAGAGATGTGCGGCGGGCACTTTTCGTGTTTTGTGTTTCGATTTAGGTTCTATTTCCCTGCTCGTGTTTTGGTTTTGGATTGGTTCTGCAAAAACCACCATTTCGTCTTTTGGTTTTGGATCTGGATGATTTTTGGAAAAAAAACATAAAAATGGCTTACCCCCAGAATATGGGGGTAAGTTTGATCCTACGGTATTATTAACCTCAATTACATTCATTTCCAGTCTATTCTGAACACCTCACACCTCACAATATTGTTTTTAGGCCAAAAGGTTGCACCAAGGTGGCTGTATGACTATGCTAAGCGACACAAGTGTGCGGCACAAACACCTGGCCCATCTAGGAGTGGCACTGCAGTGGCAGACAGGATGGCAGATTTGAAAAAAGGCCCCAAACAGCACATCATGCAAAGATGAAAAAGAGGTGCAGTGAGGTGGCTGTATGACTAAGCTAAGCGACACACACAATTGGCCCATCTAGGAGTGGCACTGCAGTGTCAGACAGAATGGCACTTTAAAAAACTAGTCCCCAAACAGCACATCATGCAAAGAAGAAAAAGAAGTGCACCGAGGTTGCTGTATGAATAAGCTAAGCGACACAACCACCGGGCCCATCTAGTAGTAGCATGCTGTGGCTGAATGTCGAAAGTGGCCCGCAATTTTTCAGTCCACTGACAGCATCTCCTGCATGCCCCTGTCATTTTAAAAAAATTCTGCAATTGGTGGACTTATACGGCAGTACCCTATGACTAATACAGCAGTACCCCTGGACTTATATGGCAGTGTCAGACAGGATGGCACTTTAAAAAATCATGCCCCAAACAGCACATGATGCAAAGATGAAAAAGAGGTGCACCAAGGTTGCTGTATGACTAAGCTAAGCGACACAAGTGTGCGGCACAAACACCTGGCCCATCTAGGAGTGGCACTGCAGTGGCAGACAGGATGGCACTTCAAAAAACTAGGCCGCAAACAGCACATCATGCAAAGACGAAAAAGAGGTGCAATGAGGTAGCTGTATGACTAAGCTAAGCAACACAAACAATTGGCCCATCTAGGAGTGGCACTGCAGTGTCAGACAGGAGGGCAGATATAAAAAAAGGCCCCAAACAGCACATCATGCAAAGATGAAAAAGAGGTGCAATGAGGTAACTGTATGACTAAGCTAAGCGACACAAACAATTGGCCCATCTAGGAGTGACACTGTAGTGTGAGACAGGAGGGCAGATATAAAAAAAAAAGGCCCCAAACAGCACATCATGCAAAGAAGAAAAAGAGGTGCAATGAGGTAGCTGTATGACTAAGCTAAGCGACACAAACAATTGGCCCATCTAGGAGTGGCATTGCAGTGTCAGACAGGATGGAACAAAAAAAAAATAGTACCCAAACAGCACCTCATGCAAAGAAGTAAAAGAGGGCAATGAGGTAGCTGTATGACTAAGCTAAGCGACACAAGTGTGCGGCACAAACACTTGGCCCATCTAGGGTTGGCTCTGCAGTCCCACTGCACTAATGGCGGATACTGGACGTACGTCTAACACCAGCATAGTTGTTATGGCCTAAAGTAATCCGCTTTGCAACAATATATATATACGGCAGTATCACTGGAATTATATGGCAGTACCACTGGACATATACGGCAGTATCACTGGAATTATACAGCAGTACCAATGGACTTTTACGGCAGTACTACTGGACATATACGGCAGTATCACTGGACTGGACTTATACGACAGTACCACTGGAATTATACGGCAGGATCACTGGATTTATACGCCAGTACCACTGGAATTATACCGCAGGATCACTGGATTATACGCCAGTACCACTGGAATTATACGGCAGGATCACTGGACTTATTTATACGCCAGTACCACTGGACATATACAGCAGTATCACTGGACTGGACTTATACGCCAGTACGACTGGAATTATACGGCAGGATCACTGGATTTATAGGCCAGTACCACTGGAATTATACGGCAGGATCACTGGAATTATACGCCAGTATCACTGGAATTATATGGCAGTATCACTGGACTGGATTTATACGCCGGTACCACTGGAATTATACAGCAGGATCACTGGAATTATACGCCAGTATCACTGGAATTATACGGCAGGGTCACTGGATTTACACACCAGTACCACTGGAATTATACGACAGGATCACTGGAATTATACAGCAGGATCACTGGATTTATACGCCAGTACCACTGGAATTATACGGCAGGATCACTGGAATTATATGCCAGTACCACTGGAATTATACGGCAGTACCACTGGAATTATATGGCAGGATCACTGGAATTATACAGCAGGATCACAGGAGTTATACGCCAGTACCACTGGAATTATACAGCAGTACCACTGGAATTATACAGCAGGATCACTGGAATTATACAGCAGGATCACGGGATTTATACGCCAGTACCACTGGAATTATACAGCAGTACCACTGGAATTATACGGCAGGATCACTGGAATTATATGCCAGTACCACTGGAATTATACAGCAGGATCACTGGAATTATACGGCAGGATCACTGGATTTACACACCAGTACCACTGCAATTATACAGCAGGATCATTGGAATTATACAGCAGGATCACTGGAATTATACAGCAGGATCACTGGATTTATACGGCAGTGCCGCTGGACATATACAGCAGTATCAATGGACATATACGGCAGTTTCATTGGACTGGATTTTTATGCCAGTACCACTGGAATTATACTGCAGGATCACTGGAATTATACAGCAGGATCACTGTATTTATACGACAGTACCACTGGACATATACGGCAGTATCAATAGACAAATACGGCAGTATCACTGGACATATACGGCAGTATCACTGGACTGGATTTATAAGCCAGTACCACTGGATTTATATGGCAGGATTACTGGAATTATACGGCAGGATCACTGGAATTATACGGCAGGATCACTGGATTTATACGGCAGTACCACTGGAATTATATGGCAGGATCACTGGATTATACGCCAGTACCACTGGAATTATACGTCAGGATCACTGGATTTATACGGCAGTACCGCTGGACATATGCGGCAGTATCACTGGACATATACGGCAGTACCACTGGACATATACAGCAGCAAAGGGACACCACCACTGGACTGATGCAGGACAACACAGCACCACTGCAATGGACTGGACTTATACAGCAGCACTGGACATATGGCAGCAGATGACACCACCACTGTGACTGGACTGATGCAGCACAATACACCACCATTGAACTTATGCAGCACAACACAGCACCACTGGACATATGGCAGCAGAGGACACCACCACTGTGACTGGACTGATGCAGCACAATACACCACCACTAGACTGATGCAGCACAACACAGCACCACTGGACTGGACTTATACAGCAGCACTGGACATATGGCAGCAGAGGACACAACCACTGTGACTGGACTGATGCAGCACAAGACACTACCACTGAACTGATGCAGGACACTGAGGACAGAGACGCGTCCTCTCTCTACACTCTCCAATGCTGGAGTGAAAATGGCAGTGACGGGCGGCTCCTTATATGGAATCCAAACCCCGCGAGAATCCGACAGCGGGATGATGACATTTTGCCTCGTTCTGGTTTCCGAGTCAGGCGGTAAAACCCGAGCCGGACTCGGATCCGGGCTCGGGTGGTGACGTTCAGGCAGGTTCAGTTCTCTGAGAACCGAACCCACTCATCTCTAGTAAATATAAGCATTGTCCTATGCATGAGATCACTGGAAAAACACTTAAAGATGGGGAGTGTCCAGAATATCCAGAAACACGATTCAAACCAGCCATTCAGCTTTGGTTTCCGGGGAAAGCCATATTGTGGCCTAGATCAGTATTCATGAGACTAGCCCAGTGGTTCCTAAACTTTTTTAATCACGGAGTCCTAGAGTATCAAATTTGTTTTTCATGGCATCCCTAGGCCAAAATCTTCTGATTGAGAAATTAATAAAGAAATATTAAATTAAGTAAATTGTGTTTATATGTCATCCTTAGTTTTAATTGTGTGGTGAGGGGCAGGATTTGCTTCTGTTTGTCCACATATTTTATGATTGGCAGCCACTAGCACCAGTTTTGCCTATTACATTGACCATAAATAATTTGAGTTAGTCCTCTACCACCCATCCAAGGCACCCTGAAAAGTGCCCTGAGGCAACCCAGGGTGCCTAGGCGTACAGTTTGAGAACCACTGGGCTAGCCTATAAGTCTGTTTGGAGCTAGTGACATTGCAGAGACGGTAGGCATCATGCATCAGTGTTGTCACTAGTTCTTTGTGAATTATGACATCCAACTAAGGGGGACATTTTCTAAGCAGTGATAAGAGCGGAGAAGTGAGCCAGTGGAGAAGTTTCCCCATCAACCAATCAGCAACTCTGTATCATTTTATAGTATGAAATTATAGATGTTACTTCAGTGCTGATTGGTTGCCAGGGGCAACTTCTCCACTGGCTCACTTCTCCGCACTTATCACTGCTTAGTAAATGTCCCCCTAAATGACTGAATTATTCTGAACACAAAATTATAGGTACACAATAAGTGATACTGTACTAATGATGTCCTACATCCCAGGGCATTTGTTGGGCTAAACCAATATTGATTCTTTTATTTCTATAGGAATGAAGGAATTATGCATTGTGTCCAGTGACTTCACTATTTCCTAATGCAGTGGTTCCCTGGGGTGCCGCAGGACACTTGCAGGGGTGCCACGGGTTGGTGGTCCAGGACGAATTCATATTACTTGTGGTTAATGTAACAGACAAAACCAGTGCTGGTGACTTCCAATCATAACTAATACCCCTTTCACATCTCCAGTGCCGGATCCCACCCGGGAATTGGAAACAGGTCCTTCCCAGGTGGGATCCAGCATTGGAGACTCTCCTACCCCTTTCGCTGGCTTCCAGACCCGGCAATAAGCCGGGTCGGTTGCCATAGCAGCAGGGGGCGGAGCCAGTGGCGGGGGCGGAGGCTGCGCTGGGAGATGAGCTCATCTCCGCGCCGCCTCTCCCTATCTAGTAAACGGATGCGTCCCGGGAATCCGTTTATGCAGCCACTGACCCGGTAATCAACCCGGGAATAACACTGCTTATAACCCTGGTTGAATTACCAAGTCAGGCGACCCGGGAATTCGGACTTGGCGCTTTCACAACGCACACTGACCCGTGTCGATCGGGTTATTTGTGCGGTGTGAAAGGGGTAATATGTGGATAAATAAAAGTGAATCCTGTCCCTCAACACATAACTGAACCTAAGGATGACATACAGTGTAAACACAATTGACTTAATTTTATATTTTTCTCTGAATATCTCAACAAGAATCTAGGGTTGCCGTGAAAAAAATGTTGATACTCTAGGGCGCCATGATAAAAAAAAATCAAGGGTTTTAACAGAGTCCAGGAGGGAAACATTCTTCAAAGGAAGAGAAGTATTAGAACTCGAAGACATACACTGAAACTGGAGAGACGTATATTCAGGGTAAATTTGAGGAAAAATTACTACACAGATAGGGTAGTGGACAAGTGGAATAGCCTCCCATCAGAGGTGGTAGAGGCTAATACAGTAGAGCAATTTAAACATGCTTGGGATAGACATAAAGGGTTGTGTATCGGGACGCCGGCGTTTGGGATCCTGGCGTTCAACATCCTGATATCGGGATCCCGGTCGCAGATTGTTGGTGGGGAGGGGCGAGCGGTCGCCACGGGTTCTATTTCCACTCTATGGGGCAGATGTATTAAGCCTGGAGAACCACCGGTCACATTACCTCCCTCTACATCCCACCGCTGAGATTCCTGATGATCGGCATGCCGACCAGCAGGGACTATTCCCACTCATGGGTGTCTACAACACCCATAGGGCCAGATGTATTAAGCCTGGAGAAGGCATAAAGATGTGATAAAGCGTTGATAAGTGCAAGGTGATAACACAACAGCCAATCAGCTCCAATATGTAAAGTGACAGTTATGAGCTGATTGGTTGGTGCGTTATCACTTTGGTGGTTTCCTGATATCTTTACAAAGAACTGTGGATCTAATAGGGGTTAAGGTAAAAATAAGGTTAAAAAAGAGCAGACTAAATGGGCCAAGGAGGGTTCTTATCTGCTACAAATTCTGTGTTTCTATAAAAAAAAAAAAAGTTTAGGAACCACTGTCCTAATGAGTTGTCCTATTTTTACTAGAGATGAGCGCCTGAAATTTTTCGGGTTTTGTGTTTTGGTTTTGGGTTCGGTTCCGCGGCCGTGTTTTGGGTTCGAACGCGTTTTGGCAAAACCTCACCGAATTTTTTTTGTCGGATTCGGGTGTGTTTTGGATTCGGGTGTTTTTTTCCAAAAACACTAAAAAACAGCTTAAATCATAGAATTTGGGGGTCATTTTGATCCCAAAGTATTATTAACCTCAAAAACCATAATTTACACTCATTTTCAGTCTATTCTGAATACCTCACACCTCACAATATTATTTTTAGTCCTAAAATTTGCACCGAGGTCGCTGTGTGAGTAAGATAAGCGACCCTAGTGGCCGACACAAACACCGGGCCCATCTAGGAGTGGCACTGCAGTGTCACGCAGGATGTCCCTTCCAAAAAACCCTCCCCAAACAGCACATGACGCAAAGAAAAAAAGAGGCGCAATGAGGTAGCTGTGTGAGTAAGATTAGCGACCCTAGTGGCCGACACAAACACCGGGCCCATCTAGGAGTGGCACTGCAGTGTCACGCAGGATGTCCCTTCCAAAAAACCCTCCCCAAACAGCACATGACGCAAAGAAAAAAAGAGGCGCAATGAGGTAGCTGTGTGAGTAAGATTAGCGACCCTAGTGGCCGACACAAACACCGGGCCCATCTAGGAGTGGCACTGCAGTGTCACGCAGGATGTCCCTTCCAAAAAACCCTCCCCAAACAGCACATGAAGCAAAGAAAAAAAGAGGCGCAATGAGGTAGCTGACTGTGTGAGTAAGATTAGCGACCCTAGTGGCCGACACAAACACCGGGCCCATCTAGGAGTGGCACTGCAGTGTCACGCAGGATGTCCCTTCCAAAAAACCCTCCCCAAACAGCACATGACGCAAAGAAAAAAAGAGGCGCAATGAGGTAGCTGACTGTGTGAGTAAGATTAGCGACCCTAGTGGCCGACACAAACACCGGGCCCATCTAGGAGTGGCACTGCAGTGTCACGCAGGATGTCCCTTCCAAAAACCCTCCCCAATCAGCACATGATGCAAAGAAAAAGAAAAGAAAAAAGAGGTGCAAGATGGAATTGTCCTTGGGCCCTCCCACCCACCCTTATGTTGTATAAACAAAACAGGACATGCACACTTTAACCAACCCATCATTTCAGTGACAGGGTCTGCCACACGACTGTGACTGATATGACGGGTTGGTTTGGACCCCCCCCAAAAAAGAAGCAATTAATCTCTCCTTGCACAAACTGGCTCTACAGAGGCAAGATGTCCACCTCATCTTCACCCTCCGATATATCACCGTGTACATCCCCCTCCTCACAGATTATCAATTCGTCCCCACTGGAATCCACCATCTCAGCTCCCTGTGTACTTTGTGGAGGCAATTGCTGCTGGTCAATGTCTCCGCGGAGGAATTGATTATAATTCATTTTAATGAACATCATCTTCTCCACATTTTCTGGATGTAACCTCGTACGCCGATTGCTGACAAGGTGAGCGGCGGCACTAAACACTCTTTCGGAGTACACACTTGTGGGAGGGCAACTTAGGTAGAATAAAGCCAGTTTGTGCAAGGGCCTCCAAATTGCCTCTTTTTCCTGCCAGTATAAGTACGGACTGTGTGACGTGCCTACTTGGATGCGGTCACTCATATAATCCTCCACCATTCTATCAATGTTGAGAGAATCATATGCAGTGACAGTAGACGACATGTCCGTAATCGTTGTCAGGTCCTTCAGTCCGGACCAGATGTCAGCATCAGCAGTCGCTCCAGACTGCCCTGCATCACCGCCAGCGGGTGGGCTCGGAATTCTGAGCCTTTTCCTCGCACCCCCAGTTGCGGGAGAATGTGAAGGAGGAGATGTTGACAGGTCGCGTTCCGCTTGACTTGACAATTTTGTCACCAGCAGGTCTTTCAACCCCAGCAGACCTGTGTCTGCCGGAAAGAGAGATCCAAGGTAGGCTTTAAATCTAGGATCGAGCACGGTGGCCAAAATGTAGTGCTCTGATTTCAACAGATTGACCACCCGTGAATCCTTGTTAAGCGAATTAAGGGCTGCATCCACAAGTCCCACATGCCTAGCGGAATCGCTCCCTTTTAGCTCCTTCTTCAATGCCTCCAGCTTCTTCTGCAAAAGCCTGATGAGGGGAATGACCTGACTCAGGCTGGCAGTGTCTGAACTGACTTCACGTGTGGCAAGTTCAAAGGGCATCAGAACCTTGCACAACGTTGAAATCATTCTCCACTGCACTTGAGACAGGTGCATTCCACCTACTATATCGTGCTCAATTGTATAGGCTTGAATGGCCTTTTGCTGCTCCTCCAACCTCTGAAGCATATAGAGGGTTGAATTCCACCTCGTTACCACTTCTTGCTTCAGATGATGGCAGGGCAGGTTCAGTAGTTTTTGGTGGTGCTCCAGTTTTCTGTACGTGGTGCCTGTACGCCGAAAGTGTCCCGCAATTCTTCTGGCCACCGACAGCATCTCTTGCACGCCCCTGTCGTTTTTTAAAAAATTCTGCACCACCAAATTCAAGGTATGTGCAAAACATGGGACGTGCTGGAATTGGCCCAGATTTAATGCACACACAATATTGCTGGCGTTGTCCGATGCCACAAATCCACAGGAGAGTCCAATTGGGGTAAGCCATTCCGCGATGATCTTCCTCAGTTGCCGTAAGAGGTTTTCAGCTGTGTGCGTATTCTGGAAAGCGGTGATACAAAGCGTAGCCTGCCTAGGAAAGAGTTGGCGTTTGCGAGATGCTGCTACTGGTGCCGCCGCTGCTGTTCTTGCGGCGGGAGTCCATACATCTACCCAGTGGGCTGTCACAGTCATATAGTCCTGACCCTGCCCTGCTCCACTTGTCCACATGTCCGTGGTTAAGTGGACATTGGGTACAGCTGCATTTTTTAGGACACTGGTGACTCTTTTTCTGAGGTCTGTGTACATTTTCGGTATCGCCTGCCTAGAGAAATGGAACCTAGATGGTATTTGGTACCGGGGACACAGTACCTCCAACAAGTCTCTAGTTGGCTCTGCAGTAATGATGGATACCGGAACCACGTTTCTCACCACCCAGGATGCCAAGGCCTCAGTTATCCGCTTTGCAGTAGGATGACTGCTGTGATATTTCATCTTCCTCGCAAAGGACTGTTGAACAGTCAATTGCTTACTGGAAGTAGTACAAGTGGGCTTACGACTTCCCCTCTGGGATGACCATCGACTCCCAGCGGCAACAACAGCAGCGCCAGCAGCAGTAGGCGTTACACGCAAGGATGCATCGGAGGAATCCCAGGCAGGAGAGGACTCGTCAGAATTGCCAGTGACATGGCCTGCAGGACTATTGGCATTCCTGGGGAAGGAGGAAATTGACACTGAGGGAGTTGGTGGGGTGGTTTGCGTGAGCTTGGTTACAAGAGGAAGGGATTTACTGGTCAGTGGACTGCTTCCGCTGTCACCCAAAGTTTTTGAACTTGTCACTGACTTATTATGAATGCGCTGCAGGTGACGTATAAGGGAGGATGTTCCGAGGTGGTTAACGTCCTTACCCCTACTTATTACAGCTTGACAAAGGGAACACACGGCTTGACACCTGTTGTCCGCATTTCTGGTGAAATACCTCCACACCGAAGAGCTGATTTTTTTGGTATTTTCACCTGGCATGTCAACGGCCATATTCCTCCCACGGACAACAGGTGTCTCCCCGGGTGCCTGACTTAAACAAACCACCTCACCATCAGAATCCTCCTGGTCAATTTCCTCCCCAGCGCCAGCAACACCCATATCCTCCTCATCCTGGTGTACTTCAACACTGACATCTTCAATCTGACTATCAGGAACTGGACTGCGGGTGCTCCTTCCAGCACTTGCAGGGGGCGTGCAAATGGTGGAAGGCGCATGCTCTTCACGTCCAGTGTTGGGAAGGTCAGGCATCGCAACCGACACAATTGGACTCTCCGTGTGGATTTGGGATTTCAAAGAACGCACAGTTCTTTGCGGTGCTTTGCCTTTTGCCAGCTTGAGTCTTTTCAGTTTTCTAGCGAGAGGCTGAGTGCTTCCATCCTCATGTGAAGCTGAACCACTAGCCATGAACATAGGCCAGGGCCTCAGCCGTTCCTTGCCACTCCGTGTGGTAAATGGCATATTGGCAAGTTTACGCTTCTCCTCCGACAATTTTATTTTAGGTTTTGGAGTCCTTTTTTTACTGATATTTGGTGTTTTGGTTTTGACATGCTCTGTACTATGCCATTGGGCATCGGCCTTGGCAGACGACGTTGCTGGCATTTCATCGTCTCGGCCATGACTAGTGGCAGCAGCTTCAGCACGAGGTGGAAGTGGATCTTGATCTTTCCCTAATTTTGGAACCTCAACATTTTTGTTCTCCATATTTTAATAGGCACAACTAAAAGGCACCTCAGGTAAACAATGGAGATGGATGGATTGGATACGGGCTGCCGAGTGCCGACACAGAGGTAGCCACAGCCGTGAACTACCGCACTGTACTGTGTCTGCTGCTAATATATAGACTGGTTGATAAAGAGATAGTATACTCGTAACTAGTATGTATGTATAAAGAAAGAAAAAAAAACCACGGTTAGGTGGTATATACAATTATGGACGGGCTGCCGAGTGCCGACACAGAGGTAGCCACAGCCGTGAACTACCGCACTGTACTGTGTCTGCTGCTAATATAGACTGGTTGATAAAGAGATAGTATACTCGTAACTAGTATGTATGTATAAAGAAAGAAAAAAAAACCACGGTTAGGTGGTATATACAATTATGGACGGGCTGCCGAGTGCCGACACAGAGGTAGCCACAGCCGTGAACTACCGCACTGTACTGTGTCTGCTGCTAATATATAGACTGGTTGATAAAGAGATAGTATACTCGTAACTAGTATGTATGTATAAAGAAAGAAAAAAAAACCACGGTTAGGTGGTATATACAATTATGGACGGGCTGCCGAGTGCCGACACAGAGGTAGCCACAGCCGTGAACTACCGTACTGTACTGTGTCTGCTGCTAATATATAGACTGGTTGATAAAGAGATAGTATACTCGTAACTAGTATGTATGTATAAAGAAAGAAAAAAAAACCACGGTTAGGTGGTATATACAATTATGGACGGGCTGCCGAGTGCCGACACAGAGGTAGCCACAGCCGTGAACTACCGCACTGTACTGTGTCTGCTGCTAATATATAGACTGGTTGATAAAGAGATAGTATACTCGTAACTAGTATGTATGTATAAAGAAAGAAAAAAAAACCACGGTTAGGTGGTATATACAATTATGGACGGGCTGCCGAGTGCCGACACAGAGGTAGCCACAGCCGTGAACTACCGCACTGTACTGTGTCTGCTGCTAATATATAGACTGGTTGATAAAGAGATAGTATACTCGTAACTAGTATGTATGTATAAAGAAAGAAAAAAAAACCACGGTTAGGTGGTATATACAATTATGGACGGGCTGCCGAGTGCCGACACAGAGGTAGCCACAGCCGTGAACTACCGCACTGTACTGTGTCTGCTGCTAATATATAGACTGGTTGATAAAGAGATAGTATACTCGTAACTAGTATGTATGTATAAAGAAAGAAAAAAAAACCACGGTTAGGTGGTATATACAATTATGGACGGGCTGCCGAGTGCCGACACAGAGGTAGCCACAGCCATGAACTACCGCACTGTACTGTGTCTGCTGCTAATATATAGACTGGTTGATAAAGAGATAGTATACTCGTAACTAGTATGTATGTATAAAGAAAGAAAAAAAAACCACGGTTAGGTGGTATATACAATTATGGACGGGCTGCCGAGTGCCGACACAGAGGTAGCCACAGCCGTGAACTACCGCACTGTACTGTGTCTGCTGCTAATATAGACTGGTTGATAAAGAGATAGTATACTCGTAACTAGTATGTATGTATAAAGAATGAAAAAAAAAACACGGTTAGGTGGTATATACAATTATGGACGGGCTGCCGAGTGCCGACACAGAGGTAGCCACAGCCGTGAACTACCGCACTGTACTGTGTCTGCTGCTAATATAGACTGGTTGATAAAGAGATAGTATACTCGTAACTAGTATGTATGTATAAAGAAAGAAAAAAAAACCACGGTTAGGTGGTATATACAATTATGGACGGGCTGCCGAGTGCCGACACAGAGGTAGCCACAGCCGTGAACTACCGCACTGTACTGTGTCTGCTGCTAATATAGACTGGTTGATAAAGAGATAGTATACTACTAATATTATATACTGGTGGTCAGGTCACTGGTCACTAGTCACACTGGCAGTGGCACTCCTGCAGCAAAAGTGTGCACTGTTTAATTTTAATATAATATTATGTACTCCTGGCTCCTGCTATAACCTATAACTGGCACTGCAGTAGTGCTCCCCAGTCTCCCCCACAATTATAAGCTGTGTGAGCTGAGCAGTCAGACAGATATAATATATATAGATGATGCAGCACACTGGCCTGAGCCTGAGCAGTGCACACAGATATGGTATGTGACTGACTGAGTCACTGTGTGTATCGCTTTTTTCAGGCAGAGAACGGATATATTAAATAAACTGCACTGTGTGTCTGGTGGTCACTCACTATATAATATATTATGTACTCCTGGCTCCTGCTATAACCTATAACTGGCACTGCAGTAGTGCTCCCCAGTCTCCCCCACAATTATAAGCTGTGTGAGCTGAGCAGTCAGACAGATATATATAATATTATATATAGATAATAGATGATGCAGCACACTGGCCTGAGCCTGAGCAGTGCACACAGATATGGTATGTGACTGAGTCACTGTGTGCTGTGTATCGCTTTTTTCAGGCAGAGAACGGATTATATTATGTACTCCTGGCTCCTGCTATAACCTATAACTGGCACTGCAGTAGTGCTCCCCAGTCTCCCCCACAATTATAAGCTGTGTGAGCTGAGCAGTCAGACAGATATATATAATATTATATATAGATAATAGATGATGCAGCACACTGGCCTGAGCCTGAGCAGTGCACACAGATATGGTATGTGACTGAGTCACTGTGTGCTGTGTATCGCTTTTTTCAGGCAGAGAACGGATTATAAATAAAAGTGGTGGTCACTGGTCACTATCAGCAAAACTCTGCACTGTACACTACTGAGTACTCCTAATGCTCCCCAAAATTAGTAAATCAAGTGTCTCTCTAATCTATTCTAATTCTAAACGGAGAGGACGCCAGCCACGTCCTCTCCCTATCAATCTCAATGCACGTGTGAAAATGGCGGCGACGCGCGGCTCCTTATATAGAATCCGAGTCTCGCGATAGAATCCGAGCCTCGCGAGAATCCGACAGCGTCATGATGACGTTCGGGCGCGCTCGGGTTAACCGAGCAAGGCGGGAAGATCCGAGTCGCTCGGACCCGTGAAAAAAAACATGAAGTTCTGGCGGGTTCGGATTCAGAGAAACCGAACCCGCTCATCTCTAATTTTTACAATTGCTTTATCCTGCAATATGGCTTCTATGATGTATGTTGTTGAAGGGTACACTTTACAACCAAGATTTACTTTGTAATTAACCTGGGATCACAGAGCGTCCACATGAGAGTGAAGTTACTTCCCCATTCATCATGGTACCCTGAACATCTGACAAACTTCCATGAATCTTTAACTGATTTACTACAAGTCTTTGATCTTGAGAAACTGCTGTTGTTTGAATTTGCAATTAATTAATTTTAAAGTGTCTTAACAGCATTAGCCAGTCAATTAAAGGAGGTTGCTTTACTAATACTGAATATTACAGTTCTACAGGTGACGTTATTGAAGTCTCGCTCAAGGTTCACAAAGGCAGAATGCAATCACTATTGTTATTCCTATAATTAACTGCTTTAGGCTTTAGAATTATCATACTGAAATGAAACTCTAATTTCCATTTGTAATGCTTATATTTTTAGTACAGCACTTTACAGTGTTGAAATAGTCCAATAATACTGAAACCTGAAAGGTAACTTAAATGAAGGTATTTGTCAGTTTGGAGTCTCTGTTTTCAATTTCAGAAAAACAAGCCAGAACTAATTTGATGGTATATGTGGAACTCTGCTAACTGATGTACTGTGGTGTCAGGGCCTATTGATTTATCATGCTGCAAAACTTCAAAATGAAAACTCCATGTAAATCACACAGAACACACCCGTGAATACAGGGGAAAAGAACATCTGATAAAAGATGATAAAGGAGCTGTTGCCAAATACATGATATATATATATAAGGAGATTTATGGTAGACTTACCATGGTTAAATCTCTTTCTGCAAGGTACATTGGTTCCACAGGGAAACATCGGGGTATAGAGATGGATCTTGATTCAGGCACCAACAGGCTAAAGCTTTAGACTGTCCCATGATGCATTGGGGCCTCCTCTATAACCCCGCCTCCAGGCACTGTGAGCTTAGTTTCGTTATCCAGTCCAATGCAGGAGCAGGTAAAAGAGAAGGTAGATGTTAGTCACATAGGGGGTCATTCCAAGTTGATCGCTCGCTAGCAGTTTTTAGCAGCCGTGCAAGTGCATTGTCGCCGCCCACCAGGGAGTGTATTTTCGCTTTGCAGAAGTACGAACGCCTGTGCAGCAGAGCGCCTGCAAAAACATTTTGTGCAAAACAAGACCAGCCCTGGACTTATTCTTCTTTTTCGTTGATTCTAACGTTGGAGGGTTGGCTTTTGATGTCACACACCCGCCCAGCGTTCGCCCAGCCACGCCTGCGTTTTCCCCGGCATGCCTTGGTTTCTCCAAACACTCCCTGAAAACGGTTAGTTGACACCCAGAAATGCCCCCTTCCTGTCAATCTTCTTGCATTGTGCCGTGCGACTTAAAGCTTCGCTAGAACCTGTGCAAAACCACAAAGGTCTTTGTACCCGTACGTCATGCGTGCGCATTACGCATCTGCAGAAATGCCGATTTTTAGCCTGATGGCTGCGCTGTGAACAAGGGCAGCTAGCGATCAACTCGGAATGACCCCCATAGAACCACGTTCTCACGAAAGGAGAAGGGACTAGCGGCTAATGCCATACAAACTCATAGAAGCTAGGTGCGTCAGGGTGGGCGCTCTGTGGAACCAATGTACCTTGCAGAAAGAGATTTAACCATGGTAAGTCTACCATAAATCTCCTTTTCTGAAGCGGGGTACATTAGTTTCCACTGGGAAACATCGGGGATGCCCTAAAGCAGTTCCTCATGGAAGGGAACGTGCTGTAGCGGGTATGAGAACCTGGCATCCAAAGGAAGCTTCCGGGGAGGCGGAAGTATAGAAGGCATACAACCTAGTGAACGTGTTCACTGAGGACCACGTAGCCGCCTTGCACAATTGTTCGGCGGACATGCCTCGGCGGGCCACCCAAGAAGGTCCAACAGAGCAAGTAGAATGGGCTTTGATAGTAGCAGGAGCTGGGAGTCCAGCCTGCGCTTAGTCTTGTGCAATCACCATTGTAATCCATCTGGCCAGGGTTTGCTTATTCGCAGGCCAGCCACGTTTGTGAAAACTAAAAAGTACAAAAAGGGAATCTGACCTCCTGATAGAGGCAGTCCTCTCCACATAAATACGGAGAGCCCTTACCACATCCAAAGACCGCTCTTTGGAAGACAAATCAGTAGAGATAAATATCAGAAAGGGTGGACGACAGGACAGAGTGCCTAGGTCTGACGCCCTCCTAGCAGAGGCAATAGCCAGTAGGAACAGGACCTTGACCGTGAGCGATTTAAGTTCCACTTACTCAAGAGGTTCAAATGGAGACTTTTGCAGGGCATTCAGGACAACAAACAGATCCCATGGAGCCACAGGAGGAACATAGGGAGGTTGAATCCGTAAAACACCCTGAGTGAAAGCATGAAAGTCAGGAATAGATGCCATTTTTCTCTGAAACCACACCGACAAGGCAGAATTATGAACCTTGAGGGAGGCCAGACGAAGGCCTAAATCCAGGCCTGGTTGTAGAAAAGCCAGAAGTCTGGAAGTACTGAATTTGTACGCATCGTAATTTTTAGCAGCATACCAGGTGAAGAAGAATTCCAGACCCTGTATTATCCGCTTCCCAGTTGAGGATTCCCGGAATGAACACTGACGATATTGCTGGCAGATGACGTTCCGCCCAACAAAGTATTTTTGACATTTCCATCATTACCATGCGGCTTCGAGTGCCACCTTGATGGTTTATGTATGCCACCGTGGTGGCGTTGTCTGACCGTACTTGAACTGGCCTCTTCTGTAGCAGAGGCAGGGCGAGAAACAAAACATTGAACACTGCCCGCAACTCCAGAATGTTTGTCGGGAGGAGTGATTCCTCCTTGGTCCACCGACCCTGGAAAGAGTGTTGCTCCAACACCACATCCCAACCCCCGCAGACTGGCATCCATAGTGAGTAGAACCCAGTTGGGGATCCAGAAGGGATGGCCCCTGCACAACTGCTGGTCCTGTAGCCACCAGGTCAGCAAAAGACGAACCTCCGGAGTCAAGGAGATCATGTGAGACCTGATCTGATGAGTTAGGCCTTTCCACTTGGAAAGGATTAACCTCTGCAGACGGCGGGAATGAAATTGAGCGTACTCTAACATGTCGAATGCCGACACCATGAGCCAAGTACTTGCATTGCCGAGTGAATCGACACTCTTGGGCGAGAGAGGAAGTATCTGATCCTTTCCTGAAGTTTCTGGACCTTCTCTGGAGACAGAAACAGCCATTGACTGTGTGTGTCCAGCAGTGCCCCCAGGTGCACCATGCTCCAAGGAGGGACCAGCGAGGACTTCTTTCCGTTGATGAGCCAACCGTGGGCTTGTAGGACGTTTACTGTCAGTTGTACAGTAGATGACTGAGGAGGACATCGTGGGAATTTGCCAGAATCAGCAAGTCGTCCAGATATGGCAGAATCCTGACTCTCTGGTGACGGAGATGAGCCGTCATCACGGCCATCACCTTGGTGAAGATCCGAGGGGCCTTGGCCAGTCCAAACGTTAGAGCCTGGAATTGATAGTGAAGGTTGCCAATAGCAAACTGCAGATATTGCTGATGAGGTATATGCAGGTAAGCATCTTGCATCTCTGGGACAGAGGTACCGCACCACCACTCCTGTATCCAGGAGAGAACGCACAACCAGTTGTAGAGCTTGCGCCTTCAACGGATCTGAAGGGATAACCGTTGTGCAGAACTGGCGAGCGGGAAGTCTCTTGAAAGAGACTGCATATCCGTGAGAGACAACTACTCGCACCCATGCGTCTCAAGTGGTCTTCAACCAGACCTGGGTGAATCGTGGAAGTCGGCCTCCCACCCTGGGGTTCCCCAGGGGGAGGTCCTCCCCATCATGCAGCAGGCTTGTTGCATTTAGAAGCAGGCTGACAGGCTGCCCAGGATTGTTTTGCCTTGGGCTTAGTGGTTTTGGGAGCACGAGATTGTCTCAGGTATGCCTGACCTTTTGCTTTCCCTTGAGGTCGAAAGGAGCGAAAAGTGGTACCTTTTGCCTTTTGTACTGAAGTATTAGTATTTGGGAGAAAAGCAGTTTTAGCAGCCGCTAAGTCAGTCACAATTTTATTGAGATCTTCCCCAAATAGGATGTCCCCCTTAAGAGGGAGTACCTCCAAGGTCTTTTTGGAGTCCAGGTCCACCTTCCATGACCTCAACCACAGAATACTGCGAGCCAGGATGGACGTAGTCGATGCCTTGGCTGCCAGCACACCGGCCTCAGAGGACGCCGCCTGAATGTAATAGGCTGCGGTGGTAATATGAAACAGGTATTGTCTGGCAGTGTCAGAGATATCCTGAGGCAGCTCTTCCTCTAATGCCTGAACCCATGCTTCAATTCCTTTTGCAGCCCAGGAGGCTGCTATAGTGGGTCTATGTACAGCACCTGTAAGGGATAAATAGACTTCAGGCATCCCTCCAAACGCTTATCTGTCGGTTCCTTCAGTGAGGTGACAGTGGTGACAGGCAGAGTAGATGACACCACGAGACGGGTGACATGGGAATCCACCAGCGGTGAGTTTTCCCACTTGTTACATAACTCTACAGGGAGAGGATAGCGAGCTACCATCCTTTTAGACAGGGAGAATTTCTTTCCTGTAGAAGACCAGGGTTCTTTACGTATATCTACTAAATGGTCAGAATGCGGTAATAAAGTTTTAGTTGCCTTCTGACGTTTAAACTAATCAGGTTTCTTAGACACCGTAGTGGAACCCTCATCATCATCAGTGATCTGTAGAATCTGCTTAATAGCAACCACTAAGTCAGAGACATCAACCTGAGTAGTAGATCACTCGTCAGAAGCAACTGTGTCAGTGTCTAATGGGGCAGTATACTCCCCATCATTGGAAGAATCTTCTGAGAGATTAGTGGATTGTGAGGAGGAAGTTGCCCATACCTGTACCCTAGGGGACTAGGTGCGTCTGGGTCTATATATGGACCCAGATGCACCTAGTCCACTAGGGTACAGAATACAGTGACAGCTAAAGCTGGGATACAGTGAAAGTGAAATCCACACAGCAGATACAGGCACACACAGTCACAGTGACAATGCAGATAATTATTTTAGTCAGACAATAAAACTGCACTGAACTAGTAAATGTGTGTGAGTGTGTGTGTGTGTGTGTGTATATATATATGTATATATATATATAGAGAGAGAGAGATATATATAGATATAAAACAATGCATGGTCTGAGACCAGATGTATATATCAGAATACTCGTACAATATATTCTGGCACAGGTACACTTGTTCTTAACTAACACTGTCTTAATATCGACATGTAGAATACTTAAGTGTGTGTAAAATCACGGTGCTGTTATACAGGCGGATTTACAGAGGATACCTTGCCCTGCAGTCCCGGAGACCAGTCGCAGCTATTCTTAGAAGATGGGGCCCAACATCTCAGTCAGGGAGTGAGGGAGAGTGTGAGACAGCTCAAGGGCGGGAACACCAGCAGTAGATGGCGCCCGGAGCTGGGGGAGGGGCTACAGGTGAAGCGCCTTCTCCCCTATGCTGGTCCTCACCACCTGGTACTACGGAGTCTTAATAAAGTGGGCATTAGTACACCCGACCTGTACTCCTATGCCCTGGTGGATATAGTGGGGTCCCTGCTAGGTTACAGTGTCCACGCCAGCGTCGCAGTCCATCTCCTTAGACTACGATCGGAACGAGATTTAATGGCGGGTCCCACCTGGGGGATCCTCTCACCTCCTCCCTTCTGTAGCAGCCACGCGGACCAGGAGAGCGTCTGCGACTGTGTGCCTAAGCCAGAGCGTTTCCGCCGCAAGTACCACAAGTACCCTGGAACAGTGCTAGCGGGAGTATGCAACGCCACTGGGGAGGTGATGGATTCGCAGCACAGAATGTCACCCTGACATGTAAGTGCTGTAGCTCTTGAAGTCTTCTAAAAGCTTTTTCAGGGCTGCCCAGTGCAGCCCCCCTGTTAAGTGACCTGCTCATGCAGGCACCAACTCGAAACTGAGCTCACAGTACCTGGAGGCGGGGTTATAGAGGATGCCCCAATGTATCCTGGGACAGTCTAAAGCTTTAGCCTGTTGGTGCCTGGATCAAGATCCATCTCTACATCCCGATGTTTCCCTGTGGAAACCAATGTACCCCGCTACAGAAAAATAGATATAGCTGTGTATAAAGAGATGGATGGATGGATAGATAGAAAAATCCTCTTTGCTAAATAGATAACTAAAATATATTGATGGGGTCCAACTGCCAGCTCATCACCAACTACTCAAAGTATCCAAACCCCCTGCCAAAAACACACAAACAGACCGGGACCGGTAAGGTAGAATTAGCCTAAAGCCGTGTATTAGTAGGAAGAGCACTGCAAGACCTAAGTTGCAAGACAGCAACTTTTACTGCTCAATCCCATCAAACAAGGTTCCCAGGAAGGAACCACAGTCGAGACTATGCTGAATTATAACCCCTCCTCTCACACCCTTAACCAGTTCATCAAGAAACAAAAACAGACCCTCCATTGAGATTACCTCATCTAGCTAGTAAAGTTGGGAGTCCTTAAATCGTATCAAAGGGTGACAGACCACGCTACCGCCAAGATTCTATACCCCATACCACTTCAGTGACATGTTTATTGCTACACAACTTTGTTGACAATGCCACAAACGCCTAAGACAGCTACTCTTTCCGCTCTTTCTTGCAATACAATAAAGCCAACAACTACAATAACTGGGTGGGGGAAAGGGAGGAACTCGGGCCCCAAAACATCTCCCCTTGACTGCTGTAGGACAACACAAATCAGACAATAAAAAGGCTATACCTGTAAAAAATTTCCAACCGTCTTCCCAATATATAATATATTCTGACACAGCCTAATAGTTTACATTCTACCAGGCATAAAGAAAATGCCTTTGGTCTTCCTTCTCCATAGTCTGGTCAGTTTTAATCTTAAGGGGCCTAAATAAGGAAATAAAAAGCAACATCACATCTAAGGGGCGGCGCTGCCCAAACCATCCTAAGGATGCTCCAGGGAGCTGCAGTGTTCATGTCTGGAGCGGGATCCGGTCTCTAAGTCGACAGTAACTAGGTCGACAATGTCTAGGTCGACCGCTATTGGTCGACAGTAACTAGGTCGACAGGGTCTTTAGGTCAACATGTTCTAGGTTGACAGGTCAAAAGGTCGACATGAGTTTTTCACAATTTTTTTCTTTTTTTTAACCTTTTCATACTTAATGATCCACGTGGACTACGATTGGAACGGTTATCTGTGCCGAGCGAAGTGGTAGCGGAGCGAAGGCACCATGCTCGAAGCATGGCGAGCGAAGCGGTGCAGTAATTGGGGTTCCCGGTCACTCTACGAAGAAAACGACACCAAAATAACATAAAAAACTCATGTCGACCTTTTAACCTATCGACCTAGAACATATCGACCTAGACACCCTGTCGACCTAGTTACTGTCGACCAATAGTGGTCGACCTAGACATTGTCGACCTAGTTACTGTCGACCTTCAATACCACACCCGTCTGGAGCATCCATGGACAGGGCCGTCTTTTCATATGGCTCAATGGGTTCTTGCCCAAGGGCCCCCAGGAGTAAAAGTCTCCTCTTTCCAGGGGTACCAGACTTTTGAAACTCGGCCCTAAGGAACCAGAGATATCCGACTTCAAAGCAGTGGTCCCCATCCAAGCCTGTTAATTGCTCTTCCCAGCCAGATATCTCAGGCTCTGTCTGACTTGGAGTTTTTCTGAGGGTACATTTCAAAAGCTGTGACTCTCCCCTTTCGGTGGACACTGGCAGCTTCTCTCTACTATGCCCAGAACCAGAGATATCAGCCTTCAAGCAGCTGGTCCCTGCTCCAGCTCCACACGCCTAATATGCAGTTTTATATATTTGTTGGTGGATTGCTGTGGTCCCCAAGTCCCCAGTACCTCCTCAGAGGTGTTCCCAGTACCTCCTGACAAGTGAGACACTCTAATTTTTTATCCCATTCAAAGCTAAAGAATCTTTTTCCAGGAACTTGAGATATATGTAGTTAAGCAAGCTGCTGTCTCACCAGAAAATTATGAATATTAAGCCCACTCCACTATCGACCCCTCCCTTACGTATTAAACACCCCATACCACCCTGGAAGTCATGTACCGGGGCCCCTTTAATCAGCCCAATGCCCCCTTCTACAGTTTAGTGTTCTCTCTCCCACCCCATCTGTGTAGTAAAGGAGTAATTAGCAGAAATTACTGCTCCAGGTCCTACCTGCTGAGCGGAAGATAGAACACCCCCTACCGCCCGCGGGACATCAAAGCTGCTGCTGATAGCACCCCCTCCCATGGAGGATGGGTAGGGGCCCCAGTGCATTGCTTTGCCCAGGGGCCCACACTGCTGTTAAGACGGCCCTGTCCATGGATGCTGCAGGCGGCACTGTAGCAGCGATACTAGCTGCAGCGTACTGTTCCAGGAACCCTGCTAGCTAAACAGAGGGACCGTGGGGCAGCGACTCGCACATCCATAGTTATGGCCAGAGGCGGATTGGCCATAGGGTCTACAGAGAAGATTCCCAGCGTGCCGACGCACCCGCGGGGCCTGTTTTGTTTGAGGACATGTGGTCCTTTTTATAGACATAATGAATAAGATGCAAAATAATTTGCATATATGAAAATTACTTTGGTGAGAGGGGAGGCTGCGCTCACATGGGGGGTATTGATTAAGGGTGCAGCTGACCTGGAGGTGTCCCACCTCCTGTTGCAATTTGTATTTGGTATTGGTCAGCGCGCTCTATATGGGATAACGGGGGATTGTGTGGTGAGAAGTGTGAATATTCACCAGTGCAATGATGTTTATCTGTGTACTTTATGTGAATTGGTGCGATAATGATAACTCAGTATGGGTTATGTCACAATGCTTTATTGAAAATGTCACCGGGTCAGAGTCTTGGGGTGTCAGTGAGTGATTGTCCCAGGATACTTCACCACTTATCAGGTGTGTCCTGCAGACTACCCTTTTTTTTATCTAGTATACCCTCCTTAATGGTATACTGATGAGGTTTACCACTCAGGTAAAAATGTCAGGTATGCCCTAAGGGCTACCTTTACCATAGGTGTGGTTAGGCCTATGTGTCCTCTGGCTCTATGTCTGTATTGAAGTTTGAGGTGTGACTGGTGCGGCGTCCCGCCTGTCAGACCCCTCTGAATTGCGGCAATGAGTGGTGTGGTCGTAGGCTGTGTTTGTAACACTTACCGCCGGGGGCAGGTGCTGCCTGCTGCCGGAGACCAAGTATTTGCCGTCCTCACGTCCGCTCTCCTATGTCCGCTCTTATCAGTGTGTCCTCTGTGTCTAGAAGTCCGTGCACCTCACTTGCAGTTGCCGGTCTTCTCAGTCTTAGTTCCCGTCCTGTGGCTTCCTGTTCGCGTGTCACGTGCCGGGTCACGTGAGCGCGCTGTACGCAAAGTTTTGATACATCCTGATTCAATCACAAGATAATACAACATATCCCTTATACAACAATCCTCCATTGGGAAGGAAGACATACAATAATGTAATATAATGTACATAATATGAAATGGACATCAGATAAATGCACATTGATGAAAGATTCATGTGTCCAATCACAGGCATAATATCGAGTTGATTGACATATCCCGCTTCCAATCACATTAGAGTATGGGTTGCTAATGAAGGACCAATCAGTAAAGCGACCATAGCATAAAACAGCCACAGAACATTACACCTACAACCCTGGAAAAAGGCACTCGTGCTGAAACGCGTTGGGAACCTACAGACAACTACCTACATTGTCAACAATCAATCTCCCCTCTCCGGCTGGAGAAGGAGACACAGTGGAAAACTTTGCGTACAGCGCGCTCACGTGACCCGGCACGTGACACGCGAACAGGAAGCCACAGGACGGGAACTAAGACTGAGAAGACCGGCAACTGCAAGTGAGGTGCACGGACTTCTAGACACAGAGGACACACTGATAAGAGCGGACATAGGAGAGCGGACGTGAGGACGGCAAATACTTGGTCTCCGGCAGCAGGCAGCACCTGCCCCCGGCGGTAAGTGTTACAAACACAGCCTACGACCACACCACTCATTGCCGCAATTCAGAGGGGTCTGACAGGCGGGACGCCGCACCAGTCACACCTCAAACTTCAATACAGACATAGAGCCAGAGGACACATAGGCCTAACCACACCTATGGTAAAGGTAGCCCTTAGGGCATACCTGACATTTTTACCTGAGTGGTAAACCTCATCAGTATACCATTAAGGAGGGTATACTAGATATAAAAAAAAGGGTAGTCTGCAGGACACACCTGATAAGTGGTGAAGTATCCTGGGACAATCACTCACTGACACCCCAAGACTCTGACCCGGTGACATTTTCAATAAAGCATTGTGACATAACCCATACTGAGTTATCATTATCGCACCAATTCACATAAAGTACACAGATAAACATCATTGCACTGGTGAATATTCACACTTCTCACCACACAATCCCCCGTTATCCCATATAGAGCGCGCTGACCAATACCAAATGAAAATTACTTTGCCACTTAGCCTGTGATTGCAGATGATCTAGTGCAGTGACTTTCAACCTTTTTTTACTCGCGGCACACCAAGCAATATTTTAAAATTGCCAAGGCACACAATCAGTTCCCCACAGAAAAAAAAAAACAGACACATTGGCCCTCACTGTAAAAAAAAAAAAATCCCCACATACATTGGCCTACACAGAAAAAACAATGACATTGCTCCCCACATAAATCATGTTGCTTCCTACATAAATCCTATTGCTTCACACATAAATCAATCACATTTCTCCCCACATAAATCCTATTGCTTCCCACATGAATTATTCACATTGTTCCCCCATAAATTTTTATTCTCCCCACACAAATCCTATTGAAATCATATTGTTCCCCACAGGAGAAATAAAATAACAAATATTATCAGCTGTCCTCCTCCCTGTCCCTCAGTGGCGGGTTGTTCATAGTGGAGTTCTGCGAATACTGAGCAGCAGGAGTTCGGGCAGGTGTGGATGTGGGTTGGCAAGGAAAGCTGTGTATGCAGGCGGGAAGTGGAAGATGTGTATACAGGCGGGTGGGCTGGCTGGGTGGTAAGACGCGGCGGCCGTGACCTATGATATCACACCGTTTTCAAGGCATAGGTCACGGCCAGAGCACGACTGATCCTCTAAGAAGAGCCTGGGCCAACAGTTCACTCTGAAGGTACAGGAAGCTGCTCTGGCTTCGTGGCACATCTTGCAACTGGTCGCGGCACACTGGTTGAAAAAGCCTGATCTAGTGTATGCTCTGTCTGCCTGCTTGGCTGACATCGAAGATTGAGTGAATAGTGATTGGGATACGGTTGGTGTAATAAGCAAGAAAATATATCTTTCTAAAGAATGATATAGTTTCCTAAATTCTGAAGGTGTATCATATAATGTGCTCATAATATTTAATTTTATTTCTTTTTAACTTCCCCCTTGATGCTGGACATGCCCACTATCTGGAAAGTCTTGGGGGGGAGGGTGCTGCTGACATGGCCCATAGCTAGACCTTACACCTCTGGTGCTGCCCATGCGGGGCCACTAGTACAATTTTTTCCAGGGACGCTTTTTGTTCCCAATCCGCCCCTGGTTATGGCCCTGATCACAGCCAACTAAATACAATTAATACTTATTCATTTAGTATTTACAATTAGCCAGAACTTTAAAAATGTACAAGTTATATCTCAGACTATTCAATGTAATGGGTTGGACTGTGTTGTACAGTGCATTGAGTCTATAAAATATATAGATAGCTTGCTGCGCTTGTTAAAGCAGCTTGGTAATAGGGTCTGGGATCGTATGAAAGTATAGCCCTTAGGCCACACCAAGCACTGTGTGTGGTGTGGTGAGATGTGTGCTGATTGAAGAAATAAAAGAAATAATAAAAATGAAAAATAAGGATAAAAGAAAAATATTATAAAAGAAGGATAAAAATATTTACAGTAAGCCAGAACTTTAAAAATATACAAGTTATATCTCAGGCTATTCAATGTAATGGGTTGGACTGTGTTGTACAGTGCATTGAGTCTATTGGAAAAATAGGATTTTAGTACCTACCAGTAAATCCTTTTCTCCTAGTCCGTAGAGGATGCTGGGGATTCCAGAAGGACCATGGGGTATAGACGGATCCGCAGGAGCTTGGGCACACTATAAAGACATAAACTGGGTGTGAATTGGCTCCTCCCTCTATGCCCCTCCTCCAGACCTCAGTTAGAATAATAATAATAATAATAATTTTATTTATATAGCGCTCTTTCTCCCATAGGACTCAAGGCGCTTAACAGATACATAGCATAATATAGTACAGGAAATAATGAAGTACATTTTCATAAAATACAGAAGCATGAAGATACTAAAAGGGACAATTATGGGAATGCTTGAGTAAACAGAAAAGTCTTGAGTCTACTTTTGAAGGATTCTATAGTTGGGGCCTCTCGCACTGTGCGGGGAAGTGAGTTCCATAGAGTCGGAGCCGCATGACTAAAAGCTCGACCCCCAGATGAATTACGGGAGATTCTAGGTACTGCTAAAAGTCCTTCATCTACAGATCGCAGTAATCGAGTGGGGCAGTATGGGGTCAGAAGCTGTTTGAGGTACCTTGGGCCTTGGTCATGTAATGCTTTGAAACTCAGTAAGCCAATCTTGAAGATGATTCGCCATCGTACAGGCAGCCAGTGAAGAGAATAGAGGATGGGTGTTATGTGGCTAGAACGGGGCTGGTTGGTTAATAGCCTGGCAGCTGTGTTTTGCACCAGCTGTAAGCGCTGCAATTCTTTTGCTGGGAGACCAAGGTAGAGGGCATTACATTAGTCTAAACGAGATGATACAAATGCATGAATGACTTTTGGCATATCATCTGAGGGAATTAAGTGCTTGATTCTGGCTATGTTCCTCAGGTGAAAGAATGAGGATTTGATTGTGGCTGATATCTGATGTTTAAGTGTCAAGCCACCATCCAGGACAACGCCAAGATTCCGCACACGATCACTGGTCTGTAATTCTGAATCCCCGAGTGTAAGTCCAGTTGGTTGGCTATGCTGCAGTCTTGTCCTTTGATGTTGCGGTCGTATCATAAGGACCTCTGTTTTATCCGGGTTCAGTCGCAGCCAGCTGGCGCTCATCCACTCCTGTAGTTCAGCTAGACAGCCATTAAGGGTTGCTATTGGGTTATCAGTGCCCGGAGCAAAGGACAAGTACAGTTGTGTATCATCTGCATAGCAGTGGTAGACCAGGCCATGGCGCCTGATTATTTCGCCCAATGAGAGCATGTATACTGCAAAAAGCATGAGGGATAGTATAGAACCTTGTGGGACACCACATGGCAATGACACTGGTGGTGATGAGTATAATCCAGATGATACTCTCTGTGACCTGCCTGTGAGAAATGATTTGAACCATCTTAGGACTGTGCCATCCAGACCACAGAAATGTATCAGTCGCTCAATCAGAAGCCCATGGTCCACGGTATCAAATGCTGCCGAGAGATCCAGAAGGATTAATATTGAACAGTCACCTCTGTCTTTTGCCATCAGAAGATCATTTAACACACACACCAGGGCTGTTTCAGTGCTATGTCTTCTCCTGAATCCTGATTGAAATGGATCATAAATATCATGGGTTGTCAGGCGGGTTTCCAGTTGATTTGCAACGACTTTCTCAATAACCTTTCCTAGGAAAGGAAGGTTTGATACCGGTCTGTAGTTGGTCATGCAGTCGGGATCTAAATTAGGTTTTTTAAGAAGCGGTCTAACAATTGCTTCCTTTAGGGGTCCAGGAAAAATGCCTGTCTGCAAAGAGCATTGAACAATTTTTGTAAAGACAGGACTAATTATATCCATACAACCTATTAGAAGCTTGGTTGAGGCTGGGTCCAGATCACAGGTGGTGGGACGCAAAATCCGAGCAATTTCAGCAGTGTCCTTTACATCCACTGGATCAAAGCTGGTCCATGAAGGCAGGTAGCTTATATTGGCGGGCTTTGTAATTTGACACTCCTTTGATGGCACTGTGGAGATTCCAGCCCGGATGGTGGATATTTTATCTGCAAAGAAGTTTGCAAACTCGTTGCATCTTGCCTGGGAGAGGGTCTCATCAGTCTGCAGGCATGCTGGCTTGCAAAGCATCTCCACTGTGCGGAAAAGTTGAGCTGGCCTATTGTTTGCTGCTGTGATCTCATTTGACAGGAACTGTGCTTTCTTACGAGTGATTGTCGATTGATATTCTTCGTTATGCTTTATTAGTTTTATTTTGTCATCCACTAGGTCAGTCTTCCTCCATCGTCTTTCCAGTCTACGCCCCCTTTTCTTGAGCTCACTAACACTGTTGTCGAACCATGGAGCTTGACGTTGTGGTTTACGAGGTCTTAAACGCACAGGGGCGATAATATCAATTGCAGCCATAACATCCCTATTATAATAACGGACTAGGGAACAGGGATCTTCACAGGCACCCTGTATAGCAGAGAGATCCAGATTTGCTGCAAGAGCCTGGGGAGTCATACCCCTCCTTGGAGGATACCTGGTCTACTCCACGGGCAGAGATCTTATTTGAGGGGTTGCAACTGAGAACCAGAGGGAGTAGTGGTCTGATGACTGGGTTTATTTTTAGGTCAGTGACCTCTAATCCAATCTGAAAGACGAGGTCGAGAGTGTGACCACTTTTATGTGTGGCAGAGGGAATGACCTGTGTGAAGCCCAGACCATTCATTGTGCACAGGAGGTCTTGGCCAAGGCGTGAGAGCTCATCATCCACCCATGCATTGAAATCCCAGAGGATGAGCCATCTTTGATGTTCCAGAACCAGGCCAGCAACAGTGTCTGCAATTTCTTGTAGAAATATCTTTCCATCTCCAGGTGGCCGGTAAATAAGAAGTAGTCTGAAACCTAATCCTGTCGAACTCCGGGCAGCAATGCACTCAAATGAGCGAGTAGTTTCAATAGGGTGGACCCTAAGTTTAAGTTCTTTTTTGAAGCAGATAGCCACCCCGCCACCCCTGCGGTCCAGTCTTGGGTTGTGGATGACAGAGTAGTTTGTTGGTACTGCAGCCTCCAATATAGGTGCTGCATTTTCATCTAGCCAGGTCTCTGTAATACAGGCTAGATCAGCAGATTCAATAAGGTCAGCAATTGTTGCAGTCTTGTTTCTTATAGATCTGGCATTACAAAGGACTGACCTGATTGGGCATACCAGAGGGCCTTCAGTTTTCTTTATGTTAAGTGCAGGAGCTCTGGGTATGGGGGTCACAAAGTGAGAGTAGACAGTTCTGTCCTTCCAAACACAGGGCCCAGAAGAGATGGACATTTTGAGAAAAGAATTTATAATTTAAACACAGTGAGTGTTATACCAGCTCACACCACAAACATACCGCAAGACATGGCCTTCAACAAAATACCAGCCATATGCTGAGAGAATATGCAACACAACCTGTGTGTCAACACAACCAATAATAAGATACCGCATGCAACGGCATGAACAACGTCAGCGACTACCTGACAGAAAGGAAACACCACAAAGTGCAACCATAACCAATAACTGCAGACACAGTACGCACTGGGACGGGTGCCCAGCAACCTCTACGGACTAGGAGAAAAGGATTTACCAGTAGGTATTAAAATCCTATTTTCTCTTACGTCCTAGAGGATGCTGGGGACTCCAAAAGGACCATGGGGTTTATACCAAAGCTCCAGACCGGGCGGGAGAGTGCGGACGACTCTGCAGCACCGATTGAGCAAACATGAGGTCCTCATCAGCCAGGGCATCAAACTTGTAGAACTTAGCAAAGTGTTTGAACCCGACCAAGTAGCTGCTCGGCAAAGCTGAACCGCCGAGACTCCTCGGGCATCCACCCAAGAAGAGCCCACCTTCCTGGTAGAATGGGCCTTCACCGACTTCAGTAACGGCAATTCAGCCGTAGAATGAACATGCCGAATCCTATCACAGATCCAGCTTGTAACAGTCTGCTTAGAAGCAGGGGCCCCAATTTTGTTGGGAGCATACAGGATAAACAGAGCCTCTGTTTCCCCAATCCGAGCCGTTCTGGCGACACAAATATTCAAAGCTCTGACTAAATCGAGAGACTTCGAGTCAGCCAAGGCTTAAGTAGCCCCAGGCACCACAATAGGCTGGTTCCTGTGAAACGCAGAAACCACTTTTGGCAGAAATTGTTGCTGAGTTCTCAATTCCGCTCTATCCACATGGAAGATCAAATAGGGGCTCCTGTGAGACAAAGCCGCTAATTCCTACACCGCCTTGCGGATGCCAAGGCCAATAACATGACCACTTTCCAAATGAGAAATTTTAACTCAACCTCTCGTAAAGGTTCCAACCAGTGTGACATAAGAAACTGCAACACCACGTTAGGGTCCCATGGTGCCACTGGTGCACAAATGGAGGTTGGATGTGCAGCACTACTTTCACGAAAGTCTGCACTTCTGGAAAGGTGGCCAAATCTTTTTGAAAGAAAACTGATAAGTGAAATTCATCCGTAGGAACCTTCTTGGATTTACACCAAGACACATACTTCCTCCAAATACGGTGGTAAAGCTTCACCGTTACTCCTTTCCTAGCCTGAAGCAATGTGGGAATGACTTCACTGGAAATACCCTTACGGGCTAGGATATGGCGTTCAACCGTCATGCCGTCAAACGCAGCCGCGGTAAGTCTTGATACACGCCCGATCCTTGCTGTAACAGGTCCCCTCGTAGATGAAGAGGCCAGGGATCTTCTATGAGTAAGTCTTGAAGATCTGGATACCAAGCCCTCCTTGGCTAGACCGGATCAATGAGGATCGCCTGAACCTTTGTTCTTCTTATGTTTATCACCTTTGGAAAGAGTGAAAGTGGAGGGATCACATAGACCGACTGAAACACCCAAGGTGTCACGAGGGCGTCCACTGCTATAGCTTGAGTGTTCCTTGACCTGGAACAATATCCCTGAAGTTTCTTGTTGAGGCGAGACGCCATCATGTCTAATTCAGGAATTCCCCAAAGACTTGTCACTTCTGTGAAAACTTCTTGATGAAGACCCCACTCTCCTGGATGGAGATCGTGTCTGCTGAGGAAGTCTATATCTCCATTGTCTACACCCGGAACGAAGACCGCTAATAGAGCGTTTACATGCCTTTCCGCCCAGCGGAAAACTTTTGCGGCTTCTGCCATTGTCGCTTTGCTCCTCGTTTCGCCCTAGCGGCTTACTTACGCCACTGCTGTTAAGTTGTCCTACAGAATTAAGATGGGCAGATCGCGAAGAAGATGTTCGTTGTAAATAGCTCTTAATTCAAGAATGCTTCTTGCAGACAAGCTTCCCGGCTTGACCTTTTCCCCTAGAAATTCTTCCCCTGGAAAGACTGCTCCCCAGCCTCGGAGACCGGCATCCATGGACACCAGGATCTAATCCTGGATCCCGAACCTTCGTCCCTCTAGGAGGTGAGAACTGTGCAGCCACCCCAGGAGAGATATCCTGGTCCTGGACAATAGGATTATTTTCCGGTGCATGTGCAGGTGAGACCTGGACCATATGTCCAACTGGTCCCGCCAAAGCCACTCTGGCATTTGACCTGCTCACCGAATGACCATCTTCTTCATCAACGGAACGTATTGATGGGTTTACACTGTTGCAAATCTGATCCGACTCTGGATCCTCAGATCTCTTTCCACAGGAAAAAACACGGAACCTCAACCGGTCAGTATCCACTCTGACACCCACCTCCGAACTCTGCGTCGTTGGGAACAACAGTCATTCCCACTGTTAAAAGAACAGTCAGAGAGGAACAACGATTTGCACCACTCGTTTCTTGATCTCGCCTTAATCTGGAGAGCGTCCCAGAACAGAATAAGAATGGCTCTTACTGTTGAAAGAGAACCATCATACCACCATTACTTCTATGAAATGGCAAAGACAATCCTGGATATCCACCCAGGTAATCTGAATGCGGAGAACCACGCATTGGAACCTCTTAGTCTTTTTTTTTTTTTTTTGGAACAGCAGAACAATTCCCTGAACCTGACGCACCTCTGTACGGCGTCACATACTACCTCCCCTTCCAGAAGGGACATGGCAAGATTTAATATAAAAAAACAGTGAGGGGTAACATTTGTAACTCAGAATGTCCCCCCTCGGATTATACAATCAAGTCACAGGTCCTAGTCAATTCTCGGACTAACGGAAAATTAGTAGACGAGTCCCCACAAGAGTGGGATCCAGCCAGATAGACTCAGCGACCTGTGGTGGACGTGTTAAAAAACAGAAACCGAGATTCGGTTCTGCGGACCAAACAGGGCTGCAGAACTCTTACCTTTTCAGCTTCCACTGTCTGCACAGAAAAGGAAAAAAGAACGGTATCGAACGATTAAAACAACTGCATCCCACCAAAGAATGCGTCCCCAACCGTTGCGAAGGAGTCTAACTCACAAGCTAGACTTACCAGTGGTATCCGCCGAGATTGACTGAACTGAGGCATCCCAGTATCTCTCGGAAACAACCTCAGCAGTTTTCCCCGGCCACACCTCCTGCCGTCACGCGGCAACCTGCTGCAATGTTATAGAATATAATCAACATAAGCAACCTTACCCACACTCTGTAGGGTAATTCTATCAGATGCCTGTCCGAACAGAACACTCCCCCATGTACATGCAGTGCAAATAAGTATAGAAATAAAATATCACTTAGCTTCCTGTGTATGATCCTTTGCGACCGGCTCTGCGTCGACCAGGAGTTGACTGCCACAATGTTCTCTCCGGGTCAGGAAGAGAATAATATTCGGACTCCTTGAGAGGATCGAAAACCAACTCATCACGGCCAATCTAGAGCTTAATCAACAGAGCGACCAGCACATGAGAAGAATACCATTATTTCAGCATTCATGGATATACATAATGTAATACACAATAAAACACACATATCCTAACCATGCATATATAAACATATATATACATATATATATATATATATATAACCTATACGCAAGTGGATTGTCCAGACCTGTCAGGTCCCTAGTGACAGTAATGTGTTCTGAATGTGTATGACCATGTACTGACATGCCCCAGATGTGGATCTACCAGGAACGTTATGGTCGACAGAAACTTAGTATATGTCAACAGCAGGGAATAGTAAACGGGCAAAAAATAACAATCTTGGAACCCCGAGGGGTCTGAGGGAAGCATACATATACAATTTCAATAAGACTCCCCCCACATATATCTATAAATATATATATATATAGGTACAAGGCAATAACAGCCTGTTAATTTTTTTACCCAGTAAATACCGTTGATGCCGACAGGGCACCCACAAACAACTGTGTCTCCCCTAGCGTGTTTACTTTTTTAAGCACACACACACCAAACTGTAAATACTTAATCTTCCGGATCAAGTACCGTCATGCGCCGGCGAACCCGACAGCTATCCCCACAGCAGCTTGTGACAAAGCCCTCACATATGTCGACATATGTCGACTAACAGATAGTGGGTAAACAAACAGGGAAACACTGAATTTACATATCACAACAAAGATTATGCGCCCCTTATAAAACATAATGCTACATGACTCCATATAGCATTAAAAAACACTGTGCCCCCCTCCTTCTTACTATACAGCAAGCCTTGGCGGGGACCTGAGGAAAATGGCGCTGACTCCGCTGTGAGGGCTAAGCTCCTCCCCTTCTCGGCGTGCTTAAGCCCACTCAAAAAGCATATATAAAACTACATATATTGAGCAGGGGGAACCTATATACAGGGTATAACCCCCTGTATATACACATAAATAGAATCGCTGCCCAGGGCGCCCCCCCTGCGCCCTGCACCCTCGGAAGCCGGTGGTGTGTCGGAGCAAAGGCGCGCAGCGCGATCGCTGCGGCACCCTGGCAGGGTGACATACCCGGTGTCCGGCCAACGAAATATGTCCCCCCGCCAGTGATCTAAGTCAGTATATGCCGCCCAGGGCGCTCCCCCCCAGCGCCCTGCACCCTGCAAGAGCCGATGGTGTGCAGAAGCAGGGAGCGCAGCGCTACCGCTGCTGCTCCCTCTGTTTCGCGGCACACTGGCGGGGTAAACATACCCGGTGTCCGGACACCTAAATATGTCTTCCCGCCAGAGATCCAAACCTCAGCAACATGCCGCCCAGGGCGCTCCCCCCTCCCCCAGCACCCTGCACCCTGCCAGAGACGTTGGTGTGTGGGAGCATGGAGCGCAGCACTACCGCTGCGCGTTACCTCCGTTACTGAAGTCTTCTGCCGTCACTGAAGTCTTCTTTTCCTCCAATACTCACCCGGCTTCTTTCTTCAGGCTTCTGTGAGGGGATTGACGGCGCGGCTCCGGGAACAAGCAGCTAGGCGCACCAAGTGATCGAACCCTCTGGAGCTAATGGTGTACAGTAGCCGAGAAGCAGAGCCCTTAAACTAAGAAGAAGTAGGTCCTGCTTCTCTCCCCTCACTCCCACGCTGCAGGGAGCCTGTAGCCTAAAAACCTAACATAAAGTATTTTAGAGAAACTCAGGAGAGCTCGCCTAGTGTGTGTCCCATCACTCCTGGGCACAAAGTCTAACTGAGGTCTGGAGGAGGGGCATAGAGGGAGGAGCCAGTTCACACCCAGTTTATGTCTTTATAGTGTGCCCAAGCTCCTGCGGATCCGTCTATACCCCATGGTCCTTTTGGAGTCCCCAGCATCCTCTAGGACGTAAGAGAAATATACAATAGGTTGTTAAAATAGTTTAGTCAGTTTCCAAAAGAAGACCATGAATCTTCTAGTGAATTCAAACTATACACTTCAGTCTATATTTACAAAGCAATCCGTCACTTCTTGGCAGGTTGGAACTGGAACTTTAAGGCGGCACTCACGTTCAACTCTCTCTGCACATATTATATCTGCTCCCCCTGCAGTGCACATGGGGGGTCATTCCGAGTTGTTCGCTCGCTAGCTGCTTTTAGCAGCATTGCAACGCTAAGCCGCTGCCCTCTGGGAGTGTATCTTAGCATAGTAGAATTAAGAACGAAAGATTAGCAGAATTGCGAATAGAAATTTCTTAGCAGTTTCTGAGTAGCTCCAGACTTACTCCTACATTGCGATCAGTTCAGTCAGTTTCGTTCCTGGTTTGACGTCACAAACACGCCCAGCGTTCGCCCAGACACTCCCCCGTTTCTTCAGACACTCCCGCGTTTTTCCCAGAAACGCCAGCGTTTTTTCGCACACTCCCAGAAAATGGCCAGTTTCCGCCCAGAAACACCCACTTCCTGTCAATCAAACTATGATCACCAGAACAATGAAAAATCTTCGTTATGCCGTGAGTAAAATACCAAACTTTTGTGTAAAATAACTAAGCGCATGCGTTCTGCGAACCTTGCGCATGCGCAGTAAGCGACCAATCGCAGTATAGCGAAAATCGGCAACGAGCTAACAACTCGGAATGACCCCCATGGTTTTGCCCATTAGCTAACAAATTTGCTGCTGCGATCAGGTCTGAATTAGGCCCTCAGTATCTTCACAAATAGAGGGGTTTATTCATGAAGCACTGAAAACAAGCCAGTGGAGAAGTTGCACATGGCAACCAATTAGAGATGAGCGCCGGAAATTTTTCGGGTTTTGTGTTTTGGTTTTGGGTTCGGTTCCGCGGCCGTGTTTTGGGTTCGACCGCGTTTTGGCAAAACCTCACCGAATTTTTTTTGTCGGATTCGGGTGTGTTTTGGATTCGGGTGTTTTTTTCAAAAAACCCTAAAAAACAGCTTAAATCATAGAATTTGGGGGTAATTTTGATCCCAAAGTATTATTAACCTCAAAAAACATAATTTACACTCATTTTCAGCCTATTCTGAACACATCACACCTCACAATATTATTTTTAGTCCTAAAATTTGCACCGAGGTCGCTGTGTGAGTAAGATAAGCGACCCTAGTGGCCGACACAAACACCGGGCCCATCTAGGAGTGGCACTGCAGTGTCACGCAGGATGTCCCTTCCAAAAAACCCTCCCCAAACAGCACATGACGCAAAGAAAAAAAGAGGCGCAATGAGGTAGCTGTGTGAGTAAGATTAGCGACCCTAGTGGCCGACACAAACACCGGGCCCATCTAGGAGTGGCACTGCAGTGTCACGCAGGATGTCCCTTCCAAAAAACCCTCCCCAAACAGCACATGACGCAAAGAAAAAAAGAGGCGCAATGAGGTAGCTGACTGTGTGAGAAAGATAAGCGACCCTAGTGGCCGACACAAACACCGGGCCCATCTAGGAGTGGCACTGCAGTGTCACGCAGGATGTCCCTTCCAAAAAACCCTCCCCAAACAGCACATGACGCAAAGAAAAAAAGAGGCGCAATGAGGTAGCTGACTGTGTGAGAAAGATAAGCGACCCTAGTGGCCGACACAAACACCGGGCCCATCTAGGAGTGGCACTGCAGTGTCACGCAGGATGTCCCTTCCAAAAAACCCTCCCCAAACAGCACATGACGCAAAGAAAAAAAGAGGCGCAATGAGGTAGCTGTGTGAGTAAGATTAGCGACCCTAGTGGCCGACACAAACACCGGGCCCATCTAGGAGTGGCACTGCAGTGTCACGCAGGATGTCCCTTCCAAAAAACCCTCCCCAAACAGCACATGACGCAAAGAAAAAAAGAGGCGCAATGAGGTAGCTGACTGTGTGAGAAAGATAAGCGACCCTAGTGGCCGACACAAACACCGGGCCCATCTAGGAGTGGCACTGCAGTGTCACGCAGGATGTCCCTTCCAAAAAACCCTCCCCAAACAGCACATGACGCAAAGAAAAAAAGAGGCGCAATGAGGTAGCTGTGTGAGAAAGATAAGCGACCCTAGTGGCCGACACAAACACCGGGCCCATCTAGGAGTGGCACTGCAGTGTCACGCAGGATGTCCCTTCCAAAAAACCCTCCCCAAACAGCACATGACGCAAAGAAAAATAAAAGAAAAAAGAGGTGCAAGATGGAATTGTCCTTGGGCCCTTCCCACCCACCCTTATGTTGTATAAACAAAACAGGACATGCACACTTTAACCAACCCATCATTTCAGTGACAGGGTCTGCCACACGACTGTGACTGAAATGACGGGTTGGTTTGGACCCCCACCAAAAAAGAAGCAATTAATCTCTCCTTGCACAAACTGGCTCTACAGAGGCAAGATGTCCACCTCATCATCATCCTCCGATATATCACCGTGTACATCCCCCTCCTCACAGATTATCAATTCGTCCCCACTGGAATCCACCATGTCAGCTCCCTGTGTACTTTGTGGAGGCAATTGCTGCTGGTCAATGTCTCCGCGGAGGAATTGATTATAATTCATTTTAATGAACATCATCTTCTCCACATTTTCTGGATGTAACCTCGTACGCCGATTGCTGACAAGGTGAGCGGCGGCACTAAACACTCTTTCGGAGTACACACTTGTGGGAGGGCAACTTAGGTAGAATAAAGCCAGTTTGTGCAAGGGCCTCCAAATTGCCTCTTTTTCCTGCCAGTATAAGTACGGACTGTGTGACGTGCCTACTTGGATGCGGTCACTCATATAATCCTCCACCATTCTATCAATGGTGATAGAATCATATGCAGTGACAGTAGACGACATGTCCGTAATGGTTGTCAGGTCCTTCAGTCCGGACCAGATGTCAGCATCAGCAGTCGCTCCAGACTGCCCTGCATCACCGCCAGCGGGTGGGCTCGGAATTCTGAGCCTTTTCCTCGCACCCCCAGTTGCGGGAGAATGTGAAGGAGGAGATGTTGACAGGTCGCGTTCCGCTTGACTTGACAATTTTCTCACCAGCAGGTCTTTGAAACCCAGCAGACTTGTGTGCGCCGGAAAGAGAGATCCAAGGTAGGTTTTAAATCTAGGATCGAGCACGGTGGCCAAAATGTAGTGCTCTGATTTCAACAGATTGACCACCCGTGAATCCTTGTTAAGCGAATTAAGGGCTCCATCCACAAGTCCCACATGCCTAGCGGAATCGCTCTGTCTTAGCTCCTCCTTCAATGTCTCCAGCTTCTTCTGCAAAAGCCTGATGAGGGGAATGACCTGACTCAGGCTGGCAGTGTCTGAACTGACTTCACGTGTGGCAAGTTCAAAAGGTTGCAGAACCTTGCACAACGTTGAAATCATTCTCCACTGCGCTTGAGACAGGTGCATTCCACCTCCTATATCGTGGTCAGTTGTATAGGCTTGAATGGCCTTTTGCTGCTCCTCCAACCTCTGAAGCATATAGAGGGTTGAATTCCACCTCGTTACCACCTCCTGCTTCAGATGATGGCAGGGCAGGTTCAGGCGTTTTTGGTGGTGCTCCAGTCTTCTGTACGTGCTGCCTGTACGCCGAAAGTGTCCCGCAATTTTTCTGGCCACCGACAGCATCTCTTGCACGCCCCTGTCGTTTTTTAAAAAATTCTGCACCACCAAATTCAAGGTATGTGCAAAACATGGGACGTGCTGGAATTTGCCCAGATGTAATGCACGCACAATATTGCTGGCGTTGTCCGATGCCACAAATCCACAGGAGAGTCCAATTGGGGTAAGCCATTCCGCGATGATCTTCCTCAGTTGCCGTAAGAGGTTTTCAGCTGTGTGCGTATTCTGGAAACCGGTGATACAAAGCGTAGCCTGCCTAGGAACGAGTTGGCGTTTGCGAGATGCTGCTACTGGTGCCGCCGCTGCTGTTCTTGCGGCGGGAGTCCATACATCTACCCAGTGGGCTGTCACAGTCATATAGTCCTGACCCTGCCCTGCTCCACTTGTCCACATGTCCGTGGTTAAGTGGACATTGGGTACAGCTGCATTTTTTAGGACACTGGTGACTCTTTTTCTGAGGTCTGTGTACATTTTCGGTATCGCAACCCTAGAGAAATGGAACCTAGATGGTATTTGGTACCGGGGACACAGTACCTCCAACAAGTCTTTAGTTGGCTCTGCAGTAATGATGGATACCGGAACCACGTTTCTCACCACCCAGGATGTCAAGGCCTCAGTTATCCGCTTTGCAGTAGGATGACTGCTGTGATATTTAATCTTCCTCGCAAATGACTGTTGGACAGTCAATTGCTTGGTGGAAGTAGTAAAAGTGGTCTTACGACTTCCTCTCTGGGATGACCATCGACTCCCAGCAGCAACAACAGCAGCGCCAGCAGCAGTAGGCGTTACACGCAAGGATGCATCGGAGGAATCCCAGGCAGGAGAGGAATCGTCAGAATTGCCAGTGACATGGCCTGCAGGACTATTGGCATTCCTGGGGAAGGAGGAAATTGACACTGAGGGAGTTGGTGGGGTGGTTTGCGTGAGCTTGGTTACAAGAGGAAGGGATTTACTGGTCAGTGGAGTGCTTCCGCTGTCACCCAAAGTTTTTGAACTTGTCACTGACTTATTATGAATGCGCTGCAGGTGACGTATAAGGGAGGATGTTCCGAGGTGGTTAACGTCCTTACCCCTACTTATTACAGCTTGACAAAGGGAACACACGGCTTGACACCTGTTGTCCGCATTTCTGGTGAAATACCTCCACACCGAAGAGCTGATTTTTTTGGTATTTTCACCTGGCATGTCAACGGCCATATTCGTCCCACGGACAACAGGTGTCTCCCCGGGTGCCTGACTTAAACAAACCACCTCACCATCAGAATCCTCCTTGTCAATTTCCTCCCCAGCGCCAGCAACACCCATATCCTCCTCATCCTGGTGGACTTCAACACTGACATCTTCAATCTCACTATCAGGAACTGGACTGCGGGTGCTCCTTCCAGCACTTGCAGGGGGCGTGCAAATGGTGGAAGGCGCATGCTCTTCACATCCAGTGTTGGGAAGGTCAGGCATCGCAACCGACACAATTGGACTCTCCTTGTGGATTTGGGATTTCGAAGAACGCACAGTTCTTTGCTGTGCTTTTGCCAGCTTGAGTCGTTTCATTTTTCTAGCGAGAGGCTGAGTGCTTCCATCCTCATGTGAAGCTGAACCACTAGCCATGAACATAGGCCAGGGCCTCAGCCGTTCCTTGCCACTCCGTGTGGTAAATGGCATATTGGCAAGTTTACGCTTCTCCTCCGACAATTTTAGTTTAGGTTTTGGAGTCCTTTTTTTTCTGATATTTGGTGTTTTGGATTTGACATGCTCTGTACTATGACATTGGGCATCGGCCTTGGCAGACGACGTTGCTGGCATTTCATCGTCTCGGCCATGACTAGTGGCAGCAGCTTCAGCACGAGGTGGAAGTGGATCTTGATCTTTCCCTAATTTTGGAACCTCAACTTTTTTGTTCTCCATATTTTATAGGCAGAACTAAAAGGCACCTCAGGTAAACAATGGAGATGGATGGATTGGATACTAGTATACAATTATGGACGGACTGCCACGGTTAGGTGGTATAAAAAAACCACGGTTAGGTGGTATATATTATAATAATAATACAATTATGGATGGACGGACTGCCTGCCGACTGCCGACACAGAGGTAGCCACAGCCGTGAACTACCGCACTGTACACTGGTTGATAAAGAGATAGTAGTATACTCGTAACAACTAGTATGACACTATGACGGTATAAAGAATGAAAAAAAAACCACGGTTAGGTGGTATATATTATAATAATAATACAATTATGGATGGACGGACTGCCTGCCGACTGCCGACACAGAGGTAGCCACAGCCGTGAACTACCGCACTGTACACTGGTTGATAAAGAGATAGTAGTATACTCGTAACAACTAGTATGACACTATGACGACGGTATAAAGAATGAAAAAAAACCACGGTTAGGTGGTATATATTATAATAATAATACAATTATGGATGGACGGACTGCCTGCCGACTGCCGACACAGAGGTAGCCACAGCCGTGAACTACCGCACTGTACACTGGTTGATAAAGAGATAGTAGTATACTCGTAACAACTAGTATGACACTATGACGACGGTATAAAGAATGAAAAAAAAACCACGGTTAGGTGGTATATATTATAATAATAATACAATTATGGATGGACGGACTGCCTGCCGACTGCCGACACAGAGGTAGCCACAGCCGTGAACTACCGCACTGTACACTGGTTGATAAAGAGATAGTAGTATACTCGTAACAACTAGTATGACACTATGACGACGGTATAAAGAATGAAAAAAAAACCACGGTTAGGTGGTATATATTATAATAATAATACAATTATGGATGGACGGACTGCCTGCCGACTGCCGACACAGAGGTAGCCACAGCCGTGAACTACCGCACTGTACACTGGTTGATAAAGAGATAGTAGTATACTCGTAACAACTAGTATGACACTATGACGACGGTATAAAGAAAGAAAAAAAAATACCACAGTTAGGTGGTATATATTATAATAATAATACAATTATGGATGGACGGACTGCCTGCCGACTGCCGACACAGAGGTAGCCACAGCCGTGAACTACCGCACTGTACACTGGTTGATAAAGAGATAGTAGTATACTCGTAACAACTAGTATGACACTATGACGACGGTATAAAGAATGAAAAAAAAACCACGGTTAGGTGGTATATATTATAATAATAATACAATTATGGATGGACGGACTGCCTGCCGACTGCCGACACAGAGGTAGCCACAGCCGTGAACTACCGCACTGTACACTGGTTGATAAAGAGATAGTAGTATACTCGTAACAACTAGTATGACACTATGACGACGGTATAAAGAATGAAAAAAAAACCACGGTTAGGTGGTATATATTATAATAATAATACAATTATGGATGGACGGACTGCCTGCCGACTGCCGACACAGAGGTAGCCACAGCCGTGAACTACCGCACTGTACACTGGTTGATAAAGAGATAGTAGTATACTCGTAACAACTAGTATGACACTATGACGACGGTATAAAGAATGAAAAAAAAACCACGGTTAGGTGGTATATATTATAATAATAATACAATTATGGATGGACGGACTGCCTGCCGACTGCCGACACAGAGGTAGCCACAGCCGTGAACTACCGCACTGTACACTGGTTGATAAAGAGATAGTAGTATACTCGTAACAACTAGTATGACACTATGACGACGGTATAAAGAAAGAAAAAAAAATACCACAGTTAGGTGGTATATATTATAATAATAATACAATTATGGATGGACGGACTGCCTGCCGACTGCCGACACAGAGGTAGCCACAGCCGTGAACTACCGCACTGTACACTGGTTGATAAAGAGATAGTAGTATACTCGTAACAACTAGTATGACACTATGACGACGGTATAAAGAATGAAAAAAAAACCACGGTTAGGTGGTATATATTATAATAATAATACAATTATGGATGGACGGACTGCCTGCCGACTGCCGACACAGAGGTAGCCACAGCCGTGAACTACCGCACTGTACACTGGTTGATAAAGAGATAGTAGTATACTCGTAACAACTAGTATGACACTATGACGGTATAAAGAATGAAAAAAAAACCACGGTTAGGTGGTATATATTATAATAATAATACAATTATGGATGGACGGACTGCCTGCCGACTGCCGACACAGAGGTAGCCACAGCCGTGAACTACCGCACTGTACACTGGTTGATAAAGAGATAGTAGTATACTCGTAACAACTAGTATGACACTATGACGACGGTATAAAGAAAGAAAAAAAAATACCACGGTTAGGTGGTATATATTGTAATACAATTATGGATGGACGGACTGCCTGCCGAGTTCCGACTGCCGACACAGAGGTAGCCACAGCCGTGAACTACCGCACTGTACTGTGTCTGCTGCTAATATAGACTGGTTGATAAAGAGATAGTATACAATACATACAACAATATACTACTATACTGGTGGTCAGGCACTGGTCACCACTAGTCACACTGGCAGTGGCACTCCTGCAGCAAAAGTGTGCACTGTTTAATTTTAAATTAATATAATATTATGTACTCCTGGGGGCTCCTGCTATAACAACCTGCAGTGCTCCCCAGTCTCCCCCACAATTATTATAAGCTTTGCCTTTTATACATTGATGTGCAGCACACTGGGCTGAGCTGAGTGCACACAGACTGAGTCACACTGTGTGACTGGCTGCTGCTGTGTATCGTTTTTTTTCAGGCAGAGAACGGATATAGCAGAGAACGGATATATTATATTAAAATAAATAAAAGTTAACTAACAACAACTGCACTGGTCACTGTGGTAAACTCTGTCTGACTCTGCACAATCTCTCTCTCTCTTCTAATCTAATTTCTAATGGAGAGGACGCCAGCCACGTCCTCTCCCTATCAATCTCAATGCACGTGTGAAAATGGCGGCGACGCGCGGCTCCTTATATAGAATCCGAGTCTCGCGAGAATCCGACAGCGTCATGATGACGTTCGGGCGCGCTCGGGTTAACCGAGCAAGGCGGGAGGATCCGAGTCTGCTCGGACCCGTGAAAAAAAACATGAAGTTCGTGCGGGTTCGGTTTCAGAGAAACCGAACCCGCTCATCTCTACAACCAATCAGCATCTCCCTTACATTTTATAAAATGTGCTTGATAAAGGCTTCCTTCAAAGCTAATTGGTTGCCACGGGCAACTTCTCCACTGTCCTTTACTCCACTCTTTTCACTGCTTTATGAATAGACCCCATAGTCCTTTGTCTTGAACTGAAAACCAAGCAAGTGCATACCGGCTATGGATTATGGCGACAGCTTGTGCACAGTGCATGTCCACTGGAATCTCAATTTTGCTGAGCTTGATATTTCTCTAACAAATCTCTGAGGAGTTTTAGTGACATCCTACAGTATACCTCCTCCGAGGCATTTGGGAATCCCTGTACAGCAGGAGTAAAAGTGTGTCAGCGACTCAGCATGGCTGTAATTCTTTACCCATGCTGACTCTGCATATACAGGAAGGTCATACTTACTGTATGCATGTCACCAGTGGCGTAACTACTGCCCACCAGTGGGCGCGAGGGGCTGCGGGGGCGCCACTGATTTACAGCAGACTGACATGCGGATGAGCGTCCGCATGTCAGTCTGCAGTCTCCTTCCCTCCGCCGCTTTTTGGAGGGACACGGAGGGCACACAGCGCGCCTCCCTGTGTCCCTCCTGCTGCATCATCTCCGGCGGCCGCGGGTCTAATAGGGGGAAGTGCCGTCCGTGAGCTCTAATTGGCTCACGAACCGGCACTTCCCCCTATTAGGCCCGCGGCCGCCGGAGATGATGCAGCAGGAGGGACACAGGAGAGACGAGCTGTGCCCTCCGTGTCCCTCCAAAAAGCGACGGCGGGGGGGGGGGTAAATATCTGGCACTGGGGGCATATATGGCACGGGGGGGGGTGGGAGGAATATCTGGCACTGGGGCATTTCTGGCACTGGGGGGAATATCTGGCACTGGGGGCATATCTGGCACTGGGGGGGATATCTGGCACTGGGGCATATATGGCACTGGGGGGGAATATCTGGCACTGGGGGCATATGTGTACCTGGCACATGGGGGGGACGACTATATTTGGCACTGGGGCATGTAAGTACCTGGCACTGGGGCATATATGGCACTGGGGGGAATATCTGGCACTGGGGGCATATATGGCACTGGGGGGGGGTATCTGGCACTGGGGGCATATATGGCACGGGGGGCATATATGGCACTGGGGGGAATATCTGGCACTGGGGGCATATATGGCACTGGGGGGGAATATCTGGCACTGGGGGCATATGTGTACCTGGCACATGGGGGGGATGACTATATTTGGCACTGGGGCATGTAAGTACCTGGCACCGTGGGGGAATATCTGGCACTGGGGACATATGTGGCACTGGGAGCACAGCCCTAGCTACAAGGACTACCTCCTAGCAACGAGCATGACACCCAGTGCATGAAACATCTGGCAACGAGCATGACACCCAGTGCATGAAACACCTGGCAACGAGCATGACACCCAGTGCATGAAACCCCTGGCAACGAGCATGACACCCTGAGCATGAAAACCCCTGGCACCGTGCATGGAACCAAGAGCATGAAACCCCTGGCAACGAGCATGACACCCAGTGCATGAAACCCCTGACAACGAGCAGGTAATTGAAAAGTAATTAGAAGCCTTACTGTAGGACTTAATGTGTAATGGGCATTACGGTGTGTGGCATAATGTATCACGGACATTGCGGTGTGTGTCATAATGTGTCGCAGGCATTACGGTGTATGGTATACTATATCGCGGGCATTGTGATATGTGGTATAATGTCTCAGGGTCATTGCAGTGTGTGGCATAATGTATCACGGACATTGCGGTGTGTGTCATAATGTGTCAGGCATTACGGTGTGTGGTATACTATATCACGGGCATTGTGGTATGTGGTATAATGTCTCAGGGTCATTGCAGTGTGGCATAATACATAACGGGCATTGCGATGTGTGGCATAGGGTATAACGGGCAGGGCATTGCGGTATGTGTCACAGGCATTACGGTGTATGGTATACTATATCACGGGCATTGTGGTATAATGTCTCAAGGTCATTGCAGTGTGTGGCATAATGTGTCACAGGCATTGTATGTGCTATAATGTATCGGGCATTGCAGTGTGTGGCATAATGTATCACGGACATTGCGGTGTGTGTCATAATGTGTCACAGACATTGTATGTGCTATAATGTATCAGGGGCATTGCAGTGTGTAGCATAATGTATAACGGGCATTGCGATTCCTGTCATAATGTGTCACAGGCATTACGGTGTGTGGCATAATGTGTCACAGACATTACGGTGTGTGGCATAATGTGTCGGGGGCATTACAGTGTGTGCATTATTGTGTGCGGCATAATGTCTAAGGGCCATTGCAGTATGTGGCATAATGTATACTGGGCATTACTATAAGGAGGAAAAATGACAAATAATGTAAGGGGCATGAATCAGGATTATTTTTCTTTCCTGTGGTGGCCAACGTAAGGGCGTGCAGGTTGCAAAACTGGGGTATAAGGTAGTCTTTTCCTGCAATGCCACGCCCCTTTATGCGAAACCACGCCCACTCCAACAAAACCACGCCCCTTTTTTTGACGCGCGCGCCTTAGGCGCGCGCATATTTATCCCTTTCTTGCTCCCAATTATGGAGCATGAAGGGGGGGGGGGGGCGCCGAAGAATTTTTTGGCTTGGGGGAGAAAAATTTCTAGTTACGCCACTGCATGTCACACACAGGGAAAGAAGGACAGGCAGCACAGATTTATGCTAGAAAATATTCCATTGTCATGACTACTGAATCAAGTTGTTTTCTAAATATAGGTTCTTTTTTTTCTGCTAAAAAATGTGCAGAGTCTTTGAGCAGGATCTGTAATGTTTGTGAAGAGTACATGTCGCTATGGACCTCATTCAGAATTAGAAGCAAACCCAGCTGAAAGTGTCCTGGACAAGCCTTAGTGATGTCAGTGTGCAATTGGAGCTCTATTTTGCATGCATGAAATAGCAGCAGGGCCATAGCTAGAGCAGTCCTGGCTGTGCCGACACACACAACCTCCCACCCTCAGGCGACTCAAACTGAGAAGCTGGAGAGGGCCGGATTTAAGGAGGGTCAATGGGCAGTCATTCAGGGGCCCCCGTATACTGCTCTATCAACCAGTGCAGTCCCCCTCCGGTGGCTCAGCTGTTCATTAGCAGTTCCTCCGTCCAGTCAGTAGATGGAGGGGGGAGGTGGGCCATGTCACTGAAGTACCGCCTGCATGCATTCCTTGATATGGGTGGAGCGGCGGCGGCAGCGCACAGTAGGTCAGCATCCTATATCACAGACAGTCGCATCACTGCCTGTACTGGTGGTAAGCAGCGTGTCTGCAGTTCTGCCCCATATGTACACTGTACAGCTAGGACCATCATATTACATGATTATTCTAAACATAGAAACATACAGATGTAGCAACTCTCGTCTTTGCAGCAATGCACATGCATTCTGGCATGCTAACATTCCCAGCCTAGTGCGATTAGTCATGGGTGCGTTTACACTATGTATTTTCTATGTTCGCATGTACTGTACACGCCCACTCGTGGGCACACGTTTCACGATTGCTGCGATGCAAAGATTGGAGTGACTATCTTCGTACAACTGTATAGTATGCAAATTATAAATTACAAATTATACAAATTATAAATGTTACTTCAATACTGATTGGTTGCCGTGGGCAACTTCTCGACTGGCTCACTTCTCCACTCTTTTCACTGCTTCATAAATAGACTCCTTCATCTGTAGAATTTTGAGATAACTGCTATAGCTCCTCACTGGTGTTTTTCTACCCTCTATTCACCTATGGGTCCTGCAAGTATACTTCTCCCAGAAACAGTGCTCCAAGGAAGTGAGGTTTCGGGAACACCTGTGTCACCAACAGAGATCTGATTTTTGCATAATTTTTATTTATTTTATTATTATTATTATTATTATTGTTATTATTATATGAATGCTATCTGTCCTTTCTTTCGCTGGTTACATGATGCTCTCTGGTTTATAAATTGGTCATTAAATTTCTCTCTGTATCTTAAAAATACAATTAACAAAATAAATAAATAGAAAGACAACTTAATTCTACCTTCAACAGCTTCTCTCCGTTAAAATGTGTTTATTTTTCTAAAACTGTGATGTAAATATACTTTCTGTTCAGGGATGTATTTTTCTGTTGTATAAATCTGTTCTTCTCTTTGGCCAAAGTGATTAGAAGTGTTTTTATTTTCCCCTGAACGCGTTTGGCAGCTGCCGATGAGCAGGGAACAAGTATAGGTCACTGAGCAGCCTCTGTTGGCGTTCCTCGGTCCTGATACATTTTTACCATGTACGTAATCTATGGGGTGTTTTTCTTTAACATTTATATGCAGTTTTTAATAACCTTAATTGTTCGACAGTAGATTTTTTTTTTTCCATTTAGGCCTAGTGCAATGTTAATAGACACATTTTACTTCACCTTAGTGCTGGGTTCAGATACTGCCAAGATTTATTCAACCATTCCATGAGGCGAGTTAAATTTAGATTCCCCATCTCATAGTGTCACATTGAGTGTGAACTAAACACTGCATATGGTGAAATAATACAAGCTACTTACTGGACTTGAAATGATCCATTCACACATTTAAAGGGGCTGTACACGGCTGCACAGTCTCCCTTCATATAACCTGTCCCCCCTTTTTACTAATAAGTGGAAATAGTGTATTATTAATAAATGACTGAGGGTAAGATTATCCAAATGTATTTTATTCATAGTCAGATAAACATGCATACTGTATGTCCAGTCTCCATGCACAAACAGATTGCCTCTTAATTAGTGCACAGATCTTACACTGGCTTCATAATATCACTAGATGACTGATCAACCATATGACATATTTGTACATTAGATGATATGGCAAAGTTGTTTACTCTACAGCATGGTTCTTCAACATGTGGCCCTCCAGCTTCTGTGAAACTACACATCCCAGCATGCTTTGCAGAGTTTTGTTATTAAGGTATGCTAAAACTGAGGCAGGGCATGCTGGGATGTGTAGTTCCACAGCAGCTGGAGGGCCGCAGGTTGAAGACCCATGCTCTACAGGATGTCAATCAAGCCATTGTGGATAAAACTGTTAGTGCATATGTTTTCAAGTACAGTATATGTGTTAGGAGTCGAGACAGCACTAACGAGGGGTGTGAGTTAGGGACAGATGAGGTGTGCTGCTTTCAGTGTAAGGATATTCCAGTCCCTAAGGAGCTGAGCTGCAAAGTGGTCTATTTGGATCTCCCAGTGCTGTCTCAATTAGAATTTAAAGTCTATATTTACTGTGCTCGGTGTTAATTGCCCTAAATAGATCTAGTGAAATACAGTAGTTCAATTCTGGATAGTGTATTAGACACCAACGATACATTTTGTTGATAAAATTGCAATATAAGATGTAATTTATTAATAGGCATAAAAAAATATACATTCAATTGTAGGCGTGAATAAAAATAATAAAATAAACCGTAATAATACCAATATAAATAATAGTCATATGTATTTGTTTAAATGAGTACTAGTACTGGCACATACAAGGGTACTTACAACATAAAACTTTAAACATAAATGTCTAGGGGGTGGGAAGGATAAAATTCCAATGTATTGGCACTGTTCAGGGTGTAGCACTTGTTCTTCCTGCAGGGTTTCGGTTGCCCAGGTGGAGTGTGGTTCTCACCATGTTAAACGTGTGCTTGGTGGCAGTGTTGCTGCTCCAACATCCGGTTGTTCATGTTCCTGTATTTATGGAGGATTTTGCAGCTTGAATGCTGCTCCAAACACAGCATAGAGAGACTTCAGGTAGGAGCTTAAAGTGGGTTTGCTGGTAACCTGTTACACACTTGTAGGAGTTATTATAGTGCTTAGTCTAGTGTGCTGCTTGTATCAAGGCCCTCCTACGCGTTTCGCCCCTGCATGGAATTCATCAGGTAATAGCTGATTATTGCAAAATTGTTTACTTAACAGGATGTCATTTGTGCTTAAACCATTGTTAGCTTATATTTTTCCAAATGTATTGCATGTGTAAATAGGTAGTTTAACCCATTTAAGCATACGCACATATTGATCGCCTAATTTTGCGAACTCCACCCAATTACTACATTAGAGGGACCACCTTGGAACCTTTCTTACTGGAAGTAGCGTTGCCGCTCCACACATTTATAGAGAACTTAATCCATCCAGCTTATTTATTAGAGCTTCTATTCTATGGCAGAGAACTGGAAGCACTGTTATACTGGGCCAATAGCTACAGAAAGAGTGTGATCTTCATTTGTTTCATATAATGGTGACTCCCAAGGTGACTTTCCCTATTTGCTACAAGGTCAGGTTGTTCAGAACAAAAAAAAAGCTCTTCGTCCCTATTTCTGCCAAGGGTCCAGGCCAAATTGCACTTTGGAAATTCCCATCTTTTTTGTTATATCTCTGTGCTGCTTTACATTTTTCAGGAATCTTTTTTTTTATTTTTTTACCTTTTTACACCACTGATGCCAATAATCATTGTCATTCTGCAACTTTTAATATACCAGAAACTCTTGAGGTTATGTAACCTGAGCTTTATGCAAGTTAGCAAGGTCACATTGTGATGTAGGCAATTAGCAATCTCTGTGAGGTTACTTTTCCCATGTGTCTAATTATGGTTAGGTGCCCAGGGCCAGAAACGATATACATACATCAAAATACCGACAGCGGCATCCCAGAGGTGGAAAGCCCGACAGTACCCTAAAACCAGACAGAAGGGCCCACCGGGGGTTTCCCTGTGGGTCAATCCAACCCTGTCTCTACTGTCTACCTAAGAGGTATTTCAACTTTCTATGCTTTTCTAAATAAGTAGCTGCATGCCCAGGGCCGGTGCTAGGATGTTCGGCGCCCCCCCTGCAAATTCTAAATTTGCGCCCTCACATATTTTATAAAGGACAGTACGTGTCAAAAAAGGGGTGTTGTCTCACAAGGAAGGGGTGTGGCCACACAATAGTACCCACATTTCAAATTACGCCACACAGTAGCACAATCTTATTTACATTACCGCGCGTGTAGTAGTGCTGCGTATACAAATATTGCCCCCCAGTAGTAGTGCCACTTATACACATAATGCCCCCTGTAGTTTTTAAAGGACAATTCAGACTCAAAACCTTTTATATTCACCAACTCCATGCTGTTCAGGGTTTTGAGTAAAGAAGAACAGGCAAAACCAATGATGCCTGTATCCCAAGAGTTCCCCTGCAGTGCCTGACATTATCTTAGCAGTTATTTCCTGCGCTTTAGGTCCCACTGACCACAGCTCCTATTCTCTGCTTTATGCCCCACCACTTATTGAATAGAAACTGTATAAGTAGCTGCATCTGACTGGATAGTGATTGTGGTGTGGCACTGTATTGAGTGTTTATCACAGCAGCAGAAGTTTGGAAACCTTATTGCATTGCCTGTACAATATTTCCACATTGTTTACCACCTATAAACCTTCCCCAGTCTCCTACCTTTCCCCTTCTTACAGAACCTATTTTCTCTGACGTCCTAGTGGATGCTGGGAACTCCGTAAGGACCATGGGGAATAGCGGCTCCGCAGGAGTCTGGGCACATCTAAAGAAAGCTTTAGGATCACCTGGTGTGCACTGGCTCCTCCCCCTATGACCCCCCTCCAAGCCTCAGTTAGATTTCTGTGCCAGACGAGAAGGGTGCACACTAGGGGCTCTCCTGAGCTCTTTGTGAAAGTTTTAGTTTAGGTTTATTATTTTCAGTGAGACCTGCTGGCAACAGGCTCACTGCAACGAGGGACTTAGGGGAGAAGAAGTGAACTCACCTGCGTGCAGGATGGATTGGCTTCTTAGGCTACTGGACACTAGCTCCAGAGGGACGATCACAGGTACAGCCTGGATGGGTCACCGGAGCCGCGCCGCCGACCCCCTTGCAGATGCTGAAGAGTGAAGAGGTCCAGAAATCGGCGGCTGAAGACTTCTCAGTCTTCATGAGGTAGCGCACAGCACTGCAGCTGTGCGCCATTGCTCTCAGCACACTTCACACCAACGGTCACTGAGGGTGCAGGGCGCTGGGGGGGGCGCCCTGGGCAGCAATGAAAGTACCTATGCTGGCTAAAAATACATCACATATAGCCTCTGGGGCTATATGGATGTATTTAACCCCTGCCAGGTTATCAGAAAAACGGGAGAAGAAGCCCGCCGAAAAGGGGGCGGGGCCTATTCTCCTCAGCACACAGCGCCATTTTCCCTCACAGAACTGCTGGTGGGAAGGCTCCCAGGCTCTCCCCTGCACTGCACTACAGAAACAGGGTTAAAACAGAGAGGGGGGGCACTTATTTGGCGATATTATTACATATTAAGATGCTATAAGGGAAAACACTTATATAAGGTTGTCCCTGTATAATTATAGCGTTTTGGTGTGTGCTGGCAAACTCTCCCTCTGTCTCCCCAAAGGGCTAGTGGGGTCCTGTCCTCTATCAGAGCATTCCCTGTGTGTGTGCTGTGTGTCGGTACGTTTGTGTCGACATGTATGAGGAGAAAAATGAGGAGGAGACGGAGTAGAGTGTCTGTAATAGTGTTGTCACCCCCTAGGGGGTCTACACCTGAGTGGATGTACTGTTGAAATTGCGTGACAGTGTCAGCTTTGTATAAAAGACAGTGGTTGACATGAGACAGCCGGCTACTCAGCTTGTGCATGTCCAGACGTCTCATACAGGGGCTCTAAAGCGCCCGTTACCTCAGATACAGACGCCGACACGGATACTGACTCCTGTGTCGACGGTGAAGAGACAACCGTGATTTCTAATAGGGCCACACATTGCATGATTGAGGCAATGGAAAAAGTTTACACTTTTCTGATAATATGAATACCACCAAAAAAGGGGTATTATGTTTGGTGAGGAAAAACTTCCTGTAGTTTTCCTGAATCTGAGAAATAAAATGAGGTGTGTGATGATGCGTGGGTTTCCCCCCGATAACAATTGATAATTTCTAAAAAGTTATTGGCAGTATACCTTTTCCCGCCAGAGGTTAGGGTGCGTTGGGAAACACCCCCTAGGGGGGATAAGGCGCTCACACGCTTGTAAGAACAAGGGCTCTACCTTCTCTTGAGATGGCCGCCCTTAAGGATCCTGCTGATAGAAAGCAGGAGGGTATCCTAAAATGTATTTACACACATACTGGTGTTATACTGCGACCAGCAATCGCCTCAGCCTGGATGTGCAGTGCTGGGTTGGCGTGGTCGGATTCCCTGACTGGAAATATGATATCCTAGATAAGGACAGTATATTATTGCCTATAGAGCAATTAAAAGATGCATTTCTATATATGCATGATGCACAGCGGAATATTTGCCGACTGGCATCAAGTATAAGTGCGTTGTCCAATTATACCAGTAAAGTGGTCAGGTGATGCGGATTCCAAACGGCATTTGGAAGTATTGCCTTAAAAAAGGGGATGTACCCCAGGTCGCCTCTCAAAATAAGACGCCGTATTATCAGGCGCAGTCCTGGTTGGCAAGCGGACAAAAGGGTTCCCTTTTTTTTTCTGCTCGTGACAGAGGGAGAGGAAAATGGCTGCAGAGATCAGCCAATTCCCAGGAACAGAAACCCTTTTCCAACTCTGCCAAGCCCTCAGTATGACGCTAGGGCTTTACAAGTTCAGGCACGGTGGGGGCCCGTTCTCAATGAATTTCAGTGCGCAGTTGGCTCACTCGCAAGTAGACCCCTGGATCCTTCAGGTAATATTTCAGGGGTACAAATTGGAATTCGAGACGTATTCCCCTCGCCGGTTCCAAAAGTCTGTTTTACCGACGTCTCCCGCTGACAGGGAGGCAGTTTTGGAAGCCATTCACAAGCTGTATTCCCAGCAGGTGATAATTAAGGTACCCCTCCTACAACAGGGAACGGGGTATTATTCCACACTATTGTGGTACCGAAGCCAGACGGCTCGGTGAGACCGATTTTAAAATCTAAAATCTTTGAACACTTACATACAGAGGTTCAAATTCAAAATTGAGTCACTCAGAGCAGTGATTGCAAACCTGGAAGAAGGGGACTACATGATGTCTCGGGACATCAAGGATGCTTACCTTCATGTCAAAATTTACCCTTCTCACCAAGGGTACCTCAGGTTATGGTACAGAACTGTCACTATCAGTTCAGACGCTGCCGTAGGGATGGTCCACGGCACCCCGGGTCTTTACTGAAGTAATGACCGAAATGATGATATTCCTTCGAAGGAAGGGAATTTTAGTTATCCTTTACTTGGACGATTCCCTGATAAGGGTAAGATCCAGGGAACAGTTGGAGATCGGTGTAGCACTATCTCAGGTAGTGTTGCGGCAGCACGATTGGATTCTCAATATTCCAAAATCGCAGCTGGTTCCGACGACTTGTCATCTGTTCCTAGGGATGATCCTGGATACAGTCCAGAAAGAAGGTGTTTCTCCCGGAGGAGAAAGCCAGGGAGTTATCCGAGCTAGTCAGGAACCTCCTAAAACCGAACCAAGTCTCAGTGCATCAATGCACAAGGGTTCTGGGTAAAAATGGTGGCTTCCTACGAAGCAATCCCATTCGGCAGATTCCACGCAAGACTTTCCAGTGGAACCTACTGGACAAATAGTCCGGGTCGCATCTTCAGATGCATCAGCGGATAACCCTGTCACCAGGGACAAGGGTATCCCTCCTGTGGTGGTTGCAGAGTGCTCATCTTCTAGCGGGCCACAGATTCGGGGTCCTGGTGACCACGGATGCCAGCCTGCGAGGCTGGGGAGCAGTCACACAGGGAAGGAATATCCAGGGCTTATGGTCAAGCCTGGAGACATCACTTCACATAAATATCCTGAAGCTAAGGGCCATTTACAATGCTCTAAGCTTAGCAAGACCTCTGCTTCAAGGTCAGCCGGTGTTGATCCAGTCGGACAACATTACGGCAGTCACCCACGTAAACAGACAGGGTGCCACAAGAAGCAGGAGGGCAATGGCAGAAGCTGCAAGGATTCTTCGCGGGGCGAAAAACCATGTGATAGCACTGTCAGCAGTTTTCATTCCGGGAGTGGACAACTGGGAAGCAGTTTTCCTCGGCACGACCTCCACCCGGGAGAGTAAGGACTTCACCCAGAAGTCTTCCACATGATTATAAATCGTTGGGAAAAACTCGACAGGTATTGCGCCAGGTCAAGGGACCCTCAGGCAATAGCTGTAGATGCTCTGGTAACACCGTGGGTGTACCAATCAGTGTATGGGTTCCCTCCTCTGCCTCTCATACCCAAGGTACTGAGATTGATAAGATGGAGAGGAGTAAGCACTATATTAGTGGCTCCGGATTGGCCAAGAAGGACTTGGTAACCGGAACTTCAAGAGATGCTCACGGAGGATCCGTGGCCTCTACCTCTAAGAAGGGACCTGCTCCAGCATTGACCTTGTCTGTTCCAAGACTTACCGCGGCTGCGTTGACGGCATGGCGGTTGAACGCCGGATCCTGAAGGAAAAAGGCATTCCGGATGAAGTCATCCCTATCCTGATCAAAGCCAGGAAGGATGTAACCGCAAAACATTAACACCGCATTTGGCGAAAATATGTTGCGTGGTGCGAGGCCAGTAAGGCTCGACGGAGGAAATTCAACTGGGTCGATTCCTACATTTCCTGAAAACAGGAGTAACTATCTATGGGCCTGAAATTGGGGTCCATTAAGGTTCAAATTTCGGCTCTGTCAATTTTCTTCCAAAAAAGAACTAGCTTCAGTCCCTGAAGTTCAGACATTTGTTAAAGGGGTACTGCATATACAGCCTCCTTTTGTGCCTTCAGTGGCACTTTTGGGATCTCCAGGTGGTTTTTGGGTTCCAAAAGTTATATTGGTTTGACCCACTTAAATCTGTGGAGTTAAAATATCTCACAAAAAAAAAAAGTGGTCATGCTGTTGGCTCTGGCCTGGGCCAGGCGCGTGTCAGAATTGGTGGCTTTATCCTGTAAAAGCCCTTATCTGATTTTCCATTCGGACAGGGCGGAATTGAGGACTCGTCCTCAGTTTCTCCCTAAGGTGGTTTCAGCGTTCACCTGAACCAAACCTATTGTGGTGCCTGCGGCTACTAGGGACTTGGAGGACTCCAAGTTGCTAGACGTTGTCAGGACCCGGAAAATATATGTTTCCAGGACGGCTGGAGTCAGGAAATCTGACTCGCTGTTTATCCTGTATGCACCCAACTAGCTGGGTGCCCCTGCTTCTAAGCAGACTATTGCTCGTTGGATTTGTAGTACAATTCAGCTTGCACATTCTGTGGCAGGCCTGCCACAGCCAAAAATCTGTAAATGCCCACTCCACAAGGAAGGTGGGCTCATCTTGGGCAGCTGCCCGAGGGGTCTCGGCTTTACAACTTTGCCGAGCAGTTACTTGGTCAGGAGCAAATACCTTTGTAAAATTCTACAAATTTGATACCCTGGCTGAGGAGGACCGGGAGTTCTCTCATTGGGTGCTGCAGAGTCATCCGCACTCTCCCGCCCGTTTGGGAGCTTTGGTATAATCCCCATGGTCCTTACGGAGTTCCCAGCATCCACTAGGACGTCAGAGAAAATAAGAATTTACTTACCGATAATTCTATTTCTCGTAGTCCGTAGTGGATGCTGGGCGCCCATCCCAAGTGCGGATTGTCTGCAATACTGGTACATAATTATTGTTACCAAAAAAATTTGGGTTATTGTTGTAGTGAGCCATCTTTTCTAGAGGCTCCTCTGTTATCATGCTGTTAACTGGGTTCAGATCACAGGTTGTACAGTGTGATTGGTGTGGCTGGTATGAGTCTTACCCGGGATTCAAAATCCTTCCTTATTGTGTACGCTCGTCCGGGCACAGTATCCTAACTGAGGCTTGGAGGGGGGTCATAGGGGGAGGAGCCAGTGCACACCAGGTGATCCTAAAGCTTTCTTTAGATGTGCCCAGACTCCTGCGGAGCCGCTATTCCCTATGGTCCTTACGGAGTTCCCAGCATCCACTACGGACTACGAGAAATAGAATTATCGGTAAGTAAATTCTTATTATTATAATGAGATGATTTTTATCCCACACAATAACCATACTACCTGGCCACTTTAATGATATCCCTCCGGTACCCACATTAGTTAGTAAGAAAACTAGGGGGCACCAATACTTTCAAAACAGAATCCTGCCCTTAGCTAGTGCCCAGCAACTCTGCTTATCCAGACCTGGGACCAGTCGCAGTCAGCCGTGTCCAGCCAGTACACTGTGACCCTGTTGCTGACGATGATCTGCAGCCGCTGGGGCAAGAGCTTATCTTTCAGCTGCTGGAGGCCAGTGTCAGTGCCGGCAGCTCGGGCACGGAGACAGAAGGAAGAAGACATTCCTGAGGCTGGAGGCGGGCAGGATCTCGGAGGGGGAGTCTGCCTACAGGGGGTTCATCCATGGCAATCAGCCGGCACCCATGATGCCCTCAGCCTGCGTCCAGCTTAGCCGGGATGGTGATGTCTGGCTCACTGTAATAAGTCTCCCATCAGAACAGCATAGGCGAGGGCAGCGCGGGAGCTGGGTGGAGAGGAGCAGCGGCCGAGAGAGCGCACCCATCAGGTATGCTCCTCCTCAAAGTCATTCCAGCTGCACAGCTTCCGCAGGTCGCAGTGGCGAGGTTGTAGGCAGAGAAATCCCGCGAAGAAGCCTGAAAGCTCCAGTCAGGAAGTGTGGCTGATTTGTTCTGCTGCAGGGTTAAGGCTGCTCTGCTGATGCCGGCTTCAAGCTGCCGGTGCCTGTCACACCGACAGGCGCAGCAGCCGGCAGCAGCAGAAGAGACAGGTGCAGCAGCAGGGATGCAGAGCAGAGAGAGCACCTCTCCAGGTTGGCGCCTACCTGCACTGCATCCCTTTGCTGAGTGTCTAGCACTGGGCCTGTGCATGCCATTATGAGGAGTGCTGTAAAACCAAGGTCACGCACTGGCTGGCTTGTGGAAAAGAAAGATGGATGTGCAGCTGACACTTTCAACCATGTGATCATAGTGGCGAAAATTGTTTCTCCAGTGGATTACTGTGTGAAGCCATGCACAACCATGAATGACAGAAGGATCAAGGGAAGACTTTACCCAAATCACATGACCCCAAAACTTATACGCTCATATTACAAATAAGTCGGAGTCTCTTGAACTGTCCAATTTCAGTTGAATTTAGAACCACTTTGAATAATTTGAGCATTTTTACTGACAAAGTAATAGAGAAGTAAGCTTGCTGCAAGATTTCATTTGAATAAAAAAAAATCACAGCAGAACAATCCATTTTACAGAGGCCACCTTTGTAAATTCCACATTTCACGCAATTTATAATGTATAAATACAGCTGGGACAACATCTGTGCCATTTAATTCTGTTACACAATATGATGCGGTTATAATAAGGGAGAAGACCTAACAGATCAAAAATGACAGAAATAATTCTGTGCATAAGGCCAGATTCTACCTGAGAAATGTGAGTAATTATATACCCTAATATGGAATGATGACTATATTTGGAAGAACAGTTTTGAAACTGTTATCATTAAAAAAATTGCCTGGGAATCTGGGCAATGCTCCCTAGTAATTCTGGCTTGCAGTAAAAAAGGGAGACTTACCACTTTGCCAGCCAGTCTGGATCCCCTCAGTTTTGGCGATTCACATATACGCAACTGCACTGGAAGTCTGACCTTGGATGTCCAGTTGCAGATTGATTAAATGAAGACATTAAAATTATTTAACACAATAAAAAAATATTTCAACTTCTCATTGGACAGCTTTGGACTTGTGTGCCAGAACTACCACGTGATCAGGTCTCAAACATGGTCTCTCGAATGGAAACTGAAGGGTGTGGCTATGTTTCTAATTTTTAATCATAAACCAACTGTGAAAACTGACGGATCTGTATGTCTCATTGTTGAATCTGTTGTAGCCAGGAAGATGCTACTGTGCAGGCTCCATGTTAGCTCCTTTAGGATGGCTTCATTCCCTAACCAAGATGGCCACTGTCTGTACATCTTGACATTTTGTTAGAGCGCCACAGTGGGAAATGGACGTGTTCCACTCAGCTCTTTGAGACCCTCTGATTCTACAAAATGCTGTTAACGCTACAACCGTTGGTACTGCTTGTGTCCTGCACCGCCACCCACATTCAGTTGCCGGCTGGTGACCTTTATGCTCCGCTCCATGCTGAAAGTCTATTACATGCATATCTGTGAGGGAGTATGGCTGCTCATCCAGATTTCTGCTGCATAAACCACTTCACTAGTTAAGTACTAGGCTGTTCACTGACTGCAGGGCTGGTGTGTGTCATTACCCTGTTATGTCATTGCCAACAGTACACACATATTCCAACAGAATCTACATTCCTGATAATGTTTAAAAGAACCTTGAACATGTGACAATATGATGCCATAGTATTACCATATTGTACTATTAATGTAATATTTCATCTGTTAACTCTGAGTGACAGTGAAACCATTAAAATTCTACATTTCCTGACCCAATAAAAAAGTTACCTAATTTTTGCAGCTAATGGACTTTGTGACTCTGAATATAGAATATATCTAGGTTAATTAACAGTAGACTTACTGATCCCCCATTTTGGTGTATGTTGCAAGCTTATCGTGACTGATCTTCGAAAATGTCTGTCCAACAGGCAGCTCCTGAGTGTATTTATAAATATCCTCCTCACTCGCTAATATGTCATCTGCGTCGCCAATGTATAAAAGTAAAGAGAATGACATAGGAAACGGGCAGTCTCGGCTGCGCCCATACTCTGTGTCGTAAATTACACCAATTTATACTATTCTATATTTAGCATCTACAATTATCTATTTTTCTTAACAATTAGAGCTGTTGTGGTAGCAGTTGTACAACTAGAGACTAAACATGATGCCACTTAAAGTGCTGCGGATGAGTGGAATTGGTTCCGTGCAGCCCTAAAAAGCCATCTGTGCATGTTATTGCCCAACCAGCAGTGAAAATATTGGGCTGAATGCTTGGGATCAGCTTTGGAAGGAATAAAGCATCTGTGTGACAGACTGTATTTTTTCATACGTTAAAATTAGCATTCCTATCAGTAAAATCCCACAGAGACCTCTTGTCCCATTTGTACAAAATGCTCATGGTAAATAAGCTGAATAATTGCATGATGTTGATGAAGTTTAGGATTTGTTCTTTTAGGGCGATGTTGTACTTAAACGGTTCTCAGAATCAATCAGCATTCGCAAGTGTATTTAAAGTATAGGTGCTAAACCACTTTGATACATACCATAGTTGCTGTTTAGGAACCATTTTGTATGGCTAGTGGTATATGTCATCATGAAAGAACATTCTGAGCCAGGCCTGGCCAACCTGTAGCTTTCCAGCTGTTGTGAACTATAAGTCCCAGCATACCCTCCCACTGGCTGTCAGCGAATACCTCAGATTTGGATTTCTTTATAGGGTCAAACAACATTCTGGTGTCCATCAAAATTACCAGTCCAGTCTTAAGATGCCACAAGCTGAATCTCCTGTGAAACAATATATCACAATTTTAGTTGTCTCTCCCATTGATAACAATATCAGCCATATTATGGTGGAATATTTTCTATAGCAACTACTGATGTCTGTGGAACAGCCAGATTGAGCTTGCATCTCCAGGTGTCTAAAAATTCCTTCTCATACACTGTCTTTCCTCTCTGTTTCCAGTGAGTTAGACTATTCTCTATTCTTGGATACAGGTCTTTTCCAGATGCATTTGATTAGTGCAAATTTGAAACTGCATCAATTATTTACTTTAAAGCATTGGCGTATCTATAATGGGTGCAGGGTGTATGGTGCATATGGGGCCCCCTGGTCCAGGGTATCCCACCCTGCACCGATATAATTGGTTTTATCTCCCCACCGCCTCCAGAATCCTGCATTGGCTGGCATGGCAAAGCAGCAGAGGCCACTGGGAAAATAGCACTACATTTTTTTTTTATATATAAATATATATATATATATATATATATATATATATACTACCAGTATAGACAAACACTGCGGCACTCAGAGTCTTTAACGTAGAAAACGTGTATTCAAATTAACACTCCAAACCCAACGTTTCGGGGCTGTGCCGCCCCTTTGTCAAGGTGAACATCTCTGTTCACCTTGACAAAGGGGCGTTGCAGCCCCGAAACGTTGGGTTTGGAGTGTTAATTTGAATACACGTTTTCTACGTTAAAGACTCTGAGTGCCGCAGTGTTTGTCTATACTGGTAATACATTCTTCTTGCTGTGGGCACCGGAGCAACTTATTCCTATGAAAGCGGAGTGCCGGTCCAAGCCCCAATATATATATATATATATATATATATATATATATATATATAATGGTAGTGCTATTGTAGTACTATAGCTTGTGCAATCACCATTCAAATCAATCTGGCCAAGGTCTGCTTATTTGCAGGCCAGCCACGTTTGTGAAAACCAAAAAGGACAAAGAGATAATCAGATCTCCTAAGAGAGGCGGTTCTCTTCACATATATAAGGAGAGCCCGTACCACATCCAAAGACAGTTCTTTGGAGGACAAACCAGGAGACATAAAGGCCGGAACCACAATCTCTTGGTTAAGGTGGAAAGACGACACCACCTTAGGCAGATACAGAGGCAGAACTCTGGGAGGCAACGGAGTCATCTGCCGCCGGGCTCCTGTTCTGAAGGGGGGCACTTCTCCTCCAATTCTGTGACACAATTGAATTAAGTTAATTGATAGCTGTCACTGTCTTTTCAGTGGCCGACTTCATCACTGGTCCCTGCACCTTACAAATCACACCCTCTCTATTATACTGAATATACACATTTTACAAGTGTCACACCCAGGATTAGAAACCACAACCTATAACACTGGAAGCAGACACCATACTGATGAAACTGTTTGCTCCTGTATAGGAAATATGAGACTTTTAATTACTGTATATGAAGATACTTCTCTGACAATTACACGTAACTTCATATAGTTAAAATTCTCATGCTTCCTCTACAGGAGCAAATAACTCCATCAGTAAAGTGTCTGCTGTCAGTGTAACAGGTCATGGGATCTAATCCTGGGTATGACTGCTAAGAAATGTGTGATTCAAAATAAAAGACAATTAAATGTATAAATATAGTATATACATTATTTTTCAGAACACTCTATACACACACACACACACACACACACACACACACACACACACACACACACATATATTTATCTTAATATGGAAATAGGGGGGCACCAATATTTATCTTGCCTCCGGGCAACTGGGATGAACTTACGCCACTGGGCAGAAAAACAGGGCGAGTTCTAAGAACCGCACGGTCACGGTGAAAAATCAGAAAGGGTGACCAACAGGATAAGGCACCCAAGTCTGAAACCATTCTAGCTGAGGCAATAGCCAGCAGAAATAAAACCTTAATTGTAAGCCATTTAAGGTCCACAGACTCAAGAGGTTCAAACGGAGACTCTTGTAGGGCATCCCGAAGAACCAACAAATCCCAAGAAGCCACAGGAGGAATATAGGGAGGTTGAATCTGTAAAACACCCTGAGTGAAAGTATGAACGTCAGGCAAAGTTGCAATTTTTCTCTGAAACCATATCGACAAGGCTGAAATATGAACCTTGAGGGAGGCCAGACGAAGGCCGAAGTCCAGGCCCTATTGCAGAAAAGCCAAGACTTTGGCAATACTGAACTTATATGCATCATAATTCTTAGCCGCACACCAGGTGAAGTAATAAATCCGAGCCGAAGCCGGTTTACGGGCTTTCAACATAGTTTGAATGACCGCCTCAGAAAATCCTTTGGCCCTTAGAACGGAAGCTTCAAGAGCCATGCCGTCAAAGCCAGTCGGGCCAGATCCTGGTAGACACAAGGGCCCTGAACGAGGAGGTCTGGGCATTGCAGAAGTAGAAGAGGACGCTCTTTCGAGAGACCCTGCAGGTCTGAGAACCAATGCTGTCTGGGCCACGCTGGAGCGATTAGAAGTAGTAATTCTCCTTCTTGCTTGAACTTCCTTATTACCCTGGGCAGGAGTGACACCGGAGGGAACATATATGGCAGCCGAAAGTTTCATGGAATTGCCAGTGCGTCCACGAACGCTGCTTGAGGATCCCTTGTCCTTGCTCAGAAGACCGGAACCTTGTGATTGTGTCGAGACACCATCAGGTCTAGATCTGGTAGGCCCCACTTGTCCACTCGGAGTTGAAAGACTTCCGGATGAAGGCTCCACTCTCCGGCGTGTATGTCCGGACGACTGAGGAAATCCGCTTCCCAGTTCAGGACTCCCGGAATGAACACTGCCGATATGGCTGGCAGATGGCGTTCCGCCCATAGAAGAATCTTTTACACTTCCATCATTGCCATGCGGCTTCGAGTGCCGCCTTGATGATTTATGTACACCACCGTGGTGGCGTTGTCTGACTGTACTGTACCAGATGCAGGGCCAGTTTCAGAGCATTGAACATTGCCCGCAACTCCAGAATGTTTATTGGAAGGAGAGATTCCTCCCTGGTCCACCGACCCTGAAGAGAGTGTTGCTCCAACACCACGCCCCAAACCCGCAGACTGGTATCCGTCGTTAGGAGGACCCAGTTGGAGATCCAGAAGGGACGACCCTGCTCAATCTTTGGTCCTGGAGCCACCAGCTCAGAGACAGACAAACTTCCGGAGTCAAGAAAATCATGTGAGACCTGATCCAGTGAGGCAGGCCATCCCACTTGGATTGGGTTAACCTCTGCAGAGGGCGAGAATGAAATTTAGCGTACTCTACCATGTCAAAAGCCGACACCATGAGGCCTAGTACTTGCATCGCCGAGTGTATCGATACACAAGGGCGATAGAGGAAGCATCGTATCCTGTCCTGAAGTTTCAGGACCTTCTCCGGAGACAAGAACAACAGTTGCTTGTGTGTGTCCAGTAATGCCCCCAGGTGTACCATGCTCTGAGCAGGAACCAGCGAGGATTTCTTCCAGTTGATGAGCCACCCGTGGGCTTGCAGGAAGTGGACCGTCACCTCCAGATGACGGAGGAGAAATCTGGGAAGTTCGCCAGGATCAACAAATCGTCCAGATACGGCAGGATCCTGATACCCGCGTAGAAGGGCCGTCATGACCGCCATGACCTTGGTGAAGATTCGCGGAGCCATGATCAGTCCAAAAGGCAAGGCCTGGAATTGATAATGTACTGTAGGTTGCCAATAGCAAACCGCAGATATTGCTGATGCGATATGACAATAGGTATATGTAGGTAAGCATCCTGAATGTCCAGAGATACCATATAGTCCTTGGGCTCCAAGGCCAGAACAATAGAGCGAAGAGTTTCCATACGGAATTTGGAAACCTTCACAAATTTGTTCAAAGACTTGAGGTTGAGAATGGGCCGTGAGGTTCCATTCGGTTTCGGAACTAGGAACAGCGTTGAATAGTACTCCCTGCCTCTCTGAGCCAGAGGCACTGGCACTATCACTCCTCTATCCAGGAGGGATTGTACCACCAAATGTAGAGTTTTTGCTTTTAACGGATCCTAAGGGATATTTGTTGAGCAAAACTGTCGAGGAGGACGTTTCTTGAAAGAGATGACGTATCCGTGAGTATCAACTTCCCTCACCCAGGCGTCTGAAGTGGTCTATAACCATACCTGGGCGAACCGCAGAAGTCGGTCCCGCCCGTCATGTAGCAGGCTTGTCTGGTTTGGAAACAGGCTGACGGGCAGCCCAGGAACGTTTAGATTTGTGCTTAGAGGTTTTGGAAGTGCGAGCCTGTTTCGGGTACGCCTGACCCTTTGCTTTACTTGGAGGTCGAAAGGAACGAAAGGTGGTACTTTTAGCCTTCGGAGCCGAAGGATTAGTACTCGGCAGACATACAGTTTTAGTAGACTCTAAGTCAGTAACAATCTTGTTCAGATCTTCCCCAAAAAGGATGTTTCCCTTAAAAGGTATGACCTCCAAGGTCTTTTTAGAGTCCAGATCCACAGACCGGGACCGCAACCACAGAATCCGGCGAGCCAGAATGGACGTAGTAGATGCTTTGGCTGCCAGCACACTGGCATCAGAGGCCGCCTCCTGTATGTAATGAAAGGCTGTGGTAATATATGAAAGACACTGTCTGGCATTATCAGAAAAATTAGAAGGTAGCTCCGCTTCAACTGCTTGAACCCAGGCTTCAATAGCTTTTGCAGCCCAAGAAGCCGCTATAGTAGGTCTATGCACAGCACCCGCAAGAGTGTAAATTGACTTCAAGCAATCCTCCACACGCTTATCCGTCGGTTCCTTCAGAAAGGTGACGGTAGTGACAGGCAGAGTACAAGACACCACCAGACGTGCAACATGTGAGTCCACCAGAGGTGGTGTTTCCCAATTTTTACTTAACTCTGCAGTGAGGGGATAACGGGCTAGCATCTTTTTAGACGGGGAGAATTTCTTTCCTGGAGACTCCCAGGATTCCTGACGTATGTCAACTAAATGGTCAGAATGTGGCAAAACTAATTTAGTAACCTTCTGACGTTTGAACTTATCAGGTTTCTTAGACGTATCTGGAGGTTCAGTTTCATCATCAATCTGAAGAATCAGTTTGATAGCCTCCAAGAGGTCAGGAACATCCACCAGTTATATAGATTCCCCATCAGAAGCATCTGCATCAGTGTCTGATGGGTCTGTGTATACGCCATCTTCATCGGATGACGTTTCCGAAACATGCGTGGATTGTGAGGAAGAAATGGCCCGCTTAGATGAACCTTTGGTCCTAGGGGGGCGAGGGTCAAGCTTTTGTTTAACCAAAGACTGATTTAACTGCTGTAACTGAGTCGACAGAGAATCCACCCATGGTGGATTTACAACAGGGACAATATGTGATTGTACAAGCACAGGAGGTCCCACAGGGGGCGCAAGTCTCATTACTAGTGTAGTCAGTAAATTAGAAAAAGCAGCCCAAGGTGGGTCTTGGTGTGCCACCGGTGCTGCAGGCTGACCGAGGGGTACAGGACCCCCTGATGCCAGGACCCTCAGCTGGAATATTTTCCTCAGATAAATCCGCTGAGTCAGCACTGCATGATGCAGGATCAGCCATGGATCTCCCGCCCTGTGACGCAGACATTATTGGAGAATGTAGCTCTAGGGCGTAACAGTACAATATAGCCAGACACAGTACCTGACAAAAAACCCCTGTGGAGTGTGATTGCATAAACAGAGGATTTAAGTAGTATAAGGTGACTGAAATACACAGAGAAAAATACCAAACTGTATATCCTTTGAAACACTATATCATACCTCCCAACATTTCTTCTTTCTAAAGCGGGACACACGCGCCCGAAAAAGGGGCGTGACCTAAGAAAAGGGGGTGTGGCTTCGTGGGAGGACCCGCGATCGCGAGCCACGCCCCGTTTTTGTCACTGAGGGGGCATGCCCAGCGCTCTGTGAGCTGCTGGCATGCCCCCTCTCCCTCTGACTTCAGTGAATAGACGCTGTGCGCATGCGCACAGCGTCTATTCACCGCTGCTCTGCTAAGCAGGGCAGCGACAGACAGAGCCTCCCAACTGCCCCCCCCCACCGCGGGACACTGCGGCCCGCGGGTGGGACAGCGGGACAGTCCCCAAAAAACGGGACTGTCCCACGAAAATCGGGACAGTTGGGAGGTATGCTATATATATATAAGACCCTGATGCACTTAGCCCCCGTCAGGGTACAGAATGTAGGGATAGCAATATGTGTGACATACACGGAATAGGAACCACACAGCAGCTATTGGCACACACAGTCACATATACAATGCAGAAATTATTACAAACAACAATAAAACTGCACTGGACTAGCAATACTAAGTAAAGCTATGTATGTATACAGATATAACAATGCACAGTAAATACTGGATGTATATCACAGGATACTTGTACTAAATATCCCTGTAGTTATGCACTTGTTCTTAACTAATACTGTCTAAACGACATGTAGAATTCTTAAGTGTCCTGTAAATGTACAGCGCTGATGAGGCAGGCGGCTTTTCAGAGGAGACAGTGCCCAGCAGTCCCAGAATCAGCGCAGCTCTGTGTAATGGCGCCCAAACGCTTACAGGTAGTGAAGGAGAGAGAGAGATGCAGCTCCAGGGCGGGAACATCTGCTGTAGATGGCGCCTGGGGCTGGGGGAGGGGCTACAGATCAGAGCCTTATCCCCTCTGATGGACTTCACCACCAGGGTGCTATGGAGCCTATACTAAACGGATTTTAGTAAATCCGACCTGTGCTCCTTGTCCTGGTGGATATTGTGGGGTTCCTGCACGGTCACAGTGTCCACTCCAGAGACCGCAACCGGATCGCGATTTCGGTGGGTCCGGTCTGGGGGACCCTCTTACCTCCTCCCTATCGTGCGGCCACGCAATCCTGGAGAGCAGCAGCGGTATGTGTGCATGATGAGACTGGAGCACCTCCGCTGTAAGTACCCGTCAACCAGGGTGCGGGAGTATACAGCGCCGCAGGGGGAGGTGAGGGAGCCGCAGCACGATATGTCAGTATGACATATAGCACCAAGTGCCTATGCTGCGGCCCTTGAAGTCTTCTTTCTTGTCAGAAAAGCTCTTTTCAGGGCTGCCTAGCAGAGCCCTCCCTGTTAGCTGCCTGCACTGCAGGTACCAACTTACAAACTGAGCTCCAGTGCCAGGAGGCGGGGATATAGAGGAGGCGGTGCAGTGCATCTTGGGAACAGTCAAAGCTTTAGCCTGTTGGTGCTTCGAATCAAGATCCAACTCTACACCCCGATGTTATTCCCTGTGGAATACCAGTGTACCCCGCTGCAGAAATATAGATAGATAGATAGATAGATAGATAGATAGATAGATAGATAGATAGAATATTTGCTCTGTGTATTGTACACATTAGCCTTAAGGCCCATACACACTGGGCGATTTTGAGCTGAGAGCAGGTCACTTTTGGTGTGTTGAACTGCTTTCCGCTCAAAACCGCCCAGTGTGTATGCCCCGGCGGTGAGCGGCTCATGCACGCCCCTGCTTCATCACCGTGTGTTACTGTATGTTCATGGCAGCATGGAATATTTAAGGCGACAGCTGTGCTGATCACCACGTGTAAGGTACTGACCTCTACACACACTTGATTGTACAGCAAGAGCTGCGTGTGAATTCTGCATGCACCCCTACTGGCCTCCTGGGTCAGCTAGGGCAGGGATAGACATAGTAATGAGACAGCTGTTGAATGATGGAGCCATGTGTAGCACTGTGATGTGATTGACATTCTGTGTACACATCATTTTGTGTTGGGCTTCAGCCAGTGCATATTTTCTTGTGCGGCTTTCATGGAAAGTATTCCTTGTGTTCTGAAACACCATATGGCAACCTGCTAATGTGACTTTTGTGCTGGACCCTACTATTTCTAAAATCCTACAAACAATATGTACATTCTGTACATATGGGAAGAAATATACATTGTTGGAGTGATGGCCATGAATATTACCTAGAATGGGTGCTATAGTCTGACCGCAAGATATGTAACACTGACTGATCAGTGGCCTCCCCTAAAACAAATAAAATGTGCCATACCATTTATTAACAAATAGTCCACATCGCTGTGGTTGATAAAAAGCAATCATACCGCCGTTTTCAGAGGGTTACCGCATTACATTCTGTATGGCTCGCCATATACAGTGTATTAGAAAGGTGCGTTGCACAGCTAGTCCCATAGTATTCAGGATGGTACTTGTATATCAGCAATCCTATGACAGTTGGATCAGTGTCTGGGGCATGTACCCAGGGGTGTAGCGAGGGTGGCTCCAGTGGAGCACGAGCTCCGGGCGCCAAAAAAGTTAGAGGGCGCACATGGGGCACACACTGACTCAGACTCAGACTAGGTGGGGAACATGTCAGGCCAGTGGTGACAGCAGGAGACACTGACATCCAGCACATGCCGGAGCTCTGCCCACCCTCTTTATATGTCTCACTGTCTGCTTGTAGCTGTGCAGTCGGGTTACTTTTGTCCTGCAGCCCTCACTGCTGCAGCACCTCTTTCTGCCCTGGCTGCTGCAGCACCTCTCTCTGTCCTGAATGCTGTAGCACCTCTCTCTGTCCCGGCTGCTGCAGCACCTCAGTCTGCCCCGGCTGCTACAGCACCACTTTCTGCCTCGGCTGCTGCTGAACTCTCTCTGCCCCAGCTGTTGCAGCACCCCTCTCTGCCCCGGATGCTACAGCACCTCTCTCTACATTGATGCTGCAGCACCTCTCTATGCCCCAGCTGCTGCTGCTGCAGCAGCAGCACCTCTCTCTGCGTTAGAAGCTGCAACATAACATGTATAAATGGCTCTTCTGTGGTGTAATGTGTATAAGCGACTCTACTGTGGTGTAACATGTATAAGCGGCTCTACTGTGGTGTAACATATATAATCAACTCTACTGTGTGGCATAACGTGTATAAGGGGCTCTACTGTGGTGTAACGTATATAATCGGCTCTACTGTGTGGCGTAACATATGTAAGGGGCTCTACTGTACTGTGTGGCGTAAAGTGTATAAGTGGCTCTACTGTAGCATAACGTGTATAAACAGCTCTTCTGTGGTGTAACATGTATAAGCGTCTCCACTGTGTGGTGTAACGTGAATAACGGTCTCTACTGTGTGGTGTAAAGTGACTAAGGGAAACTACTGTGCAGTGTAATGTGAATTGGTACTATTCTGTGGTTACACCCCTACCCCATGAAGCCACAACCCTATATACTTGTTGCGTGCCTGGAGCACGCACTGTCCCTGTTTTAAACTTGGGGTGCCCAGAGGAAACTTTCACCCTAAGCTCTACAAGGTCTAGAACCGGCCCTGTCAGCAATTTAGAATTTTTAAATATTTTTTATTTTCAAATATAACATGCCACCACATGTTGGCTAGGCCCCCAATTCCGTAGAGGGCAGGGGGTGCCAAAACATACCTTTACTCCGGGCACCATGGCACCTAGCTACACCCCTGCATGTACCTCAGCAATCCTTTAACAGGCAGCTTCCTATGGAGAAACACAGCAAATATTTTATCTTGTGGAGGCTACAGTTATCTCCGTCAATAACAATGTATAGGAAGAATAGGCCCCTGTGATACGTACGAAAATCACACGTTTCTGCATTTGTTACCACAGAGATTAGCAGTTACCTGAATAACACAATACATTCAGTGGTGCAGGTGACAACAGACAGTAGTTATTAAAAAGTTTGTAAAACCAAACCTTTACTAGCGGGTGTAGTAGGGTATGCCAGCATCCGGGCTCCCGGTGGCCGGCATACCGGCAACGGAATTTCCGACCGTCGGCATACGGACAGCTGAGCGAGCGCAAATGGAAAAAAACATCAAACACATAAAAAATATTGTCAACATTTTTGTGTCGATCATGTCCATTGCGATCTTTTGACCCTGTCAACCTTTTCTACTGTTGACCCGCTGGCATTTCTATAATGGGTGCAGTGTGTGCGGCGCACACGGGCCCCTGAGTCCAGGGCGGGGCCCACACCGCACACACTGCACCCATTTCTCCTATACTTACCTTTCCGGAGTAAATCGCTGACCGTGTGTGGGCTCCCTCCGCTCTACCGTAGCCGTCGCGCCGCCGCTAGCGCACTGACCACTAGAGACTCTGGCACAGTGCCAGAGTCATCAGCACATGTGCAGGAGCTGTAGACTCTGGCACTGTGCCAGAGTGTGCAGCGCTCAGAGCGCTAGCAGCGATGCAGCGGCTACGGGAGAGGAGTGGGCCCACACACCGAGCCTGCACACTGGTCCCCTCCTCTCTAGAGACGCCCCTGTGTTGACCTTTTGACCCTGTTGACCTTTTACATGTCAACCATTTGGGGTCAAGCTATTGACTGTAGACCTTTTTATTGTAATCTATTTAACCATACCCATATTTTAGCACTTCATTTAAAAGTTTATTTGTTCTAAATATAGCATGAAAGGAATATTCAACAAAAAGACCTGTGCCCTTTCTCACCAGTGTGCTCCTCTTAAGGCGTTTAAATCGGCGAACAGAGCATGAAATCCAGTTTAATATTTTTATTTCCGTAACCAGGAAAAAAGCCTGGGTGTATAAGACATGGGACTTCCATTACAGCGCAGAGAACATTTTCATTTATTAATATCTCCATGGCAATAGAACACTGTAAAATTAAGCATAAAAGCTTAACACAGGAAAAGGGCTTTTTCTTATAACAATAGCAGAGCATATATGGTCTCACTTCCCGACAATGTATCTGAAGCCTCTACCATGGCAGTTATGCTTCCGATTTATTTATGTTTTTTGAGTTCTTAAAAGGAATGGCATTTATGTAAGGCTTGGTTCAAATTAGCATTTTTGATGCATTTTATTCTGATTACCCAGAGTTAGCACAGAAAACATAAGCTTTTTCTAACATGCATTTTTAATGCATGCCTTTTATTACATCAAAACAGTGTATGGCTGAATAAGTGCTTCACTACAGACAGAAAATGCAGAATACTGTATTGCTAAATAAAAGAACCATAAGCACAGATCTTTCCATATTGAGGGCCTAATTCAGACCTGATCATAGATGTGCGAAAAAACGCACATCTACGATCAAAATTTCTGACATGCGGAGGGGTGCCCAGGCACAGAACTAGCCCACCCCGCATGTTGGGTTCTGCACCCCCCCCCCTCCGCAGACGTGCGAAAGCATCACACAGCGCAATGCTTTCGCACCAGCGGAGTAGCTCCCTGCATACTGGCTGCGAAGGTAGGCGGGTCCACGCCATGATTTTGGCCAAAGCCGCTGCTGCCCGCCATGCAAACGGTCTGGACACGCCTATGTTGTCCGGACCGCTGCCCCCCCTTTCCCAATGCCGCCGCAATGCCGTCCTAATGCCGCCGACGCCCCCGACCGCCCCGAGACTGCCTCTGCCTGTCAATCACGCAGAGGCGATCGCACAAGTGAAATGCCTTTGCATCTCACTGTGTGTGCTTCAGCCTGTGACCGCTGCCGCTGCAGTATTCAGGTCTGAATTAGGCCCTGAGTTGCAAGTCATGCCATAGAAAAGTGTGCTGTGCTATTCATTCTAAACATAAGAAACATAGTTGTCCCAATATATTATTTAACACTAGGGTTACCTCCTTTTTTTACTTTTGCGTCGGCTCCTACCTGGGTGGAGGAGGGGGCTGCCGCTAACCGTGCTGCCTTTCCCCTACCACCTGGACTCCGCTGTTGGAACCTGCACAATGCAGCTGACAGGCGGCTGGACCAGCGCATGCGCACCAGCGAGACTGCGCAAGTGCAAAACACCAGCTTCTATGGACTGCATTGGTTGCAATCCATAGAAGACAGCTAGGGCTGCCCGAAAAGCAGGGAGTAGCTTCCCACAGAAAGCCAGATCTCTGCTAATCGCAGCCCAGTCTGCCAGGAAACACCTCCCAATAGTACTGCCTGTCCTGCGGGTGACTGGCAGGTAGGACTTCCAATAGGAAATCACTGCCAGTCACAGTGGAGCACTGGGCTGAGGTGGCGGATTTTACTGGAGAGCTGCTGGATAGGTAAAATCCACCACTGATTACAAAAATTTGTCAGAGCCCCCACATTCCATCAGACTCTTCTACATACCCATTTATATGCTTATGGTGCACATGTCCCATTATATGCCATCAGATCCCTCACATGCCCCTTTACCGCAGTCTGAGCTTTTGTCTCTTGTTTCCTGTGCATATTTACCTCTCCAATTTCATACTAGTCTCCATGCTCCCCATAACCCAATTCCCCCACATATTGATTATCTGTCCCCAAACTTCCTGCAGACCTACATATTTCTTTGTTCTTCCAGAAAATACAGTTTCATAATCTGACAGAAATGCAACATCTTGAGCTTGGAACTAGGGACACCCTCGTGTGACGAATCGACCAATAGGGTGTGTGTTCTATGGGAAAGTGGGTAAGGATTCGCGCAAGTGCTGGGCATGCCCCCGTTTCCGGCACTGTGGGGGCATACCCAGCGCTCCGTGAGCTGCTGACATGCACCCAATCCCTGTCTACCGTGAATAGACGCTGAACGCATGCGTACAGCATATATTCACTGCTGCAGTGAGTGACAGGAACCTCCCAGCTGTAATTAACTAGTGCCAATTGTCCCGCCGGAGGCTATCAAATTAGCCCCGATAAGCCAGCACGAGACGTGTCTTATTTGGGATTTTGAGGCAGGTGAAACCAATTTCCTTGAAACTGCCCCATTTTCATGCGAAAATGGGGGTGTTTCTACCGAAAACTCACAGGTTTCACTGAACCTGTGTGTTTTCGGGAGGTCAGCTTTTTTTGGGGGGGGGGGGGGGGCGATCCATATTAGATAGCCTGTAAAAAAATAAAAAAAAATAAAAAAAACAATCAGAAAAAAGTCGGACCCGATGTTAATTCATTGGTAATTGGATATCCCTCCTGCACTCCCCTCACCCTGAGACTCTATAGTCTCATAGCGCGCACCCCCCAAATCCCCAGTCTGTACCTTAGAAATGTACCTGTTCGCAGTCCCCTCCACCTTTTACTAATTTTTATTTAAATTGCTGCTTATTTCATAATGACAGAGTCTGTCCTACAGGGCGTGTCCTCTGTGATGACATGGAGAACCACGAAAAAAAATCTGTCACACTACAATCACCATAAATTATGAGATGTGTGAAAATTGTATTACTTCAGTCTTTACAATCTGCTAACAGCAGTGATGTTGCGGTCACGATATGCTTCTGCTTATGAGTGCACCAATGGCAAATCCCCACTGGTGTATCTATAATGGGTGCAGTGTGTGTGGTGCACAGGCCCTCTGGGTCCAGGGAGGCCCAAACCACACAGCCTGCACCCATTCTTTCAAAACTTACCCTCCAGAGTCCCGCATTGGCAGTAACAGTGCTGCACAAACCACCAGGAAAATGGCGCAATAGAAAAATCACTGGGAAAATGTCCGCTGCACCATGCGTACTAGACTCTGGGACAGCGCTAGGGTCTTCTAGTGACCCTAGTGCCCAGACTCTATTGCTTTACTGGCTAGAGATTAGGTGTGTGTGCGTGTACTGTGGGATATGTGTGCGCTATATAAATAATAGTAATAATAATAAATCAAATCAACTCTAAAAATCAAATGCTACATAACATAAGCTTCCGTCGGGCCCCAACCCATGCTAGAAACATTTCCATACCAAACTGCATGCAGCAATGCTAAGCCACACCCATTTCCAAGTAGTCCGTAACTTTAAACGGGCTGGCCAAGTGAGGACTATTTAAAGTTAGGACGCATTGTGTTCAGGCTGCACTACTGATATGAGATTTCAGTGAGTGACACATCACACAAAGCCGCCAGAAGTTGTTCTAGTACAGTGATTTTCAACCTTTTTTTACTCGCGGCACACTGAACAATATTTTAAAATTGCCAAGGCACACCACAGTAAAAAAAAAATAAAAAAAATCCACACATACATTGGCCTACACAGAAAAAACAATCACATTGCTCCCCATATAAATCATGTTGCTCCCTACATAAATCTTATTGCTCCCCACATAAATCAATCACATTGCTCCCCACATAAATCCATAAATCCTTATTCTCCCCACATAAATCCTATTGCCCCCACATGAAAAAATAACATAACAAATATTAGCCCATACCGGTCAGCTGTCCTCCTCCCTGTCCCTCAGTGGTGGGGGTTGTTCATAGTGGAGTGCTTCGAATACTGAGCAGCTGGCGGTCGGGCATGTGTGAATGTGGGTGGGCAAAGAAAGTTGTGTATGCAGGCAGGAACTGGAAGATCTGTATGCAGGCAGGTGGGCTGGCTGGGTGGTGTGACGCAATGGCCGTGACTTATGATATCACACTGCCGCGTCTTCAAGGCATAGGTCGGAGCACGACTTATCCTGTAAGAAGAGCCCGGGCCAACAGTTACTCTGAAGGTGCAAGAAGCTGCTCTGGCTCCGCGGCACACCTTGCAACTGGTCGCGGCACACTAGTGTGCCACGGCACACTGGTTGAAAAAGCCTGTTCTAGTAGCTGTTCACAGCTAATTGACACTGCCCCTTGGTATTAAGTTTGATGTACAGAAAACACACAAATATAAGCAGCTCAAATAACTATTGTATTATAAATTTGTACAATGTGAACGATTCTTAGACAACTAGTCATACAGTAGTGTCTCAGCAAAACAGAAGATAGTTTTAGGGCACTTATTAGTAGAAAATCTCACACTGACACATTAAAAGGGATTTTTCCTCTAAAATAACAGTTTGCCTTAGGGAAAAGTATTACTAGTTCTCAGTAAATTGGCTACAAGGGTAAAGAAGAAATATAAAAAGGAAAATGTAAATTAATAAGGGACAATGCATGAAAGGAAAGTTAGAAAGGATAAAAATGATTTGTTTGCACAGTGTTGTACAGTACATTGGCCCTCATTCCGAGTTGTTCGCTCGGTAAAAATCTTCGCATCGCAGCGATTTTCCGCTTAATGCGCATGCGCAATGTCCGCACTGCGACTGCGCCAAGTAAATTTGCTATGTAGTTAGGAATTTTACTCACGGCTTTTTCATCGTTCTGGCGATCGTAATGTGATTGACAGGAAATGGGTGTTACTGGGCGGAAACAGGCCGTTTTATGGGCGTGTGGGAAAAAACGCTACCGTTTCCGGAAAAAACGCAGGAGTGGCCGGAGGAACGGAGGAGTGTCTGGCCGAACGCTGGGTGTGTTTGTGACGTCAAACCAGGAACGACAAGCACTGAACTGATCGCAGATGCCGAGTAAGTCTGGAGCTACTCAGAAACTGCTACGAGGTGTGTAATCGCAATATTGCGAATACATCGTTCGCAATTTTAAGATGCTAAGATTCACTCCCAGTAGGCGGCGGCTTAGCATGAGCAAATCTGCTAAAATCCGCTTGCGAGCGAACAACTCGGAATGAAGGCCATTATGCAGTGGCCTTAGCAGTATTTTCTGGTTGGCATTCATGTATCATGTAAAAATTGATCTAAAAGTGTCACGGACCACGCTGTTGAGAGCCGCGGCCCGTTTCTCTTGCGGCATCTGGTTGTTACTAGGTGACCGGGACACTTCTGTCCTTCCGTCCCCGGCTGCCGGCTCCTTGGTAACCAGGACACTCAACCTGCAGCATACGGGGGGATCTCTGCCCTGCGTCCTAGTGAGTTGGCTGGTTAGACAGATGCCAGGCACTCACCAGACGGCAGGGACGTGCAGATGGGCACCTGTGTTCAATTATAATTAAGAGGAGGCTTGTTGACGTTTTTCTTGTTAATTGGCTCATGCTCCCTTTATATTTCTGGTCAGCCTCTCACTCGGTGCTGGTCATAGTAATTAGTCACAGGGGGAGCCCTTGTCTCTTGGAGCTATCCCAGCCTCTGGACATCTCCTCTGTTTTTGTCTGTGTCTATCTACTGGCAGCATTCCTGTGTTCAGACTTTAGCTGAAGTGCTAATTTATGCATTATGGGGGTAATTCCAAGTTGATCGCAGCAGGAAATTTCTTAGCAGTTGGGCAAAACCATGTGCACTGCAGGGGAGGCAGATATAACATTTGCAGAGAGAGTTAGATTTGGGTGGGTTATTTTATTTCTGTGCAGGGTGAATACTGGCTGCTTTATTTTTACACTGCAAATTAGATTGCAGATTGAACACACTCCACCCAAATCTATCTCTCTCTGCACATGTTATATCTGCCTCCCCTGCAGTGCACATGGTTTTGCCCAATTGCTAACAGAATTCCTGCTGCGATCAACTTGGAATTACCCCCTATATTTCTGTTACTTCTATACTAATATCTCTGTTTTGCACTTGTGCACTAGTGTGTAGTGGTAGATTATTGCTCCTTCTTAACCGGAGGTAATTTCCCTGTTTTGGGGTTTTCTGTGTGTATTGTCTCAATTATTTCTTTATTGTCTCAGACTCGTTTGTTATTCCTTTCCTCGCTCCTCAGTTTCCTCCTGGTCTCCAGTGTTTGCCTTCCCTTTGCCCGTCCATCGCTTGTCTACTTCTTTAGTGTTACTTTGTGTTTTCACCTGCTGGCATTGATTCGGGTCACTCAAGGTTTCGCTTGTACTACCTCCAGTGTCATAAGTTCTGGTGGCATCCCAGTACCGGTAGTCACGTAGCGCCTTAAGGGATAAGCGGTTATTATAGGCTAGAAGACCTGCTGGAGAGTCCTATAAGTCTTAACCTGGGGTGTACAAGGGTCATTACCCAGAAGATCCTCGTGAACTCCGGCCTCTTTGGGAAGAGAACCATCACCTACTGTAACCATCAATATCCTTGTGTAACAAAAAGTATTTAAAATTATTTTGTACATGATTATCCCTGCAATGTACTAAATATAACACCTCTCTCCCTGCGAGTTACATCCCCGGCATATTGGAGGAGTCTTGTGCATTTACCTGTGAGAATGAATCAACCAGTTCATATTTTGTAAGGCACATGTGCAAAGATTTCAGTCACTCTGTCTATGCTGTCTCACAAAAGCACTTTCCTCCTGGCTTGTAGCTTATAAACTCCTGATATGCCATATATTTTATTATGTTCAGTAATATAAAGCCTGTGGTATATATTCATGTTAAGTAAAAACAACCTGTAACCAATCACAGCACTTAAACCTTCACTGGTCTACACCAAACTGTACCAACGCGTTTTGCAGCAGTCACAACAGACCTGTCAACAGACATAAATGCCATCTATACTGTAATGAAGCTTGGGCAAAATGTGTTGCTATATGAACTGATCATATACTTAAGTATGTTTACATTACTTTACATTTTTGTTGTGCACTATTTTCCACGACAATGTATAATCACTATAATCAGTATAATTTGCTTGGTGACTCAGTTATATCTTTGACTGTCAGGATAAAAGCAGTGCACTAACAATCTTTTTTCTTGTAATTATTATGCTATACCATATTTGACAGTTTACTGCACATTCATGTATAGCCATTTCTAAGGCCTTTTTGCTCCAGTCATTATCTAATGGCTATCCGATTTTGCACTAGAGGTATGGGTGGTCAGGGCTATCTTTTTGTATGGGCTGAATGGGCAGTTGCCCAAGGGCCCCAGAAGCATAAGGGCCCTGGGCTGATAGCTAAGTGTCCCCTTTTTCCCGAGGTACCAGATATTTGAAAATCAGTCCTGGGGAACCAGAGATATCCAATTTCAAAGCGGTGGTCCCCATCCGAGCCTGTTAATTGCTCTTCCCAGCCAGATATCTTGGGGGGTGGTAGTCATGTGACCGCCGGTCGCCTGACCGACAGTCACATGACCTCCTCCGTGAGCCCGACGGCTCACTATCCCGATGGTCGGCATGCCGACCAACAGGGACTATTTCCACTCATGGGTGTCCACGACACCCATAGAGTGGGAATAGAACCCGTGGCGACCGCAGGTCGCCACCGAGCCCGCAGCGTGGCGAGCGCAGCGTGGCGAGCGCAGCGTGGCGAGCGCAGCGAGCCCGCAAGGGGCTTGCTGCACTCGCCCCTCCCCGCCGGGATCCCGGCGTCGGTATGCTGCCGGGATCCCGGCGTCGGTAAGGTGACCGACGGTTAGGAGACCGCCGGTCACCCGTACTACACCCATCTCGGGTTCTGTCTGACTTAGAGTTTTTCTGAGGGTATACTCCAAAAGCTAAAACGCTCTCTTTTCAGTCTACTATGCCCAGAACCAGAGATATCAGCCTTCCAACTGCTGGTCCCTGCTCCAGCTCTACACACCTGGTATGCAGTTTTATATTTTCATTGGTGGATTTCCCTGGCTCCTGAACTCTGATCCCCAAGTCCCTGAAAGTTGGGACTCTCTAGTTTTTTTTATCCCAGTAAAACCTGAGAAATCTATTTCCAGGAACTGGAGATATCTGTAGTCAAGCAAGCTGCCCTCCCACCAGAAAATGATGAATGTTAGGCCAATACACTGTCCACCCCTCCCCTGAGTATTAAACATCCCTACCACCCTGGAAGTCATGTTCTGGAGCCCCTTCATTCATCCCAATGCCCCTTCTACAGTTTAGTGTTTTCCTTCCTGCCCCATCTGCCACCAGTGCAGTAAAGGAGTAATTAGCAGAAATTACTGTTCTAGGTCCTACATGCTGAGCGGAAGATAGAACACCCCCTACCACCCGTGGGACATCAAAGCTGCCGCTGATAGCACCCCCACCGCTACCGCTGGAGGATGGGTAGGGGCCCCAGTGCATTGCTTTGCTTAGGGACCTACACTGCTGTTAAGACGGCCCTGTAGGGTGTCATTAACAAAGCCCACCAGATGCATCTTTGCACCAGTAAACCTGGATGGTCTTTCCTGTGCACTTTCGTTTTACAATCCTATTCCTCAGGATACTCCCTCAATCTAATCATTAAGAGATGCTCTGTATACAATTGTAATTGTTAGTTTAAAGTCATACCTCCATACTGATGATGAGTGCCCCCTGAAACACACTCTGCTGCACTCTAGGATGGGGGAGGGGTAATACCACAGGGGAGGTAGTATTTTAGTACTGATGGCTGTATGTGGAGGGGGAGGGTAGTACCATACAGAAATATTAGTGACCCCAGAGGGTGGAGGATGGATCATACATCTATTTGGTCACACATGGTGGTGGTTGTGGGTGTCGTGGTTTTTGCCACAGTGCTGGTCTATGGACACTGGTGGGGATCTATTACAACTAGGGGGTGTGGGAGTAATACCACTCGGGATATAGTGCCACTGGGTGTTCTTTTGCCCATACAGGTTGGGAGGTACTATTACAATGGCAGTCTATTGAGATAGAGGTTGCTTTCTAGGTGTCCTTCAGCAAAGGAAAGGATTTTTGTACCTACAGGCTTTGAAGCCACAGATCATCTGTTCAACTACTGCAAATAATTACATTTTACCTTATAGTCTCTGGTATTTCTATACAAGAACTCAGAAAAATACAGTCTATAAGTTAAGGGCCTTGCAATTATTTTATCAGCAAAGGTTATTTATTGACTATGGGCCTGATTCATTACCAATTGCAAATGTGAGACGGCACGCAGTAAGCGATTATTGGCAAACTGCGCAAGTGCTGTGAACGCATAGTGCATGCGTTAAGGGAAAAATACGATCACCAGGTATATGCAGCCTAATTGTAAAATGAATGCATTTTGATTGACAGGAAGTGACCCTTTGTGGGTGGTAACATGGCGTTTGTGGGGAGTGGTTTGGAAAACGCAGGCATGTCATGGCAATTTTCAGGGCGTGTATCTGACGCCATCTGCGAATGCTGCATTCAAAAAGATGGTGCCCGGTGGGACTGCATTCTCATTGATTTGAGTATGCTGGTGTCAGCCGCAAATGACTATGGTGTCTTTTTTTTTTTTTTTTCATATGCATTGCGAATCTGCTAATGCAAATGCAGATTTTTATCTTTTATCCTTTCTGGGCGACTCTTCAAGTGCGATTTGTAGCAAGAGCAGATGTGTGAGAATCGCTATCTCAGCCTCAGTAGCAATCCATAATGAATCAGGCCTTATGTTGCTTTTTCATGTTAAAAACATACCATTGCTCACCTAAAGATACAGTTTGACACAAGACTTTTAATGCCCAGAGCTATTCAATTTTAAGACCATTTCCTCCCATGGTAAACACACCTATATTGTGCGTTAGTTCATAGATTGTGGATTAAGTGGGCGGAGCTATGGGTTAACGTGCTTGCGGCGGGGGCTTTAAGGGCATAATGCTCTGTTTAACTCGGATTTCTGTTCATACTCGGGGTAAGCCATACGGATAATTGAATATGTCCCTTATACCGTGGTAGCTGTACCATGCTCAGGGCAAAGCTTCCTACACTTGTGTCATTCATTTCCAAAATGATTAAAATTATTTCTTTCAGTTATAAGAACGAAAACAGTTTTGTAAGTATATACTGTTTAAGAGTACAGTTATTTTTTTCGCAATTAATGTTATTTGTATTCTGTAAATTTGTGTTATGTTTAATAAACACATGTTTAAAAAAAATATACAAAAGAAAATTGTGGCTACTGCGTACTGTTGAGGACCATCAAACAGAAGTACTCACGGACTAGAAAATAAATATCACTTTAGTCAATCTGTAAGAATATGTTTTTAAGCCTCTATATGGCTGATCTGCAATTGATGATGTTAAATCAACAGATGTCTTTGTGTTATTTATTTATTTATTGATTAGTAAGAAAACGTTTTTTCCCTCTGAGCAAGAGAATACTTGACAGGCTTACTGGCAATAACTGCTAATTAGGTGCTTTCTTGTAGCTGGTTTGGTTCCTACTGTAAGTTCAAAACAAGTCTTTACAGTGAACAAGAGTCAACACAAATCCTACTTTTGATTCCACAGACAGCTGATTTTGCAAACATCCCTCGCTTGCAAAAAGTAATATTTAAAGTTGATTCATATCCAAGTAATAGCCCATTTTTTGACAGAGTAGTGTCACAGTAATAAGCCTTTTTTTTAATGGAGTTCTACACTGTACACACAACTTGAAAAATGTTGTACTTTGTTGAACAAGATGACATAAATCCCCATTTTAAGACTCCTGTTAGCTTTGTGGGTATATGATACAGACACACATGCATGTTTGCTTTTGGTCAGAAGGATATTTGAATATAGAAAGAGAACAAATGTAATATCTGTGAGAACTGTGTGGAGGTGGGGATCCGGTCTGAAGATCGACAGTGTCTAGGTCGACAATGTTTAGGTCGACCACTATAGGTCGACAGTCACTAGGTCGACATGGATGGAAGGTCAACAGGGTTTCTAGGTCGACATGTGCTAGGTCTAAAGGTCGAAATGAGTTTTTCACATTTTTTTTCTTTTTTTGAATTTTTTCATACTTAACGATCCACGTGGACTACGATTGGAACGGTAAAGTGTGCCGAGCGAAGCGGTAGCGGAGCGAAGGCACCATGCCCGAAGCATGGCATGCGAGGTGACGCGGTGCACTAATTTGGGATCCCGGTCACTCTACGAAGAAAACGACAAAAAAAATAAATAAATCCTCATGTCGACCTTTAGACCCGTCGACCTAGTACATGTCGACCTAGAAACCCTGTCGACCTTCCATCCATGTCGACCTAGTGACTGTCGACCTAGACACTGTCGATTTGATGAACCACACCCGTGGAGGTGTACTAATTGGACAGAATAAGATAGGGAGGATAAGAGTTGGTTTAAGAATTGTTAATAAAATTGAAGAGGTGAGTTTTCAGAGAACACATGAATGTTTTCAGGAAAGGCTTGTTACATGATGGAGAGTATTCCACAGGCTGGATGCAGCTCGAGGAAAAAGTCCAGGAAGCGGGAATGGTTGTTGGAGCAAGTAGTTGTTTTGTCATCAGTTAGAATGTGGACAGCATAATGCAGGAAGCATTATGCTGATGCGGTACTAGAGCTAATTAAAGCCGGCATTATGCTGTCCACATTCTGTCAACATTTTATCAACAAAACATACCAAACTGGGCATTGGTAAATGGTAATCAGTATGGATGAGAGATGCAGATCAGAGTGAATTAGTCAAGTTTGGAATTATTTTGAGACCGGAGAAGAGATGTATGTTGCTGTAGTCATGCTGATGGCCTTGCATGTTGTTTGCAGTATTTTAGATACGTTTCTGTAAAATATTAGCAAACAAAGTAGGGACTGACAGAAGGGAGCATCAGATGAATGAGGAAAATTGCTATTCAAAATAGATTTTAGGGGCATAGCCAGATTGAAGGATATGGTTGCAGGGCATACTGTACCTGGGCCCCCCATTGGCAGGGGCCCCTTCAGACAGAGCACACTGACATCACTAGCTTTCCCTCTTGTGCATCTGAACCAGGCAGCCATAATTTGAGCAGGACAGTATGCAGTGCAGGCAGAGACACAGAAGTATCAGGTTTAATGAGCTACCGACTGAGCGCTTTCTGACCAGAGGAGAGATGGGAGGGTGGAGAGAGCAATAAGTAACACAGCTTCTCCTCCTCTCTGCCTGGGTGTCTGGATCTGTTGTAACATGTTATCTAATGAGGGTCTAGAGAGACACACACACACACACACGCGCGCGCGCGCACACACACACACACACACACACACACACACACACACACAGTCCTCCTAAGTCCTGTCCCAGTGTGTAAGTAGTACAGAGGCTGCTGCTATTTTTGCATGTGATAAGATAAATTATAGATTTTTTTTTCTATGTGTATTTTAAGGTTGTTTAAGTTGTCTTTATTCCACTACATGAACATTTTATAAAATAGTTGTATTTCAATTAGGTGGAGCTATAAATAGTACAAAGGCATTAGTAAACTATTAGTTTAAATCTAATATACACCATTGGTTTAAATTTAATATACACAATCCATACATTCCAAAATGCAGGAGGGACAAAATGCTCTCTACCTGGACTTCCCTCTTAAGTTATAACTGTAATCACTTGTGATGAAACAACTTTCTTATCAATTAAATAGTTCAATACAAGTGACGCCAATCATATATTAAGAGGGAAGTCCAGGTAGAGAGCATTTTGTCCCTCCTGGAATGGGTAATGTTGGGAGTTATGCACAATCTAATATACATCTTCCACCGGGGCCCCTTTGTCTTAAGTGCCCGGGGCACACCAAGGGCTTAATCCGGTCCTGTATAGGGGTGCAAGTTTACTTTGGGTAGGAGAAATAATAATAAATGTTGGCATTAAAATAATAAAAATTTTTTTATCATACAGTCAGAATAAATCCCAGTTAAGAATTGGCTCCAGGACTGCAGACTTGGAACCTTGATAAGGATAGATGGACTTCCTATCCCTGCATGACATTGCTGTTTTACGTCCAGTTAGTATGAAATTAAATACAATAATACAAATTGCTGAGACTTATTTGATTCTCTGATGAATCAGGAAGGTCTTTCCTATTTAAAAACGAACAGCTGTAAAATAGGAAATAAGACCGCTTCCAAGCAACGGGGACTTGTCCTTTCCCTGTGATTAAGAGTGCAAACCACTGGTAACCCTGCCCTCGGGAGACCTAGACAGATACAACCCAAGGTATTTTTTTCTGGGAATATTCAGATTATATTAAAGTATCCATTAGGAGATATTTATTTGTATTTCAGATCAACAAAATATGCATTTTCCTTGAGTTTGAGTGAACAATGTAAAAGAATAATCATATAACCGTAAACCCAAGCAAATGCATGATAATGAGCCTGACCCTAGAGGGTTAAACTTCTACTGTAATATGGAACGGGTTCACTACGGCTGGCCGGCGGTCGGGCTCCCGGCGACCAGCATACCGGCGCCGGGAGCCCGACCGCCGGCTTACCGACAGTGTGGCGAGCGCAAATGGGCCCCTTGCGGGCTCGCTGCGCTCGCCACGCTACGGGCACGGTGGCGCGCTACGCGCGCCACACTATTTTATTCTCCCTCTATGGGGGTCGTGGACCCCCACGAGGGAAAATAAGTGTCGGTATGCCGGCGGTCGGGCTCCCGGCGCCGGTATACTGAGCGCCGGGAGCCCGACCGCCGGCATACAGAAGACCACCCATATGGAACACATCATCCCAATTACAATAGATTAAATGCTAGTATGTAATATTTACTTCCTCAGAAATGTAATTTTCTGCTTTATCTCATTATGTTATTTAGTGGGTTTTTTTGTTTAGTTTTTTAATTAATAGAGAACATTTTTTTGAAGTTTGAACTGTTGTTTGAGCTGGACAATGGCACACTCTGTGAGGTAAATTTACTAAAGCTTCTAAATATGAAAAGTGGTGATGTTGCCCATAGCAACCAATCAGATTCTGTCTATTATTTTCTAGGATGCAATAGAGAAATCTTCGACAGAACCTGATTGGTTGCTATGGGCAACATCACCACTTTTCATATTTAGAAGCTTTTGTAAATGTACCCCTGTGACACCAGCTAGATCTCCAGCATTACACCCCGAGCATGTTACTCCTGTACCTCCTCAATTCATCCCCCTGTAGCTTCACTTGGCAGGTCTACCTGTCTGCTATTCCGTTATTATTACATACCTCCCAACTTTGGATTGTTGGGGGTCGCGACAAGCTGTGCCGGAGGTGTGGCCGGAAAGCGTGGGGCCTGAAGTGGAGGGGTAGGGCCTCAAGTGAGAGGGTGGGGACTCATGCTGCGACCCCTGTCTTCGTCATTTCAGGAGCGTGCAGGCGCTGCATGAGCGGCTGGGCAGTTCCGGCTCTACTCTTAGGGCACCTATTAAGTGATCACCGGCTGCTTTGCAAAGCAGAGCAGCTGTGATCACTGGCTCTCCCAACTATGAGGGGCGGGAAGGGGTCTGGGATCTCCATCATAGGATGGAAAATTCCTGGCCTCTGCAGCGGGCAGCTTGATAGGTGCCGCGTGCCACCCTCTGGGAAAGAGATCCGATGCTGTGTAGAGATGAGCGCCTGAAATTTTTCGGGTTTTGTGTTTTGGTTTTGGGTTCGGTTCCGCGGCCGTGTTTTGGGTTCGACCGCGTTTTGGCAAAACCTCACCGAATTTTTTTTGTCGGATTCGGGTGTGTTTTGGATTCGGGTGTTTTTTTCCAAAAACACTAAAAAACAGCTTAAATCATAGAATTTGGGGGTCATTTTGATCCCAAAGTATTATTAACCTCAAAAACCATAATTTACACTCATTTTCAGTCTATTCTGAATACCTCACACCTCACAATATTATTTTTAGTCCTAAAATTTGCACCGAGGTCGCTGTGTGAGTAAGATAAGCGACCCTAGTTGCCGACACAAACACCGGGCCCATCTAGGAGTGGCACTGCAGTGTCACGCAGGATGGCCCTTCCAAAAAACCCTCCCCAAACAGCACATGACGCAAAGAAAAAAAGAGGCGCAATGAGGTAGCTGTGTGAGTAAGATTAGCGACCCTAGTGGCCGACACAAACACCGGGCCCATCTAGGAGTGGCACTGCAGTGTCACGCAGGATGGCCCTTCCAAAAAACCCTCCCCAAACAGCACATGACGCAAAGAAAAAAAGAGGCGCAATGAGGTAGCTGTGTGAGTAAGATTAGCGACCCTAGTGGCCGACACAAACACCGGGCCCATCTAGGAGTGGCACTGCAGTGTCACGCAGGATGTCCCTTCCAAAAAACCCTCCCCAATCAGCACATGATGCAAAGAAAAAGAAAAGAAAAAAGAGGTGCAAGATGGAATTGTCCTTGGGCCCTCCCACCCACCCTTATGTTGTATAAACAAAACAGGACATGCACACTTTAACCAACCCATCATTTCAGTGACAGGGTCTGCCACACGACTGTGACTGATATGACGGGTTGGTTTGGACCCCCCCCAAAAAAGAAGCAATTAATCTCTCCTTGCACAAACTGGCTCTACAGAGGCAAGATGTCCACCTCATCTTCACCCTCCGATATATCACCGTGTACATCCCCCTCCTCACAGATTATCAATTCGTCCCCACTGGAATCCACCATCTCAGCTCCCTGTGTACTTTGTGGAGGCAATTGCTGCTGGTCAATGTCTCCGCGGAGGAATTGATTATAATTCATTTTAATGAACATCATCTTCTCCACATTTTCTGGATGTAACCTCGTACGCCGATTGCTGACAAGGTGAGCGGCGGCACTAAACACTCTTTCGGAGTACACACTTGTGGGAGGGCAACTTAGGTAGAATAAAGCCAGTTTGTGCAAGGGCCTCCAAATTGCCTCTTTTTCCTGCCAGTATAAGTACGGACTGTGTGACGTGCCTACTTGGATGCGGTCACTCATATAATCCTCCACCATTCTATCAATGTTGAGAGAATCATATGCAGTGACAGTAGACGACATGTCCGTAATCGTTGTCAGGTCCTTCAGTCCGGACCAGATGTCAGCATCAGCAGTCGCTCCAGACTGCCCTGCATCACCGCCAGCGGGTGGGCTCGGTATTCTGAGCCTTTTCCTCGCACCCCCAGTTGCGGGAAAATGTGAAGGAGGAGATGTTGACAGGTCGCGTTCCGCTTGACTTGACAATTTTGTCACCAGCAGGTCTTTCAACCCCAGCAGACCTGTGTCTGCCGGAAAGAGAGATCCAAGGTAGGCTTTAAATCTAGGATCGAGCACGGTGGCCAAAATGTAGTGCTCTGATTTCAACAGATTGACCACCCGTGAATCCTTGTTAAGCGAATTAAGGGCTGCATCCACAAGTCCCACATGCCTAGCGGAATCGCTCCGTGTTAGCTCCTCCTTCAATGCCTCCAGCTTCTTCTGCAAAAGCCTGATGAGGGGAATGACCTGACTCAGGCTGGCAGTGTCTGAACTGACTTCACGTGTGGCAAGTTCAAAGGGCATCAGAACCTTGCACAACGTTGAAATCATTCTCCACTGCACTTGAGACAGGTGCATTCCACCTACTATATCGTGCTCAATTGTATAGGCTTGAATGGCCTTTTGCTGCTCCTCCAACCTCTGAAGCATATAGAGGGTTGAATTCCACCTCGTTACCACTTCTTGCTTCAGATGATGGCAGGGCAGGTTCAGTAGTTTTTGGTGGTGCTCCAGTCTTCTGTACGTGGTGCCTGTACGCCGAAAGTGTCCCGCAATTTTTCTGGCCACCGACAGCATCTCTTGCACGCCCCTGTCGTTTTTTAAAAAATTCTGCACCACCAAATTCAAGGTATGTGCAAAACATGGGACGTGCTGGAATTTGCCCATATTTAATGCACACACAATATTGCTGGCGTTGTCCGATGCCACAAATCCACAGGAGAGTCCAATTGGGGTAAGCCATTCCGCGATGATCTTCCTCAGTTGCCGTAAGAGGTTTTCAGCTGTGTGCGTATTCTGGAAAGCGGTGATACAAAGCGTAGCCTGCCTAGGAAAGAGTTGGCGTTTGCGAGATGCTGCTACTGGTGCCGCCGCTGCTGTTCTTGCGGCGGGAGTCCATACATCTACCCAGTGGGCTGTCACAGTCATATAGTCCTGACCCTGCCCTGCTCCACTTGTCCACATGTCCGTGGTTAAGTGGACATTGGGTACAACTGCATTTTTTAGGACACTGGTGAGTCTTTTTCTGACGTCCGTGTACATTCTCGGTATCGCCTGCCTAGAGAAGTGGAACCTAGATGGTATTTGGTAACGGGGGCACACTGCCTCAATAAATTGTCTAGTTCCCTGTGAACTAACGGCGGATACCGGACGCACGTCTAACACCAACATAGTTGTCAAGGACTCAGTTATCCGCTTTGCAGTAGGATGACTGCTGTGATATTTCATCTTCCTCGCAAAGGACTGTTGAACAGTCAATTGCTTACTGGAAGTAGTACAAGTGGGCTTACGACTTCCCCTCTGGGATGACCATCGACTCCCAGTGGCAACAACAGCAGCGCCAGCAGCAGTAGGCGTTACACGCAAGGATGCATCGGAGGAATCCCAGGCAGGAGAGGACTCGTCAGAATTGCCAGTGACATGGCCTGCAGGACTATTGGCATTCCTGGGGAAGGAGGAAATTGACACTGAGGGAGTTGGTGGGGTGGTTTGCGTGAGCTTGGTTACAAGAGGAAGGGATTTACTGGTCAGTGGACTGCTTCCGCTGTCACCCAAAGTTTTTGAACTTGTCACTGACTTATTATGAATGCGCTGCAGGTGACGTATAAGGGAGGATGTTCCGAGGTGGTTAACGTCCTTACCCCTACTTATTACAGCTTGACAAAGGGAACACACGGCTTGACACCTGTTGTCCGCATTTCTGGTGAAATACCTCCACACCGAAGAGCTGATTTTTTTGGTATTTTCACCTGGCATGTCAACGGCCATATTCCTCCCACGGACAACAGGTGTCTCCCCGGGTGCCTGACTTAAACAAACCACCTCACCATCAGAATCCTCCTGGTCAATTTCCTCCCCAGCGCCAGCAACACCCATATCCTCCTCATCCTGGTGTACTTCAACACTGACATCTTCAATCTGACTATCAGGAACTGGACTGCGGGTGCTCCTTCCAGCACTTGCAGGGGGCGTGCAAATGGTGGAAGGCGCATGCTCTTCACGTCCAGTGTTGGGAAGGTCAGGCATCGCAACCGACACAATTGGACTCTCCTTGTGGATTTGGGATTTCAAAGAACGCACAGTTCTTTGCGGTGCTTTTGCCAGCTTGAGTCTTTTCAGTTTTCTAGCGAGAGGCTGAGTGCTTCCATCCTCATGTGAAGCTGAACCACTAGCCATGAACATAGGCCAGGGCCTCAGCCGTTCCTTGCCACTCCGTGTGGTAAATGGCATATTGGCAAGTTTACGCTTCTCCTCCGACAATTTTATTTTAGGTTTTGGAGTCCTTTTTTTACTGATATTTGGTGTTTTGGTTTTGACATGCTCTGTACTATGCCATTGGGCATCGGCCTTGGCAGACGACGTTGCTGGCATTTCATCGTCTCGGCCATGACTAGTGGCAGCAGCTTCAGCACGAGGTGGAAGTGGATCTTGATCTTTCCCTAATTTTGGAACCTCAACATTTTTGTTCTCCATATTTTAATAGGCACAACTAAAAGGCACCTCAGGTAAACAATGGAGATGGATGGATTGGATACTAGTATACAATTATGGACGGGCTGCCGAGTGCCGACACAGAGGTAGCCACAGCCGTGAACTACCGCACTGTACTGTGTCTGCTGCTAATATATAGACTGGTTGATAAAGAGATAGTATACTCGTAACTAGTATGTATGTATAAAGAAAGAAAAAAAAACCACGGTTAGGTGGTATATACAATTATGGACGGGCTGCCGAGTGCCGACACAGAGGTAGCCACAGCCGTGAACTACCGCACTGTACTGTGTCTGCTGCTAATATATAGACTGGTTGATAAAGAGATAGTATACTCGTAACTAGTATGTATGTATAAAGAAAGAAAAAAAAACCACGGTTAGGTGGTATATACAATTATGGACGGGCTGCCGAGTGCCGACACAGAGGTAGCCACAGCCGTGAACTACCGCACTGTACTGTGTCTGCTGCTAATATATAGACTGGTTGATAAAGAGATAGTATACTCGTAACTAGTATGTATGTATAAAGAAAGAAAAAAAAACCACGGTTAGGTGGTATATACAATTATGGACGGGCTGCCGAGTGCCGACACAGAGGTAGCCACAGCCGTGAACTACCGCACTGTACTGTGTCTGCTGCTAATATATAGACTGGTTGATAAAGAGATAGTATACTCGTAACTAGTATGTATGTATAAAGAAAGAAAAAAAAACCACGGTTAGGTGGTATATACAATTATGGACGGGCTGCCGAGTGCCGACACAGAGGTAGCCACAGCCGTGAACTACCGCACTGTACTGTGTCTGCTGCTAATATATAGACTGGTTGATAAAGAGATAGTATACTCGTAACTAGTATGTATGTATAAAGAAAGAAAAAAAAACCACGGTTAGGTGGTATATACAATTATGGATGGGCTGCCGAGTGCCGACACAGAGGTAGCCACAGCCGTGAACTACCGCACTGTACTGTGTCTGCTGCTAATATATAGACTGGTTGATAAAGAGATAGTATACTCGTAACTAGTATGTATGTATAAAGAAAGAAAAAAAAACCACGGTTAGGTGGTATATACAATTATGGACGGGCTGCCGAGTGCCGACACAGAGGTAGCCACAGCCGTGAACTACCGCACTGTACTGTGTCTGCTGCTAATATATAGACTGGTTGATAAAGAGATAGTATACTCGTAACTTTTATGTATGTATAAAGAAAGAAAAAAAAACCACGGTTAGGTGGTATATACAATTATGGACGGGCTGCCGAGTGCCGACACAGAGGTAGCCACAGCCGTGAACTACCGCACTGTACTGTGTCTGCTGCTAATATATAGACTGGTTGATAAAGAGATAGTATACTCGTAACTAGTATGTTTGTATAAAGAAAGAAAAAAAAACCACGGTTAGGTCACTGGTATATACAATTATGGACGGGCTGCCGAGTGCCGACACAGAGGTAGCCACAGCCGTGAACTACCGCACTGTACTGTGTCTGCTGCTAATATAGACTGGTTGATAAAGAGATAGTATACTACTAATATTATATACTGGTGGTCAGGTCACTGGTCACTAGTCACACTGGCAGTGGCACTCCTGCAGCAAAAGTGTGCACTGTTTAATTTTAATATAATATTATGTACTCCTGGCTCCTGCTATAACCTATAACTGGCACTGCAGTAGTGCTCCCCAGTCTCCCCCACAATTATAAGCTGTGTGAGCTGAGCAGTCAGACAGATATATAATATTATATATAGATAATAGATGATGCAGCACACTGGCCTGAGCCTGAGCAGTGCACACAGATATGGTATGTGACTGAGTCACTGTGTGCTGTGTATCGCTTTTTTCAGGCAGAGAACGGATTATACATAAAAGTGGTGGTCACTGGTCACTATCAGCAAAACTCTGCACTGTACACTACTGAGTACTCCTAATGCTCCCCAAAATTAGTAAATCAAGTGTCTCTCTAATCTATTCTAATTCTAAACGGAGAGGACGCCAGCCACGTCCTCTCCCTATCAATCTCAATGCACGTGTGAAAATGGCGGCGACGCGCGGCTCCTTATATAGAATCCGAGTCTCGCGATAGAATCCGAGCCTCGCGAGAATCCGACAGCGTCATGATGACGTTCGGGCGCGCTCGGGTTAACCGAGCAAGGCGGGAAGATCCGAGTCGCTCGGACCCGTGAAAAAAAACATGAAGTTCTGGCGGGTTCGGATTCAGAGAAACCGAACCCGCTCATCTCTAATGCTGTGTTCTAGGACATACCTCCCAACTGTCCCGATTTTGGCGGGACAGTCCCGTTTTTCACAGTCTGCCCCGCTGTCCCACCCGCGGGTCGCAGTTTCCCGCGGGTGGGGGGGGGCAGCTAGGAGATCCCCCCTGTCACTCACTGTTCTGATCAGAGCAGCGGTGAATAGATACTGTGCGCATGCGCACAGCATCTATTCCTGGCAGAGAGGGACAGGGGTCATGGCCAGCAGCTCACTGAGCGCTGTCCATGCCCCCATAATGCCAAAAACGGGGGGCGTGGTTTGCGATAGCGGCATTTGTCATGAGGCTACGCCCTTAACCGATAGGCCACACCCCTTATGGATAGACCACACCCCCAAATTATGCACGCGCCAAAGCCGCGCGTTGCTGTCCATCCTTCTGTGGAGGCAAAGTTGGGAGGTATATCCTATGACACAGGTCTGATCACTACTGCAGCAAGAGGCACCAGCAGGTAATAGACGCCTCCTGATGCATTACCATACAGCGCTATCACTGCTGCTTCAAAGAAAGCAAATCCAGCCGCACCTGAAGGAGCCTCAGTGTGTGTGTGTGTGTGTGTGTGTGTGTGTGTGTGTGTGTGTGTGTGTGTTGGAGGGGGGGGGAGGGTGTGTGTAGTTCTGAGTGTATGTGTGGGGAGTGGGCAGTCTGCAGTCTGAAAGTCTGTGGGGGAGGGACAGTCTACAGTCCAAGTGGGGGGGATTGTGCAGTCTGCAGTCCAATTTGGGGATACACCTACACTTACAGCATACATATGAGGCACAGCACAGGGCTAGTCTGACCCGCTTGCCAGGCCCTCCCCTCGCAGAGGTGCAAAAGCATCGCACGGCGCACCCTGTGGAGGTAGGTGGCTACCTGACATGTTTTGGGTTGCAGCGGCTGTGTGTGGTTACGCAGCTACTGTGGCCCGTCACAGCAATGGTCCGGACACACCTGCGTAGCCGGACTGCGCCACCAAATGTCGCCGACACCCCCCAACACCGCACCCACGATCGCCACGCGACTGCCTGTCAATCAGGCAGAGTCGATCGCACCAGCTTTTGCATCTCACTGTGTCGCATGCACAGTACGGCCGCTGCGCGTGCACACACCACATAGGGCTTCAGCCTACGATCGCTGCCGCTGCTGCGACCAGGTCTGAATTAGATTGTAAGCTGTAATGGGACAGGAATATATATAGAAACTATACTACTGTTTTATTTTACACTTTAAATGAAGATTTACAATAGAGTATAGTTTACAATCGTTCCATCGCAGAACACTGATCAGGCTCCTGACATTTCTAGAGAACACCCCTGACTGAGGCATATTGTGACAGTAGTACAGTAACTGAACGGAAGCTCTGTTGCAGCCTGTGGCAGTGTGACCTTCATTAATATGTAGAGATACATTGCAGTTACATTGTCAGCATGCATCGTACATTTGTACTTAGGGAAAGTAATCTTGATATGAAGCATCAAGGAAAGTTGCTATTAATAGATATATGATTGTGAGAGAAGCAGCACAACTGGATGCTCAGGGTGTCTTCTTAGAATGTATGTGTGCAAGACATAGCCATCAATTATACATGCTTCATTTTATTCTACAATATATTAGCACTATACAAACATGTTGCATAATGACCATACCTTTAATGTAATATTTATTAATATTACCACTAGAGATGAGCGGGTTCGGTTTCTTTGAATCCGAACCCGCACGAACTTCACTTTTTTTTTCACGGGTCCGAGCGACTCGGATCTTCCCGCCTTGCTCGGTTAACCCGAGCGCGCCCGAACGTCATCATGACGCTGTCGGATTCTCGCGAGACTCGGATTCTATATAAGGAGCCGCGCGTCGCCGCCATTTTCACACGTGCATTGAGATTGATAGGGAGAGGACGTGGCTGGCGTCCTCTCCATTTAGATTAGATTTAGAAGAGAGAGAGAGAGAGAGAGATTGCTGTGATACTGTAGTTTAGAAGAGAGTGCAGACAGAGTTTAGTGACTGACGACCACAGTGACCAGTGACCACCAGAGACAGTGCAGTTGTTTGTTTTATTTAATATATCCGTTCTCTGCCTGAAAAAAACGATACACAGTCACACAGTGACTCAGTCTGTGTGCACTGCTCAGCCCAGTGTGCTGCACATCAATGTATTGTATATAAAGCTTATAATTGTGGGGGAGACTGGGGAGCACTGCAGGTTGTTATAGCAGGAGCCAGGAGTACATGATAAATAATATTATATTAAAATTAAACAGTGCACACTTTTGCTGCAGGAGTGCCACTGCCAGTGTGACTAGTGGTGACCAGTGCCTGACCACCAGTATATTAGTAGTATTGTATACTATCTCTTTATCAACCAGTCTATATTAGCAGCAGACACAGTACAGTGCGGTAGTTCACGGCTGTGGCTACCTCAGTGTCGGCACTCGGCAGGCAGTCCGTCCATCCATAATTGTATTATATACCACCTAACCGTGGTTTTTTTTTTCTTTCTTTATACCGTCGTCATAGTCATACTAGTTGTTACGAGTATACTACTATCTCTTTATCAACCAGTGTACAGTGCGGTAGTTCACGGCTGTGGCTACCTCTGTGTCGGAACTCGGCAGGCAGTCCGTCCATCCATAATTGTATTATAATATATACCACCTAACCGTGGTTTTTTTTTCGTTCTTTATACCGTCGTCATACTAGTTGTTACGAGTATACTACTATCTCTTTATCAACCAGTGTACAGTGCGGTAGTTCACGGCTGTGGCTACCTCTGTGTCGGAACTCGGCAGGCAGTCCGTCCATCCATAATTGTATTATAATATATACCACCTAACCGTGGTTTTTTTTTCGTTCTTTATACCGTCGTCATACTAGTTGTTACGAGTATACTACTATCTCTTTATCAACCAGTGTACAGTGCGGTAGTTCACGGCTGTGGCTACCTCTGTGTCGGCACTCGGCAGGCAGTCCGTCCAACCATAATTGTATTATATACCACCTAACCGTGGTTTTTTTTTCATTCTTTATACCGTCGTCATACTAGTTGTTACGAGTATACTACTATCTCTTTATCAACCAGTGTACAGTGCGGTAGTTCACGGCTGTGGCTACCTCTGTGTCGGCACTCGGCAGGCAGTCCGTCCAACCATAATTGTATTATATACCACCTAACCGTGGTTTTTTTTTCATTCTTTATACCGTCGTCATACTAGTTGTTACGAGTATACTACTATCTCTTTATCAACCAGTGTACAGTGCGGTAGTTCACGGCTGTGGCTACCTCTGTGTCGGCACTCGGCAGCCCGTCCATAATTGTATATACCAGTGACCTAACCGTGGTTTTTTTTTCTTTCTTTATACATACATACTAGTTACGAGTATACTATCTCTTTATCAACCAGTCTATATATTAGCAGCAGACACAGTACAGTGCGGTAGTTCACGGCTGTGGCTACCTCTGTGTCGGCACTCGGCAGCCCGTCCATAATTGTATATACCACCTAACCGTGGTTTTTTTTTCTTTCTTTATACATACATACTAGTTACGAGTATACTATCTCTTTATCAACCAGTCTATATATTAGCAGCAGACACAGTACAGTGGGTAGTTCACGGCTGTGGCTACCTCTGTGTCGGCACTCCGCAGCCCGTCCATAATTGTATATACCAGTGACCTAACCGTGGTTTTTTTTTCTTTCTTTATACATACATACTAGTTACGAGTATACTATCTCTTTATCAACCAGTCTATATATTAGCAGCAGACACAGTACAGTGCGGTAGTTCACGGCTGTGGCTACCTCTGTGTCGGCACTCGGCAGCCCGTCCATAATTGTATATACCAGTGACCTAACCGTGGTTTTTTTTTCTTTCTTTATACATACATACTAGTTACGAGTATACTATCTCTTTATCAACCAGTCTATATATTAGCAGCAGACACAGTACAGTGCGGTAGTTCACGGCTGTGGCTACCTCTGTGTCGGCACTCGGCAGCCCGTCCATAATTGTATATACCAGTGACCTAACCGTGGTTTTTTTTTCTTTCTTTATACATACATACTAGTTACGAGTATACTATCTCTTTATCAACCAGTCTATATATTAGCAGCAGACACAGTACAGTGCGGTAGTTCACGGCTGTGGCTACCTCTGTGTCGGCACTCGGCAGCCCGTCCATAATTGTATATACCACCTAACCGTGGTTTTTTTTTCTTTCTTTATACATACATACTAGTTACGAGTATACTATCTCTTTATCAACCAGTCTATATATTAGCAGCAGACACAGTACAGTGCGGTAGTTCACGGCTGTGGCTACCTCTGTGTCGGCACTCCGCAGCCCGTCCATAATTGTATATACCAGTGACCTAACCGTGGTTTTTTTTTCTTTCTTTATACATACATACTAGTTACGAGTATACTATCTCTTTATCAACCAGTCTATATATTAGCAGCAGACACAGTACAGTGCGGTAGTTCACGGCTGTGGCTACCTCTGTGTCGGCACTCGGCAGCCCGTCCATAATTGTATACTAGTATCCAATCCATCCATCTGCATTGTTTACCTGAGGTGCCTTTTAGTTGTGCCTATTAAAATATGGAGAACAAAAATGTTGAGGTTCCAAAATTAGGGAAAGATCAAGATCCACTTCCACCTCGTGCTGAAGCTGCCGCCACTAGTCATGGCCGAGACGATGAAATGCCAGCAACGTCGTCTGCCAAGGCCGATGCCCAATGGCATAGTACAGAGCATGTCAAAACCAAAACACCAAATATCAGTAAAAAAAGGACTCCAAAACCTAAAATAAAATTGTCGGAGGAGAAGCGTAAACTTGCCAATATGCCATTTACCACACGGAGTGGCAAGGAACGGCTGAGGCCCTGGCCTATGTTCATGGCTAGTGGTTCAGCTTCACATGAGGATGGAAGCACTCAGCCTCTCGCTAGAAAACTGAAAAGACTCAAGCTGGCAAAAGCACCGCAAAGAACTGTGCGTTCTTTGAAATCCCAAATCCACAAGGAGAGTCCAATTGTGTCGGTTGCGATGCCTGACCTTCCCAACACTGGACGTGAAGAGCATGCGCCTTCCACCATTTGCACGCCCCCTGCAAGTGCTGGAAGGAGCACCCGCAGTCCAGTTCCTGATAGTCAGATTGAAGATGTCAGTGTTGAAGTACACCAGGATGAGGAGGATATGGGTGTTGCTGGCGCTGGGGAGGAAATTGACCAGGAGGATTCTGATGGTGAGGTGGTTTGTTTAAGTCAGGCACCCGGGGAGACACCTGTTGTCCGTGGGAGGAATATGGCCGTTGACATGCCAGGTGAAAATACCAAAAAAATCAGCTCTTCGGTGTGGAGGTATTTCACCAGAAATGCGGACAACAGGTGTCAAGCCGTGTGTTCCCTTTGTCAAGCTGTAATAAGTAGGGGTAAGGACGTTAACCACCTCGGAACATCCTCCCTTATACGTCACCTGCAGCGCATTCATAATAAGTCAGTGACAAGTTCAAAAACTTTGGGTGACAGCGGAAGCAGTCCACTGACCAGTAAATCCCTTCCTCTTGTAACCAAGCTCACGCAAACCACCCCACCAACTCCCTCAGTGTCAATTTCCTCCTTCCCCAGGAATGCCAATAGTCCTGCAGGCCATGTCACTGGCAAGTCTGACGAGTCCTCTCCTGCCTGGGATTCCTCCGATGCATCCTTGCGTGTAACGCCTACTGCTGCTGGCGCTGCTGTTGTTGCCGCTGGGAGTCGATGGTCATCCCAGAGGGGAAGTCGTAAGCCCACTTGTACTACTTCCAGTAAGCAATTGACTGTTCAACAGTCCTTTGCGAGGAAGATGAAATATCACAGCAGTCATCCTACTGCAAAGCGGATAACTGAGTCCTTGACAACTATGTTGGTGTTAGACGTGCGTCCGGTATCCGCCGTTAGTTCACAGGGAACTAGACAATTTATTGAGGCAGTGTGCCCCCGTTACCAAATACCATCTAGGTTCCACTTCTCTAGGCAGGCGATACCGAGAATGTACACGGACGTCAGAAAAAGACTCACCAGTCTCCTAAAAAATGCAGTTGTACCCAATGTCCACTTAACCACGGACATGTGGACAAGTGGAGCAGGGCAGGGTCAGGACTATATGACTGTGACAGCCCACTGGGTAGATGTATGGACTCCCGCCGCAAGAACAGCAGCGGCGGCACCAGTAGCAGCATCTCGCAAACGCCAACTCTTTCCTAGGCAGGCTACGCTTTGTATCACCGCTTTCCAGAATACGCACACAGCTGAAAACCTCTTACGGCAACTGAGGAAGATCATCGCGGAATGGCTTACCCCAATTGGACTCTCCTGTGGATTTGTGGCATCGGACAACGCCAGCAATATTGTGTGTGCATTAAATATGGGCAAATTCCAGCACGTCCCATGTTTTGCACATACCTTGAATTTGGTGGTGCAGAATTTTTTTAAAAACGACAGGGGCGTGCAAGAGATGCTGTCGGTGGCCAGAAAAATTGCGGGACACTTTCGGCGTACAGGCACCACGTACAGAAGACTGGAGCACCACCAAAAACTACTGAACCTGCCCTGCCATCATCTGAAGCAAGAAGTGGTAACGAGGTGGAATTCAACCCTCTATATGCTTCAGAGGTTGGAGGAGCAGCAAAAGGCCATTCAAGCCTATACAATTGAGCACGATATAGGAGATGGAATGCACCTGTCTCAAGTGCAGTGGAGAATGATTTCAACGTTGTGCAAGGTTCTGATGCCCTTTGAACTTGCCACACGTGAAGTCAGTTCAGACACTGCCAGCCTGAGTCAGGTCATTCCCCTCATCAGGCTTTTGCAGAAGAAGCTGGAGGCATTGAAGAAGGAGCTAAAAGGGAGCGATTCCGCTAGGCATGTGGGACTTGTGGATGCAGCCCTTAATTCGCTTAACAAGGATTCACGGGTGGTCAATCTGTTGAAATCAGAGCACTACATTTTGGCCACCGTGCTCGATCCTAGATTTAAAGCCTACCTTGGATCTCTCTTTCCGGCAGACACAGGTCTGCTGGGGTTGAAAGACCTGCTGGTGACAAAATTGTCAAGTCAAGCGGAACGCGACCTGTCAACATCTCCTCCTTCACATTCTCCCGCAACTGGGGGTGCGAGGAAAAGGCTCAGAATTCCGAGCCCACCCGCTGGCGGTGATGCAGGGCAGTCTGGAGCGACTGCTGATGCTGACATCTGGTCCGGACTGAAGGACCTGACAACGATTACGGACATGTCGTCTACTGTCACTGCATATGATTCTCTCAACATTGATAGAATGGTGGAGGATTATATGAGTGACCGCATCCAAGTAGGCACGTCACACAGTCCGTACTTATACTGGCAGGAAAAAGAGGCAATTTGGAGGCCCTTGCACAAACTGGCTTTATTCTACCTAAGTTGCCCTCCCACAAGTGTGTACTCCGAAAGAGTGTTTAGTGCCGCCGCTCACCTTGTCAGCAATCGGCGTACGAGGTTACATCCAGAAAATGTGGAGAAGATGATGTTCATTAAAATGAATTATAATCAATTCCTCCGCGGAGACATTGACCAGCAGCAATTGCCTCCACAAAGTACACAGGGAGCTGAGATGGTGGATTCCAGTGGGGACGAATTGATAATCTGTGAGGAGGGGGATGTACACGGTGATATATCGGAGGGTGAAGATGAGGTGGACATCTTGCCTCTGTAGAGCCAGTTTGTGCAAGGAGAGATTAATTGCTTCTTTTTTTGGGGGGGTCCAAACCAACCCGTCATATCAGTCACAGTCGTGTGGCAGACCCTGTCACTGAAATGATGGGTTGGTTAAAGTGTGCATGTCCTGTTTTGTTTATACAACATAAGGGTGGGTGGGAGGGCCCAAGGATAATTCCATCTTGCACCTCTTTTTTCTTTTCTTTTTCTTTGCATCATGTGCTGATTGGGGAGGGTTTTTTGGAAGGGACATCCTGCGTGACACTGCAGTGCCACTCCTAAATGGGCCCGGTGTTTGTGTCGGCCACTAGGGTCGCTAATCTTACTCACACAGTCAGCTACCTCATTGCGCCTCTTTTTTTCTTTGCGTCATGTGCTGTTTGGGGAGGGTTTTTTGGAAGGGCCATCCTGCGTGACACTGCAGTGCCACTCCTAGATGGGCCCGGTGTTTGTGTCGGCCACTAGGGTCGCTAATCTTACTCACACAGCTACCTCATTGCGCCTCTTTTTTTCTTTGCGTCATGTGCTGTTTGGGGAGGGTTTTTTGGAAGGGACATCCTGCGTGACACTGCAGTGCCACTCCTAGATGGGCCCGGTGTTTGTGTCGGCCACTAGGGTCGCTAATCTTACTCACACAGTCAGCTACCTCATTGCGCCTCTTTTTTTCTTTGCGTCATGTGCTGTTTGGGGAGGGTTTTTTGGAAGGGCCATCCTGCGTGACACTGCAGTGCCACTCCTAGATGGGCCCGGTGTTTGTGTCGGCCACTAGGGTCGCTAATCTTACTCACACAGTCAGCTACCTCATTGCGCCTCTTTTTTTCTTTGCGTCATGTGCTGTTTGGGGAGGGTTTTTTGGAAGGGCCATCCTGCGTGACACTGCAGTGCCACTCCTAGATGGGCCCGGTGTTTGTGTCGGCCACTAGGGTCGCTAATCTTACTCACACAGCTACCTCATTGCGCCTCTTTTTTTCTTTGCGTCATGTGCTGTTTGGGGAGGGTTTTTTGGAAGGGACATCCTGCGTGACACTGCAGTGCCACTCCTAGATGGGCCCGGTGTTTGTGTCGGCCACTAGGGTCGCTTATCTTACTCACACAGCGACCTCGGTGCAAATTTTAGGACTAAAAATAATATTGTGAGGTGTGAGGTATTCAGAATAGACTGAAAATGAGTGTAAATTATGGTTTTTGAGGTTAATAATACTTTGGGATCAAAATGACCCCCAAATTCTATGATTTAAGCTGTTTTTTAGTGTTTTTGGAAAAAAACACCCGAATCCAAAACACACCCGAATCCGACAAAAATAATTCGGTGAGGTTTTGCCAAAACGCGTTCGAACCCAAAACACGGCCGCGGAACCGAACCCAAAACCAAAACACAAAACCCGAAAAATTTCAGGCGCTCATCTCTAATTACCACACCACATTTTGGAGCTCATACATTGTATAATTATCCAGGGGATGTTATCTCATACTCATAAACAAGTTCTCACACCAGACTATGGAGTTCAAACTTTGTATATACTATAAACAATTAAAAAAAATATCACATCAGAATTTAATAATACATTTTAAAAATATAAATTTACTGAAAACCTCATATATTTATTACATGACATATTATTACATGGGCCCATGCAATGTGGGGAGCATTTAAAACTGCAGTGTGTGATTTGCAGCAGTGTGAGGTATTTATTTATATTACTGTATGTTACTCAGTGTGGGGGTATATTTCCCTGCAATATGTAGCTCTTAATGGGAGAAATAATGACTAGCAATAATTACTTATCCGCATGCAATATTTGTGTGGTGATAACGACTTATTTATTTGTTAACAGTTTCTTATATAGCGCAACATAATCCGTTCCGCTGTACAATTGTAACAACAGTAATAGCACAAAACTTGGTAATAACAGACAGACATAGGGGTCTATTCAATTAGTGTTGGAATTTCTGACAAGTCGGAAAAACTGCACTTTTCGACTTTTTTAGGTAGAATCTGGATTCGACCTATTCAATTCTAGTGCCATTTTTCTGACTTGCCGGAAATTCTGACTTGTCGGAAAACATGTGGATCAGTGGATTAGCTGCGGATCCACGTGTTCTGTCGAATTTGTAGGCGTTTCCAACAGGTTTTTGGCCCATTTTTCGACAATGCTGATTCGACTTAAAAATAAGTTGGATCGGCATTGTTGAATACGGGCCAAAACTTGTCGGAAATGCCGGCAAATTGAATCGAGAAGTATCGGATCCTCTCTGTAGGAGAGGATCCGACACTAATTGAATATACCTCATAGAGGTAGGAAGGCCCTGCTTGTGTTGTGTTGTCTACTTGTCATTTGCTGGGCAGAAGAATGGCTGTAACTTAACACTGTGCGATATACACACTCTGCAATATTTCAGTCAATATCGCTTATTTTCCCCCTTCTGAGCGATACTGACTAAAATATTGCACAGTGTGTATGCCGCAAATGACAGGCAATGTGCGTTCCCGGGGGTCGTTAACAACCCTCTCTGTCAGCCGTAAATGTAGGTAAATATTGGCTGCGTCGGCCAAAACTGCATGTACGGGATGGCCGTGGCGTGACGTCACTGAGCAATATCGTTTGCAGTATTGGTCCGTGTACACACTATGCTCATGGAGCATATCAGACCGTGGGGGGTATTCATTTGTTTAAAAAGTTAGTTGGCTGTCTGTTTTTTTCTATCTAATAGACAGGAAAAACTGGACACCAAACTGACTTTTCAAACAATTGAATTCCTCCCAGTGTGTACCCACCTTTACTGTGCAGGAACATGTTGATAATTTGTGGTGTAAGAGAATGGTGGTAATATGTGCAGGGAATAGTGGTAATATCCAATTCAAGAGAATGCTGACCAATTGCTGTGTAGGGGAACACTTTCTTTTGACGTGCCAGAGATTGGCTATTATTTGCTGTGCAAGAGAATGATTACCTTTTGCTGTGCAGCATATTCCGTTGTTCTTTACAATTGGAATCAACAGTGAAAAGACATAGAGGTAGGAAGGCCCTGCTTACAATCTATAGAAGAATAGCGGCCATTTGCTGTGAAGATGCATTAATGTACTTTTCTCTGCTGAAGTCTAAGAAAATATTCCTTATTTGCTGTACAGGAGAATGGCGGTGATCCACTGTGCTGGAGAATGGCAGTGAAATGCTGTGCAGAAGAATAGCGGTAATATGCTGTAAGGAGAATGGCGGTAATATGCTGTGCAGGAGAATGGTGGTGATATGCTGTGCAGGAGTGGTGGTGATATGCTGTGCAGGATAATGGTGGTGATATTGTGTGCAGGATAATGGTGGTGATATTGTGTGCAGGAGAATGGCGGTGATACGCTGTGCAGGAGAATGGCGGTGATACACTGTGCATGAGAATGGCAGTGATACACTGTGCTGGAGAATGGCAGTGATATGCTGTGCAGGAGAATGGTGATGATATGCTGTGCAGGAGAATGGCGGTGACACACTGTGCAGGAGAATTGCGGTGATACACTGTGCAGGAGAATGGCGGTGATATGCTGTGCAGGAGAATGGCGATGATACACTGTGCAGGAGAATGGCAGTGATATGCTGTGCAGGAGAATGGTGATGATATGCTGTGCAGGAGAATGGCGGTGATACACTGTGCAGGAGAATGGTGGTGACACACTGTGCTGGAGAATGGCAGTGATATGCTGTTCAGGAGAATGGCGGTGAAATGCTGTGCAGGAGAATGGGGATGATACACTGTGCAGGAGAATGGTGGTGATATTCTGTGCAGGAGAATGGAGGTGATATGCTGTGCAGGAGAATGGCGGTGATATACAGTGCAGGAGAATGGCGGTGATATGCTGTGCAGGAGAATGGCGGTGATATGCTGTGCAGGAGAATGGTGGTCATATGCTGTGCAGGAGAGTGGCGGTGATATACAGTACAGGAGAATGGTGGTGATATGCTGTGCAGGAGAATGGCGGTGGTATGCTATGCAGGAGAATGGCGGTGATATACTGTGCAGGAGAATGGTGGTGATATTGTGTGCAGGAGAATGGCGGTGATATGCTGTGCAGGAGAATGGCGGTGATATGCTGTGCAGGAGAATGGTGGTCATATGCTGTGCAGGAGAATGGCGGTGATATACAGTACAGGAGAATGGTGGTGATATGCTATGCAGGAGAATGGCGGTGATATACTGTGCAGGAGAATGGTGGTGATATTGTGTGCAGGAGAATGGCGGTGATATGCTGTGCAGGAGAATGGCGGTGATATGTTGTGCAGGATAATGGTGGTTATACACTCTGCTAGAGAATGGCAGTGATACACTGCTGGAGAATGGCAGTGATATGCTGTGCAGGAGAATGTCGGTGATACACTGTGCAGGAGAATGGCAGTGATACACTGTGCAGGAGAATGTCGGTGATACACTGTGCAGGAGAATGGCAGTGATATGCTGTGCAGAAGAATGGTGATGATACGCTGTGCAGGAGAATGGCGGTGATACACTGTGCAGGAGAATGGTGGTAAAACACTGTGCAGGAGAATGGCAGTGATATCCTGCACAGGAGAAGGGTGGTGATATGCTGTTCAGTAGAATGGCGGTGATATGCTGTTCAGGAGAATGACAGCTATATGCTGGGCAGGAGAATGGCGGTGATATGCTGTGCATGAGAATGGCAGTGATGTCCTGCACAGGAGAAGGGTGGTGATATGCTGTTCAGGAGAATGGCGGTGATATGCTGTTCAGGAGAATGACAGCGATATGCTGTGCAGGAGAATGGTGGCGATATGCTGTGCAGGAGAATTGCAGGAGAATGGTGGTGATATGCTGTTCAGGAGAATTGCAGGAGAATGGTGGTGATATGCTATGCAGGAGAATGGTGGTGATATGCTGTGCAGGAGAATGGTGGTGATATGCTGCGCAGGAGAATGGTAGTGATATGTTGCGCAGGAGAATGGTGGTGATATGCTGCGCAGGAGAATGGCGGTGATATACTGGGCAGGAGAATGGTGGTGATATGCTGCACAGGAGAATGGCAGTGATATGCTGTGCAGGAGAATGGTGGTAATATGCTGTGCAGGAGAATGGTGGTGATATGCTGCGCAGGAGAATGGTGGTGATATGCTGCGCAGGAGAATGGCGGTGATATACTGGGCAGGAGAATGGTGGTGATATGCTGCACAGGAGAATGGCAGTGATATGCTGTGCAGGAGAATGGTGGTGATATGCTGTGCAGGAGAATGGCAGTGATATGCTGTGCAGGAGAATGGTGGTGATATGCTATGCAGGAGAATGGCGGTGATATGCTGTGCAGGAGAATGGTGGTGATATGCTGCGCAGGAGAATTGCAGTGATATGCTGTGCAGGAGAATGGCGGTGATATGCTGCGCAAGCAAATGGCGGTGATATGCTATTCAGAAGAATGGTGGTGATATGCTGCGTAGGAGAATGGTGGTGATATGCTGCGCAGGAGAATGGCGGTGATATACTTTGCATGAGAATGGCAGTGATATCCTGTGCAGGAGAATGGGAGGAAAATGGTGGTGATATGCCGTGCAGGAGAATGGCTATCTAAAAGAATACTGGTAATTTACTATGCAGGATATTGTAGGGTATTTGCTGTTTAAGGTAATGGTGTGCCTCTGTTATGTCGGGTTATTGGGGTCATGTTCTGTGCAATAAATGACTGACCATTTCTTTATAAACGTATACTGGTCAGTCCGACCGAAGGCTGAATATCTGAGGTCATATTAAACCACAAGAGGTTTTGAGGGTTGCCACTTTAAGGATGTGTTATGATTGTTTTTGTTTGTTATGACATGATTAGGGGTCAGCCAATGGTGGTCTAGTGGGGAGGAGAGTTTTGTTTGAAACTAGGCTGAGGCAGATTATCTGCCTCTTGGTTCCTTTTTTTCCCACCCTCCCACCCAGTTTGTGTGGTTGGTTAGTTGGTTCAGTGTGTGGCGGTAAAGAACGGTTGGTTGTTAAGTTTTTAGGCTTTAGTGGGTACGCTCTCCTTGCAGTGGGGTATGGCGTAAACCAATTGTCCTGGACGGGAAATGGTTACACCACCTGAACGGGTGGGTTGTGGAGTGGAGAGTTGAACACCAATGCTTGGTTTTGTGTGTGTGTTTGTTTTCCCTGTCCGTTCTTTAGTGCCGCCACCATTTTAAGGAAAAAATTAAAAATAGTACCTGTCAATAATAAATTTGACAAAGATTTTAAACGCCAGCACTCTTGTCTGCGTCTTTATTTTAGTTGTTAAGTTATACTGTAATAGGTAGTTGTGATTAAATACAGGTAAATGAGGTAACACGAAAAATACCCCGATAGTGGGTTTATTTGCTGTGCAGGAGAATGACTCCCATCTGCTATGAAGGATAATGGCAGTTATTTGCTGTGAAAGAGACTGGTGGTCATAGTTAGATATCCAATGCTATATAATGTTTTTCTGTGCATACTGTATATGCTTATTTTGAGGGGGGAGCATATATTTTGTTAATAGAATTCAGATTTAGATGAGTATTCACCCAATTCCTAGAGCAGTGGATTTGGTACATCCCTACACTTATTTTTCAGGAGCTATTGGCATAGTGATTATCTGCATATTGTTGGGCAGTTCCAAGCTACGGAACACTCCTGACGTGTGTCCTTTTCCCCATCACTGTGAAATTGCTCCAGGGAATAGTGTGCAGGTAGTAAGAGCACCTAGTAGGTCAAATGCAACATTCCACAACGTTGTTCCTTCGAGGCTGTATTGATTGAATAGAGCACTGTTACAGTGTAGAGGATCGTCATTCATCATAGTACAGTGCTTCTCAAAGATGATTTTCCATCTCACAGGTTTTCCATTGCCTATTTAGGTCACTAGAAGTGACTATTACGCTTTAACAGATAATTTCGGATATAGATTTAAAGGAACATTTTATTTAAATACTAATTAGAATCCTTGTAAAAACAGCATTGCTTCCCTGAACTTATTTTAAAGGTCATAGCTTGGGGTAACATCAGTTTAGATTAGAGATGAGCGCCTGAAATTTTTCGGGTTTTGTGTTTTGGTTTTGGGTTCGGTTCCGCGGCCGTGTTTTGGGTTCGAACGCGTTTTGGCAAAACCTCACCGAATTATTTTTGTCGGATTCGGGTGTGTTTTGGATTCGGGTGTTTTTTTCAAAAAACCCTAAAAAACAGCTTAAATCATAGAATTTGGGGGTAATTTTGATCCCAAAGTATTATTAACCTCAAAAAACATAATTTACACTCATTTTCAGCCTATTCTGAACACATCACACCTCACAATATTATTTTTAGTCCTAAAATTTGCACCGAGGTCGCTGTGTGAGTAAGATAAGCGACCCTAGTGGCCGACACAAACACCGGGCCCATCTAGGAGTGGCACTGCAGTGTCACGCAGGATGTCCCTTCCAAAAAACCCTCCCCAAACAGCACATGACGCAAAGAAAAAAAGAGGCGCAATGAGGTAGCTGACTGTGTGAGAAAGATAAGCGACCCTAGTGGCCGACACAAACACCGGGCCCATCTAGGAGTGGCACTGCAGTGTCACGCAGGATGTCCCTTCCAAAAAACCCTCCCCAAACAGCACATGACGCAAAGAAAAAAAGAGGCGCAATGAGGTAGCTGTGTGAGAAAGATAAGCGACCCTAGTGGCCGACACAAACACCGGGCCCATCTAGGAGTGGCACTGCAGTGTCACGCAGGATGTCCCTTCCAAAAAACCCTCCCCAAACAGCACATGACGCAAAGAAAAAAAGAGGCGCAATGAGGTAGCTGTGTGAGTAAGATTAGCGACCCTAGTGGCCGACACAAACACCGGGCCCATCTAGGAGTGGCACTGCAGTGTCACGCAGGATGGCCCTTCCAAAAAACCCTCCCCAAACAGCACATGACGCAAAGAAAAAAAGAGGCGCAATGAGGTAGCTGACTGTGTGAGTAAGATTAGCGACCCTAGTGGCCGACACAAACACCGGGCACATCTAGGAGTGGCACTGCAGTGTCACGCAGGATGTCCCTTCCAAAAAACCCTCCCCAAACAGCACATGACGCAAAGAAAAAAAGAGGCGCAATGAGGTAGCTGTGTGAGTAAGATTAGCGACCCTAGTGGCCGACACAAACACCGGGCCCATCTAGGAGTGGCACTGCAGTGTCACGCAGGATGTCCCTTCCAAAAAACCCTCCCCAATCAGCACATGATGCAAAGAAAAAGAAAAGAAAAAAGAGGTGCAAGATGGAATTATCCTTGGGCCCTCCCACCCACCCTTATGTTGTATAAACAAAACAGGACATGCACACTTTAACCAACCCATCATTTCAGTGACAGGGTCTGCCACACGACTGTGACTGATATGACGGGTTGGTTTGGACCCCCCCCAAAAAAGAAGCAATTAATCTCTCCTTGCACAAACTGGCTCTACAGAGGCAAGATGTCCACCTCATCTTCACCCTCCGATATATCACCGTGTACATCCCCCTCCTCACAGATTATCAATTCGTCCCCACTGGAATCCACCATCTCAGCTCCCTGTGTACTTTGTGGAGGCAATTGCTGCTGGTCAATGTCTCCGCGGAGGAATTGATTATAATTCATTTTAATGAACATCATCTTCTCCACATTTTCTGGATGTAACCTCGTACGCCGATTGCTGACAAGGTGAGCGGCGGCACTAAACACTCTTTCGGAGTACACACTTGTGGGAGGGCAACTTAGGTAGAATAAAGCCAGTTTGTGCAAGGGCCTCCAAATTGCCTCTTTTTCCTGCCAGTATAAGTACGGACTGTGTGACGTGCCTACTTGGATGCGGTCACTCATATAATCCTCCACCATTCTATCAATGTTGAGAGAATCATATGCAGTGACAGTAGACGACATGTCCGTAATCGTTGTCAGGTCCTTCAGTCCGGACCAGATGTCAGCATCAGCAGTCGCTCCAGACTGCCCTGCATCACCGCCAGCGGGTGGGCTCGGAATTCTGAGCCTTTTCCTCGCACCCCCAGTTGCGGGAGAATGTGAAGGAGGAGATGTTGACAGGTCGCGTTCCGCTTGACTTGACAATTTTGTCACCAGCAGGTCTTTCAACCCCAGCAGACCTGTGTCTGCCGGAAAGAGAGATCCAAGGTAGGCTTTAAATCTAGGATCGAGCACGGTGGCCAAAATGTAGTGCTCTGATTTCAACAGATTGACCACCCGTGAATCCTTGTTAAGCGAATTAAGGGCTGCATCCACAAGTCCCACATGCCTAGCGGAATCGCTCCGTGTTAGCTCCTTCTTCAATGCCTCCAGCTTCTTCTGCAAAAGCCTGATGAGGGGAATGACCTGACTCAGGCTGGCAGTGTCTGAACTGACTTCACGTGTGGCAAGTTCAAAGGGCATCAGAACCTTGCACAACGTTGAAATCATTCTCCACTGCACTTGAGACAGGTGCATTCCATCTCCTATATCGTGCTCAATTGTATAGGCTTGAATGGCCTTTTGCTGCTCCTCCAACCTCTGAAGCATATAGAGGGTTGAATTCCACCTCGTTACCACTTCTTGCTTCAGATGATGGCAGGGCAGGTTCAGTAGTTTTTGGTGGTGCTCCAGTCTTCTGTACGTGGTGCCTGTACGCCGAAAGTGTCCCGCAATTTTTCTGGCCACCGACAGCATCTCTTGCACGCCCCTGTCGTTTTTTAAAAAATTCTGCACCACCAAATTCAAGGTATGTGCAAAACATGGGACGTGCTGGAATTTGCCCATATTTAATGCACACACAATATTGCTGGCGTTGTCCGATGCCACAAATCCACAGGAGAGTCCAATTGGGGTAAGCCATTCCGCGATGATCTTCCTCAGTTGCCGTAAGAGGTTTTCAGCTGTGTGCGTATTCTGGAAAGCGGTGATACAAAGCGTAGCCTGCCTAGGAAAGAGTTGGCGTTTGCGAGATGCTGCTACTGGTGCCGCCGCTGCTGTTCTTGCGGCGGGAGTCCATACATCTACCCAGTGGGCTGTCACAGTCATATAGTCCTGACCCTGCCCTGCTCCACTTGTCCACATGTCCGTGGTTAAGTGGACATTGGGTACAACTGCATTTTTTAGGACACTGGTGAGTCTTTTTCTGACGTCCGTGTACATTCTCGGTATCGCCTGCCTAGAGAAGTGGAACCTAGATGGTATTTGGTAACGGGGGCACACTGCCTCAATAAATTGTCTAGTTCCCTGTGAACTAACGGCGGATACCGGACGCACGTCTAACACCAACATAGTTGTCAAGGACTCAGTTATCCGCTTTGCAGTAGGATGACTGCTGTGATATTTCATCTTCCTCGCAAAGGACTGTTGAACAGTCAATTGCTTACTGGAAGTAGTACAAGTGGGCTTACGACTTCCCCTCTGGGATGACCATCGACTCCCAGCGGCAACAACAGCAGCGCCAGCAGCAGTAGGCGTTACACGCAAGGATGCATCGGAGGAATCCCAGGCAGGAGAGGACTCGTCAGAATTGCCAGTGACATGGCCTGCAGGACTATTGGCATTCCTGGGGAAGGAGGAAATTGACACTGAGGGAGTTGGTGGGGTGGTTTGCGTGAGCTTGGTTACAAGAGGAAGGGATTTACTGGTCAGTGGACTGCTTCCGCTGTCACCCAAAGTTTTTGAACTTGTCACTGACTTATTATGAATGCGCTGCAGGTGACGTATAAGGGAGGATGTTCCGAGGTGGTTAACGTCCTTACCCCTACTTATTACAGCTTGACAAAGGGAACACACGGCTTGACACCTGTTGTCCGCATTTCTGGTGAAATACCTCCACACCGAAGAGCTGATTTTTTTGGTATTTTCACCTGGCATGTCAACGGCCATATTCCTCCCACGGACAACAGGTGTCTCCCCGGGTGCCTGACTTAAACAAACCACCTCACCATCAGAATCCTCCTGGTCAATTTCCTCCCCAGCGCCAGCAACACCCATATCCTCCTCATCCTGGTGTACTTCAACACTGACATCTTCAATCTGACTATCAGGAACTGGACTGCGGGTGCTCCTTCCAGCACTTGCAGGGGGCATGCAAATAGTGGAAGGCGCATGCTCTTCACGTCCAGTGTTGGGAAGGTCAGGCATCGCAAACGACACAATTGGACTCTCCTTGTGGATTTGGGATTTCAAAGAACGCACAGTTCTTTGCGGTGCTTTTGCCAGCTTGAGTCTTTTCAGTTTTCTAGCGAGAGGCTGAGTGCTTCCATCCTCATGTGAAGCTGAACCACTAGCCATGAACATAGGCCAGGGCCTCAGCCGTTCCTTGCCACTCCGTGTGGTAAATGGCATATTGGCAAGTTTACGCTTCTCCTCCGACAATTTTATTTTAGGTTTTGGAGTCCTTTTTTTTCTGATATTTGGTGTTTTGGATTTGACATGCTCTGTACTATGACATTGGGCATCGGCCTTGGCAGACGACGTTGCTGGCATTTCATCGTCTCGGCCATGACTAGTGGCAGCAGCTTCAGCACGAGGTGGAAGTGGATCTTGATCTTTCCCTAATTTTGGAACCTCAACTTTTTTGTTCTCCATATTTTATAGGCAGAACTAAAAGGCACCTCAGGTAAACAATGGAGATGGATGGATTGGATACTAGTATACAATTATGGACGGACTGCCATGGTTAGGTGGTATAAAAAAACCACGGTTAGGTGGTATATATTATAATAATAATACAATTATGGATGGACGGACTGCCTGCCGACTGCCGACACAGAGGTAGCCACAGCCGTGAACTACCGCACTGTACACTGGTTGATAAAGAGATAGTAGTATACTCGTAACAACTAGTATGACACTATGACGACGGTATAAAGAATGAAAAAAAAACCACGGTTAGGTGGTATATATTATAATAATAATACAATTATGGATGGACGGACTGCCTGCCGACTGCCGACACAGAGGTAGCCACAGCCGTGAACTACCGCACTGTACACTGGTTGATAAAGAGATAGTAGTATACTCGTAACAACTAGTATGACACTATGACGACGGTATAAAGAATGAAAAAAAAACCACGGTTAGGTGGTATATATTATAATAATAATACAATTATGGATGGACGGACTGCCTGCCGACTGCCGACACAGAGGTGGCCACAGCCGTGAACTACCGCACTGTACACTGGTTAATAAAGAGATAGTAGTATACTCGTAACAACTAGTATGACACTATGACGACGGTATAAAGAATGAAAAAAAAAACCACGGTTAGGTGGTATATATTATAATAATAATACAATTATGGATGGACGGACTGCCTGCCGACTGCCGACACAGAGGTAGCCACAGCCGTGAACTACCGCACTGTACACTGGTTGATAAAGAGATAGTAGTATACTCGTAACAACTAGTATGACACTATGACGACGGTATAAAGAATGGAAAAAAAACCACGGTTAGGTGGTATATATTATAATAATAATACAATTATGGATGGACGGACTGCCTGCCGACTGCCGACACAGAGGTAGCCACAGCCGTGAACTACCGCACTGTACACTGGTTGATAAAGAGATAGTAGTATACTCGTAACAACTAGTATGACACTATGACGACGGTATAAAGAATGAAAAAAAAACCACGGTTAGGTGGTATATATTATAATAATAATACAATTATGGATGGACGGACTGCCTGCCGACTGCCGACACAGAGGTAGCCACAGCCGTGAACTACCGCACTGTACACTGGTTGATAAAGAGATAGTAGTATACTCGTAACAACTAGTATGACACTATGACGACGGTATAAAGAATGAAAAAAAAACCACGGTTAGGTGGTATATATTATAATAATAATACAATTATGGATGGACGGACTGCCTGCCGACTGCCGACACAGAGGTAGCCACAGCCGTGAACTACCGCACTGTACACTGGTTGATAAAGAGATAGTAGTATACTCGTAACAACTAGTATGACACTATGACGACGGTATAAAGAATGAAAAAAAAACCACGGTTAGGTGGTATATATTATAATAATAATACAATTATGGATGGACGGACTGCCTGCCGACTGCCGACACAGAGGTAGCCACAGCCGTGAACTACCGCACTGTACACTGGTTGATAAAGAGATAGTAGTATACTCGTAACAACTAGTATGACACTATGACGACGGTATAAAGAATGAAAAAAAAAACCACGGTTAGGTGGTATATATTATAATAATAATACAATTATGGATGGACGGACTGCCTGCCGACTGCCGACACAGAGGTAGCCACAGCCGTGAACTACCGCACTGTACACTGGTTGATAAAGAGATAGTAGTATACTCGTAACAACTAGTATGACACTATGACGACGGTATAAAGAATGGAAAAAAAACCACGGTTAGGTGGTATATATTATAATAATAATACAATTATGGATGGACGGACTGCCTGCCGACTGCCGACACAGAGGTAGCCACAGCCGTGAACTACCGCACTGTACACTGGTTGATAAAGAGATAGTAGTATACTCGTAACAACTAGTATGACACTATGACGACGGTATAAAGAATGAAAAAAAAACCACGGTTAGGTGGTATATATTATAATAATAATACAATTATGGATGGACGGACTGCCTGCCGACTGCCGACACAGAGGTAGCCACAGCCGTGAACTACCGCACTGTACACTGGTTGATAAAGAGATAGTAGTATACTCGTAACAACTAGTATGACACTATGACGGTATAAAGAATGAAAAAAAAACCACGGTTAGGTGGTATATATTATAATAATAATACAATTATGGATGGACGGACTGCCTGCCGACTGCCGACACAGAGGTAGCCACAGCCGTGAACTACCGCACTGTACACTGGTTGATAAAGAGATAGTAGTATACTCGTAACAACTAGTATGACACTATGACGACGGTATAAAGAATGGAAAAAAAACCACGGTTAGGTGGTATATATTATAATAATAATACAATTATGGATGGACGGACTGCCTGCCGACTGCCGACACAGAGGTAGCCACAGCCGTGAACTACCGCACTGTACACTGGTTGATAAAGAGATAGTAGTATACTCGTAACAACTAGTATGACACTATGACGGTATAAAGAAAGAAAAAAAAATACCACGGTTAGGTGGTATATATTGTAATACAATTATGGATGGACGGACTGCCTGCCGAGTTCCGACTGCCGACACAGAGGTAGCCACAGCCGTGAACTACCGCACTGTACTGTGTCTGCTGCTAATATAGACTGGTTGATAAAGAGATAGTATACAATACATACAACAATATACTACTATACTGGTGGTCAGGCACTGGTCACCACTAGTCACACTGGCAGTGGCACTCCTGCAGCAAAAGTGTGCACTGTTTAATTTTAAATTAATATAATATTATGTACTCCTTGGGGCTCCTGCTATAACAACCTGCAGTGCTCCCCAGTCTCCCCCACAATTATTATAAGCTTTGCCTTTTATACATTGATGTGCAGCACACTGGGCTGAGCTGAGTGCACACAGACTGAGTCACACTGTGTGACTGGCTGCTGCTGTGTATCGTTTTTTTTCAGGCAGAGAACGGATATAGCAGAGAACGGATATATATTAAAATAAATAAAAGTTAACTAACAACAACTGCACTGGTCACTGTGGTAAACTCTGTCTGACTCTGCACAATCTCTCTCTCTCTTCTAATCTAATTTCTAATGGAGAGGACGCCAGCCACGTCCTCTCCCTATCAATCTCAATGCACGTGTGAAAATGGCGGCGACGCGCGGCTCCTTATATAGAATCCGAGTCTCGCGAGAATCCGACAGCGTCATGATGACGTTCGGGCGCGCGCTCGGGTTAACCGAGCAAGGCGGGAGGATCCGAGTCTGCTCGGACCCGTGAAAAAACATGAAGTTCGTGCGGGTTCGGTTTCAGAGAAACCGAACCCGCTCATCTCTAGTTTAGATTGCTGTTTATCTGATTAGTGGTGTGGGTTCTTTTACCTGGAAATATGTATTCCTGTAGTCTATGCAAGACTTCCGGAGAGCTGAGTGACAGGAACTGGAATGAGTCATCTATTCCCACAACCGTCCACTTCATGGGGATTTTGGCAAGACAACAGGGCTAGATGTATCATGCGATAATGAGTCTAGAGATGAGCGGGTCTCGGAAACCGAACCCACCCCCGAACTTCAGCCTTTTTACACGGGTCCGAGCAGACTCGTATCTTCCCGCCTTGCTCGGCTAACCCGAGCGCGCGCCCGAACGTCATCATCCCCGCTGTCGGATTCTCGCGAGGCTCGTATTCTATCGCGAGACTCGGATTCTATATAAGGAGCCGCGCGTCGCCGCCATTTTCACACGTGCATTGAGATTGATAGGGAGAGGACGTGGCTGGCGTCCTCTCCGTTTAGAGTAGAGTAGAGAGTAGAGAGTCTAGAGACACTTGATTTACTAATTTTGGGGAGCATATTAGGACGGAGTACTACTTGCTGATAGTGTGACCAGTGACCACCAGTTTAATTAATCCGTTCTCTGCCTGAAAAAAAAAACGATACACAGTGTGACACAGTCACATACCATATCTGTGCTCAGCCCTCAGTGTGCTGCATCATCTATGTAATACTGTATATCTGACTGTGCTGAGTGCTCACTGCTCACACAGCTTAATTGTGGGGGAGACTGGGGAGCAGTTATAGCAGGAGTACATATTTTAACAGTGCACACTTTTGCTGCCAGAGTGCCACTGCCAGTGTGACTGACCAGTGACCACTGACCACCAGTATATTGTGATTGTCTGCCTGAAAAAGTTAAACACTCGTCGTGTGGTGTTTTTATTCTATAAACGCATTCTGCTGACAGTGTCCAGCAGGTCCGTCATTATATAATATATACCTGTCCCGGCTGCAGTAGTGATATATATATATATTTTTTATATCATTATCATCCAGTCTATATTAGCAGCAGACGCAGTACGGTAGTCCACGGCTGTAGCTACCTCTGTGTCGGCAGTCGCTAGTCCATCCATAATTGTATACCACCTACCTGTGGTGTTTTTTTTTTTCTATCTTCTTGATACTACTAGTAGCTTACTTTAGGAGTCTGCAGTGCTGAGCTGACAGTGTCCAGCAGGTCCGTCATTATATAATATATACCTGTCCTGCTGCAGTAGTGATATATATATATATTTTTTATATCATCATCCAGTCTATATTAGCAGCAGACGCAGTACGGTAGTCCACGGCTGTAGCTACCTCTGTGTCGGCAGTCGCTCGTCCATCCATAATTGTATACCACCTACCTGTGGTGTTTTTTTTTTCTATCTTCTTGATACTAGTAGCTTACTTTAGGAGTCTGCAGTGCTGAGCTGACAGTGTCCAGCAGGTCCGTCATTATATAATATATACCTGTCCGGCTGCAGTAGTGATATATATATATATATATATATATATATATTTTATATCATTATCATCCAGTCTATATTAGCAGCAGACGCAGTACGGTAGTCCACGGCTGTAGCTACCTCTGTGTCGGCAGTCGCTAGTCCATCCATAATTGTATACCACCTACCCGTGGTGTTTTTTTTTTTCTATCTTCTTGATACTAGTAGCTTACTTTAGGAGTCTGCAGTGCTGAGCTGACAGTGTCCAGCAGGTCCGTCATTATATAATATATACCTGTCCGGCTGCAGTAGTGATATATATATATATTTTTTATATCATTATAATCCAGTCTATATTAGCAGCAGACGCAGTACGGTAGTCCACGGCTGTAGCTACCTCTGTGTCGGCAGTCGCTAGTCCATCCATAATTGTATACCACCTACCTGTGGTGTTTTTTTTTTTTTCTATCTTCTTGATACTACTAGTAGCTTACTTTAGGAGTCTGCAGTGCTGAGCTGACAGTGTCCAGCAGGTCCGTCATTATATAATATATACCTGTCCGGCTGCAGTAGTGATTATATATATATATTTTTTTTTATATCATTATCATCCAGTCTATATTAGCAGCAGACGCAGTACGGTAGTCCACGGCTGTAGCTACCTCTGTGTCGGCAGTCGCTAGTCCATCCATAATTGTATACCACCTACCTGTGGTGTTTTTTTTTTTTTTCTATCTTCTTGATACTACTAGTAGCTTACTTTAGGAGTCTGCAGTGCTGAGCTGACAGTGTCCAGCAGGTCCGTCATTATATAATATATACCTGTCCGGCTGCAGTAGTGATATATATATATATTTTTTATATCATTATCATCCAGTCTATATTAGCAGCAGACGCAGTACGGTAGTCCACGGCTGTAGTTACCTCTGTGTCGGCAGTCGCTCGTCAATCCATAAGTATACTAGTATCCATCCATCTCCATTGTTTACCTGAGTGCCTTTTAGTTGTGCCTATTAAAATATGGAGAACAAAAATGTTGAGGTTCCAAAAATAGGGAAAGATCAAGATCGACTTCCACCTCGTGCTGAAGCTGCTGCCACTAGTCATGGCCGAGACGATGAAATGCCATCAACGTCGTCTGCCAAGGCCGATGCCCAATGTCATAGTACAGAGCATGTAAAATCCAAAACACCAAATATCAGTAAAAAAAAGGACTCAAAAATCTAAATAAAATTGTCGGAGGAGAAGCGTAAACTTGCCAATATGCCATTTACCACACGGAGTGGCAAGGAACGGCTGAGGCCCTGGCCTATGTTCATGGCTAGTGGTTCAGCTTCACATGAGGATGGAAGCACTCAGCCTCTCGCTAGAAAAATGAAAAGACTCAAGCTGGCAAAAGCACAGCAAAGAACTGTGCGTTCTTCGAAATCACAAATCCACAAGGAGAGTCCAATTGTGTCGTTTGCGATGCCTGACCTTCCCAACCTGGACGTGAAGAGCATGCGCCTTCCACCATTTGCACGCCCCCTGCAAGTGCTGGAAGGAGCACCCGCAGTCCAGTTCCTGATAGTCAGATTGAAGATGTCAGTGTTGAAGTACACCAGGATGAGGAGGATATGGGTGTTGCTGGCGCTGGGGAGGAAATTGACCAGGAGGATTCTGATGGTGAGGTGGTTGTTTAAGTCAGGCACCCGGGGGAGACACATGTTGTCCGTGGGAGGAATAGGGCCATTGACATGCCTGGTGAAAATACCAAAAAAATCAGCTCTTCGGTGTGGAAGTATTTCAACAGAAATGCGGACAACATTTGTCAAGCCGTGTGTTGCCTTTGTCAAGCTGTAATAAGTAGGGGTAAGGACGTTAACCACCTCGGAACATCCTCCCTTATACGTCACCTGCAGCGCATTCATCATAAGTCAGTGACAAGTTCAAAAACTTTGGGCGACAGCGGAAGCAGTCCACTGACCAGTAAATCCCTTCCTCTTGTAACCAAGCTCAAGCAAACCACCCCACCAACTCCCTCAGTGTCAATTTCCTCCTTCCCCAGGAATGCCAATAGTCCTGCAGGCCATGTCACTGGCAATTATGACGAGTCCTCTCCTGCCTGGGATTCCTCCGATGCATCCTTGCGTGTAATGCCTACTGCTGCTGGCGCTGCTGTTGGTTGCTGCTGGGAGTCGATGGTCATCCCAGAGGGGAAGTCGTACTCGTAAGACCACTTTTACTACTTCCACCAAGCAATTGACTGTCCAACAGTCCTTTGCGAGGGAAGATGAAATATCACAGCAGTCATCCTGCTGCAAAGCGGATAACTGAGGCCTTGGCATCCTGGTGCGGTGAGAAATGTGGTTCCGGTATCCATCATTACTGCAGAGGCAACTAGAGACTTGTTGGAGGTACTGTGTCCCCAGTACCAAATACCATCTAGGTTCCATTTCTCTAGGCAGGCGATACCGAAAATGTACACAGACCTCAGAAAAAGACTCACCAGTGTCCTAAAAAATGCAGTTGTACCCAATGTCCACTTAACCACGGACATGTGGACAAGTGGAGCAGGGAAGGCTCAGGACTATATGACTGTGACAGCCCACTGGGTAGATGTATGGACTCCCGCCGCAAGAACAGCAGCGGCGGCACCAGTAGCAGCATCTCGCAAACGCCAACTCTTTCCTAGGCAGGCTACGCTTTGTATCACCGCTTTCCAGAATATGCACACAGCTAAAAACCTCTTACGGCAACTGAGGAAGATCATCGCAGAATGGCTTACCCCAATTGGACTCTCCTGTGGATTTGTGGCATCGGACAACGCCAGCAATATTGTGTGTGCATTAAATCTGGGCAAATTCCAGCACGTCCCATGTTTTGCACATACCTTGAATTTGGTGGTGCAGAATTATTTAAAAAACGAGAGGGGCGTGCAAGAGATGCTGTCGGTGGCCAGAAGAATTGCGGGACACTTTCGGCGTACAGGCACCACGTACAGAAGACTGGAGCACCACCAAAAACGCCTGAACCTGCCCTGCCATCATCTGAAGCAAGAAGTGGTAACGAGGTGGAATTCAACCCTCTATATGCTTCAGAGGTTGGAGGAGCAGCAAAAGGCCATTCAAGCCTATACAACTGAGCACGATATAGGAGGTGGAATGCACCTGTCTCAAGCGCAGTGGAGAATGATTTCAACGTTGTGCAAGGTTCTGCAACCTTTTGAACTTGCCACACGTGAAGTCAGTTCAGACACTGCCAGCCTGAGTCAGGTCATTCCCCTCATCAGGCTTTTGCAGAAGAAGCTGGAGACATTGAAGGAGGAGCTAACACAGAGCGATTCCGCTAGGCATGTGGGACTTGTGGATGGAGCCCTTAATTCGCTTAACAAGGATTCACGGGTGGTCAATCTGTTGAAATCAGAGCACTACATTTTGGCCACCGTGCTCGATCCTAGATTTTAAAACCTACCTTGGATCTCTATTTCCGCAGACACAAGTCTGCTGGGGTTCAAAGAACTGCTGGTGACAAAATTGTCAAGTCAAGCGGAACGCGACCTGTCAACATCTCCTCCTTCACATTCTCCCGCAACTGGGGGTGCGAGGAAAAGGCTCAGAATTCCGAGCCCACCCGCTGGCGGTGATGCAGGGCAGTCTGGAGCGACTGCTGATGCTGACATCTGGTCCGGACTGAAGGACCTGACAACGATTACGGACATGTCGTCTACTGTCACTGCATATGATTCTCTCCCCATTGAAAGAATGGTGGAGGATTATATGAGTGACCGCATCCAAGTAGGCACGTCAGACAGTCCGTACTTATACTGGCAGGAAAAAGAGGCAATTTGGAGGCCCTTGCACAAACTGGCTTTATTCTACCTAAGTTGCCCTCCCACAAGTGTGTACTCCGAAAGAGTGTTTAGTGCCGCCGCTCACCTTGTCAGCAATCGGCGTACGAGGTTACATCCAGAAAATGTGGAGAAGATGATGTTCATTAAAATGAATTATAATCAATTCCTCCGTGGAGACATTGACCAGCAGCAATTGCCTCCACAAAGTAGTACACAGGGAGCTGAGATGGTGGATTCCAGTGGGGACGAATTGATAATCTGTGAGGAGGAGGATGTACACGGTGATATATCGGAGGATGATGATGAGGTGGACATCTTGCCTCTGTAGAGCCAGTTTGTGCAAGGAGAGATTAATTGCTTCTTTTTTGGTGGGGGTCCAAACCAACCCGTCATTTCAGTCACAGTCGTGTGGCAGACCCTGTCACTGAAATGATGGGTTGGTTAAAGTGTGCATGTCCTGTTTATACAACATAAGGGTGGGTGGGAGGGCCCAAGGACAATTCCATCTTGCACCTCTTTTTTCTTTCATTTTTCTTTGCGTCATGTGCTGTTTGGGGGGTGTTTTTTGGAAGGGCCATCCTGCGTGACACTGCAGTGCCACTCCTAGATGGGCCAGGTGTTTGTGTCGGCCACTAGGGTCGCTTAGCTTACTCACACAGCTACCTCATTGCGCCTCTTTTTTTCTTTGCGTCATGTGCTGTTTGGGGAGTGTTTTTTGGAAGGGCCATCCTGCGTGACACTGCAGTGCCACTCCTAGATGGGCCAGGTGTTTGTGTCGGCCACTTGGGTCGCTTAGCTTATCCATCCAGCGACCTCGGTGCAAATTTTAGGACTAAAAATAATATTGTGAGGTGTTCAGAATAGACTGAAAATGAGTGGATATTATGGTTATTGAGGTTAATAATACTTTGGGATCAAAATTACCCCCAAATTCTATGATTTAAGCTGTTTTTTAGGGTTTTTTGAAAAAAACACCCAAATCCAAAACACACCCGAATCCGACAAAAAAAATTCGGTGAGGTTTTGCCAAAACGCGTTCGAACCCAAAACACGGCCGCGGAACCGAACCCAAAACCAAAACACAAAACCCGAAAAATTTCCGGTGCTCATCACTAATAATGACTCCCTTATTTTCATAGTAACATGGGGTGGGAGGCATTAAATTTGCCGGTTGTCGGGATCCCGTATGTCAGGAGACCGTCGCCGGAATCTCGACACGCCGGCCGAAATCCCCACTCGGGTGGTGGTCCACCCGAGTGGGGAATATAACTTTGTGGCGACCAAAGGCCGCCACCAGGCCCATATTGCGGCATGCGCAGCGAGCCTGTGAGGGGACACGCTGTGCTCACTGCCGGTATTCCAGCGTCGGTCTCTTGACTGCCAGGGTCCCGACAGCTGAGATGTCATACTGATCCCCATGAGGTTATTACCACTTCTCCATATGTATGAAAAGGCATTCCATGGAGAAATCACAGATTTCTCCAGCGGCACATTTCTTTTCTCCTAATAATGCCACTGCCAGGGCGTACTGGCAACCTTGTTAAGCGACAAAAGCTCATCTTTTCATCACTTATCAAATAACACTTATTAGGGGGATATATTATTTATCAAAGCTGGGAGAGAGAGGAAACATACTTGCCTACTTTTGAAACTAGTTTAAGAGAGATTGTAGGTGTTACCAGAATGCACCGCGCCGATGTGGGGACATGTCATGTTCCTCATAAGTGTGTGTCTATTTCCACTGCAGTTGAAGGTGAAAACTATGTAGGGCAATGCACTCTGGGTAACCAGTGACTGAATGGAGGCAGAACAGGACATCTCAGAAGGCTCCAGTGCATCACCCAGACAGGGAAAGGGCTGCAGTGGTGGGAGGAGCTCTGTGCTATCCTTATTCTGTTTAAGAACAATATCTTGCTTTCGCTAACGTCCTAGTGGATGCTGGGGACTCCGTAAGGACCATGGGGAATAGACGGGCTCCGCAGGAGACATGGGCACTTTAAGAAAGAATTTAGATTCTGGTGTGCTCTGGCTCCTCCCTCTATGTCCCTCCTCCAGACCTCAGTTTGAATCTGTGCCCGGACGAGCTGGGTGCTACTTAGTGAGCTTTCCTGAGCTTGCTATAAGAGAGGATTGTGTGGAGAAGGGTTCTCGGACCTGGTCTCCACAGCTATAGCTGGTAATTCTGATATTTTGCCTTATATTCCTGCACAGCCTAGGAAAGCACGACATTATCAAATGCAGCCTTTCGAACAAAGAAACAAGAAAGTCCGAGGTGCGTCCTTTCTTGCCAGAGGCGGGGACAGAGGAAAGAAGCTGCACAACACAGCTAGTTCTCAGGAACAGAAGTCCTCCCCGGCCTCTACAAAATCCACCACATGTCGCTGGGGCTCCACAGGCGGAGCTAGGCCCGGTGGGGGCACGCCTTCGTAAGTTCAGCCACAAGTGGGTTCACTCCCTGTTAGATCCCTGGGCAATAGATATTGTGTCTCAGGGATACAAGCTGGACTTTGAGGAGATGCCCCCTCACCGACGGCCCTGCCGGCTTCCCCCCACGAGAGGGAAACAGTGTTAACTGCAATTCACAAATTGTATCTTCAACAGGTGGTGGTCAAGGTTCCCCTCCTTCAACAAGGAGGGGGTTATTATTCGACCATGTTGTAGTCCCGAAACCAGACGGTTCGGTCAGACGCATATTGAATTTAAAATCCCTGAACATATACCTGAAAAGGTTCAAGTTCAAGATGGAATCGCTAAGAGCGGTCATTGCAAGCCTGAAAGGGGGAGATTTTATGGTGACTCTGGACATAAAGGATGCATACCTTCATGTCCCCATTTATCCACCTCATCAGGCGTACCTCAGAATTGCGGTACGGGATTGTCATTACCAATTTCAGACGTTGCCGTTTGGTCTCTCCACGGCCCCGAGAATATTCACCAAGATAATGGCGGAAATGATGGTGCTCCTGCGGAAGCAAGGTGTCACTATTATCACGTACTTGGACGATCTCCTCATAAAAGCGAGATCAAGAGAGCAGTTGCTGAACAGCGTATCTCTTTCTCTGGAAGTGTAACGGCAACACGGCTGGATTCTATATAGTCCAAAGTCGCAGTTGGTTCCTACAGCTCATCTTCCTCTCCTAGGCATGATCCTAGACACAGACCAGAAAAGGGTTTATCTCCCGATAGAGAGAGCTCAGGAGCTCGTGACACTGGTCAGGAATCTATTAAAACCAAAACAGGTGTCAGTGCATCACTGCACTCGAGTCCTGGGAAGGATGGTGGCATCATACGAGGCCATTCCCTTTGGCAGGTTCCATGCTAGAACCTTCCAATGGGACTTACTGGACAAGTGGTCCGGATCACATCTTCAGATGCATCGGTTAATCACCCTATCCCCCAGGGCCAGGGTGTCTCTCCTGTGGTGGCTGCAGAGTGCTCACTTTCTCGAAGGTCGCAGATTCGGCATTCAGGACTGGGTCCTGGTGACCACGGATGCAAGCCTCCGAGGGTGGGGGGCAGTCACACAGGGAAGAAATTTCCAAAGTCTTTGGTCAAGTCAGGAGACTTGCCTTCACATCAACATCCTTGAACTAAGGGCCATATACAACGCCCTACGTCAAGCGGAGTCCCTGCTTCGCGACCAACCGGTTCTGATTCAGTCAGACAACATCACCGCAGTGGCTCATGTAAACCGCCTAGGCGGCACAAGGAGCAGGGTGGCGATGGTAGAAGCCACCAGAATTCTTCGCTGGGCGGAGAATCACGTAAGCGCACTGTCAGCAGTGTTCATTCCGGGAGTGGACAACTGGGAAGCAGACTTCCTCAGCAGGCACGACCTCCACCCGGGAGAGTGGGGACTTCATCAAGAAGTCTTCATGCAGATTGCAAGTCGGTGGGAACTGCCACAGGTGGACATGATGGCATCCCGCCTCTACAAAAAGCTGCAGAGATATTGCGCCAGGTCAAGAGACCCTCAGGTGATAGCTGTGGATGCACTGGTGACACCGTGGGTGTTCCCGTCGGTCTATGTATTTCCTCCTCTTCCTCTCATACCCAAGGTGCTGAGAATCATAAGGAAAAGAGGAGTGAGAACAATACTCTTTGTTCCGGATTGGCCAAGAAGGACTTGGTATCCAGATCTGCAAGAAATGCTCACAGAGGACCCGTGGCCTCTGCCTCTAGGACAGGACTTGTGCAACAGGGGCCCTGTCTGTTCCAAGACTTACCGCGGCTGCGTTTGACGGCATGGCGGTTGAACGCCGGATCCTAGCAGAAAAAGGCATTCTGGATGAGGTCATTCCTACGCTGATAGAGGCTAGGAAGGATGTGACGGCTCAACATTATCACCGTATATGGCGAAAATATGTGGCTTGGTGTGAGGCCAGGAATGCCCCTACGGAGGAATTCCAGCTGGGCCTTTTCCTTCACTTCCTACAGTCGGGAGTGACTTTGGGCCTTAAATTGGGTTCCATTAAGGTTCAGATTTCAGCCTTAAACATTTTCTTTCAAAAAGAACTGGCTTCTCTGCCTGAAGTTCAGACGTTTGTAAAGGGAGTGCTGCATATTCAGCCCCCTTTTGTGCCTCCAGTGGCACCTTGGGATCTTAACGTGGTGTTGAGTTTCCTGAAATCACACTGGTTTGAACTAGAGATGTGCACTTGAAATTTTTCGGGTTTTGTGTTTTGGTTTTGGGTTCGGTTCCGCGGCCGTGTTTTGGGTTCGACCGCGTTTTGACAAAACCTCACCGAATTTTTTTTGTCGGATTCGGGTGTGTTTTGGATTCGGGTGTTTTTTTCAAAAAACACTAAAAAACAGCTTAAATCATAGAATTTGGGGGTCATTTTGATCCCAAAGTATTATTAACCTCAAAAACCATAATTTCCACTCATTTTCAGTCTATTCTGAATACCTCACACCTCACAATATTATTTTTAGTCCTAAAATTTGCACCGAGGTCGCTGGATGACTAAGCTAAGCGACCCTAGTGGCCGACACAAACACCTGGCCCATCTAGGAGTGGCACTGCAGTGTCACGCAGGATGGCCCTTCCAAAAAACACTCCCCCAAACAGCACATGACGCAAAGAAAAAAAGAGGCGCAATGAGGTAGCTGTGTGAGTAAGATAAGCGACCCTAGTGGCCGACACAAACACCTGGCCCATCTAGGAGTGGCACTGCAGTGTCACGCAGGATGGCCCTTCCAAAAAACACTCCCCAAACAGCACATGACGCAAAGAAAAAAAGAGGCGCAATGAGGTAGCTGTGTGAGTAAGATAAGTGACCCTAGTGGCCGACACAAACACCTGGCCCATCTAGGAGTGGCACTGCAGTGTCACGCAGGATCGCCCTTCCAAAAAACACTCCCCAAACAGCACATGACGCAAAGAAAAAAAGAGGCGCAATGAGGTAGCTGTGTGAGTAAGATAAGCGACCCTAGTGGCCGACACAAACACCTGGCCCATCTAGGAGTGGCACTGCAGTGTCACGCAGGATGGCCCTTCCAAAAAACACTCCCCAAACAGCACATGACGCAAAGAAAAAAAGAGGCGCAATGAGGTAGCTGTGTGAGTAAGATAAGCGACCCTAGTGGCCGACACAAACACCTGGCCCATCTAGGAGTGGCACTGCAGTGTCGCGCAGGATGGCCCTTCCAAAAAACACTCCCCAAACAGCACATGACGCAAAGAAAAAAAGAGGCACAATGAGGTAGCTGTGTGAGTAAGATAAGCGACCCTAGTGGCCGACACAAACACCTGGCCCATCTAGGAGTGGCACTGCAGTGTCACGCAGGATGGCCCTTCTAAAAAACACTCCCCAAACAGCACATGACGCAAAGAAAAAAAAAAGAGGCGCAATGAGGTAGCTGTGTGAGTAAGCTAAGCGACCCTAGTGGCCGACACAAACACCTGGCCCATTTAGGAGTGGCACTGCAGTGTCACGCAGGATGGCCCTTCCAAAAAACACTCCCCAAACAGCACATGACGCAAAGAAGAAAAAAAGAGGCGCAATGAGGTAGCTGTGTGAGTAAGCTAAGCGACCCTAGTGGCCGACACAAACACCTGGCCCATCTAGGAGTGGCACTGCAGTGTCACGCAGGATGGCCCTTCCAAAAAACACTCCCCAAACAGCACATGACGCAAATAAAAATGAAAGAAAAAAGAGGTGCAAGATGGAATTGTCCTTGGGCCCTCCCACCCACCCTTATGTTGTATAAACAGGACATGCACACTTTAACCAACCCATCATTTCAGTGACAGGGTCTGCCACACGACTGTGACTGAAATGACGGGTTGGTTTGGACCCCCACCGAAAAAGAAGCAATTAATCTCTCCTTGCACAAACTGGCTCTACAGAGGCAAGATGTCCACCTCATCATCATCCTCCGATATATCACCGTGTACATCCCGCTCCTCACAGATTATCAATTCGTCCCCACTGGAATCCACCATCTCAGCTCCCTGTGTACTTTGTGGAGGCAATTGCTGCTGGTCAATGTCTCCACGGAGGAATTGATTATAATTCATTTTAATGAACATCATCTTCTCCACATTTTCTGGAAGTAACCTCGTACGCCGATTGCTGACAAGGTGAGCGGCGACACTAAACACTCTTTCGGAGTACACACTTGTGGGAGGGCAACTTATGTAGAATAAAGCCAGTTTGTGCAAGGGCCTCCAAATTGCCTCTTTTTCCTGCCAGTATAAGTACGGACTGTCTGACGTGCCTACTTGGATGCGGTCACTCATATAATCCTCCACCATTCTTTCAATGGTGACAGAATCATATGCAGTGACAGTAGACAACATGTCCGTAATCGTTGTCAGGTCCTTCAGTCCGGACCAGATGTCAGCATCAGCAGTCGCTCCAGACTGCCCTGCATCACCGCCAGCGGGTGGGCTCGGAATTCTGAGCCTTTTCCTCGCACCCCCAGTTGCGGGAGAATGTGAAGGAGGAGATGTTGACAGGTCGCGTTCCGCTTGACTTGACAATTTTGTCACCAGCAGGTCTTTGAAACCCAGCAGACTTGTGTCTGCCGGAAAGAGAGATCCAAGGTAGGTTTTAAATCTAGGATCGAGCACGGTGGCCAAAATGTAGTGCTCTGATTTCAACAGATTGACCACCCGTGAATCCTTGTTAAGCGAATTAAGGGCTCCATCCACAAGTCCCACATGCCTAGCGGAATCGCTCCCTTTTAGCTCCTCCTTCAATGCCTCCAGCTTCTTCTGCAAAAGCCTGATGAGGGGAATGACCTGACTCAGGCTGGCAGTGTCTGAACTGACTTCACGTGTGGCAAGTTCAAAAGGTTGCAGAACCTTGCACAACGTTGAAATCATTCTCCACTGCGCTTGAGACAGGTACATTCCACCTCCTATATCGTGCTCAATTGTATAGGCTTGAATGGCCTTTTGCTGCTCCTCCAACCTCTGAAGCATATAGAGGGTTGAATTCCACCTCGTTACCACTTCTTGCTTCAGATGATGGCAGGGCAGGTTCAGGCGTTTTTGGTGGTGCTCCAGTCTTCTGTACGTGGTGCCTGTACGCCGAAAGTGTCCCGCAATTCTTCTGGCCACCGACAGCATCTCTTGCACGCCCCTGTCGTTTTTTAAAAAATTCTGCACCACCAAATTCAAGGCATGTGCAAAACATGGGACGTGCTGGAATTTGCCCATATTTAAAGCACACACAATATTGCTGGCGTTGTCCGATGCCACAAATCCACAGGAGAGTCCAATTGGGGTAAGCCATTCCGCGATGATCTTCCTCAGTTGCCGTAAGAGGTTTTCAGCTGTGTGCGTATTCTGGAAACCGGTGATACAAAGCGTAGCCTGCCTAGGAAAGAGTTGGCGTTTGCGAGATGCTGCTACTGGTGCCGCCGCTGCTGTTCTTGCGGCGGGAGTCCATACATCTACCCAGTGGGCTGTCACAGTCATATAGTCCTGACCCTGCCCTGCTCCACTTGTCCACATGTCCGTGGTTAAGTGGACATTGGGTACAACTGCATTTTTTAGGACACTGGTGAGTCTTTTTCTGACGTCCGTGTACATTCTTGGTATCGCCTGCCTAGAGAAGTGGAACCTAGATGGTATTTGGTAACGGGGGCACACTACCTCAAGAAATTGTCTAGTTCCCTGTAAACTAACGGCGGATACCGGACGCACGTCTAACACCAACATAGTTGTCAAGGCCTCAGTTATCCGCTTTGCAACAGGATGACTGCTGTGATATTTCATCTTCCTCGCAAAGGACTGTTGGACAGTCAATTGCTTGGTGGAAGTAGTAAAAGTGGGCTTACGACTTCCCCTCTGGGATGACCATCGACTCCCAGCAGCAACAACAGCAGCGCCAGCAGCAGTAGGCGTTACACGCAAGGATGCATCGGAGGAATCCCAGGCAGGAGAGGACTCGTCAGAATTGCCAGTGACATGGCCTGCAGGACTATTGGCATTCCTGGGGAAGGAGGAAATTGACACTGAGGGAGTTGGTGGGGTGGTTTACGTGAGCTTGGTTACAAGAGGAAGGGATTTACTGGTCAGTGGACTGCTTCCGCTGTCGCCCAAAGTTTTTGAACTTGTCACTGACTTATTATGAATGCGCTGCAGGTGACGTATAAGGGAGGATGTTCCGAGGTGGTTAACGTCCTTACCCCTACTTATTACAGCTTGACAAAGGCAACACACGGCTTGACAAATGTTGTCCGCATTTCTGTTGAAATACTTCCACACCGAAGAGCTGATTTTTTTGGTATTTTCACCAGGCATGTCAACGGCCCTATTCCTCCCACGGACAACAGGTGTCTCCCCGGGTGCCTGACTTAAACAAACCACCTCACCATCAGAATCCTCCTTGTCAATTTCCTCCCCAGCGCCAGCAACACCCATATCCTCCTCATCCTGGTGTACTTCAACACTGACATCTTCAATCTGACTATCAGGAACTGGACTGCGGGTGCTCCTTCCAGCACTTGCAGGGGGCGTGCAAATGGTGGAAGGCGCATGCTCTTCACGTCCAGTGTTGGGAAGGTCAGGCATCGCAACCGACACAATTGGACTCTCCTTGTGGATTTGGGATTTGGAAGAACGCACAGTTCTATACGGTGCTTTTGCCAGCTTGAGTCTTTTCATTTTTCTAGCGAGAGGCTGAGTGCTTCCATCCTCATGTGAAGCTGAACCACTAGCCATGAACATAGGCCAGGGCCTCAGCCGTTCCTTGCCACTCCGTGTGGTAAATGGCATATTGGCAAGTTTACGCTTCTCCGACGACAATTTTATTTTAGATTTTGGAGTCCTTTTTTTACTGATATTTGGTGTTTTGGATTTTACATGCTCTGTACTATGACATTGGGCATCGGCCTTGGCAGACGACGTTGCTGGCATTTCATCGTCTCGGCCATGACTAGTGGCAGCAGCTTCAGCACGAGGTGGAAGTGGATCTTGATCTTTCCCTAATTTTGGAACCTCAACATTTTTGTTCTCCATATTTTAATAGGCACAACTAAAAGGCACCTCAGGTAAACAATGGAGATGGATGGATACTAGTATACTTATGGATGGACGAGCGACTGCCGACACAGAGGTAGCTACAGCCGTGGACTACCGTACTGTGTCTGCTGCTAATATAGACTGGATGATAATGAGATGAAATTAATATATATATATATATAATATCACTAGTACTGCAGCCGGACAGGTATATATATTTATTATGTAATGACTGATGACGGACCTGCTGGACACTGTCAGCTCAGCAGCACCGCAGACTGCTACAGTAAGCTACTATAGTAGTATGTATCAAGAAGAAAGAAAAAAAAAAAAAACCACGGGTAGGTGGTATACAATTATGGATGGACGAGCGACTGCCGACACAGAGGTAGCTACAGCCGTGGACTACCGTACTGTGTCTGCTGCTAATATAGACTGGATGATAATGAGATGAAATTAATATATATATATATATATATAATATCACTAGTACTGCAGCCGGACAGGTATATATATTTATTATGTAATGACTGATGACGGACCTGCTGGACACTGTCAGCTCAGCAGCACCGCAGACTGCTACAGTAAGCTACTATAGTAGTATGTATCAAGAAGAAAGAAAAAAAAAAAACCACGGGTAGGTGGTATACAATTATGGATGGACGAGCGACTGCCGACACAGAGGTAGCTACAGCCGTGGACTACCGTACTGTGTCTGCTGCTAATATAGACTGGATGATAATGAGATGAAATTAATATATATATATATAATATCACTAGTACTGCAGCCGGACAGGTATATATATTTATTATGTAATGACTGATGATGGACCTGCTGGACACTGTCAGCTCAGCAGCACCGCAGACTGCTACAGTAAGCTACTATAGTAGTATGTATCAAGAAGAAAGAAAAAAAAACAAACACGGGTAGGTGGTATACAATTATGGATGGACGAGCGACTGCCGACACAGAGGTAGCTACAGCCGTGGACTACCGTACTGTGTCTGCTGCTAATATAGACTGGATGATAATGAGATGAAATTAATATATATATATATATAATATCACTAGTACTGCAGCCGGACAGGTATATATATTTATTATGTAATGACTGATGACGGACCTGCTGGACACTGTCAGCTCAGCAGCACCGCAGACTGCTACAGTAAGCTACTATAGTAGTATGTATCAAGAAGAAAGAAAAAAAAAAAACCACGGGTAGGTGGTATACAATTATGGATGGACGAGCGACTGCCGACACAGAGGTAGCTACAGCCGTGGACTACCGTACTGTGTCTGCTGCTAATATAGACTGGATGATAATGAGATTAAATTAATATATATATATATATATAATATCACTAGTACTGCAGCCGGACAGGTATATATATTTATTATGTAATGACTGATGACGGACCTGCTGGACACTGTCAGCTCAGCAGCACCGCAGACTGCTACAGTAAGCTACTATAGTAGTATGTATCAAGAAGAAAGAAAAGAAAAAAAACCACGGGTAGGTGGTATACAATTATGGATGGACGAGCGACTGCCGACACAGAGGTAGCTACAGCCATGGACTACCGTACTGTGTCTGCTGCTAATATAGACTGGATGATAATGAGATGAAATTAATATATATATATATAATATCACTAGTACTGCAGCCGGACAGGTATATATATATTTATTATGTAATGACTGATGACGGACCTGCTGGACACTGTCAGCTCAGCAGCACCGCAGACTGCTACAGTAAGCTACTATAGTAGTATGTATCAAGAAGAAAGAAAAAAAAAACCACGGGTAGGTGGTATACAATTATGGATGGACGAGCGACTGCCGACACAGAGGTAGCTACAGCCGTGGACTACCGTACTGTGTCTGCTGCTAATATAGACTGGATGATAATGAAATGAAATTAATATATATATATATATATATATAATATCACTAGTACTGCAGCCGGACAGGTATATATATTTATTATGTAATGACTGATGACGGACCTGCTGGACACTGTCAGCTCAGCAGCACCGCAGACTGCTACAGTAAGCTACTATAGTAGTATGTATCAAGAAGAAAGAAAAAAAAAACCACGGGTAGGTGGTATACAATTATGGATGGACGAGCGACTGCCGACACAGAGGTAGCTACAGCCGTGGACTACCGTACTGTGTCTGCTGCTAATATAGACTGGATGATAATGAGATGAAATTAATATATATATATATATATATATATATATATATATATAATATCACTAGTACTGCAGCCGGACAGGTATATATATTTATTATGTAATGACTGATGACGGACCTGCTGGACACTGTCAGCTCAGCAGCACCGCAGACTGCTACAGTAAGCTACTATAGTAGTATGTATCAAGAAGAAAGAAAAAAAAAACCCACGGGTAGGTGGTATACAATTATGGATGGACGAGCGACTGCCGACACAGAGGTAGCTACAGCCGTGGACTACCGTACTGTGTCTGCTGCTAATATAGACTGGATGATAATGAGATGAAATTAATATATATATATATATATATAATATCACTAGTACTGCAGCCGGACAGGTATATATATTTATTATGTAATGACTGATGACGGACCTGCTGGACACTGTCAGCTCAGCAGCACAGCAGACTGCTACAGTAAGCTACTATAGTAGTATGTATCAAGAAGAAAGAAAAGAAAAAAAACCACGGGTAGGTGGTATACAATTATGGATGGACGAGCGACTGCCGACACAGAGGTAGCTACAGCCGTGGACTACCGTACTGTGTCTGCTGCTAATATAGACTGGATGATAGTGAGATGAAATTAATATATATATATATATATAATATCACTAGTACTGCAGCCGGACAGGTATATATATTTATTATGTAATGACTGATGACGGACCTGCTGGACACTGTCAGCTCAGCAGCACCGCAGACTGCTACAGTAAGCTACTATAGTAGTATGTATCAAGAAGAAAGAAAAAAAAACAAACACGGGCAGGTGGTATACAATTATATATATATTATATACAATTATATATATATATATATATATATATATTAAACTGGTGGTGATTAATTAAACTAGTGGTCAGGTCACTGGTCACACTATCAGCAACTTGCAAGTAGTACTCCTAAGCAGACAATCACAATATATACTGGTGGTCAGTGTGGTCACAATGGCAGTGTGGCACTCTGGCAGCAAAAGTGTGCACTGTACGTTAAAATATGTACTCCTGCTCTCAGACTCTAACTGCTCCCCACTGTCTCCCCCACAAGTCAGATATACAGTCACACTATCACTTCAGCAAGTAGTAGTACTCCTCCTAATGCTCCCCAAAATTACTAAAGTAAATACTGTGTCTCTCTCTACTCTAGTCTCACTCTCTTCTCTATAAACGGAGAGGACGCCAGCCACGTCCTCTCCCTATCAATCTCAATGCACGTGTGAAAATGGCGGCGACGCGCGGCTCCTTATATAGAATCCGAGTCTCGCGATAGAATCCGAGCCTCGCGAGAATCCGACAGCGGGATGATGACGTTCGGGCGCGCTCGGGTTAACCGAGCAAGGCGGGAAGATCCGAGTCGCTCGGACCCGTGTAAAAAAACCTGAAGTCCGGGCGGGTTCGGATTCCGAGGAACCGAACCCGCTCATCTCTAGTTTGAACCACTCAAAACGGTGGAAGTAAAATATCTCACGTGGAAGGTGGTCATGCTATTAGCCTTGGCTTCGGCTAGGCGTGTGTCTGAATTGGCGGCTTTGTCACATAAAAGCCCTTATCTGGTTTTCCATGCGGATAGAGCAGAATTGCGGACCCGCCCACAATTTCTGCCGAAAGTGGTTTCATCCTTTCATATAAACCAAGCTATTGTGGTGCCTGTGGCACTGGCTACTACTGACTTGGAGGATTCCGAGTCACTGGATGTAGTCGGGGCTTTGAAGGTTTATGTAGCCAGAACGGCTAAGGTCAGGAAAACAGAATCTTTGTTTATCCTGTATGCTTCCAACAAGCTTGGGGCGCCTGCCTCAAAGCAAACTATTGCTCGCTGGATATGTAACACGATTCAGCAGGCTCATTTTGCGGCTGGGTTGCCGCTGCCTAAATCAGTTAAGGCCCATTCCACAAGGAAGGTGGGCTCTTCTTGGGCGGCTGCCCGAGGGGTCTCGGCATTACAGCTTTGCCGAGCGGCTACTTGGTCAGGTTCAAACACCTTTGCAAAGTTCTACAAGTTTGATACCCTGGCTGAGGAGGACCTTGTGTTTGCTCATTCGGTGCTGCAGAGTCATCCGCACTCTCCCGCCCGTTTGGGAGTTTTGGTATAATCCCCATGGTCCTTATGGAGTCCCCAGCATCCACTAGGACGTTAGAGAAAATAAGATTTTACTTACGGGTAAATCTATTTCTCGTAGTCCGTAGTGGATGCTGGGCGCCCGTCCCAAGTGCGGACATCTTCTGCAATGCTTGTATATAGTTATTGCTTAAATAAGGGTTATGTTATAGTTGCATCAGAGTTTATCTGATGCTCTGTGATTGTTCATACTGTTAACTGGGTAAAGTTATCACAAGTTATACGGTGTGATTGGTGTGGCTGGTATGAGTCTTACCCTGGATTCCCAAAATCCTTTCCTTGTACTGTCAGCTCTTCCGGGCACAGTTTCTCTAACTGAGGTCTGGAGGAGGGACATAGAGGGAGGAGCCAGAGCACACCAGAATCTAAATTCTTTCTTAAAGTGCCCATGTCTCCTGCGGAGCCCGTCTATTCCCCATGGTCCTTACGAAGTCCCCAGCATCCACTGCGGACTACGAGAAATAGATTTACCGGTAAGTAAAATCTTATTTTCACTTTTATGATGCATGACATCAGTAACTATGATACGCTAGATGTGTCCATCCAGAATGCAATAAACGTGTAAACACCACCTTAAGAAGCAATACATGCCCATCTGAGCTGCTCTCATAAAGGATACATATATCTTAATTGGAGAGTTGTCTGCAGGGGAATGGGATTACATGGTACCTTGCACTTAGACCACCGTTGCTGAAGCCACTGCTGCTGACACTGCCACCTCAGTTGGCACTGCCTTCTTCACCGTAGCTGACACTGCCAGGGATACACCGCTACCCACAACCTTGCGGTAGCCTGCATTTGAGTAACATGACGCGCAGGCCCTGTCCTCTGCCGTTTCCCTACTCGTGCATACGCAGCCCACATTTTCACAGAATACAGAAAAACTGTGAAACGCAGAAAAAATGGAAGCCTCCCGCTGAATGCAGGGGGGTAGGCAAGCCTGATATAAAATAATAAAGTATCAACCAATCAGCGGCTGACTTTCCGAAAAAGGGGCGTTGGCTAAATAAAAGGGGTGTTGACTCACTGCAGTGCCGCGTTCGCGAGGCACGCCCCCTTTTACCGTCACTAAAGGGGGCATGACCATGCCCCCAGTCCCTTTCTTCACTGAGTAGACACTGTGCACTTGCGCAACAAGTGCATGAGCCTCCCAACTGCCACCCACCGCGGGACACTGCGGCCCGCGGGTGGGACAGCAGGACAGTCCCCAAAAAATGGGACTGTGCCGCGAAAATCGGAACAGTTGGGAGGTATGCTTATAGTGCTGCCGCGCTGCATATCCTCTTCCTATTCTTGTCGCCCAATCTGACCCTCCTCCCCTTATTGTTCCTTCAGTAGCACTGTACTTCAGTGTCATTAGATTACTGAACTGCACGAGCGGACGGTACACACACATTTCTCACAGGGCATGTGCAACCTTATAGACTTGCATATACGCAGTACTGTCCACACATAACGTCTAAAGTTCACTTTCCCTTTACACTGATACCGACATGAATAAACTACAGTACGTCGACAGAGAGGTAGGTTTGTACAGTACATTTGCAATAGGTGCAAATTTGAAACATACTGACGCTATCACATTCTGGTATTAAGCCTGGTGAAGTGATAAAGCAGTGATAAGTGGAAGGTGATAACGCACCAGCCAATCAGCTCCAATATGTAAATGGCCAGTTAGGAGCTTATTGGCTGGTGCGTTATCACCTTCTACTTATCACTGCTTTATCACTTCTCCAGGGTTACTACATCTGTATGGCTGAGAAAAGCAGCTACTGTATACAAAATGTGTTTTAGCGCAGGTAGGTAGCATACATTGATAAATCTGCTCGATAGTGTTAAGGGGGGTACACACTGAGAGATCCGTGTTTAAAATCTAAGCAATCTGACTAGATTGCTTATAGGCCCTACACAATGGCCGATCCGCCGCCGAGCTGCCCGACGGCGGATACGGGCGACCCGGCGGCGGGGGGGCAGTGACGGGGGGAGTGAAGTTTCTTCACTCCCCCCGTCACCCGGCTGCATTGAAGTGCAGGCAAATATGGACGAGATCGTCCATATTGGCCTGCATGTACAGCCGACGGGGGACCAGCGATGAACGAGCGCGGGGCCGCGCATCGTTCATCGCTGGAGCCTCCACACTCAAAGATATGAACGGTATCTCGTTCATTTATGAACGAGATCGTTCATATCTTTGGCTGATGTCGGCCAGTGTGTAGGGCCCTTTAGATTTTAAGCACGGATCTGCCGTGTGTATGCCCCCCAGCGATAGCGATGCGCGGCCCCGCGCGTCGCTATCGCTGGTGCTAGATTGAGCCTAGCGGTTCGCTCACTTCACCGTTGTGTGAAGTGAGCAGCCCCCCATCCCTCCCTCCCCTCGCTCAGCACATCGCGCTGTGCTGAGCGGGGTGAGAGATGTGTGCTGAGCGGTCTGTGGTAAGATCGCTCAGCACACATCTCTCCCGTCAGTACCCCACTTTATACAGCAGGGGCAGATGATTAACCTGGAGAAGGGATAAGGAACTGATAAAACAGTGATAAATGCAAGGTGATAATGCACCAGCCAATCATTACTGATGTCAAAAATGACAGGAGCTGACTGGCTGGTGGTTATCACTTTCCACTTATCACTTCTTCATCCCTTCTCCAGGCTTAATACTTCTGCCCCAGCCATATATATTGCAGTACTGCAGTTAGTGACTAAAGCCCAGTACCCACGGGCCGTGTGTGCTGAGTGAACCGCTCAGCACACATCTCTCCCGCCGCTCAGCACAGCGCGATCTGTGCTGAGCGTGCGGGGGTAGACGGGGGGGCCGCTCACTTCACCCAGCGGGTGAAGTGAGCGACCCGCTAGATTGGCATGCATGCAGGCCAATCTAGCAGCAGCGATAGCGATGCGCGGGGCTGCGCATCGCTATCGCTGTAAGGGGTACTCACGGAGCGATCAGGCTTATATTCTAAGCAATCTAGTCAGATTGCTTAGAATATCGCTCCGTGAGTACCCCCCTTAAGCCTAGTGTCACACAGGCAAATCAGTCACCTGCAGATTTCTACAGCAGAAAATTGTTGTTTATTGTCACAAATGATTTATGAGCGATATTCCACTGCTGAAAGTTACTGTTCTAAATATTGAGTGTTTTTTTTTTTTTACATAAGCAGAAAAACAGCAGTGAATATGCTTTTTGTGGCAGGTAATTATCAGATTCCAATTTCATTACATTTTCCAGCAGAGTTTTAACCGATCAATGTCTTTATGTGATACATCCAGGACATATCTGAAAATCAGAGGTGACTCTCACTGTGTTTCTGCTTGGTAAATGCTGTATAAATAAATAATGTCAGTAGCAGCAGTCAGCGAATCTATGGAGGATAATTAATTGCTGGTGTGACACCCACCAATAACATTTAATGGTTATCTATGAATGAAGACATATTTGCAATATTTCTCAGATGTAATTTCTACTGTTCTAATCAATATAAATACTGATTCAAAAATATAAATGCTCTCCCACGCACAATAAGACTCGCCTCTAGTCTCCAAACCTTTAAACGTTCCCTGAAAACGTATCTCTTCAGACAAGCCTATCAAATTCCAGACCCACCCACATAACCTTCAGTGCTTCCCTATCTAATTACATCCTCTCTGTACAGTACACATAACATCACATACTGTATCTTCTCTATTTCCCTATAGATTGTAAGCTTGCGAGCAGGGCCTTCCTACCTCTGTCTGTCTGTTTTTACCCACTTTTGTTCTATTACTGTTGTTCTAATTGTAAAGCGCAATGGAATATGCTGCGCTATATAAGAAACTGTTAATAAATAAATAATAATCAATATGGAAAAATCACAGTGCACTACCCAAACTCGTGGTATCCTTTCACATGATCAAGTTACCATGTAATGTTGATACAAGTATGTTGACACGGCTCAACATGTCGACAGACACCATATCTACATCCTCAGAATGTCAACATTTTCACAGTGTCAACATCTGAAATGTTACCATGTGAAATGTTGACGTTCTAAGAATGCAGTCTGTCAGGTTTAGGCGCTGGCCAGAGGGTAAGTGTTAGGCTGCGGTGGGAGGTTGGGGTTACGCTGCAGTGGGAAGTTAGGGTTAGGTTGTGGAGGGGGAGGGCGAGTTAGCATTAGACTGCGTTGGGAGGTTAGGTTTAGGCTGCAGTGGGAATTTAGGGTTAGGCTGTGGAAGGGGAGTGGGGTTAGGATTAGGCTGCAGTGGGAGGTTAGAGTTAGACTGTGGATGGGGAGGGGAGGATAAGGTTAGGCTGTGGTGGGAGGTTAGGTTTAGGCTGCAGTGGGAATTTAGGGTTAGGCTGTGGAAGGGGAGTGGGGTTAGGGTTAGGCTGCAGTGGGAGTTTAGAGTTAGACTGTGGATTGGGAGGGGAGGATAAGGTTAGGCTGCGGTGGGAGGTTCGGTTTAGGCTGCAGTGGGAATTTAGGGTTAGGCTGTGGAAGGGGAGTGGGGTTAGGGTTAGGCTGCAGTGGGAGGTTAGAGTTAGACTGTGGATGGGGAGGGGAGGATAAGGTTAGGCTGCGGTGGGAGGTTAGGGTTAAGCTGTGGAGGGAAGGTTAGGCACTAAGGGGTGGGTTAGGGATATGGCAGTTATACTTACCAGAACGATAGAGCCTCAAATTACTCTGTTGGACCTGGTGGTCACATGACCGACAGGATCCGAAAGAAGATGCTGGAGGCACCGCTGTTGCCAGGACCAGGTAAGTAACTGCTGTCCCACCAGGGCCGTTAGGTTGACATTCTATCATGTCAACATGTTATTTGTGTAGACATAATGGTCAGGATGTATTATACATTGCATATGATACATCCTGCAACTTATCGCATAACGACGTTTATTAACACTGTACGCATGCATAATTGTGAACATAAATGCAAAGGACATCCCTTCTGCTCAGCGCTGTCATTTGCATTGTGGGGACTTCCAGGTTTATAACCCTGGCGTCCTACTGTGTATGTGCACACCATGGGGGTGGGGTTGGAGTTACAGCGGTATTCTTTGGCATTGTCTATCTGGTACAAGCTCCGGTAAGTTTCACTTTCTGGAGCTTGATACATATGGGGAATGCACTTTACCTTTTAGTAAATGGGAACTGGCAACCTAACATACTACACCTGAGGATAATATTAATATTAGGGCCTTTCTGATGGCAGTGTGATCAGTGTTGTCACTCAGGGTTCAAGTCCGAGGGGATGGCATGTATGCCCTTTACTTGATACAGTGGCACTTGGCGCTGCTCCCTGCAGAGGCTCTCCCGTTTCTACTCCCCCACCAGTGCCGCACACGTGACATCATATTGTTGTCAGTATAGGGGAGAAAGAGAAGACTAGACAGCACTATCTGAGCAGAGTCACACAGTGATTATACCCTGCCTGAGCCACACAATGTCATAAGTAACAGCCCAGAGTTTACACACAACTTCTCTTACAAGGGTCTTTCTTTAGTTTTTACATGTTTGTAGATCTTAGAATAATACTGCAGTCATCAAAACTATGAAATGAAACCAATGTAATTAATATGTTGTGGGTAAAAAAATGTTAAGCAAATCGAATCTCTATAACATGTTAGAGTCTCCAGCATAACCACCCTTTGCGTTGGCAACAGCTTTCACACATGACATTCTCTCAACAAACTTTTTCATCTTTGCCTGGAGGTGTGTTTTGGGTCCTTGTCTTGTCCAAATAAAATATTGGCCAGCTAAATGAAATCCAGGTGGGTTGGCACACTGGTGTAGTAGCCATGCAGGCCAGGTGTGCCTCCACTTCTACATAAATCACCTACAGTGTCACCAGTAAAGCACTCATACCATAACACCTCCTCCCCCCAAGGTTTCATACTAGGAGTCTCCATCCAGACATCATCCACTCACATTCTGTGCATCAGAGAAAAGACAGTGGTTGGAACTGAAATGATCAAATTTAAACTCCTCAAACCAAAGGACAGGTTACCCCCCTGGCTTGATGACCACTGCTTGTGTTCCTTGGACCAAGCATGCCCCTTCTTATTTCTCTCCTTCAGAGGTGGTTTATTTGCAGCACTTCTAGCACGAAGGTCTGATTCACGCAGCCTCCTCTGAACAGTTGATGGTTCGATGTGCCTGCTGCTTGAACTCAGTAAAGCATTTATTTGCCTTCTAATCTGAGGTGCTGCTAATAGGCAATTTCTGAAGCTGGTCACTGTAAGAAACGTCCCCTGCACAGCACTGGTAACACTTGAGCTGCCTTTCCTGTGGCGAACCTTATGCGTGCCTGTGTCAACATAATATGGTTTTTTGACACTGAACATAAAGAATCACATTATTGCCATATTATGCCACATACTCTTGCCATATAACTACACAGGGGAGTATCTACCCATTGGCCAGGATGGCACTCACCAAGGGTGCCAGCCGAGCAGGGGGCGTCACCCGAGGGTGCCACCCTCGGCCAATGGGTGGAATCCCTTAAGCCGTAGTGTCTGGCAATACCTGCTGTGCCGAGCTGCCTGTGCAGTGCTTGGGATGGAGGGCGGAGGATCGCTCAGCAGGCAGGAGCTGGCGCCGGTGTCCGGCACCGCAATGCACTACAGAGAAGAAACTGAAAATAAACTAAAACTCCCATCAACCCTTGCTATCGGGAGCTCCCGGCGGCAAGGGCTGCTGAGAGCTGTCGTTTATTTTCAGTTGCTTCACGTAGTTTGGTGCGGTGCCGGACACCGGTGCCAGCTCCTGCCTGCTGAGTGATCCTCTGCCCTCCATCCCAGGCAGCTCGGCACAGCAGGTATTGCCAGACACTGCGGCTATCTGCTGGGATGTTGTGGGGTGGGGACTAGGGCTATGTGCTGTGTGGGGAGGCTATGTATGTGCTGGGAGTGGGGGAGACTACTACTATGTGCTTCGGGCAGACTACAGCTATGTGCTGGGAGGGGGAGGGGGACTATGGCTATGTGCTTGTGGAGGTGAGGGGACTGTGGCTATCTATGCTGGCAGGGAACTATTGTTATGTGATGGGAGGACTACGGCTATTGCTTGGGGAGGTGGGGGCTATGGCTATTTACTGGGAGGGGACTATGGCTATGTGCTGGGAGGGGGATGGGGACTATGACTCTATGATTGTGTGGGCTTATCTGGTACTGTGGGGGCATATGTGTATCTGGCACCGGGGTCATTCCGAGTTGTTCGCTCGCTAGCTGCTTTTAGCAGCATTGCACACGCTAAGCCGCCGCCCTCTTGGAGTGTATCTTAGCTTAGCAGAATTGCGAACGAAAGATTAGCAGAATTGCGAATAGAAATTTCTTAGCAGTTTCTGAGTAGCTCGAGACTTACTCACAGATTGCAATCAGCTCAGGCCGTTTCGTTCCTGGTCTGACGTCACACACACGCCCAGCGTTCGGCCAGCCACTCCCCCGTTTCTCCAGACACTCACGCATTTTTCTCTATCGTCCTAGTGGATGCTGGGGTTCCTGAAAGGACCATGGGGAATAGCGGCTCCGCAGGAGACAGGGCACAAAAAGTAAAGCTTTAGGATCAGGTGGTGTGCACTGGCTCCTCCCCCTATGACCCTCCTCCAAGCCAGTTAGATTTTTGTGCCCGGCCGAGAAGGGTGCAATCTAGGTGGCTCTCCTAAAGAGCTGCTTAGGGAAGTTTAGCTTAGGTTTTTTATTTTACAGTGAGTCCTGCTGGCAACAGGATCACTGCAACGAGGGACTTAGGGGAGAAGAAGTGAACTCACCTGCGTGCAGGATGGATTGGCTTCTTGGCTACTGGACATCAGCTCCAGAGGGACGATCACAGGTACAGCCTGGATGGTCACCGGAGCCTTGCCGCCGGCCCCCTTGCAGATGCTGAAGTAAGAAGAGGTCCAGAATCGGCGGCAGAAGACTCCTCAGTCTTCTAAAGGTAGCGCACAGCACTGCAGCTGTGCGCCATTTTCCTCTCAGCACACTTCACACGGCAGTCACTGAGGGTGCAGGGCGCTGGGAGGGGGGCGCCCTGGGAGGCAAATGAATACCTATTTTGGCTAAAAATACCTCACATATAGCCTCCGGAGGCTATATGGAGATATTTAACCCCTGCCAGAATCCGTTAAGAGCGGGAGACGAGGCCGCCGAAAAAGGGGCGGGGCCTATCTCCTCAGCACACAGCGCCATTTTCCCTCACAGAAAGGCTGGAGGGAAGGCTCCCAGGCTCTCCCCTGCACTGCACTACAGAAACAGGGTTAAAACAGAGAGGGGGGGCACTAATTTGGCGATATGCTTATATATATATTAAAATGCTATAAGGGAAAACACTTATATAAGGTTGTCCCTATATAATTATAGCGTTTTTGGTGTGTGCTGGCAAACTCTCCCTCTGTCTCTCCAAAGGGCTAGTGGGTCCTGTCCTCTATCAGAGCATTCCCTGTGTGTGTGCTGTGTGTCGGTACGTGTGTGTCGACAGGTAGGAGGACGATGTTGGTGAGGAGGCGGAGCAATTGCCTGTAATGGTGATGTCACTCTCTAGGGAGTCGACACCGGAATGGATGGCTTATTTAGGAAATTACGTGATAATGTCAACACGCTGCAAAGTCGGTTGACGACATGAGACGGCCGACAAACAATTAGTACGGTCCAGACGTCTCAAAAACACCGTCAAGGGTTTTAAAACGCCCGTTTACTTTAGTCGGTCGACACAGACACAGACAGGGACACTGAATCCAGTGTCGACGGTGAATAAACAAACGTATTCCTTATTAGGGCCACACGTTAAAGGCAATGAAGGAGGTGTTACGTATTTCTGATACTACAAGTACCACAAAAGAGGGTATTATGTGGGATGTGAAAAAACTACCATAGTTTTTCCTGAATCAGATAAATTAAATAAAGTGTGTGATGATGCGTGGGTTCCCCCCGATAGAAAATTATGGGCGGTATACCCTTTCCCGCCAGAAGTTAGGGCGCGTTGGGAAACACCCCTTAAGGTGGATAAGGCGCTCACACGCTTATCAAAACAAGTGGCGGTACCGTCTATAGATAGGGCCGTCCTCAAGGACCAGCTGACAAGGCTGGAAAATATAATAAAAAGTATATACACACATACTGGTGTTATACTGCGGCCAGCGATCGCCTCAGCCTGGATGTGCAGAGCTAGGGTGGCTTGGTCGGATTCCCTGACTAAAAATATTGATACCCTTGACAGGGACAGTATTTTATTGACTATAGAGCATTTCTATATATGCGAGATGCACAGAGGGATATTTGCACTCTGGCATCATGAATAAACGCGATGTCCATAACTGCCAGAAGATGTTATGGACACGACAGTGGTCAGGTGATGCAGATTCCAAACGGCACAGTATGGCCGTATAAAGGAAGAGGACTTGTTTGGGGTCGGTCCATCGGACCTGGTGGTCACGGCAACTGCTGGAAAATCCACCGTTTTTTACCCTAAGTCACATCTCTGCAGAAAAAGACACCGTCTTTTCAGCCTCAGTCCTCTCGTCCCTATAAGATCATATCTGCCCAGGGATAGAGGAAAGGGAAGAAGACTGCAGCAGGCAGCCCATTCCCAGGAACAGAAGCGTTCCACCGCGTCTGACAAGTTCTCAGCATGGCGCTGAGACCGTACAGGACCCCTGGATCCTACAAGTAGTATCCCGGGGGTACAGATGGGAATGTCGAGACGTTTCCCCTTCGCAGGCTCCTGAAGTCTGCTTTACCAAGTCTCCCTCCGACAAGGAGGTAATATGGGAAAAAATTCACAAGCTGTATTCCCAGCAGGTGATAATTAAATTACCCCTCCTACTACAGAAAAGGGGTATTATTCCACACTATATTGTGGTACTGAAGCCAGAAGGCTAGGTGAGACTTATTCTAAAAATTTTTTTTTGAACACTTACAAAGGTTCAAATTAAGATAAAGTCACTCAGAGCAGTGATAACGAACCAGGAAGAAGGGGACTATATAGTGTCCCGGGACATCAGGGATGCTTACCTCTATGTCCCAAATTTGCCCTTCTCACTAAGGGTACCTCAGGTTCGTGGTGCAGAACTGTCACTATCAGTTTCAGACGCTGCCGTTTGGATTGTCCACGGCACCCCGGGGTCTTTACCAAGGTAATGGCCGAATTGATGATTCTTCTTCGAAGAAAAGGCGTCTTAATTATCCCTTACTTGGACGATCTCCTGATAGGGGCATAGTCCAGGGAACAGTTGGAGGTCGGAGTAGCACTATCTCGGATACTGCTACAATCAGCACGGGTGGATTCTAAATATTCCAAAATCGCAGCTGATCCCGACGACACGTCTGCTGTGCCTAGGGATGATTCTGGACACAGTCCAGAAAAAGGTGTTTCTCCCGGAAGAGAAAGCCAGGGAGTTATCCGAGCAAGTCAGGAACCTCCTAAAAACAGTGCATCATTGCACAAGGGTCCTGGTAAAAATGGTGGCTTCCTACGAAGCAATTCCATTCGGCAGATTTCACGTAAGAACTTTTCAGTGGGATCTGCTGGACAAATGGTCCGGATCGCATCTTCAGATGCATCAGCGGATAACCCAATATCCAAGGACAAGGGTGTCTCTCCTGTGGTGGTTATAGAGTGCTCATCTTCTAGAGGGCCGCAGATTCGGCATTCAGGATTGGATGCTGGTAACCACGGAGCCCAGCCTGAGAGGCTGGGGAGCAGTCACACAAGGGAAAAATTTCCAGGGAGTGTGATCAAGTATGGAGACTTTTCTCCACATAAATATACTGGAGCTAAGGGTAAATTTATAATGCTCTAAGCTTAGCAAGACCTCTGCTTCAAGGTCAGCCGGTATTGATCCAGTGGGAAAAACATCACGGCAGTCGCCCACGTAAACAGACAGGGCGACACAAGAAGCAAGAGGGCAATGGCAGAAACTGCAAGGACTTTTCGCTGGGCGGAAAATCATGTGATAACACTGTCAGCAGTTTTTCATCCCGGGAATGGAAACTGGAAAGCAGACTTCCTCAGCACGACCTCCACCCGGGAGAGTGGAAACTTCATTGAGAAGTTTTTTCCACATGATTGTAAACCGTTGGGAAATACCAAAGGTGGACATGATGGCGTCCCGTCTGAACAAAAAACGGGACAGGTATTGCGCCAGGTCAAGAGACCCTCAGGCAATAGATGTGGACGTTCTGGTAACACCGTGGGTGTACCAGTCGGTGTATGTGTTCCCTCCTCTGCTTCTCATACCTAAGGTGCTGAGAATTATAAGACGTAGAGGAGTAAGAACTATACTCATGGCTCCGGATTGGCCAAGAAGGACTTGGTACCCGGAACTTCAAGAGATGCTTACAGAGGTCTTATGGCCTCTGCCGCTAAGAAGGGACTTGCTTCAGCAAGTACCATGTCTGTTCCAAGACTTACCGCAGCTGCGTTTGTCGGCATGGCGATGGAAAGCCGGATCCTAAGGGAAAAAAGGCATTCCGGAAGAGGTCATTCCTACCCTGGTCAAAGCCAGAAAGGAGGTGACCGCACAACATTATCACCACGTGTGGCAAAAATATGTTGCGTGGTGTGAGGCCAGGAAGGCCCTACAAAGAAATTTCAACTCGGTCGTTTCCTGCATTTCCTGCAAACAGGAGTGTCTATGGGCCTCAAATTGGGGTCCATTAAGGTTCAAATTCGGCCCTGTAAATTTTCTTCCAGAAAGAATTGGCTTCAGTTCCTGAAGTCCAGAAGTTTGTCAAGGGAGTATTGCATATACAAACCCCTTTTTTGTGCCTCCAGTGGCACTATGGGATCTCAACGTAGTTCTGGGATTCCTCAAATCACATTGGTTTAAAACCAGTCAAATATGTGGATTTGAAGCATCTCACATAAAAAGTGACCATGCTCTTGGCCCTGGCCTGGACCAGGCGAGTGTCAAATTGGTGGTTTTTTCTCAAAAAAGCCCATATCTGTTTGTCCATTCGGACAGGGCAGAGCTGCGGACTCGTCCCCAGTTCTCTCCCTAAGGTGGTGTCAGTGTTTCACCTGAACCAGCTTATTGTGGTGCCTTGCACCTACTAGGGACTTGGAGGACTCCAAGTTGCTAGAAGTTGTCAGGGCCCTGAAAATATGTTCCAGGACAGCTGGAGTCAGAAAATCTGACTCGCTGTTTATACTGTATGCACCCAACAAGTTGGGTGCGCCTGCTTCTAAGCAGTCGATTGCTCGTTGGATTTGTAACACAATTCAACTTGCACATTCTGAGGCAGGCCTGCCACAGTCTAAATCGGTTAAGGCCCATTCCACAAGGAAGGTGGGCTCATCTTGGGCGGCTGCCCGAGAGGTCTCGGCATTACAACTCTGCCGAGCAGCTACGTGGTCAGGGGAGAACACGTTTGTAAAATTCTACAAATTTGATATCCTGGCAAAAGAGGACTGGAGTTCTCTCATTCGGTGCTGCAGAGTCATCCGCACTCTCCCGCCCGTTTGGGAGCTTTGGTATAATCCCCATGGTCCTTTCAGGAACCCCAGCATCCACTAGGACGATAGAGAAAATAAGAATTTACTTACCGATAATTCTATTTCTCGGAGTCCGTAGTGGATGCTGGGCGCCCATCCCAAGTGCGGATTATCTGCAATACTTGTACATAGTTACAAAAATCGGGTTATTATTGTTGTGAGCCATCTTTTCAGAGGCTCCGCTGTTATCATACTGTTAACTGGGTTTAGATCACAAGTTGTACGGTGTGATTGGTGTGGCTGGTATGAGTCTTACCCGGGATTCAAAATTCCTCCCTTATTGTGTACGCTCGTCCGGGCACAGTACCTAACTGGCTTGGAGGAGGGTCATAGGGGGAGGAGCCAGTGCACACCACCTGATCCTAAAGCTTTACTTTTTGTGCCCTGTCTCCTGCGGAGCCGCTATTCCCCATGGTCCTTTCAGGAACCCCAGCATCCACTACGGACTCCGAGAAATAGAATTATCGGTAAGTAAATTCTTATTTTCCCTGACACGCCTGCGTTTCTCCGCACACTCCCAGAAAACGGCCATTTTCCACCCAGAAATACCCACTTCCTGTCAATCACACTCCAATCACTTCAACAATGAAAATTCTTCGTTCGGGCGTGAGTAAATCTACTAAATTTTGTGCTAAAATACTTAGCGCATGCGCACTGCGTACCATGCGCATGCGCACTGCGTACCATGCGCATGCGCATTTTTGCCTTAATCGCTCCGTTGCGAAAATCGGCAACGAGGGAACAACTCGGAATGACCCCCACCGTGAGGGCATATCTAGCACTGTGGGGGCATATCTGGCATTATGAGGGCATATCTGGCACTGTGGGGGAATGTGTATCTGGCAATGTGGAGGCATATCTGGCACTGTGGGGGCATATGTGTATCTGGCACTGTGGGGGCATATCTGGCACTGTGGGGGCATATGTGTATCTGGCACTGTGGGGGCATGTGTGTATCTGGCACTGTGGGGGCATGTGTGTATCTGGCACTGTGGGGGCATGTGTGTATCTGGCACTGTGGGGTCATATGTGTATCTGGCACAGTGGGGGCATATGTGTATCTGGCACTGCACTATTGGGGTCATATGTGTATCTCGCCCCCATTTTTATTGGCCATGCCCCATGTAGCATGTGACCACACCCCTTTTTCGGCGTGCGCACGCTGAAGGCATGCACATACAGTGCCACTAAGATTTTTTTTCTACTTGCACCACTGAGTAGTACGCTGTACTTCACTTCTTTGCACTACTATTTGATTATACTACCTGGGCTTGGGTGGCATTGCCTCCTCAGCCAGGCCAGGCTCTGCTGATGTCTCTTCAGTGTTATAAGAATTACTGTGGGCATAATGTGTAAAGGGAACTGCTACTGTGTGGACATGATGTGTATAAGGGTTAATATTGTGTAGTGTAATTTGAATTGGGGGAACTATTGTATGGTCATGCCCCTTTCCCACAAGATCATGTCTCTTTTTTGCACATGCACCTTCCCTATTTCAAATATGGGGGGTGCCAGTCCCTTACTTTGCCAAGGGCGCCTGGACCCCTAGATACACCCCTGTAACTACAATCAGATGGCATTTCTCTAAGTAGACCCATTAATGCCTAAATAACGCAACTGCTTGGCATTAGTCATTAACAAGCAGAAGTATTCTACAAACTGATTTTCAAAGATGCACATTCGCTACATTATATTTGCATTTTAAAATTATGATTTAATCAGTGTGGTCCAATAGTCTCCACCTCCAAATTTCCCTGAAAAAATGCATACCTAGGCATCAACTTCACTATTTATTTATAGAACTGATTTCAAGCATCTTTACCACAAAATGTCTTTAAAATATACTTGTGACTGGCAGTGTGTGTGTGTGTGTGTGTGTGTGTGTGTGTGTGTGTGTGTGTGTGTGTGTGTGTGTGTGTGTGTGTGTGTGTGTAGGTAGGTGTTAAATGGGGGAATGGTGTGGTATAGCCCCACCTCTTGCTACTCAGTGTTGAGGACAGTGGGGGCAGGGCTGCGCTGATATGATGCACCACATATGGCATCATCAAGACCAAGGCCTGCCTACTAAACTGGGGATCTGGATGTATCCAGAAGGCTGGCCAACTTGGGAGCCCAGGAGAGCTCTGCAGAAATATGTGCGTCTCCTGGACATTACGGGAGAGTAAGTAAGTATGCTGCTATGAGATATAAGCCAACAATAACCACAAACTTATATATTACCAAACAGCTGCTTGTAGTGTTCCAGCAGCCTACACACAGTAGGGCTGACCATTAGGGGGCTGAAATAATAATAATTTCTGGATCACATGGATGTGGTACACTTTGGCAGTTCTTCAGATTCCATATGGACAAACATGATATGGGTCTAGAAAGGGAATGGGGGAATGGTGAGGGAGGATAGTTGGAAATTCAGGATACTTTGAGTGTGCTGTCTTCTTTTTACTATTCTTTCTGGGAAAATGGACCATGTGTAATATACGGAATCGGTATGCGATCCGACGCCGGCATTCCGATGGTCACGATCCTGACAGGGGTGAGGTAAATATTCTACCTAACCCCCTAACCCTCCCTTACCGCAGCCTAACCTCTTCCCTTAATGCCTAACTCTAGCCTCCACCCTTATTGCCTAAATCCACCCCCCCCCCCATCTCCATAGACTAACCCTAACCTCTTAGTGCCTAAATGTAATCCCCCGGTAGTGCCTAAACCGGGTGGTCTTCAGTATGCTGCCGGCCGGGATCCCGACGACCAGCATACCGGCGCCGGGATCCAGACCGCCGGCATGCCGACACATATTCTCCCTCTTGGGGGTCCACGACTCCCCTGGAGGGAGAATAAATATCGTTAGCGCGCCACCGCGCCTGCAACGTGGCGAGTGCAGCGAGCCCACAAGGGGCTCATTAATGCTCGCCCAGCTGTCGGTATGCGCCGGTATGCTGGCCCCTGGGATCCCGGCTGCCGGCCACTCATGCTACACCCCCTAAACCTAACCCCCCCCTCCACGCAGCCTAACCCTAAACCACCCCACCCCCCCCTCGCAGCCTTACACTAAGCTCTCCCAGGTGCCGCCTAAACCTAAGCCAAGCTAAGCTGCTGAAAAGTGCAAATAAAGTGGTTTGCTTATACCAGCTGCATCCTCCATATACTGCAATATGATGTTTATCACCACTGCTATAGAAATGTGTTAATAAAACTATAAATAAATCTGTGTAAAGCAGCATTTTCTGGCACTGTACCACCCGTGGACCGCAGTGTATAAAGGGTTTTCTATCACAATCCAGACCATTGTTAATGAAGTTTTAACTTAAATCTAAACCAGAGGTAGATCCAGGGGAGGCTGATTGCCCTCTACCCCAGTAAGACTTTTCACCTGCCTACTTCTGCTGTCCTCTGTACACGCAGCACAGCTGCAGCGACACATCGTGCAGGTAGAGAGAGCAGCCTCCCTGGACACTCTGCAGCACAGCACAACAAACAGGCAGCAGCAGTCTCCTCTCTCTCTCTCTCTCTCTCTCTCTCTCTCTCTCTCTCTCCCTCCATCCATCATGTGGTGCTGCTGCAGTGGTAGTTGGCAGGTGAGCAGTGTTCCACAGATGGGGGCCATCACTTTCAGGCAGCCGTCAGTGAGGGTGAACCATTGGATCTCTCAACTCATTTATACTGTATGTACTCACACAATAGTTCTGTCTATCTGAAAGTACTGTACTCTACGGACCTTTCTAGACAGACTTCTAACATGACCTTCTCTAGGGCTGTTGGCTCACTTAAAATGAACCTGATCATGCGCTTCTGCCTTAGAACTCGAAAACTGCTGAAGACTAATTAATATAAAGAGATATGTCAGGGCTGTCACTTTGTAGGAAGCTTTAAAAAAAACTTGCATGCTTCTTGCATAATTAGCAGATAAAAGGGTGTTCCACGCAGAACAAATGTTCTTTGCTTTTCTTTCAGGACTGACAATGCCAAATTGGTTTTAAACAGAGATTATGTATTTTCAAAACTGTTCCACAAATTATTTGTTTCATTCCACTTTTTACTGTGAAATTCTGCACACCACCCAGCAGTTGTGTGACTATAAATATTATTTAATGTGGACTTCAGCTTACAAATAGAGGGGCTGATTTACTGTTGTGTGTAAAGTGCCCCATACACTACTGCAACATGTCGGACCCTCATGTCGCAGGCGATCACCCCAGCAGCTTCCCGGGGGGCAGGATCGCATAAAATACATCGTATGCTGACCTTTTGCATACAGTGTATCTTGGGGGTCATTCCGACCCGATCGCTCGCTGCAGTTTATCGCAGCGGTTGGGTCAGCGCCGCAGTGCGCTGGTGCATGCCAGACGGCCGAAGGCCGTCGTTGCCTAGCGATCGTCTCTGCCTGATTGACAGGCAGAGGCGGTCACTGGGCGGGAGGGGGCTGGACGGCGGCGTTAAGCCGCTGTTTAGGGGGGCGCGGTCCAGCCAATGCAGGCGTGGCCGGACCATTGGGGGTGGCGGGCCGCGGCGGCTGCGTGACGTCACACGCGGCCGCTGTGACCCGGGCAGCGCAGAGGTTCTCCTGGCCAGCTGCAGGAGCTGCGCTGGCCGGGAGTTACTCTTCAAATGCAAAGGCATCGCCGCTGTGCGATGCTTTTGCATTTCTGCGCGGGGGAAGGGGACCGCACTGATATGCCGGGCGGACTCCCTGTGCTGGGCGTCCCCCCGCATGTCTGAGTGCCTGATCGTAGCTGTGCTAAATTTAGCACAGCTACGATCAACTCGGAATGACCCCCCTTGTGCGATCCCAGCCATGCCTGCGGGGTCCGACATATCACCAGTGCAGCACATTCACTCTAGGGGATCCGATCCGATGCTCACGAGAAACGCGCATCGGATCGGATGTAAAACACATCCGAAATGCCTGATTTCCTCCGATATATCGGCCCGGATGGCAGAAATCGTATGAAATCGGGCATTATCGTTCTAGTGTATGGGGCCCTTAACTCGCCTTTGTGGATGAATTTAGGGATTTTTAGCATATACCCATGTGGGGAGCCTGTATACCTAACTTTGTGCAATTAGATGTAATTCGGGGTGATATGCATCTCAGCCAGATCTCCACTTGCAGCTTAGTGGGCGTAATTGGACGGCAACTGGGTGTTCGCACATAGGATAAGCATGCCTTTCAACCGTTCTGATTCCAGTAGGACAGAAATGGCTTTTCTCTGACGTCCTAGTGGATGCTGGGAACTCCGTAAGGACCATGGGGAATAGCGGGCTCCGAAGGAGACTGGGCACTCTAAGAAAGAATTAGGACTACCTGGTGTGCACTGGCTCCTCCCTCTATGCCCCTCCTCCAGACCTCAGTTAGAATCTGTGCCCGGCTCGAGCTGGTTGCACACTAGGGGCTCTCCTGAGCTTCTAGAAAAGAAAGTATTTATTAGGTTTTTTATTTTCAGTGAGATCTGCTGGCAACAGACTCACTGCAACGAGGGACTTAGGGGAGAGAAGCGAACCTACCTGCTTGCAGCTAGCTTGGGCTTCTAGGCTACTGGACACCATTAGCTCCAGAGGGATCGAACACAGGCCCAGCCTCGGTCATCCGGTCCCGGAGCCGCGCCGCCGTCCCCCTTGCAGAGCCAGAAGCATGAAGATCTTCACGGAAATCGGCGGCTGAAGACTCCCGTCTTCATTAAGGTAGCGCACAGCACTGCAGCTGTGCGCCATTGCTCCCTGTGCACACCACATACTCTGGTCACTGATGGGAGCAGGGCGCTGGGGGGGGGCGCCCTGGGCAGCAATTAGAGTACCTTAAAGTGGCTAATCACACATAATATAGCCTAAGAAGCTATATATGTGTAAAATACCCCTGCCACATTATTATTATAAAAGCGGGAGAAGTCTGCCGAAAAAGGGGCGGGGCTATCTCCCTCAGCACACTGGCGCCATTTCCTCTCACAGCTCCGCTGGAAGGACGCTCCCCAGGCTCTCCCCTGCAGTTTCCAGGCTCAATAGGGTAAAAAAGAGAGGGGGGGCACTAAATTTAGGCGCAAATACTATATATATAGCGGCTATAGGGTAAATCACTTGTGTAGTGTAACTCCCTGCATTATATAGCGCTGTGGTGTGTGCTGGCATACTCTCTCTCTGTCTCCCCAAAGGACTTTGTGGGGTCCTGTCCTCAGTCAGAGCATTCCCTGTGTGTGTGTGGTGTGTCGGTACGGCTGTGTCGACATGTTTGATGAGGAGGCTTATATGGAGGCGGAGCAAGTGCCGATAAATGTGATGTCACCCCCTGCGGAGTCGACACCTGAGTGGATGGATATGTGGAAGGAATTACGCGACAGTGTCAACTCCTTACATAAAAGGTTTGACGACATAGCAGATGTGGGACAGCCGGCTTCTCAGCCCGTGCCTGCCCAGCCATCAGGGGCTCAAAAACGCCCACTACCTCAGATGGCTGACACAGATGTCGACACGGATACTGACTCCAGTGTCGACGACGATGAGACTAGTGTACATTCCAACAGAGCCACCCGTTACATGATTACGGCAATGAAAAATGTGTTGCACATTTCTGACATTAACCCAGGTACCACAAAAAAGGGTATTATGTTTGGGGAGAAAAAGCAACCAGTGGTTTTTCCCCCATCTGATGAGTTGAATGAAGTGTGTGAAGAAGCGTGGGCTTCCCCCGATAAGAAATTAGTGATTTCTAAAAAGTTGCTAATGGCGTACCCTTTCCCGCCAGAGGACAGGATACGTTGGGAGACATCCCCTAGGGTGGATAAAGCGCTCACACGCTTGTCAAAGAAGGTGGCACTACCCTTTCAGGATACGGCCGCCTTAAAGGAGCCTGCGGATAGAAAGCAGGAGGCTATCCTGAAGTCTGTATATACACACTCAGGTATTATACGGAGACCGGCTATTGCTTCAGCATGGATGTGCAGTGCTGCTGCTGCGTGGTCAGATTCCCTGTCTGATAACATTGATACCCTCGACAGGGACACTATATTGCTAACCATAGAGCATATTAAAGACGCAGTCTTATACATGAGAGATGCACAGAGGGATATTTGCCGGGTGGCATCTAGAATTAATGCAATGTCCATTTCTGCCTCGGCAGTGGACAGGTGATGCAGATTCTAAAAGGCACATGGAGGTTTTGCCTTACAAAGGTGAGGAATTGTTTGGGGACGGTCTCTCGGACCTCGTTTCCACAGCAACAGCTGGGAAGTCGACATTTTTACCCCATGTTCCCTAACAGCCAAAGAAAGCACCGTATTATCAGGTACAGTCCTTTCGGCCCCAGAAAGGCAAGCGGGTTAAAGGCGCGTCCTTTCTGCCCAGAGGCAGAGGTAGGGGGAAAAAAGCTGCACCATACAGCCACTTCCCAAGAACAAAAGTCCTCTCCCGCTTCCTCTAAGTCCACCGCATGACGCTGGGGCTCCACAGGCGGAGCCAGGTGCGGTGGGGGCCCGTCTCCGGAACTTCAGCGACCAGTGGGCTCGCTCACGGGTGGATCCCTGGATTCTACAAGTGGTATCTCAGGGGTACAAGCTGGAATTCGAGACGTCTCCCCCTCGCCGTTTCCTCAAATCAGCCTTGCCAACAGCTCCCCCAGACAGGGAGGCAGTGCTGGAGGCGATTCACAAGCTGTATTCTCAGCAGGTGATAATCAAGGTACCCCTCCTTCAACAAGGACGGGGTTACTATTCCACAATGTTTGTGGTACCGAAACCGGACGGTTCGGTGAGACCCATTTTAAATTTGAAATCCTTGAACACTTATATAAGAAGGTTCAAGTTCAAAATGGAATCGCTCAGGGTGGTTATTGCAAGCCTGGACGAAGGGGATTACATGGTATCACTGGACATCAAGGATGCTTACCTGCATGTCCCCATTTACCCTCCTCACCAGGAGTACCTCAGATTTGTGGTACAGGACTGTCATTACCAATTCCAGACGTTGCTGTTTGATCTGTCCACGGCACCGAGGGTATTTACCAAGGTAATGGCCGAAATGATGATACTCCTTCGGAAAAAGGGAGTTTTAATTATCCCATACTTGGACGATCTCCTTATAAAGGCGAGGTCCAGGGAGCAGTTGTTGGTCGGCATAGCACTATCTCGGGAAGTGCTACAACAGCACGGCTGGATTCTGAATATTCCAAAGTCGCAGCTGGTTCCTACAACGCGCCTACTGTTCCTGGGGATGGTTCTGGACACAGACCAGAAAAAAGTGTTTCTCCCGGAGGAGAAAGCCAAGGAGTTGTCATCTCTAGTCAGAGACCTCCTGAAACCAAGACAGGTGTCGGTGCATCACTGCACGCGAGTCCTGGGAAAGATGGTAGCTTCCTACGAAGCAATTCCATTTGGCAGGTTCCATGCAAGGATCTTTCAGTGGGATCTGTTGGACAAGTGGTCCGGATCGCATCTTCAGATGCATTGGCTGATAACCCTGTCTCCAAGGACCAGGGTGTCTCTGCTGTGGTGGCTGCAGAGTGCTCATCTTCTAGAGGGCCGCAGATTTGGCATACAGTACTGGGTCCTGGTGACCACGGATGCCAGCCTTCGAGGCTGGGGGGGCAGTCACACAGGGAAGAAACTTCCAAGGACTATGGTCAAGCCAGGAGACTTCCCTACACATAAATATTCTAGAACTACGGGCCATTTACAATGCCCTAAGTCAGGCAAGACCCCTGCTTCAACACCAGCCGGTGCTGATCCAGTCAGACTACATCACGGCGATAGCCCATGTAAACCGACAGGGCGGCACAAGAAGCAGGTTGGCGATGGCAGAAGCCACAAGGATTCTCCGATGGGCGGAAAATCACGTGATAGCACTGTCAGCAGTGTTCATTCCGGGAGTGGACAACTGGGAAGCAGACTTCCTCAGCAGACACGACCTCCACCCGGGAGAGTGGGGACTTCATCCAGAAGTCTTCAAAAAGATTGTAAACCATTGGGAAAGGCCACAGGTGGACATGATGGCGTCCCGCCTCAACAAAAAACTAAAAAGATATTGCGCCAGGTCAAGGGACCCTCAGGCGATAGCTGTGGACGCTCTAGTGACACCGTGGGTGTACCAGTCGGTTTATGTGTTCCCTCCTCTGCCTCTCATACCCAAGGTACTGAGAATAATAAGAAGGAGAGGAGTAAGAACTATACTCGTGGTTCCGGATTGGCCAAGAAGAGCTTGGTACCCAGAACTTCAAGAAATGATCTCAGAGGACCCATGGCCTCTGCCGCTCAGACAGGACCTGCTGCAGCAGGGGCCCTGTCTGTTCCAAAACTTACCGCGGCTGCGTTTGACGGCATGGCAGTTGAACACTGGATCCTAAAAGAAAAGGGCATTCCGGAGGAAGTCATTCCTACACTGATTAAAGCTAGGAAAGATGTGACCGCAAAACATTATCACCGCATATGGCGGAAATATGTTGCTTGGTGTGAGGCCAGGAAGGCCCCAACGGAGGAATTTCAGCTAGGTTGATTTCTGCACTTCCTACAGTCAGGGGTGACTATGGGCCTAAAATTGGGTTCCATTAAGGTCCAGATTTCGGCTCTGTCGATTTTCTTCCAAAAAGAACTGGCTTCACTGCCTGAAGTTCAGACTTTTGTAAAGGGAGTGCTGCATATTCAGTCCCCTTTTGTGCCCCCAGTGGCACCTTGGGATCTCAACGTGGTGTTGGATTTCCTAAAGTCGCATTGGTTTGAGCCACTTAAAACCGTGGAGATAAAGTTCCTCACGTGGAAGGTGGTCATGCTGTTGGCCTTGGCGTCGGCCAGGCGTGTATCAGAATTGGCGGCTTTGTCATGTAAAAGCCCTTATCTGATTTCTCATATGGATAGGGCGGAATTGAGGACTCGTTCCCAATTCCTTCCAAAGGTGGTATCAGCTTTTCATGTGAACCAACCTATTGTGGTGCCTGCGGCTACTCGGGACTTGGAGGATTCCAAGTTGCTGGACGTAGTCAGGGCCCTGAAAATATATGTTTCCAGGACGGCTAGAGTCAGAAAAACTGACTCGCTATTTATCCTGTATGCACCCAACAAGCTGGGTGCTCCTGCTATAAAGCAGACTATTGCTCGCTGGATCTGTAGCACGATTCAACTTGCACATTCGGCGGCTGGTCTGCCGCAGCCTAAATCTGTAAAAGCCCATTACACGAGGAAGGTGGGCTCTTCTTGGGCGGCTGCCCGAGGGGTCTCGGCTTTACAACTTTGCCGAGCTGCTACTTGGTCGGGTTCAAACACGTTTGCAAAATTCTACAAGTTTGATACCCTGGCTGAGGAGGACCTTGAGTTTGCTCATTCGGTGCTGCAGAGTCATCCGCACTCTCCCGCCCGTTTGGGAGCTTTGGTATAATCCCCATGGTCCTTACGGAGTTCCCAGCATCCACTAGGACGTCAGAGAAAATAAGAATTTACTCACCGGTAATTCTATTTCTCGTAGTCCGTAGTGGATGCTGGGCGCCCATCCCAAGTGCGGATTGTCTGCAATACTTGTATATGGTTATTGCCTAACTAAAGGGTTATTGTTTGGAGCCATCTATTCGAGAGGCTCAGTTGTTGTTCATACTGTTCACTGGGTATAGTATCACGAGTTGTACGGTGTGATTGGTGTGGCTGGTATGAGTCTTACCCAGGATTCCAAATCCTTTCCTTATTGTGTCAGCTCTTCCGGGCACAGTTTCCCTAACTGAGGTCTGGAGGAGGGGCATAGAGGGAGGAGCCAGTGCACACCAGGTAGTCCTAATTCTTTCTTAAAGTGCCCAGTCTCCTTCGGAGCCCGCTATTCCCCATGGTCCTTACGGAGTTCCCAGCATCCACTACGGACTACGAGAAATAGAATTACCGGTGAGTAAATTCTTATTTTTAGACGCTGTCCCACTGTACCACCTACGGGTCGCAGTGTCCCGCTGGGGGGGGGGGGGGCAGGGGGATCCTTATTGGGGGACACTCTGTTACTGTTACTCTCTATGGATTCCACAATGTGCCGATGAACATCTAAATGCAGCAATTATACCGTACCATATGCTTGTCCACCACATACACTCCAATAATCGGAATATACAGTCCCCTGCTGGCTAAACGGGATGCAATCATGTTACCGGCGGTCGGGATCCCCGAGGGTCAGTATACCAATACCGGAATCCCGACCGATGGAAATCCCGACAGTCAGTATGCCTACTAACAGGGACTATTCCCACTCGTGGGTGTCGACGACACCAATAAAGTGGGAATAGAAACTACTGCGAGCGGGGCGTGGCCTGGATCGGCATGGAGTAGCAGTGTACTGCTATAGCTCTCCATATTAATCCTGTTAAAGATCCTTTTTTCCCTAACCCGTAGCCCCTGGGATCTACCTGCAAGTATTGGAAGAGGTGCTGCCCTTGTTGACATCCGTGCTGGCCCGGAGCGTGCAGCGGCTTCCTGTACCCGACCCCTCCAGCGTGCTGGCCCGGCTCCCTGCCTCTCTGCGTGCCGGAGCTCGCGGGACGACGCGCGACAGCGCTTCCGGCGGCGGCCCTGCAGAGATCCCCCGGCTGGGGGAACGCGACGGAGGAGGACCTGACTGGCGGGCTGAGCGCGGCGGTGCTCGCCCGTGGACCCGGGGAAGATGAGGAGAGCGGGTGAGTGCGGAGCGGAAAGCCCGCGAAGCCGCCACCTTTGATTATAAATATGGGCTTGTCTCCCTGCTCCTGAAGTGTTCCCCATCCTGTGGTGCCGCACAGTGAGGCGAGCTGTGGCTGGGATTGCCTCTCTGTTCTTCTCCTGGGCTTAATAACTGTGTTGAGACGGTGCCAAGGACGAGACTCCCCCCCCCCCGCGTCCATTGTGGAATTTCTGTGGCTGTGGAAGGGGGAAGGAAATGGTCAGCAAGAGCTAGGGAAAATACAATACAGTCCCTATAGGCTCTCTGCAAAACTGCAATAACCACGCATGTGCTCTTAGTTTTGCTCCTGTCCTGATCCAACCAATCTCCTATTCTCTATATATAACCTACTCTGCGGTGTGCCCATAAATCTGCTCTACTTTGCCACATTATTATTTATCATATCTGCCCGATCCGAGCGGCTCCAGCACCTGTGCTGACCCGACACTGCTTGGGGACTTTTTCGCTGTAATATCCTTGGGGTCCTGACATCGCGTCCAGTGCTGCAATGGTGAAAGGAGGTCAGAGTGCGGCGAACGCCGCTGCAAAACTGGAGAAGTTTGCTAGGTCGCAACAGGCAACTCAATCGGCAAGGCAAGGTGACACTGACCCATCCCCGTCTGCGGCTGAGGTCGCTGCTCCCGACCCCACAGAGCACGTTCAGTCTACCCAGCAAATACTACAGGCCATTTTTGCGTCTGAGCAGAGGGTCACGGACAAGATTGGGCAAGTCCAGGCGGACGTCTCTCTCCTAAGACAGGATCTACAAAAAATCCGGGAAAGAGTGGGTGAAACTGAGCATCGGATATCGGCTCTGGAAGACACTACATCACCCCTTCAACTGAAAGTGGCCGACTTGTCTACCCAGGTGATATCTATGCAGAGTAAAATGTCCGATATCGAGGGGAGACTACGGCGCAACAACGTTCGGTTTGTTGGGCTCCCTGAGAGGGCAGAGGGCACCTCCCCGGAATCCTTTCTGGAAAATTGGCTTATTAAATTATTTGGCAAAGAAGCATTTACCTCTCAATTCGCGGTGGAACGAGCGCACAGGCTCCCGCCTAGACCGCCACCACCCGGGGCTCCGGCTAGAACATTTATTGCTCGTTTCCTACACTTTAAGGACCGTGACGCTATACTCCGCATGGCCCGGACACAGGGCCCTATCCAACTAGATGGACATAATATATCCGTTTTCCCTGATTTTGCCCTGGAGGTGCAAAAGAGTAGATCACAGTTTCTGCATGTTAAGCGTCAACTCCGTGACCGCAATATACAATACTCTATGTTGTTCCCGGCCAAACTGAGGGTGGTGTCCGATAACACCACTCATTTCTTCTCCACTCCTCAAGATGCTGCTGCATGGTTGGAACGACAGCCTCGTCCTCCTCGCTGAAGTACTATCATACATTTGTCGATTTGTTACCTTCTTATTGCTGGCTAAGCCTAACTGTTTCATATTATGTTACGCTAGTCATGCTGTGGGTATATATGCACTGTACTAGGGGGGTAATGCTGAGCAGCCTAATGTTGATATTAATCTTTGTCTCGTTTTTTATACGTTGGGGTACGTTGCTAGATATGTTTTTCTTCCCCCTTTTTCTTTTCCAGGGTTAGGGTACTACTTCTACTGGTACTCTGTGGAGGGTTCTATGCCGAAGATAGTGTAGGGGCATTTCTTAGGGACCTTAGTTAGGCCCCTATCCCTTAGCTTAGTTACTCTGGTGGGAGTTATGGGATCCAGGTATACCTTATGTTCGCAAGGTGATACAGGGTGGGTATGGGGGGGGTTAGTTTGTTTTTTTTCATGCTATCAATTTTTGCCTATGTGTGTGTTCTGCTACATTGCGTTATTAGGTGATACAGGGTGGGTGCGGGGGGGGTTAGTTTATTTTTTTCCAAGCCATCATTGTTTAGTTCTGTGCGTATTTTGCAAAGACCCGTATTTTCTGCATGATGTTGCTTTGTGCTCTTATGCCTCCAAGAGCGTAGGGGGACTGGTTATTCCTATCCCTATGTACTGTTGGCTCAACGTTGCTATGCTGCGATGCCAGGCTCTGCTATATGTCTCTTTAACCTATCCTGTTATCCCTCTCCGTTATGATTTCTATGTCTACTGTTTCTGAGGGGCTCCGTCTGCTCAGCTGGAACGTTCGGGGACTGAATGAAAAAATCAAAAGATCGTTAGTCCTGACTCAGGTTAAAAAATATCAGGCAGACATAATTTGTCTTTCTGAAACACATTTGCATGGAGGTAGAGTGATGGCGCTTAGAAAGCCCTGGGTCAGTCACGTGTATCATTCCACCTTCTCTAGTAATGCAAGAGGCGTTTCTGTAATGATTAAAAAGTCCGTACAATTTCATATGGATGAATGTGAAACTGACCATTATGGCAGATACGTCTTCCTACGAGCCCATATTAACAGCCGACTGTTTAATATTTTAGCAGTATATGTTCCCCCGCCATATAACAATGAGGTCCTCCGGCACGCTGCCCGTTTTCTGGCCCGGTCCCCTGCTACCCCTGTGATATGTCTAGGAGATTTTAACAATGTTATGGATGGTGGCATGGACAGGTGGAGGGAGTCGGTTGCATCTTCCCCTCCCCTGGCGTCCCCTACCTCATTCGCAAGATTGGTGGGGGAGATGGGGTTGGTGGATATATGGAGATGTCGAAACCCAGCGGCCACTCAGTTCTCCTGTCAGTCCGCTACCCATCACGCTTTTTCTCGTATTGATTTGGTGTTGGTGTCCCATGGTTTGTCCCCGGACGTACTGGCGGTGGATTATCTCCCTAGGGGCATATCGGATCATTCTCCTGTTTTGGTCACAGTTAACATAGGTTGGGAGCGGGGAGCAAAAATGTGGAAGCTTAATCCCTTTTGGTTGACTCTGCTGGGGAAGGGTGAGGATCTGATGGCCGCCTGGGAAGGGTTCCAGGAAGATAATTCACTATACAGTGTTCTGACAATGAAGCATGATGCCTTTAAGGCGTTTCTGCGGGGCTCCTTTATAAAGCGGATCTCTGAAGTTAAAGCATTCAGTAAAAGGGAGGAGATGCGGTTGGAATATTTGTGCCAGCAGTTGGAATCTCAATATCTTAATACCCATTTGCGGTCTGATGAGTTGTTGTGGAAGAACGCGCAGAGTGAGTGGTCGGATTGTTTATTTGAGAAATCCAGGCGTAGACTCCTTTTTGCGGGACATGAGCAGTATTTTCGGGCTGAGATGAATGGCAGCTATCTGGCCTTTTTGGCCCGGTCTGATTCCCCAAGAACAGTAATTCAGTGTGTGAAAAACTCTGCTGGCCAAATGTGCTATTCTGGATCAAAGGTGGCGGAGACTTTCCGTGGTTATTATTCCTCGCTCTATGCCTCCCGAGCCGGTTACTCTGATGAGCAGCTGGGGGATTTTTTGGCTCAGTTGACCTTGCCATGCTTGTCCCGGGAGGACTCTGGGGCTCTAGATGCGCCTATCACGGTGGAGGAGGTGGAGGCTGCGATCCTGTCTCTCCCGGCGTCTAAGGCACCGGGATCAGATGGGCTTCCGGGTGAGGTCTATAAAAAATACATTACTTTTTTTGCCCCCTATCTCCTACAACTGTTTGAACTTCTCTTAAAAGGTGGGGCCCTCCCGCGCTCTATGGCCGAGGCTAATATAATTGTCCTGCTGAAACCAGGGAAAGACCCCTTGCTCCCCGAGTCCTATCGACCCATTTCCCTCCTCAACACTGATGTAAAAATCTTGGCAAAAATCTTGGCATCTCGATTGAATTTGGTAATTACAACGATAATTCATCCAGACCAGACGGGCTTTATGCCGGGTAAGTCCACGGCCCAAAATTTACGTAGATTGTTCTGTCATCTCCAGAGGAATGATGTGGGGGGATCGGACGCGGTGGTGGTGTCCCTTGATGCGGCCAAAGCGTTCGACTCAGTAGAGTGGAGGTACCTTTGGGGGGTGCTGGAGAAATTTGCCTTTGGTCCTCGTTTTATTGGCTTTATCCAATTATTGTATTCCTTGCCTGTGGCTCGTGTGACGGCCAATGGTTTCACGTCTGAGCTTTTTGCACTGGAGAGGGGCACTCGACAGGGCTGCCCCCTGTCTCCTGCACTGTTTGCGATGGCCGTGGAGCCGTTGGCCGCCCTGCTACGGGGCGATGGCGGGGTCAGGGGAGTTGAGATTGGGGGTCATGTGGATGTGGTGGCGCTATACGCGGACGACATGCTACTCTTCCTGCAGGACTCTGATGACTCCCTACGAACAGCATTACAGGTAGTGGAGAATTTTGGTATCTTTTCCGGTCTGTTAATTAACTGGGACAAGTCCCACATTTTTCCTGTCTCTGGCCTTCTTCCCGAAAACACACAGGGGGCGTATCCTTTGCAATGGACACTGCGATTCAAATATCTAGGCATCTGGATTACTCCTATGGCGCGTAGCTATAAGGCCCAAAATATTGACCCCATACTAGCGACATTTAAAGAAAAGGCACATAGCTGGAAAAAATTACCGCTGTCTGTCCTGGGTAGGGTCAATTTATTCAAAATGGTGATGCAGCCGAAGTTCCTCTATGCTCTACAGAATTCCCCGGTCTACCTCCCCAAGAAGATCTTTACTGTTATTGAGGGAGTTTTATCCTCATTTATATGGAGTGGCAGGCAGGCGCGGGTCTCTATAAGAACGATGTGCAGATCCCAGGTGTCTGGCGGGGCAAGCCTCCCAGATCTCAGACTATACTATGTGGCCGCTCAGTTGGCCCATCTGAGTGAATTGACTGGGGACTCTTTGGGGGATACGATGAGGGGGTTTCTGGCTGAGCGGACGGAGTGCTCTCCTGCTTTCTCTCTCTCTCCTCTTCAACTTCTCCTTTCTGGTCTCTCTACGTCTGGCATGCCTCCCTTGTTGCGTCAAGCCTTGCTTATCTGGCGATATGCGCACACTTTGTATGACTGGGAGGGACATGATACCTGTACTCCATTGTGGTTCAATAGTGCATACCCTGAGCTATATGAGATGTCGCTAGATAACATATGGATTACTAGGGGAGTCGTGGCACTGGGTCAGCTATACCACGGTGGAGTGCTGAAGTCATTTCAGCAACTAAAGATCGAATTTGATGTGCCTAACACAGTTATGTTCCGATACTTTCGGCTTAGACATGCTGTACAGACCCAATTCCCTCACGGCCCGCCATCGATGGCTGATTCACCTGTTAAGACGCTGCTTGCTTCAATGGGCCGGAGGGGGAAGGTGTCTACCATATATGCTGCTTTAAATAACAATAGCTATCCCGATCTATTAAACAATCTCCGTACTAAATGGGAGACTGATTTAGGGCAATTGTCCCAAGAGCAGTGGCTTCAAATTATGAGTTCACTTAAATATACTACACCATGTATAAGGTATAAGCAGGTTTTTTTCTACACTCTACACAGGTCCTACCGCACTCCGGTTAGTATGCGGAGGGCTGGTCTTAGGGAAGATTCTAACTGCCCCAGGTGTCAGGCAGCGGATGCCGGATTTTGGCACTTATTGTGGGACTGCCCTGAGATTTCCCTTTTCTGGCATAGAGTTTGGTGTGAGATAGTCAAGACAGCACCGTCCCTTCCTACATTAGATCCTGGCATATGTTTATTTGGGCTAGATTTGGAGGAGACACACTCTGTTTTGCTGTACAAATATGTTCTGTGTCTCACAACGCTAGCTAAGGTGGTTATTGCTAGGGTCTGGTTCTCTGCTGATATACCTAGGGTGGAGCATTGGAGGGCGTTGGTGAACGAGGTAATTCGCCATGAGAAACATATGTATAAAATACGGGGTTCCACCTCTCGGTTTACGGAGATGTGGGGCCGCTGGGGTGGCGCAGGGCTGGGCGAACAAGTATTAAGCACATGAGCGACATTGTAAAACTATGGATACTCCTCGACATGGATACATATATGTAACTATATATGATAAGAAATAACAAGCACACCAAAATGTGTTGGGAAAAAAAATCGGTTTATTGATGGCAACTGTTAAAGTTATAGTTAAATTTCAATGTTGATGTTATGTTTTGTTTGTTTGTGACATAAAACTCAATAAAAACTACTTGATTTAAAAAAAAGAAACTACTGCGAGCGCCCGCCCCAACGCTGACAATCTGGTGGCCAGGATCCCAACCGCCGGTCGCCCAATCCCAACCCGGCTAAACAACCTACCCTGTGCAACCCTATGATAAACAATTGGAACAATTGCCCATACTAACTTTCTTTTTTTGGGCTGTTTTTTTGTATTTAACTGAATTGTGTTTTTCTTCCCTGTATTCCTATTTTAGCTGTTCTTTCTCTGAACATCACCTAATATGCTGTGAGTGACATTGAGTACGTCTTTGTCACCATAACAGTGGGGGAGCTTGCTGCCAGGATTACATTTCACACAGAGCAGCGAAAACTGCAGCTTGTAGCACCTTTTTATCATATATATTTATTAGAGATGAGCGCCTGAAATTTTTCGGGTTTTGTGTTTTGGTTTTGGGTTCGGTTCCGCGGCCGTGTTTTGGGTTCGAACGCGTTTTGGCAAAACCTCACCGAATTTTTTTTGTCGGATTCGGGTGTGTTTTGGATTCGGGTGTTTTTTTCAAAAAACACTAAAAAACAGCTTAAATCATAGAATTTGGGGGTCATTTTGATCCCAAAGTATTATTAACCTCAAAAACCATAATTTACACTCATTTTCAGTCTATTCTGAATACCTCACACCTCACAATATTATTTTTAGTCCTAAAATTTGCACCGAGGTCGCTGTGTGAGTAAGATAAGCGACCCTAGTGGCCGACACAAACACCGGGCCCATCTAGGAGTGGCACTGCAGTGTCACGCAGGATGTCCCTTCCAAAAAACCCTCCCCAAACAGCACATGACGCAAAGAAAAAAAGAGGCGCAATGAGGTAGCTGTGTGAGTAAGATTAGCGACCCTAGTGGCCGACACAAACACCGGGCCCATCTAGGAGTGGCACTGCAGTGTCACGCAGGATGGCCCTTCCAAAAAACCCTCCCCAAACAGCACATGACGCAAAGAAAAAAAGAGGCGCAATGAGGTAGCTGTGTGAGTAAGATTAGCGACCCTAGTGGCCGACACAAACACCGGGCCCATCTAGGAGTGGCACTGCAGTGTCACGCAGGATGTCCCTTCCAAAAAACCCTCCCCAAACAGCACATGACGCAAAGAAAAAAAGAGGCGCAATGAGGTAGCTGACTGTGTGAGTAAGATTAGCGACCCTAGTGGCCGACACAAACACCGGGCCCATCTAGGAGTGGCACTGCAGTGTCACGCAGGATGTCCCTTCCAAAAAACCCTCCCCAATCAGCACATGATGCAAAGAAAAAGAAAAGAAAAAAGAGGTGCAAGATGGAATTGTCCTTGGGCCCTCCCACCCACCCTTATGTTGTATAAACAAAACAGGACATGCACACTTTAACCAACCCATCATTTCAGTGACAGGGTCTGCCACACGACTGTGACTGATATGACGGGTTGGTTTGGACCCCCCCCAAAAAAGAAGCAATTAATCTCTCCTTGCACAAACTGGCTCTACAGAGGCAAGATGTCCACCTCATCTTCACCCTCCGATATATCACCGTGTACATCCCCCTCCTCACAGATTATCAATTCGTCCCCACTGGAATCCACCATCTCAGCTCCCTGTGTACTTTGTGGAGGCAATTGCTGCTGGTCAATGTCTCCGCGGAGGAATTGATTATAATTCATTTTAATGAACATCATCTTCTCCACATTTTCTGGATGTAACCTCGTACGCCGATTGCTGACAAGGTGAGCGGCGGCACTAAACACTCTTTCGGAGTACACACTTGTGGGAGGGCAACTTAGGTAGAATAAAGCCAGTTTGTGCAAGGGCCTCCAAATTGCCTCTTTTTCCTGCCAGTATAAGTACGGACTGTGTGACGTGCCTACTTGGATGCGGTCACTCATATAATCCTCCACCATTCTATCAATGTTGAGAGAATCATATGCAGTGACAGTAGACGACATGTCCGTAATCGTTGTCAGGTCCTTCAGTCCGGACCAGATGTCAGCATCAGCAGTCGCTCCAGACTGCCCTGCATCACCGCCAGCGGGTGGGCTCGGAATTCTGAGCCTTTTCCTCGCACCCCCAGTTGCGGGAGAATGTGAAGGAGGAGATGTTGACAGGTCGCGTTCCGCTTGACTTGACAATTTTGTCACCAGCAGGTCTTTGCACCCCAGCAGACTTGTGTCTGCCGGAAAGAGAGATCCAAGGTAGGCTTTAAATCTAGGATCGAGCACGGTGGCCAAAATGTAGTGCTCTGATTTCAACAGATTGACCACCCGTGAATCCTTGTTAAGCGAATTAAGGGCTGCATCCACAAGTCCCACATGCCTAGCGGAATCGCTCCCTTTTAGCTCCTTCTTCAATGCCTCCAGCTTCTTCTGCAAAAGCCTGATGAGGGGAATGACCTGACTCAGGCTGGCAGTGTCTGAACTGACTTCACGTGTGGCAAGTTCAAAGGGCATCAGAACCTTGCACAACGTTGAAATCATTCTCCACTGCACTTGAGACAGGTGCATTCCACCTCCTATATCGTGCTCAATTGTATAGGCTTGAATGGCCTTTTGCTGCTCCTCCAACCTCTGAAGCATATAGAGGGTTGAATTCCACCTCGTTACCACTTCTTGCTTCAGATGATGGCAGGGCAGGTTCAGTAGTTTTTGGTGGTGCTCCAGTCTTCTGTACGTGGTGCCTGTACGCCGAAAGTGTCCCGCAATTTTTCTGGCCACCGACAGCATCTCTTGCACGCCCCTGTCGTTTTTTAAAAAATTCTGCACCACCAAATTCAAGGTATGTGCAAAACATGGGACGTGCTGGAATTTGCCCATATTTAATGCACACACAATATTGCTGGCGTTGTCCGATGCCACAAATCCACAGGAGAGTCCAATTGGGGTAAGCCATTCCGCGATGATCTTCCTCAGTTGCCGTAAGAGGTTTTCAGCTGTGTGCGTATTCTGGAAAGCGGTGATACAAAGCGTAGCCTGCCTAGGAAAGAGTTGGCGTTTGCGAGATGCTGCTACTGGTGCCGCCGCTGCTGTTCTTGCGGCGGGAGTCCATACATCTACCCAGTGGGCTGTCACAGTCATATAGTCCTGACCCTGCCCTGCTCCACTTGTCCACATGTCCGTGGTTAAGTGGACATTGGGTACAACTGCATTTTTTAGGACACTGGTGAGTCTTTTTCTGACGTCCGTGTACATTCTCGGTATCGCCTGCCTAGAGAAGTGGAACCTAGATGGTATTTGGTAACGGGGGCACACTGCCTCAATAAATTGTCTAGTTCCCTGTGAACTAACGGCGGATACCGGACGCACGTCTAACACCAACATAGTTGTCAAGGCCTCAGTTATCCGCTTTGCAGTAGGATGACTGCTGTGATATTTCATCTTCCTCGCAAAGGACTGTTGAACAGTCAATTGCTTACTGGAAGTAGTACAAGTGGGCTTACGACTTCCCCTCTGGGATGACCATCGACTCCCAGCGGCAACAACAGCAGCGCCAGCAGCAGTAGGCGTTACACGCAAGGATGCATCGGAGGAATCCCAGGCAGGAGAGGACTCGTCAGAATTGCCAGTGACATGGCCTGCAGGACTATTGGCATTCCTGGGGAAGGAGGAAATTGACACTGAGGGAGTTGGTGGGGTGGTTTGCGTGAGCTTGGTTACAAGAGGAAGGGATTTACTGGTCAGTGGACTGCTTCCGCTGTCACCCAAAGTTTTTGAACTTGTCACTGACTTATTATGAATGCGCTGCAGGTGACGTATAAGGGAGGATGTTCCGAGGTGGTTAACGTCCTTACCCCTACTTATTACAGCTTGACAAAGGGAACACACGGCTTGACACCTGTTGTCCGCATTTCTGGTGAAATACCTCCACACCGAAGAGCTGATTTTTTTGGTATTTTCACCTGGCATGTCAACGGCCATATTCCTCCCACGGACAACAGGTGTCTCCCCGGGTGCCTGACTTAAACAAACCACCTCACCATCAGAATCCTCCTGGTCAATTTCCTCCCCAGCGCCAGCAACACCCATATCCTCCTCATCCTGGTGTACTTCAACACTGACATCTTCAATCTGACTATCAGGAACTGGACTGCGGGTGCTCCTTCCAGCACTTGCAGGGGGCGTGCAAATGGTGGAAGGCGCATGCTCTTCACGTCCAGTGTTGGGAAGGTCAGGCATCGCAACCGACACAATTGGACTCTCCTTGTGGATTTGGGATTTCGAAGAATGCACAGTTCTTTGCTGTGCTGCTTTTGCCAGCTTGAGTCTTTTCATTTTTCTAGCGAGAGGCTGAGTGCTTCCATCCTCATGTGAAGCTGAACCACTAGCCATGAACATAGGCCAGGGCCTCAGCCGTTCCTTGCCACTCCGTGTGGTAAATGGCATATTGGCAAGTTTACGCTTCTCCTCCGACAATTTTATTTTAGGTTTTGGAGTCCTTTTTTTTCTGATATTTGGTGTTTTGGATTTGACATGCTCTGTACTATGACATTGGGCATCGGCCTTGGCAGACGACGTTGCTGGCATTTCATCGTCTCGGCCATGACTAGTGGCAGCAGCTTCAGCACGAGGTGGAAGTGGATCTTGATCTTTCCCTAATTTTGGAACCTCAACATTTTTGTTCTCCATATTTTAATAGGCACAACTAAAAGGCACCTCAGGTAAACAATGGAGATGGATACTAGTATACAATTATGGACTGCCTGCCGAGTGCCGACACAGAGGTAGCCACAGCCGTGAACTACCGTACTGTACTGTGTCTGCAGCTAATATAGACTGGTTGATAAAGAGAAGATGTCTATGTAACTATGTATGTATAAAGAAGACTGAAAAAAATCCACGGTTAGGTGGTATACAATTATGGACGGACTGCCTGCCGAGTGCAGACACAGAGGTAGCCACAGCCGTGAACTACCGTACTGTACTGTGTCTGCAGCTAATATAGACTGGTTGATAAAGAGAAGATGTCTATGTAACTATGTATGTATAAAGAAGAATGAAAAAAAAACCACGGTTAGGTGGTATACAATTATGGACGGACTGCCTGCCGAGTGCAGACACAGAGGTAGCCACAGCCGTGAACTACCGTACTGTACTGTGTCTGCAGCTAATATAGACTGGTTGATAAAGAGAAGATGTCTATGTAACTATGTATGTATAAAGAAGAATGAAAAAAATCCACGGTTAGGTGGTATTACAATTATGGACGGACTGCCTGCCGAGTGCAGAGACACAGAGGTAGCCACAGCCGTGAACTACCGTACTGTGTCTGCTGCGACTGGATGATAAATGATATAAAAAATATATATATATCACTACTGCAGCCGGACAGGTATATATTATATATTATATAATGACGGACCTGCTGGACACTGTCTGTCAGCAGAATGAGTTTTATTTTTATAGAATAAAAAAAAAAAAACACACAAGTGAAGTCACACGACGAGTGTTTAACTTTTTCAGGCAATCACAATATAAGTATACTACTAACTATACTGGTGGTCAGTGTGGTCAGGTCACTGGTCAGTCACACTGGCAGTGGCACTCCTGCAGCAAAAGTGTGCACTGTTTAATTTTAATATAATATGTACTCCTGGCTCCTGCTATAACCTATAACTGGCACTGCAGTAGTGCTCCCCAGTCTCCCCCACAATTATAAGCTGTGTGAGCTGAGCAGTCAGACAGATATATATAATATTATATATAGATAATAGATGATGCAGCACACTGGCCTGAGCCTGAGCAGTGCACACAGATATGGTATGTGACTGACTGAGTCACTGTGTGTATCGCTTTTTTCAGGCAGAGAACGGATATATTAAATAAACTGCACTGTGTGTCTGGTGGTCACTCACTATATAATATATTATGTACTCCTGGCTCCTGCTATAACCTATAACTGGCACTGCAGTAGTGCTCCCCAGTCTCCCCCACAATTATAAGCTGTGTGAGCTGAGCAGTCAGACAGATATATATAATATTATATATAGATAATAGAAGAGATGAGCGCCTGAAATTTTTCGGGTTTTGTGTTTTGGTTTTGGGTTCGGTTCCGCGGCCGTGTTTTGGGTTCGAACGCGTTTTGGCAAAACCTCACCGAATTTTTTTTGTCGGATTCGGGTGTGTTTTGGATTCGGGTGTTTTTTTCCAAAAACACTAAAAAACAGCTTAAATCATAGAATTTGGGGGTCATTTTGATCCCAAAGTATTATTAACCTCAAAAACCATAATTTACACTCATTTTCAGTCTATTCTGAATACCTCACACCTCACAATATTATTTTTAGTCCTAAAATTTGCACCGAGGTCGCTGTGTGAGTAAGATAAGCGACCCTAGTGGCCGACACAAACACCGGGCCCATCTAGGAGTGGCACTGCAGTGTCACGCAGGATGTCCCTTCCAAAAAACCCTCCCCAAACAGCACATGACGCAAAGAAAAAAAGAGGCGCAATGAGGTAGCTGTGTGAGTAAGATTAGCGACCCTAGTGGCCGACACAAACACCGGGCCCATCTAGGAGTGGCACTGCAGTGTCACGCAGGATGGCCCTTCCAAAAAACCCTCCCCAAACAGCACATGACGCAAAGAAAAAAAGAGGCGCAATGAGGTAGCTGTGTGAGTAAGATTAGCGACCCTAGTGGCCGACACAAACACCGGGCCCATCTAGGAGTGGCACTGCAGTGTCACGCAGGATGGCCCTTCCAAAAAACCCTCCCCAAACAGCACATGACGCAAAGAAAAAAAGAGGCGCAATGAGGTAGCTGACTGTGTGAGTAAGATTAGCGACCCTAGTGGCCGACACAAACACCGGGCCCATCTAGGAGTGGCACTGCAGTGTCACGCAGGATGTCCCTTCCAAAAAACCCTCCCCAAACAGCACATGACGCAAAGAAAAAAAGAGGCGCAATGAGGTAGCTGACTGTGTGAGTAAGATTAGCGACCCTAGTGGCCGACACAAACACCGGGCCCATCTAGGAGTGGCACTGCAGTGTCACGCAGGATGTCCCTTCCAAAAAACCCTCCCCAATCAGCACATGATGCAAAGAAAAAGAAAAGAAAAAAGAGGTGCAAGATGGAATTGTCCTTGGGCCCTCCCACCCACCCTTATGTTGTATAAACAAAACAGGACATGCACACTTTAACCAACCCATCATTTCAGTGACAGGGTCTGCCACACGACTGTGACTGATATGACGGGTTGGTTTGGACCCCCCCCAAAAAAGAAGCAATTAATCTCTCCTTGCACAAACTGGCTCTACAGAGGCAAGATGTCCACCTCATCTTCACCCTCCGATATATCACCGTGTACATCCCCCTCCTCACAGATTATCAATTCGTCCCCACTGGAATCCACCATCTCAGCTCCCTGTGTACTTTGTGGAGGCAATTGCTGCTGGTCAATGTCTCCGCGGAGGAATTGATTATAATTCATTTTAATGAACATCATCTTCTCCACATTTTCTGGATGTAACCTCGTACGCCGATTGCTGACAAGGTGAGCGGCGGCACTAAACACTCTTTCGGAGTACACACTTGTGGGAGGGCAACTTAGGTAGAATAAAGCCAGTTTGTGCAAGGGCCTCCAAATTGCCTCTTTTTCCTGCCAGTATAAGTACGGACTGTGTGACGTGCCTACTTGGATGCGGTCACTCATATAATCCTCCACCATTCTATCAATGTTGAGAGAATCATATGCAGTGACAGTAGACGACATGTCCGTAATCGTTGTCAGGTCCTTCAGTCCGGACCAGATGTCAGCATCAGCAGTCGCTCCAGACTGCCCTGCATCACCGCCAGCGGGTGGGCTCGGAATTCTGAGCCTTTTCCTCGCACCCCCAGTTGCGGGAGAATGTGAAGGAGGAGATGTTGACAGGTCGCGTTCCGCTTGACTTGACAATTTTGTCACCAGCAGGTCTTTCAACCCCAGCAGACCTGTGTCTGCCGGAAAGAGAGATCCAAGGTAGGCTTTAAATCTAGGATCGAGCACGGTGGCCAAAATGTAGTGCTCTGATTTCAACAGATTGACCACCCGTGAATCCTTGTTAAGCGAATTAAGGGCTGCATCCACAAGTCCCACATGCCTAGCGGAATCGCTCCCTTTTAGCTCCTTCTTCAATGCCTCCAGCTTCTTCTGCAAAAGCCTGATGAGGGGAATGACCTGACTCAGGCTGGCAGTGTCTGAACTGACTTCACGTGTGGCAAGTTCAAAGGGCATCAGAACCTTGCACAACGTTGAAATCATTCTCCACTGCACTTGAGACAGGTGCATTCCACCTACTATATCGTGCTCAATTGTATAGGCTTGAATGGCCTTTTGCTGCTCCTCCAACCTCTGAAGCATATAGAGGGTTGAATTCCACCTCGTTACCACTTCTTGCTTCAGATGATGGCAGGGCAGGTTCAGTAGTTTTTGGTGGTGCTCCAGTCTTCTGTACGTGGTGCCTGTACGCCGAAAGTGTCCCGCAATTTTTCTGGCCACCGACAGCATCTCTTGCACGCCCCTGTCGTTTTTTAAAAAATTCTGCACCACCAAATTCAAGGTATGTGCAAAACATGGGACGTGCTGGAATTTGCCCATATTTAATGCACACACAATATTGCTGGCGTTGTCCGATGCCACAAATCCACAGGAGAGTCCAATTGGGCTAAGCCATTCCGCGATGATCTTCCTCAGTTGCCGTAAGAGGTTTTCAGCTGTGTGCGTATTCTGGAAAGCGGTGATACAAAGCGTAGCCTGCCTAGGAAAGAGTTGGCGTTTGCGAGATGCTGCTACTGGTGCCGCCGCTGCTGTTCTTGCGGCGGGAGTCCATACATCTACCCAGTGGGCTGTCACAGTCATATAGTCCTGACCCTGCCCTGCTCCACTTGTCCACATGTCCGTGGTTAAGTGGACATTGGGTACAACTGCATTTTTTAGGACACTGGTGAGTCTTTTTCTGACGTCCGTGTACATTCTCGGTATCGCCTGCCTAGAGAAGTGGAACCTAGATGGTATTTGGTAACGGGGGCACACTGCCTCAATAAATTGTCTAGTTCCCTGTGAACTAACGGCGGATACCGGACGCACGTCTAACACCAACATAGTTGTCAAGGACTCAGTTATCCGCTTTGCAGTAGGATGACTGCTGTGATATTTCATCTTCCTCGCAAAGGACTGTTGAACAGTCAATTGCTTACTGGAAGTAGTACAAGTGGGCTTACGACTTCCCCTCTGGGATGACCATCGACTCCCAGCGGCAACAACAGCAGCGCCAGCAGCAGTAGGCGTTACACGCAAGGATGCATCGGAGGAATCCCAGGCAGGAGAGGACTCGTCAGAATTGCCAGTGACATGGCCTGCAGGACTATTGGCATTCCTGGGGAAGGAGGAAATTGACACTGAGGGAGTTGGTGGGGTGGTTTGCGTGAGCTTGGTTACAAGAGGAAGGGATTTACTGGTCAGTGGACTGCTTCCGCTGTCACCCAAAGTTTTTGAACTTGTCACTGACTTATTATGAATGCGCTGCAGGTGACGTATAAGGGAGGATGTTCCGAGGTGGTTAACGTCCTTACCCCTACTTATTACAGCTTGACAAAGGGAACACACGGCTTGACACCTGTTGTCCGCATTTCTGGTGAAATACCTCCACACCGAAGAGCTGATTTTTTTGGTATTTTCACCTGGCATGTCAACGGCCATATTCCTCCCACGGACAACAGGTGTCTCCCCGGGTGCCTGACTTAAACAAACCACCTCACCATCAGAATCCTCCTGGTCAATTTCCTCCCCAGCGCCAGCAACACCCATATCCTCCTCATCCTGGTGTACTTCAACACTGACATCTTCAATCTGACTATCAGGAACTGGACTGCGGGTGCTCCTTCCAGCACTTGCAGGGGGCGTGCAAATGGTGGAAGGCGCATGCTCTTCACGTCCAGTGTTGGGAAGGTCAGGCATCGCAACCGACACAATTGGACTCTCCTTGTGGATTTGGGATTTCAAAGAACGCACAGTTCTTTGCGGTGCTTTTGCCAGCTTGAGTCTTTTCAGTTTTCTAGCGAGAGGCTGAGTGCTTCCATCCTCATGTGAAGCTGAACCACTAGCCATGAACATAGGCCAGGGCCTCAGCCGTTCCTTGCCACTCCGTGTGGTAAATGGCATATTGGCAAGTTTACGCTTCTCCTCCGACAATTTTATTTTAGGTTTTGGAGTCCTTTTTTTACTGATATTTGGTGTTTTGGTTTTGACATGCTCTGTACTATGCCATTGGGCATCGGCCTTGGCAGACGACGTTGCTGGCTTTTCATCGTCTCGGCCATGACTAGTGGCAGCAGCTTCAGCACGAGGTGGAAGTGGATCTTGATCTTTCCCTAATTTTGGAACCTCAACATTTTTGTTCTCCATATTTTAATAGGCACAACTAAAAGGCACCTCAGGTAAACAATGGAGATGGATGGATTGGATACTAGTATACAATTATGGACGGGCTGCCGAGTGCCGACACAGAGGTAGCCACAGCCGTGAACTACCGCACTGTACTGTGTCTGCTGCTAATATATAGACTGGTTGATAAAGAGATAGTATACTCGTAACTAGTATGTATGTATAAAGAAAGAAAAAAAAACCACGGTTAGGTGGTATATACAATTATGGACGGGCTGCCGAGTGCCGACACAGAGGTAGCCACAGCCGTGAACTACCGCACTGTACTGTGTCTGCTGCTAATATATAGACTGGTTGATAAAGAGATAGTATACTCGTAACTAGTATGTATGTATAAAGAAAGAAAAAAAAACCACGGTTAGGTGGTATATACAATTATGGACGGGCTGCCGAGTGCCGACACAGAGGTAGCCACAGCCGTGAACTACCGCACTGTACTGTGTCTGCTGCTAATATATAGACTGGTTGATAAAGAGATAGTATACTCGTAACTAGTATGTATGTATAAAGAAAGAAAAAAAAACCACGGTTAGGTGGTATATACAATTATGGACGGGCTGCCGAGTGCCGACACAGAGGTAGCCACAGCCGTGAACTACCGCACTGTACTGTGTCTGCTGCTAATATATAGACTGGTTGATAAAGAGATAGTATACTCGTAACTAGTATGTATGTATAAAGAAAGAAAAAAAAACCACGGTTAGGTGGTATATACAATTATGGACGGGCTGCCGAGTGCCGACACAGAGGTAGCCACAGCCGTGAACTACCGCACTGTACTGTGTCTGCTGCTAATATATAGACTGGTTGATAAAGAGATAGTATACTCGTAACTAGTATGTATGTATAAAGAAAGAAAAAAAACCACGGTTAGGTGGTATATACAATTATGGACGGGCTGCCGAGTGCCGACACAGAGGTAGCCACAGCCGTGAACTACCGCACTGTACTGTGTCTGCTGCTAATATATAGACTGGTTGATAAAGAGATAGTATACTCGTAACTAGTATGTATGTATAAAGAAAGAAAAAAAAACCACGGTTAGGTGGTATATACAATTATGGACGGGCTGCCGAGTGCCGACACAGAGGTAGCCACAGCCGTGAACTACCGCACTGTACTGTGTCTGCTGCTAATATATAGACTGGTTGATAAAGAGATAGTATACTCGTAACTAGTATGTATGTATAAAGAAAGAAAAAAAAACCACGGTTAGGTGGTATATACAATTATGGACGGGCTGCCGAGTGCCGACACAGAGGTAGCCACAGCCGTGAACTACCGCACTGTACTGTGTCTGCTGCTAATATAGACTGGTTGATAAAGAGATAGTATACTACTAATATTATATACTGGTGGTCAGGTCACTGGTCACTAGTCACACTGGCAGTGGCACTCCTGCAGCAAAAGTGTGCACTGTTTAATTTTAATATAATATTATGTACTCCTGGCTCCTGCTATAACCTATAACTGGCACTGCAGTAGTGCTCCCCAGTCTCCCCCACAATTATAAGCTGTGTGAGCTGAGCAGTCAGACAGATATATAATATATATAGATGATGCAGCACACTGGCCTGAGCCTGAGCAGTGCACACAGATATGGTATGTGACTGACTGAGTCACTGTGTGTATCGCTTTTTTCAGGCAGAGAACGGATATATTAAATAAACTGCACTGTGTGTCTGGTGGTCACTCACTATATAATATATTATGTACTCCTGGCTCCTGCTATAACCTATAACTGGCACTGCAGTAGTGCTCCCCAGTCTCCCCCACAATTATAAGCTGTGTGAGCTGAGCAGTCAGACAGATATATATAATATTATATATAGATAATAGATGATGCAGCACACTGGCCTGAGCCTGAGCAGTGCACACAGATATGGTATGTGACTGAGTCACTGTGTGCTGTGTATCGCTTTTTTCAGGCAGAGAACGGATTATATTATGTACTCCTGGCTCCTGCTATAACCTATAACTGGCACTGCAGTAGTGCTCCCCAGTCTCCCCCACAATTATAAGCTGTGTGAGCTGAGCAGTCAGACAGATATATATAATATTATATATAGATAATAGATGATGCAGCACACTGGCCTGAGCCTGAGCAGTGCACACCGATATGGTATGTGACTGAGTCACTGTGTGCTGTGTATCGCTTTTTTCAGGCAGAGAACGGATTATAAATAAAAGTGGTGGTCACTGGTCACTATCAGCAAAACTCTGCACTGTACACTACTGAGTACTCCTAATGCTCCCCAAAATTAGTAAATCAAGTGTCTCTCTAATCTATTCTAATTCTAAACGGAGAGGACGCCAGCCACGTCCTCTCCCTATCAATCTCAATGCACGTGTGAAAATGGCGGCGACGCGCGGCTCCTTATATAGAATCCGAGTCTCGCGATAGAATCCGAGCCTCGCGAGAATCCGACAGCGTCATGATGACGTTCGGGCGCACTCGGGTTAACCGAGCAAGGCGGGAAGATCCGAGTCGCTCGGACCCGTGAAAAAAAACATGAAGTTCTGGCGGGTTCGGATTCAGAGAAACCGAACCCGCTCATCTCTAGATAATAGATGATGCAGCACACTGGCCTGAGCCTGAGCAGTGCACACAGATATGGTATGTGACTGACTGAGTCACTGTGTGTATCGCTTTTTTCAGGCAGAGAACGGATATATTAAATAAACTGCACTGTGTGTCTGGTGGTCACTCACTATATAATATATTATGTACTCCTGGCTCCTGCTATAACCTATAACTGGCACTGCAGTAGTGCTCCCCAGTCTCCCCCACAATTATAAGCTGTGTGAGCTGAGCAGTCAGACAGATATATATAATATTATATATAGATAATAGATGATGCAGCACACTGGCCTGAGCCTGAGCAGTGAACACAGATATGGTATGTGACTGACTGAGTCACTGTGTGTATCGCTTTTTTCAGGCAGAGAACGGATATATTAAATAAACTGCACTGTGTGTCTGGTGGTCACTCACTATATAATATATTATGTACTCCTGGCTCCTGCTATAACCTATAACTGGCACTGCAGTAGTGCTCCCCAGTCTCCCCCACAATTATAAGCTGTGTGAGCTGAGCAGTCAGACAGATATATATAATATTATATATAGATAATAGATGATGCAGCACACTGGCCTGAGCCTGAGCAGTGCACACAGATATGGTATGTGACTGACTGAGTCACTGTGTGTATCGCTTTTTTCAGGCAGAGAACGGATATATTAAATAAACTGCACTGTGTGTCTGGTGGTCACTCACTATATAATATATTATGTACTCCTGGCTCCTGCTATAACCTATAACTGGCACTGCAGTAGTGCTCCCCAGTCTCCCCCACAATTATAAGCTGTGTGAGCTGAGCAGTCAGACAGATATATATAATATTATATATAGATAATAGATGATGCAGCACACTGGCCTGAGCCTGAGCAGTGCACACAGATATGGTATGTGACTGACTGAGTCACTGTGTGTATCGCTTTTTTCAGGCAGAGAACGGATATATTAAATAAACTGCACTGTGTGTCTGGTGGTCACTCACTATATAATATATTATGTACTCCTGGCTCCTGCTATAACCTATAACTGGCACTGCAGTAGTGCTCCCCAGTCTCCCCCACAATTATAAGCTGTGTGAGCTGAGCAGTCAGACAGATATATATAATATTATATATAGATAATAGATGATGCAGCACACTGGCCTGAGCCTGAGCAGTGCACACAGATATGGTATGTGACTGAGTCACTGTGTGCTGTGTATCGCTTTTTTCAGGCAGAGAACGGATTATAAAGTAAACTGCACTGTCCTCACTAGTAAACTCTCTCCACTCAGTCTCTACACTTCTACAGTAACAGTACTCCTCCTAGTCAGCTCCAGTAAATCTCTCTCAGTCTCTTATAATCTAAATGGAGAGGACGCCAGCCACGTCCTCTCCCTATCAATCTCAATGCACGTGTGAAAATGGCGGCGACGCGCGGCTCCTTATATAGAATCCGAGTCTCGCGATAGAATCCGAGCCTCGCGAGAATCCGACAGCGTCATGATGACGTTCGGGCGCGCTCGGGTTAACCGAGCAAGGCGGGAAGATCCGAGTCGCTCGGACCCGTGAAAAAAAACATGAAGTTCTGGCGGGTTCGGATTCAGAGAAACCGAACCCGCTCATCTCTAATATTTATGTGCTGATACAAATACTTAGCCCAGCGGAACCCTGACTTTCTGAAATTATTGCCGTGAAACCCCCTACGGAATAACCAGAATTATATTGTACATGAAATATTGTATTCCTAAAAAAGGGCATGGCCTTTGCAATAACATCCCCTGAGAATTTCCATTTCATTATTTATTAGTATGAAATATTAATAAGACTTTAAAATGTTCAGCCCCAAGGATAAATGAAACCGTAACAGATTACCACACATTCTGAACATGCAAAGAAGTTGTCCCTTAATATAAATGTCTGGCTATATGGCCTGTGGGAAAACATTTGTAGCCAGAAACAGTTCTCAATAATAGTTGCTGAAATATCAAAATAATGTATGATTCTTAGGATTTGTATGTTGGGATGTAGTTGCCATGATCTCGGTGTAACGGTGATAGCCTGTGAGATACAGCCAGGTATCGGCTAGTTCCCGGCGAGTCTGCCTGATGTTTTAAAGGGGCAATCATTTAAAAGGGAAAACCAACTGGTTTTGCCTTATAAATTAGTATACCTTTAAATATCGGGCATACTCGCCGGGAACTACTGTAGCCGATGCCTGCACCTTGCAGGTTATTACAATTACCTCCTTATGTTGCAGATTGGAAAGTCCTTAAGCCATACAGTACTTGCCTGTTTTCCATGAATGTCCAGAAGAAAGTAAAGTAGGTATTCCAGATCCATGGTGATGCGATTCACCTTGCCATGTCACCCATACCTCTCACCACCTAGGCCTTCACTCCATTTCGGATGAATCTTTTTTCAAAAAGTCTGCAACTGTGCATTAAGCATATCTCCCTAGAATCAATACTTTGCTAAGCAGGGGCGGATTGGGAACAAAAAGCGGCCCTGGAAAGATTTGTACTAGTGGCCCCACTTGGGCAGCACCAGAGGTGTAAGGTCTAGCCATGGGCCATGGCAGCAGCACTCTCCCCCCAAGACTTTCCAAATAGTGGACATGTCCAGCATCAAGGGGGAAGTTAAAAGGAAGTAAAATTAAATGTTATGAGCAAATTATATGATACACCTTCTGAATTTAGGAAACTATATCATTCTTTAGAAATATATTTTTTTTTGCTTATTACACCAACCGTATCCCAATCACTATTCACTCAATCTTATATGTCAGCCAAGCAGGCAGACAGAGCATACACTAGATCATCTGCAATCACAGGCTAAGTAGCAAAGACATTTTCATATATGCAAATTATTTTGCACCTTATTCATTATGTCTATAAAAAGGACCACATGTCCTCAAACAAAACAGGCCCCACGGGTGCGTCGGCCCACCGGGAATCTTCCCTGTGAACCCTATGGCCAATCCGCCTCTGTTGCTAAGGCTAACCCAGTTAGCGGATCCTGAATGGAGGAGCACCAGCTTACAGGGAATCGTGGCAGTAAGATTAGGGCAGGTTTGGGGTCCAATATGGGTACTGTTTGTACAGATTGGGGGCTGGGCTTCTTGGGCCTGATTCAGGTCCATACGGTACTTTTGTTCCTCTGCACATGCGCTGGACTAGGGGTTACGGTCATTAGGTCGACAGCACTTAGGTCAACAGTCATTAGGTCGACCACTATTAGTCGACATGCATTATGTCGACATGGACAATAGGTCGACATGGAAAAAGGTCGACATGAGTTTCCCCATTTTTTTTTACTTTTTCATACTTTACGACCCATGTGGACTACAGTTGGGAATGGTAACCTGTGCCGAGCGCAGCGGTAGCGAGCAAGTCACCTTGCCCACAGCATGGCGAGGGGACACGGTGCACTAATTGGGGTTCCCCGTCACTTTACGGAAAAAAAAACACCAAAAACAGTTAAAAACCTCATATCGACCTTTTTCCATGTCAACATAATGCATGTCGACCAATAGTGGTCAACCTAATGACTGTCGACCTAAGTGCTGTCGACCTAATGACCCACACCCTGGACTAGTATACAGTACGGATGTGCGTACTCCAGTGATTGACAACTTGCTGCTGCTTGGAGGTGAGGAGAGGGCCGTGACAGCTGCCGTTTCCCAAAATGGAGGCTTGTCGTCTATGTTTTGGGGGAGTGACAAGGCCCGGATCTCTTTCGGAAGACTGAGATATCCTGGAGGAGGGGAATGCAGGTAGCACAAACCCACACACTGACAGTTATATAGTGGAAGTAGCACGGTCCCCCAGCAGCACAGAGTATATCAGGAGATACATAATGTGCTGCGCTATATAAGAAACTGTAAAAAAATCAATAATTTCACAGGGGCACTGACATGATGTGAGGAGGGGAATGGAGGCAGCAGGAAGCCACAGACAGAGTTGTATAGTGGGCAGAGCAGGGTCCCTTGGGGGACCAAACAGGGGTCTGGCCACTACACAAAGTGCGTCAGGGAAGCAAGATATGCCTATATACTAGATCTCCAACCAACGTAAATTAATAAACAACTATCATTCTAATTTACCATCCTCATCCCGCAGCGAAGCACGGGTATTCAGCTATCTACAATGTTAGTTATACTGTGTGTTTAATATTTACACTTATTTTTGTAAACAGACATTCTTAAAATCCCGGGCAACACCGGGTACTCCAGCTAGTGTGTGTGTGTGTATATATATATATATATATATATATATATAGATACAAAACGGTAGCACTCACATCTTCATGATGAACAAATGCTGGGGTGTCCACTCAAATACCGAGGTATTGAAATTGTAGATAAAATTCAGAGGGGGCACTCTCCAGACTTTTCAACAAGCACAACTGTTCATTTATTGGTAATATACGGTACTTTACATGGTCAGCATAATGACAAGATTGTCCTCAAGCGCTTTCGGCCCAACATGGGCCTTCCTCAGGAGGCACTGCACATCAATAACAGCTCCAAGCAAAATAGAACAGAAATCCAGACAAATATATGCGGGAAAGTCCTGCACTCGTATCACTATGGGATCAACAGTGGGGGTGCATCCAGTAGAATCCACTCGGTCAGGGTGGGTCCACAAATATACACGTAGTTCCAGTTTCCTGGTTGGGCACTCTCCTTTTATATATATATATATATATATATATATATGGACAAATGCAGGTGTCCCCCCTTGGAGAAAGGAACAAGCGGCACTCCTCTGGACTTTTTCAAATAAGCTGTTGCTTTTAATAGAACGACGTTTCAAGGCCCAATGGCCTTTTCATCAGTGCATTCTCCCAGAGATTTCCTTACTGTGCATGCGCAAATCTCCAGAAAAATGGCAGCCGTGTCATTTACCGGAGATTTGTTTAGAGATACTGCCAGCGGTGGGGGACTCCAGAGCAGACTCTGCTGATTAAAATGATATGCGGCATGCCTATATTCTGTGTGAGTCTGCTTGTGCGTCATATTCATGTAGTGATTTGAATAAGATGCATTTTCGGGGGAAATGCACAAAAATATGCCTGATGTTAGTAAACTCGCTCACGACTAGGTGCAACTAGAAGGGCTGTTTAACATGACTGCAGCAAAGATGTAGGAAGGCACGTCTGTACATTTACTATACTCACAGGCGTGCGCAGAGACTGACTGGCGGGTGCCGCTCCGGACTTCCCTCCCTCCACGGCATTATAGTGTTCTCTCACTTCCCCTGTCCTGGATATAGACTGCTCACCTGGTCCGCTCACCTGGGCCGCCCAGGTGAGCAGTCTATATCCAGGACAGGGGAGGTGAGAGAACACTATAATGCCGTGGAGGGGGGGAGTCCGGAGCGGCACCCGCCAGTCAGTCTCTGCGCACGCCTGTGACTATACTGCCACTTCTAAATATCCATCTTAGCCCCTTTTACACTCAGAAACAACTGCACATTCCTAAGGTTGGAAAACATCAAGAGTAAACTAGAGGTGCATACACACGGTGAGATCCTTGCTGTGCCCGATTTTTACTATGCGATTTCCCTTGAACTCCCCCAGAGCCCAGAAGCACCGATTTTGTCTATCCGTACTTTTTAAATTTTGACTATGAACGATTTTTACTAAGTGCCAATTTTGACTATACGTACTTTGCACTAGATAGTACCAGGGCTGCCATCAGAAATTGTGGGGCCCGGGACTGACAATATAGACAGGGGCCCCCGCCCCCCCCAAAAAAAAAAAAAAAAAAAGATTCTGGCGCACTGCTCCACCCCTATGTGATGTCATACATTGTGACGTTACTTATAGGTGGAGTGTTGTGGACCAACAGGAATGGTTCACAGAGAGCTGATGCGCAGGGAAGGCTTGTTTTAAGAAGAAATCCCTGCGCATCAGCCTGCTGTTGATTTACAGACTGGTGCCCCTCTACAGGTATTGGCGGTAGGAGCCAGGCGTGGGGCCCCCTCTCTGTAAGGGTTTGGGACACCAGTCCCCACAGTCCCCCCTGACGGCTGCCCTGGATAGCACACTATATAGTCAAGATTGACTTGCCTGCACAGTTTATCTAGCCTTGCGATACCGACCCGCAGGACCGCGTATCGGGATCGAATCGGTATCGCAAGCTGCCTAGCACCTTGCGATTTCCACTAACTTTCCTTGCAATTTTGACTATATAGTCAATATCGAAAGGATATATCTCACTGTGTGTACACACCATTAGATCCACATTTTATAGCGCAATATTCATTTATGGGTTTGGACTTCAATTATTACAACACATAGGGACACATTCAGAGGTGGGCGCTATGCCGGCATTGTATGCAAACGGCCAATGTTTTCAGTCTGCTCATGCGCCCCATGGTTACAGCACAAAGAAGCAGATGGAAACTGCACGCATATCCATGCAGTTCCGACAGGCATTTCTATGTGGTAACTAGAGAGGGGACTTGTCAGACGAGGGCGTGCCGCGGCCACCGACTAATGGTGTGTACACACGGTGAGATTTTTACTTTTCGATTCTCACTGTGCGCTATGGACTATGGTTGGTATCGCAAGTCTAGATAGACTGTGCTTGCGATATTGACTATGTGCGATTTTGACTAAGTGCCAATTTTGACTATACTTTTATACTAGATAGTCAAAATTGTCTTGCCTGCACAGTCTATCTAGACATGCGATACCAACCCCGCGGAACCGTGCATTGGGATCGAATCGGGGTCACAAGGTGGCTTTCACCTTGCGATATGCCCTAACTTTCCTTGCGATTTTGACTTTATAGAGAAAAGTACATATCTCACCGTGTGTACACACCTTGGCCAATATTTACTAAGAATTCGAGTTTGTCCGATTTGTGTTTTTTTTTCTAAGTCCCAATCCGGGAATTCACTAAGCACCAATCTCGGCAGTGTTTCGACTATTCGTAATGGTTTGATTTGCAAAGTTCCGAAATACGAATGAATAGACCATCAGTCAAACACGGCTGCTGTTTCATACAATACGGGCATTCACTATTCATTCGTATTTGGGTGTTAGTTTCTGAGTGCTCAAGTGCGGGTCTGTTTTTTTTCGATTCGTTAAAAAAAGCAGCAAAAAAATAGACCTGCTTTTTCCAGTCGAGTTTGGATAACCATGCACGGATCAGTGAGATCTGTGCATGGTTATCTATGGGAAAGGGTCTGTTTAGTGTGAAAACTGAAAAAAAAAATTGCGTGGGGTCCCCCCTCCTAAGCATAACCAGCCTCGGCCTCTTTGAGCCGGTCCTGGTTGAAAAAATATGGGGGGAAAAAATGACAGGGGTTCCCCCATATTTCATCAACCAGCACCGGGCTCTGCGCCTGGTCCTGGTTCCAAAAATACGGGGGACAAAAAGCGTAGGGGTCCCCCGTATTTTTGAAACCAGCACCGGGCTCCACTAGCCAGGTACATAATGCCACAGCCGGGGGACACTTTTATACTGGTCCCTGCGGCCCTGGCATTACATACCCAACTAGTCACCCCTGGCCGGGGTACCCTGGAGGAGTGGGAACCCCTTAAATCAAGGGGTCCCCCCCTCCAGCCACCCAAGGGCCAGGGGTGAAGCCCGAGGCTGTCCCCCCCCATCCAAGGGCGGCGTATGGGGGGCTGATAGCCTTTTGAAAAAATGTGAATATTGTTTTTAGTAGCAGTACTACAAGTCCCAGCAAGCCTCCCCCGCAAGCTGGTACTTGGAGAACCACAAGTACCAGCATGTGGTGGAAAACCGGGCCCGCTGGTACCTGTAGTACTACTACTAAAAAAATACCCCCAAAAAAACAGGACACACACACCGTGAAAGTATAAGTTTATTACATACATGCACACCTCCATACACACATACTTACCTATGTTCCCACGAGGCTCGGTCCTCTTCTCCATGTAGAATCCTTGGGGTACCTGTGAAAAAAATTATACTCACATAATCCAGTGTAGAATCAGACCTTTGTATAATCCACGTACTTGGCAAAATAATAAAACGGAACCCGACCACGCACTGAAAGGGGTCCCATGTTTACACATGGGACCCCTTTCCCCAACTGCCAGGACCCCCCTGACTCCTGTCAAAGAGGGTCCCTTCAGCCAATCAGGGAGCTCCACGTCGTGACACTCTCCTGATTGGCTGTGTGCTCCTGTAGTGTCTGTGAGGCAGCACACGGCACAGATACAATGTAGCGCCTATGCACTCCATTGTAGCCAATGGTGGGAACTTTGCGGTCAGCGGTTGACCGAAAGTAACCTCACCGCTGACCGCAAAATTCGTGGATTATACAAAGGTCTGATTCTACACTGGATTATGTGAGTATAATTTTTTTCACAGGTACCCCAAGGATTCTACATGGAGAAGAGGACCGAGCCTCGTGGGAACATAGGTAAGTATGTGTGTATGGAGGTGTGCATGTATGTAATAAACTTATACTTTCACGGTGTGTGTGTGTGTTGTCAAAGTCAGAAAAATGTCTCAATGCACGTTGCCATATTTGCACCGCACACTGGTCCGCGCTGCGCGTGCGTGCGCTCTCCCGTGGATGCGCATACCCGCAATAACGTGCACTCGCAGGCGCGGTATGCGTATTTACGGTAGAGTTTATGTAGTCGTAGCGTGCGACTCATTCGTTACAAATGTTCACAATTAATGTAGTTTATAGATCATGGTCCCTTTGATAGATTCTGAAAGTTTGGTTAAAATACAATGTCCCAGAGCTGAGGAATCCCTCTTTATATCGTACGAAGGGTCTAACAGGAATCATACAGCAGTGTTTGGTACCCATCGGAAGAGTATTTAATTAGCAATATTCCGGTGTTGGTTTGGAGCGTATTAATCGCTCGTGCGAATAGTTATGGACATAAGAAGTTTATGTCCATTTCTATTAATTACACATACTCAGGTATGCGGCGGGAAACCCAGTTTCCCACCCACCTGAGCTGTTGGAAATCGTCACAGCCCACCTGTATGAATCACCCTATGACCTTTTGTTATGATACAGGGCCGAATTCCTTCGGCCAATGGACAATGGGATTGTAGGACCAGGAGATTGCATTGTGTGTGGGGCATAAATAGGCAGGCCGACCACATCCAGCTCACTCTCTCATCAACGGTTATCTGCTGATAGCCGGGAGCTGGATATCGAGGCGCAGGCGATCATACCCTTTGTGCGTAAGTTTCTCTCCGTAATCATTGTCTTTCTGTGAGCCAATTTCTCTCATCTCATCTCTCTCTCTCTCTCTCTCTCTCTCTGTTCTGTTCTCTCATATCTCCCCTAGACTAGGCTAGTATTGTATTGTATTAGATAGTATTGTGTTGTATTGCATTTAGGTCAGTGTAGTATTGTCTTTTTTGTATTTATTGTTTAGTTCTGTGGTTAGGAAGTCTCTGTTATATTGTAGTGTATCATTTGTACTGTTATCCCCTTTTACAAGTATATTAGATATAATACAGTTAATAGGCTTTGGAACCTAAACCAGTATCTGTGTATTTTCTATAGTGTTAAGTGTTCACTTGAGCGTCGGTGACGCTCAAGCAGCTTTGTAGTTAGTCAGGTTACACAAGGTTGCACTTACACCCTGTACTCACATTAAGGTATTCAGTGTATTTCATTGGTATAAGGTTTTATCATAAAGGTATAGTGTTGTGAGCGTCTGCATCGCTGGTGACCTCCTCGTGGTCTCGAGCGTAAGCTACGCCATAGCGAATCATTACCCTAGACATAACCAATAACGTGTCCTGTGATCGCTGGGCCGTGAGCGAACGTGACGCTTGAGCGTCTCGCCTACGGCTGAGCGATCGTTACGCAACTAGCGTATCATTACGGTACTTCTTAAGTAAACAGCGTACAGTGTTCTTAGCTTCATAAAGGGTTGTTTATACGACAAAGGAATTTAGCATTGTCAATTGCGGGCTCGTCCTATACTTCTCACATCTGCACTAGGTAGATCAGCAGACATTATCCCCCAGCAAAGGGTGGGAGATTGTCTCATAGTGCTGGCGGGATAAGCGTCTGCTTCGCTTAGATAAAGAGTGCTGAAGGAACCCGGTAACCGGAAGTAAGAACAAAACGCTTGTGTCCTTTTAAAACTGTTTATTTTTTTTCTTTTGTCTTGCGTACGCACGCATATATCTGCATTTCTGTTTCATTTTCGTATATCACTATTCCTGTTTGCCAATTTTATAGTTGATAGAAAGTGCTAAAAAGAGATTTGCTGTTATTTCATAGTAGAGGTGATAGTTAAAGTATAGAACAAACACACGGTTTGTCTGAGATACAAGGCAGTCAGTGTGGATTGCGGTAGATGATCAGGGATCATTTACATTGATAAAAATATATTGTGTTACGGTGGATCCTTTGCATTGCGTACACGTGTCGCTAACAAAGACTAGCGTACGCAATCCAAAAGGCAGACGCACGCAGCGTACATTACGCAACGTAGCGTCCGGTTACGCTCACGTAGCTCAAGTCACGAAAAAGTTGAATTAGCGCAAAGCGATAATTAGCGCAAGGCGATAAGTAACGCACAGCGGTAGATAACGCGACGCGGTAAATAACGCAAATCTATTTTTGGAAAATCTGAAATTTAGTTTAACAGATCCTGCTCCTAATTGGTAACACTTTTGGCCTAAAGACGATTTCTGCGCAGAAATAGATATAGAAACAAAAGTGTACATGTGTTGAGTGAGTGTGTTTTGTATACAAAAGTTTATATAACTTTAAGGTGGAACCAAAAGGAAAGCCGGGTACTCGTCAAGGGACATACGTGTAAGTGACATATACGGTGGCTAGGGAGGCATCCCTGGTTAAATAATATTTGAGCATTAGAGTATAGCGGACCATAAGGTAACAAGACCAGGAGGTCATAAGGTAACAAGACCAGGAGGTCATAAGGTAACAAGACCAGGAGGTCGTAAGGTAAAAGGTCCGCTATAAAAGTCCAGTGGCACAACGCCTGGGGTGTTGGTGCAGAACCCATATAGGCCATACAAGCTCTGGCTGAAGGAATCGCAGCCGGAAACATAGATTCCATTGATCTTTCAGTACATGACAAATAGTGCTCGTATACTGAACGATTGGACCGCACGTTATTGTGTGCAGTAGTTAGTAATCTGACCTAATACCATTAGAGTAAAGTGGTCACAAACGCTATCTGTACATTCTGACGTGATTTGTGTAATTTTTTATTTTTGGAAGGGAAGTTCGCTGGTCACTCAGGAACTATCTAACAACCCCAACTTTACTGGAAAGAGTAAGTGTCCTGCGGGTAACCCTCATATGTTCCAGTAAATAAAGGTTCACAGGGGCCCTAGGTTGGGTACAGCAGCTCTGGCTACAGTGATTGCAGCACAGGCCAACGTGGGCGAGAAGTAAGTGGGGTACTTGATAAACCACCACCGCCGGCCTGCCCAAGGACATCTTGGTTTGTTTGTAAGGGTTCGCTGAAAGCCTTGATATTCAAGGAGGAATAAGCAACGCCTGCAGATTATGGGGGCCATTTGTTCAGGTAGGGGGCGATCAACCCTGGTTCAGGTTGATTCTGTGAACCGACCAGTTGGGTCGGCACGATATGTAATGTGTGAAAAATATGGAATTCACACCGAATCTTTATGTGATGAATGGGAGAGAATGACTGTACAAGACAGGGACAAATTCCCAAGAATAGGTAGCTTTAGTCCAGAAGTGTTACAAAATTTAAGGAGGAGGATATGTCTCGTAAAATCAACAAAGAGACGAATTCAACATCATGATTGTTTACAGTTATGGCACCAGGAAGGTGAGATACAGAGAGGTTTGGCTCTGGCGGCAGGATCTGGGGCAGTCAGGAAGTTGATTGCCACAGCTCCTCCTCCACCATACATTGCAGGAGAGAAGTTGATTGCGGAGAGAAACGCACTGGGTTGTAAAACACAAACTCTTAGTAACACTGTAAATGTTAATGATGTTAACCAAATAACTCATGCAAGTATTAACCCGTGCAAGATGTACCCTGTTTTGAACCTTCCTCAGGAGTGTGATCAAGAAGACGATTCAGCAACAATTTCAGCTCTCTCTCTTGCAGCCACCATAGCAGAGACCACAGTAGGCACAGCGACACCCACGAGATTAGTGAAAGCCCCTAGCGGAGGGATAGGTGAGGTCGTGTCAACGGGTAAGTACGGCACCATGCACTACACTGAAACAATTGTACCACAACAAGCTGTAGAATCTACACAGGAAGAGGCTGTTAGAATTGCTCCTGTAAGGGTAATAGCAGTTCCCAATGGAAAAACAGATGTGTCTGGAGCCACTCCCATAAGGAACATTGCCATGTACACTCCATTTTCCAGAATGGAATTAAGAACAATAGTGTCCGAATTTCCTGACCCCAGGAAGGATTTAGTTGCTAGCCAAAAATACATCAGGGATCTAGGTAACACTGTAGAACCCAACAACAAGGATTGGCAGATACTGCTAAGAGCTTGTTTACCTTCCAATGTTGACGCAACTCAATTTTTAGCTGATTGTGCATTGGATAAAGATGTACCGCTTACAGACGTGTACAACAAGGATAATGTAAAAAGGATAAATTTACAGCTAAAAGAGTATTTCCCAGCCGTTGTTAAATGGAATAAAATATTTTCCATTAAGCAAAAGGAGTCCGAAACGGCAACAGAATATTTTCACCGGGCACTATTAGAAATGGCAAAGTACACTGGTATAGAAGACATTAAGACCAACCCAAACCATCGGGAAGTAGCAGTATCTGTACTGATGGATGGTTTAAAGGAAACATTAAAGACTAGGGTTCAGACCACGCAACCATGCTGGCGAGGTCTGTCAGTGTCCGGCTTGAGAGAGGCTGCTATTGATCACGACAGAAACATCACTAGGCACAGAGAGTCGCAAAGTGATAAGTTGATGTCCGTAAGTATACAGGCGCTGACCACAAGGCAGCCTGCGTATGTACCACCGAATCCTGTGGGTAAGGCAAGTGTAATAACATGTTTTTCTTGTAACAGACCGGGACACTTTGCACGAGAATGTAGAACAAAGAATGTACAAAGGTCTTTTCAACCCCCTAGACAACAACACAACACACGACATTGGGAGCAGGGTCCACAGAGGCGGAGTTTTGAGCCACATACAGGGGAAACAAAAAGATATCCCCCGAACAGAGATTGGCATGCCTCTGGTAGTTCCCAGCTAACTCCCTCACAAGTAGTTGCTGCCAGCGGGATTCAGGGAGGTCAGCATACCCAATAGGGGTGTGGCCATACCTGTAATCTGCAGCCAGTTAAGTTGATTGCCAGTCTTGGAAGCGAACCAGAGATTGCAATCAATGTGGCTGGTAAAACTTTAAACTTTCTTGTAGACACAGGGGCGGCCAAGTCAGTGATAAATTCGACAGTGGGCATGAGAACCACTGGTAGGACAATTCCAGCCATGGGAGTAACAGGAGTAGTCCAGCACTACCCTGTTAGCAAACCAGCCGAGATTACAATAGGGCCTTTGCATACCAAGCATTCCTTTTTGCTGGCTGCATCGGCACCAACTAATCTCCTGGGGAGAGACTTACTATGTAAAATGGGTTGCGTCATTTATTGTACCCCTGAAGGTGTATTCTTGGACATTCCTGAGAATCACGCTCAGGAAGTACGAGACATGTTAGACTCCCCATCAAAATTAATGTCACATTCCATTATGACAAATAGGAATCCATCCCAAGTAGAAGAGATGATATCTCAGATACCAGAGTCACTTTGGACAAAAGATGGACAGGACACTGGATTAATGGCAAACGTAGCTCCAGTAGTTGTACAAGTAAAAGATGGTAGGATAGCTCCAAAAATCCCACAGTATCCTCTGAAGCCAGAGGTGGAGTTAGGAGTTTTTCCCGTAATAGAGCGCTTGCTACAACAGGGCATTCTAGTAAGAACGTCCAGCACCGCAAATAGTCCCATCTTCCCTGTTAAAAAGAGTGGGGGGAGGGGTTACAGGCTAGTGCAGGATCTAAGGGGGATTAACAAAATAGTTGAGAGTCAGTTCCCCGTAGTGCCTAATCCAGCTGTCATCCTAATGCAAATTCCTCCCACTGCCAAATTTTTCACTGTTATTGACCTCTGCTCCGCTTTCTTTTCGGTACCTCTGCACCCTGACAGCCAATATTTGTTTGCATTTACATACAGAGGAGTCCAATACACGTGGACTCGGTTACCCCAAGGTTTCATAGATAGTCCAAGTATATTTTCTCAGGCTTTGCATGATTGTTTACAGTCTTTCCAACCAGACAGTGGATCAGTAATGATACAGTATGTGGACGATTTATTACTGTGTTCAGATTCACTGGAAGCATCTCTGAAGGATACGAAACAGCTCCTGTTTCATCTTTCAGACACAGGTCACAAGGTTTCCAAAGACAAGTTGCAATTATGCCAAGCTAAGGTAAAATATTTGGGACACTGTCTAACACAAGGACTGAGACACCTGACCGCTGATAGAATCCAAGCCATTAGAGACATGACACTGCCACAAACCCAGCAACAGATCAGGACGTTTTTAGGAATGTGTGGGTATTGCCGTAATTGGATCCCAGGGTTTTCCATATTGGCGCTACCTTTGCAGGAAATGGTCTCTTCAAACAAACCTGATCGGATTTCGCATACAGACGAATCTGAAACAGCATTTGAGAGACTCAAACAGTGCCTAACGCAGGCACCAGCACTAGGTATGCCAGACTATGGGAAACCCTTTGAACTATACGGAACAGAAAGTGCTGGGTGCGCAGCAGGTGTACTAACACAAAAACACGGTGATGCCAGCAGGCCAATTGCATACTACAGCGCTCAGCTAGACACGGTAGCGCGATCCCTCCCCACATGCTTGCGTAGCGTTGCGGCGATAGCATTGCTAGTGACAAAAAGCGAAGATGTTGTGCTAGGCCACAACCTCACAATCCATACACCGCATGCGGTATCTGCCTTATTGAATTCTGCCCAAACCAGACACGTCTCATCAGCAAGGTTTACAAGATGGGAATTGGCATTAATGGCCCCCGTAAACATCACCATAAGGAGATGCAGCGCATTAAATCCTGCAACATTTCTCCCAGGTGTGCCTGGTCAGACACAAAGGGTGGAAGGTGAGAGTGATGGGGAAGGAGGATTTAATGCAAAGGAAGATACACATGATTGTATGGAATATTTGACCCAAAATTTTACCGCAAGGCCTGACATCAGTGACAATCCACTGGAAGATGCAGAACTCACGTTCTACACGGATGGTAGTTGTCACAGACAGTCAGACTCGGGAGACTTGTGTACTGGATACGCAGTCGTAGATGACCAAGACACCATAGAAGCGGAACCGCTAGGCCCACCTCACTCAGCCCAGGTTGCTGAACTGGTCGCCCTAACCAGAGCATGTGAATTGGCTAAGGGTAAGTCAGCCAATATCTACACCGATTCCAGATACGCGTTCGGGGTAGTCCATGATTTCGGAGCGCTATGGCGGCTCAGAAATTTCATGACGGCGGCTGGTACACCGATAGCGCATGCAGCTCATATAAAAAGGCTTCTAACAGCGATACAGGAACCCGACAGAGTGGCTGTTATCAAATGTAAAGCACATACATATAGCCAAGACCCAGTATCCCTTGGTAACAGCCGAGCAGACGAAGCCGCAAAGCTTGCAGCTGCTACCCCCACACGGACAGACACCACACAGTTGATGGTATTTAATACCATCAACACACAGAAGTTGTGTGAGATGCAGAATCTGTGTTCCACACAGGAAAGAGCAGTCTGGAAGGCAAAGGGATATGGCCAGGAGTCCTCAGGGCTCTGGACGGATGGACATGGTAAACCAGTGGCCCCCAGGGCATACCTTCCATGTCTGGCTGAAGCAGCTCACGGGCTGACTCATCTAGGCAAGGAGGGGATGTGCAAATTGGTAAGAGCATACTGGTGCGCCCCAGGATTCTCCTCTCATGCGAGTAAAAGAGCAATGTCATGCCTTACCTGTCTGAGAAAGAATATTGGAAAAGCAATACCTACAGAACCATCCCATATCCCACCTGCCGGCGGCCCTTTCCAGGTAATACAAATTGACTTCATTCAATTACCCCCATGTCGAAATTTGAAATATGTACTTGTCTGTATAGATGTTTTCTCGAATTGGGTCGAAGCTTTTCCAGCAGCTACAAATACCGCTATGTTTACAGCTAAGAAAATTGTGCAGGAATTTGTATGTAGATATGGTATCCCTAGAATCATTGAAAGTGATAGGGGTACCCATTTTACAGGTGATGTCTTTCAAGGAATGTGTAAATTGATGGGAATTGATAGCAAGCTGCACACTCCGTACCGTCCACAGGCGAGTGCGAAGGTCGAAAGAGTGAACAGCACTATTAAAAATAAATTGAGTAAAGTAATGGCAGAGACAGGATTGACGTGGCCAGAAGCTTTACCCATTGTTTTGTATAGCATCAGAACCACTCCCAGGTCCCCTCTTAATCTGTCTCCTTTTGAAATCTTGTTTGGTCGACAACCGCATGTCATGATTAACCCTCAGGATGATTTGAAATGTAACAATGAAGTAACTGTAAAATACTTAATTAACATGAGTAAACAGTTGAGGAATCAAAATGATAATCTGAAGTTGATGATTCCTGATTTACCAGATAGTAATTGTCATGACATTGAACCTGGGGATTATGTAATGATACGAAATTTTCTGCGCTCAGGTTGTCTTATTGATAGATGGGAAGGACCATACCAGGTCTTATTGACTAGCACCACAGCATTGAAGGTTGCTGAGAGAGAGACTTGGGTCCATTCATCCCACTGCAAAAAGGTTGCTGATCCAGAGAAGTCCCGTGATAAGGAACAGACGGTAGAGGTTGTATCACTGGAGTGTCTGTTCCAGGAGGACTGAGGCGGCACCTGAGCCTTGAAGACCGAAAGCAGTTGTCGACTCCCTTCTCCCTTTTATTGTTTTTCTCCACTTCCCAGCCCCTCTCCCTTAAAATTTCTTTTTCCCCCTCCTCATTCTTCCCTATTTCCTCCTCAAAGATGGACTTGCCCCAAGAGACTGTGATCCGGATTTTGATGTTAACCATGATGTTGACCAGAGCAGTCTGTTCCGGCGAGAGTACCATAGAGGTCGAAAGAGGTTCTGGAATGGGTTCCGATTATGATGATGGAGGCGTAGTTTTCCAAGATCAACCAAACCAACAAGCAAAGGCGAGTATCAGAAAACGATCCGATAGAAGAAATTGTGATGGATTGTTAGCTGAAGAAAATTGTATCTGTAGGCTCTGTGATAATCTGGTTGAAGATGGATGCATAAAGAAATGCCAATCTAGTTTTAATATCCATATAGACCGGCATCCATTGAGTGACTATCACTCCTTAGTGGGTAACGTGTTAAACCAAACAGATTGTTGGGTATGCTCTCAAGTACCTCAGGGTCACAGCAAATCAGGGCTAGTACCATTTCCTTTAACGTTAGGGGAGGTACTTGAGCTAAGTGGTGGGAGACCGGTGGACCGGAGGTTTAACATCTCCAGCCCTCCTAGTTTGAAGCTCCACCAATACCATGTGGATAGGTCCCTCTTATGTTTTAACATCTCCAATCCCAGAAAACCGGGAAATTGGGAAGTGTCATGGAGCAACCTTACCATGACCTTTTCACACAGAGCAGATAGAATGCCTACAGATACAGAGCTCGTACGCCATATAGCCAGTAGAGGAAAATCTTTCCGGTATCGATATACCTTAGGAAATAGGATTACTAGAGTTGGAGAGGTATCACCAGGATACTGTGCACATATCGTACAAACCGATACGTGCATTAAGCAGTTGGAAGAATTAGGGTCAGGAGATTTCACCTGGAAGGTTTGTAACATGGTCATGTCCTTCTCCGTCCCTTATGTTCTCCCCGATGATGCATATTTCATATGCGGGAGAAAGGCGTACAAGTGGCTTGCCCCAAACTCTGAAGGATTGTGTTACATTGGAAAAGTATTGCCTGAAGTGATGACTGTTACACATGACAAAATGAAGGACATACACCGTGGTGCCCAAGCTCCTTATACTCACACTCATTACGAGCACCGAGTTAAAAGACAACTGTCAGAAAGGTTAGAGCATCCGGCCTCTGATCTTATCCATGAATCCACCGGGATTCAGGTTCTGGTAGCGTTAGATTTCACTCGTACCGCTCGGGGAGTGATGAATTATAAATACATTTCCGCACTCGCCAATTTGTTAGATAATATCACTGAAATGTATGATGACACGTTTAGATACACTGGAAGAGAACTTCAAGCTTACAAAACAGAACTAGTTCAGCATAGGATGGTTCTTAATTATCTTACAGCAGTAACAGGCGGATATTGTGTTACATTGGCAACACAGTACGGCATAAAGTGTTGCACGTATATCACAAATAGCACCGAGGATCCGGTAGAGGTCATAGACCAAAAGATGGATGATATTCTCCAATTGAAGTGGGAATTTCGTCGAAAACACAATCTCACCCTTGCTGCTGTAGGTAATGAGCTGACTGGTTGGGTGTCATGGTTGAACCCGCGAAATTGGTTCTCCGGTTTAGGAGAGTGGGCTCAAGGAGTCATAATGGATGTTGGAAAGTTTCTACTATGTATCTTGGGTGTCGTTATATCGATTGGATTGATATTTAGATGCGGGCAGGCTTTAATGAGGTGCAAACAAAGTACAAAAGTGATGAGCTTGAGGAGTGAGGAAACTGTAATTAACCTGGATTTGATTTATGACCCAATGATAGAAACCAGAATGTGATGAAAATGCGATTATACGGTCCGTTTCTTTCACCTGTTTTTCTGCTTTTCTCCCAGATACAAAGACCCCCTTGGACGAGGAAGCTGACGAAACGAGATGTATACAGACAACGGATTGACCAAAGAAGAAGATTTGACAACTTTAAATATGGACACTTGATGAACTTTGCCATGGATCCCCAGTTTCCCTAGTATCTTTAAACTCACGCTAGCCCAACATTTTTGTAAATCTGATGGCTCAGACAAAGCTATTTGCTCATGCCTAAGGAGCAATACAGCGCAAAGAAGACGACTCTCAACAGATACCGAAAACAACTTCGACGACAGATGTACATTTCTCTGACATAGAATATCATTGCATTTTTCGTAAGTGTTCTTTATCTTCATCTCTACAACCCTCAGGTAACGACACACATAGACGATAGGGAATACAGGCACAGATATCAGCAACCACATACCTCCCCCATTCATGTATCATCAACTAAAATGTGCATCCCCATTTTGTTACAACCACAGCCGAAATGAGCTCGGTAAAGTTTGACAGCCCATCCACAGACCTGTACCACAGGATAAGAAGGAATTCAAATGTATACTTCGCAATACCTCGAAGCTTGATTTACAACACGTACGGCACGATGATACATGACCCCCCAAACATGGATTCATACACACATGCTTCTGCTATCTCACTAGGTCATACCCTCCTCACACCTTCTCCTCTCTCCTCCCCTACCCAACCATGGAAATCAATTAACCCCTGACTTACATTTTTCTCCTTAAATGTTTTGTGGCAGTTATTATTGACTGACAAAGGGTGGACTGTCAAAGTCAGAAAAATGTCTCAATGCACGTTGCCATATTTGCACCGCACACTGGTCCGCGCTGCGCGTGCGTGCGCTCTCCCGTGGATGCGCATACCCGCAATAACGTGCACTCGCAGGCGCGGTATGCGTATTTACGGTAGAGTTTATGTAGTCGTAGCGTGCGACTCATTCGTTACAAATGTTCACAATTAATGTAGTTTATAGATCATGGTCCCTTTGATAGATTCTGAAAGTTTGGTTAAAATACAATGTCCCAGAGCTGAGGAATCCCTCTTTATATCGTACGAAGGGTCTAACAGGAATCATACAGCAGTGTTTGGTACCCATCGGAAGAGTATTTAATTAGCAATATTCCGGTGTTGGTTTGGAGCGTATTAATCGCTCGTGCGAATAGTTATGGACATAAGAAGTTTATGTCCATTTCTATTAATTACACATACTCAGGTATGCGGCGGGAAACCCAGTTTCCCACCCACCTGAGCTGTTGGAAATCGTCACAGCCCACCTGTATGAATCACCCTATGACCTTTTGTTATGATACAGGGCCGAATTCCTTCGGCCAATGGACAATGGGATTGTAGGACCAGGAGATTGCATTGTGTGTGGGGCATAAATAGGCAGGCCGACCACATCCAGCTCACTCTCTCATCAACGGTTATCTGCTGATAGCCGGGAGCTGGATATCGAGGCGCAGGCGATCATACCCTTTGTGCGTAAGTTTCTCTCCGTAATCATTGTCTTTCTGTGAGCCAATTTCTCTCATCTCATCTCTCTCTCTCTCTCTCTCTCTCTGTTCTGTTCTCTCATATCTCCCCTAGACTAGGCTAGTATTGTATTGTATTAGATAGTATTGTGTTGTATTGCATTTAGGTCAGTGTAGTATTGTCTTTTTTGTATTTATTGTTTAGTTCTGTGGTTAGGAAGTCTCTGTTATATTGTAGTGTATCATTTGTACTGTTATCCCCTTTTACAAGTATATTAGATATAATACAGTTAATAGGCTTTGGAACCTAAACCAGTATCTGTGTATTTTCTATAGTGTTAAGTGTTCACTTGAGCGTCGGTGACGCTCAAGCAGCTTTGTAGTTAGTCAGGTTACACAAGGTTGCACTTACACCCTGTACTCACATTAAGGTATTCAGTGTATTTCATTGGTATAAGGTTTTATCATAAAGGTATAGTGTTGTGAGCGTCTGCATCGCTGGTGACCTCCTCGTGGTCTCGAGCGTAAGCTACGCCATAGCGAATCATTACCCTAGACATAACCAATAACGTGTCCTGTGATCGCTGGGCCGTGAGCGAACGTGACGCTTGAGCGTCTCGCCTACGGCTGAGCGATCGTTGCGCAACTAGCGTATCATTACGGTACTTCTTAAGTAAACAGCGTACAGTGTTCTTAGCTTCATAAAGGGTTGTTTATACGACAAAGGAATTTAGCATTGTCAGTGTCCTGTTTTTTTGGGGGTATTTTTTTTGTAGTAGTACTACTACTACAGGTACCAGCGGGCCCGGTTTTCCACCGCATGCTGGTACTTGTGGTTCTCCAAGTACCAGCTTGTGGGGGAGGCTTGCTGGGACTTGTAGTACTGCTACTAAAAACAATATTCACATTTTTTCAAAAGGCTATCAGCCCCCCATCCGCCGCCCTTGGATGGGGGGGACAGCCTCGGTCTTCACCCCTGGCCCTTGGGTGGCTGGAGGGGGGGACCCCTTGATTTAAGGGGTTCCCACTCCTCCAGGGTACCCCGGCCAGGGGTGACTAGTTGGGTATGTAATGCCAGGGCCACAGGGACCAGTATAAAAGTGTCCCCTGGCTGTAGCATTATGTACCTGGCTAGTGGAGCCCGGTGCTGGTTTAAAAAATACGGGGGACCCCTATGCTTTTTGTCCCCCGTATTTTTGGAACCAGGACCAGGCGCAGAGCCCGGTGCTGGTTGATCAAATATGGGGGAACCCCTGTCATTTTTTTCCCCATATTTTTTCAACCAGGATCGGCTCAAAGAGCCCGAGGCTGGTTGTGCTTAGGAGGGGGGACCCCACGCAATTTTTATTCAGATTTTTTAAGACTTTAATCAACTTTTTAAGGTACACAATGAAGCCCTGCACGGATCTCACAGATCCGGCCGGGATTCCTTGTGTTTTGTCAGGCAGTGTTTTACTCATCACTCCCGTAAAACACTGCCTGATATTACGAATCACATCGACATCGGAAAAAACGATTGTGCAAAACTCGGCAGCTTAGTTAATGATCGTATCAGGATTCAAAAAGTTGCAGTAAAATGCACCCGATACCATTCGAGTTCAAACACCCTTCAAAACGGCCAAAACACGAATCTTTGTAAATATACCCCCTTGAGTCTAAACCTCAGTTGCACTGAGGCCATGTTCAGACAGAGGCTCTTATGCACGTCCATAGGGCTGGTGCAATTTCTGATTGTGCTACTTAATACGCATAGTGGCGGATTGGTTGGTGCCACAGTAGGAAGGCCACCAGCTGTGGCATTATCATGAATCAGGCTCATTGTCACATATAGCCACATAAAGTAATCTCCATATGCATGTCAAAAAGACCAACTAATGCCATCTGTTGGTGCCTGCAGGAATAGAAGTGAATTAAAGGCATTTAAAACATCAGCATTCAAAGTATATTTCTTTTCCTAACCAAATAAATACACAACCAATGTATTCAATAAAATCAGAACAGTTTATCTATTCTAAGTTTCTCCAGTAAAAGTTTGTCTAATAAGCTTTACTTTTTCATTACAACTCACTCTCAAATATGTACTGATCACCAGCAGGGCTGAACTGTCCATATGCAAATGCCAGAAGGGCCTGTTGGGCCGGGATTCCCTAAAAGCCTGGCCGTGGAGCGCTGCTCAGCCGCACAGTGTACAGAGAGCCAGGGGCTGGCCGAGCAGCTCCGCTTTCCGGCACTCTACTCAGCCGCCCTGCATACAGATACATGTGGTGTGCCATGAGGCCACGCCCATGTAAGGCATGACCACGCCCCCTTCTCATCCTAGAGCTAGTTTAGTGCCCCAGTCCGTCCCTGATCACTAGCACCTTGAGAATGCAGTCCATACATTCACTAGGTCACATCACTGAGGCATGAGGCATGTCAGTGACCTTTTAGACCTGCAATCTTTTATCCAGTTTTATATTTGAAAAAACATAACCGTTTCTTTTCCATTATTTTTTTTGCTTTGCTTTGTATGACTCTTTGCCAGCACACAGTGAAGGCATCCATTTTGTGTGCTGAACGTTGCCTCAGGGCCCAGTGATGTCAGAAGTTTATTGTGAATGGATAGGCTACATTGTCATGAATATTTGACTGAAACACATGATGACTGCATCCAATGTGATTAGCCTAGCCATGTATAGATATGTCAATAAATAATAGAACAGCCTCATCCAGAGTGTTAGATTTGGTCTATTTCTTACATGTACCAGTATTTTGTATTCACTTACTTCTAATGTGGTTGCTATGCTACAAGTACCCATCATTAGGGGTTGCCATGGTGATACTAATATAAACCCTCTACTTGTTTATAAGCAAGCTATGTTTTCCCTGCCACTGCGTCTGGAACTTGCTTTTACTATTTTGCACAGAACATGCATATTTGATATCTCACATCAAAGAAGCATATATTCATTTGTGCCTGCACAACTCACTCATAAAATATTGTACATATTCTGTTATTATTTATAATAATAATAATGATAGTGATAATAAATATTATTATTGCTTCCTATTTACATTAGTTGACTGAAGATTCAACCAATTAGTAACCTATTTCTCTTGTGAAAGCATTTCCACTTAAGCCTAAGGGTAGGTTGCAGCGAGCATGTCATATTTCTGTTTGCTACAAGGCAATGAGCCGGATGTACTAAGCAGAAAATGCGGTAAACCCCCTGTTTACCGCATTTTCCTGATGTACTAAGCCCCGTCCAGCAGGTCAGCGCCGCGGCGGGGTTCGCCAGCTTTAGCCTATGGGCTTCTCCCCGCGACGCTGTGTGAGGGATCCAATCGGATCCCTCCCAGCATGCCCTGCGGCCGCCCCCCGTCACCCCGCGCATGCGCAGACTGACTCCTGGGGCCGAATCCCGGAAGTCAGGCTGACGCTGCGCATCGCGGAGGACAGCTCTTATCGGAAGAGCTGTCCTCCGCAATGCTGATCGCATATGTTAGTACATATGCGATCAGCATCGTGGCGCAGGGCGGCGATGTACATTAGTACATCCCGCCCATTATGTTTTTTATTATCTCTGTGTTGTAGGAATTGTATTAGATGACCTTCGACCTCTGCACTGCCAGAGGACACGGTATTTGCCCCCCTCCAACACAAAGGAGCGGCGGGGGGGGGGGGGGGGGTATGGGGGAGCAGGCACTGTGGGGGAATATCTGGCACTGAGGGCATGTACCTGGCGGCACTGTGGGGGCATATACCTGGCACTGGGGGCATATACCTGGCACTGTGGGGTAATATATGGCACTGGGGGGAGCAGGCACTGAGGGGGCTTATGTGACACTGTGGGGGAATATCTGGCACTGGGGGCATATACCTGGCACTGTGGGGGAATATCTGGCACTAGGGGGAGCAGGCACTGAGGGGGCTTATGTGGCACTGTAGGGGAATATCTGGCACTGGGGGCATATACCTGGCACTGTGGGGGAATATCTGGCACTGGGGGGAGCAGGCACTGAGGGGGCATATGTGGCACTGTGGGCAAATACCTGGCACTGTGGGGGAATATCTGGCACTGGGGGGAGCAGGCACTGATGGGGCATATGTGGCACTGTGGGGGAATATCTGGCACTGGGGGGGGAATATCTGGCACTGGGGGGAGCAGGCACTGAGGGGGCATATGTGGCACTGTGGGCAAATACCTGGCACTGTGGGGGAATATCTGGCACTGGGGGGAGCAGGCACTGAGGGGGCATATGTGGCACTGTGGGGGAATATCTGGCACTGGGGGCAAATACCTGGCACTGTGGGGGAATATCTGGCACTGGGGGGAGCAGGCACTAAGGGGGCATATGTGGCACTGTGGGAGAATATCTGGCACTGGGGGCATATACCTGGCACTGTGGGGGAATATCTGGCACTGGGGGCATATGTGGCACTGGGGGGGTATATTTGGCACTGGGGGCATGTACCTGGCACTGTGGGGGAATATCTGGCACTGGGGGCATATGTGGCACTGGGAGCACGGCCCTACCAACAAGCACTACCCCCTAGCAACGAGCATGACACCCAGTGCATGAAATCCCTGGCAACGAGCATGACACCCTGAGCATGAAAATCCCTGGCACCGTGCATGGAACCAAGAGCATGAAACCCCTGGCAACGAGCAGGTAATTTAAAAGTAATTAGAAGCCTTACTGTAGAACTTAATGTGTAATGGGCATTACGGTGTGTGGCATAATGTATCACGGACATTGCGGTGTGTGTCATAATGTGTCAGGCATTACGGTGTGTTGTATACTATATCACGATCATTGTGGTATGTGGTATAATGTCTCAGGGTCATTGCGGTGAGTGTCATAATGTGTCACAGACATTGTATGTGCTATAATGTATCAGGGGCATTGCAGTGTGTAGCATAATGTATAACGGGCATTTTGATTCCTGTTATAATGTGTCACAGGCATTACGGTGTGTGGCATAATGTGTCGGGGGCATTACAGTGTGTGCATATTGTGTCATGTGCATTATTGTGTGTGGCATAATGTCTAAGGGCCATTGCAGTATGTGGCATAATGTATACTGGGCATTACTATAAGGAGGAAAAATGACAAATAATGTAAGGGGCATGAATCAGGATTATTTTTCTTTCCTGTGGTGGCTAACGTCTGGGCGTGCAGGTTGCAAAACTGGGGTATAAGGTAGTCTTTTCCTGCAATGCTACGCCCCTTTATGCAAAGCCACGCCCATTTCAACGAAGCCACACACCCATATTTGTCCCTTTACTACTGCCATTTAGGGGGGGGGGGGGGGCAAGAATTGTTTGGCTTGGGGGACAAAAATTTCTAGTTACGCCACTGCCCGCAGGCTATAGTGTTCCGCGGGTGGGGGTGCCTGCAAAGTAGCGGGTGATCCTTAAATATATGGCTTGCGCTCCGCTGCACTGCAAAGTAGCGGTGGTCCTTAAATATATGGCGTGCGCATACACGCTGCATCTAAACAGTGCAAGTAGGTGAGCCAGAAAGGTGGTGTGGCCTCTCTGGACGTCTCCCGAGCTGCAGGGCACCCCCCCTATATGGAATAAAAACAGGAGACTCCAGAGATGCTACACCACCTTTTTGGCGTGAACACTACAGAACTTACATTGTTGGGAGATATGATATAATATAGGAAAGCATCTATCTCCTATCCAGACCAGTCTACAAACCATACTTGCCTACCTGACCCTCTCCATGAGGGAGAAAATGCTCTGTTCCTGGACTTTCCTGGTAATGTATGATTGCCATCACCTGTGGTGAGCTAGTTAATTGATAAGAAAGGTGTTTCACCACAGGTGATGGCAATTATACATTACCAGGAAAGTCCAGGAACAGAGCATTTTTTCCCTCATGGAGAGGGTCAGGTAGGCAAGTATGCTACAAACAAACATACCCCTTGTTATAACACTGCGAGTAGACTATAGGTGTAACTACTGTAGGCATGAGCAACATTTTTCAAACTGTTTGTCGGAATATTCCCTCATCAGCAAACAGTGGAATGTGGCCTTGCGTGTCCTCTTTCTTACACGAAACACATCACACAGCAGAATATCTTGACTGTCACTCTCCAAGCTCTATTCATAGATTATAAATTCAGCGAAAATGCAAATTTACAAATACAAAACGGAATGGTGAGGCCAAAGGGCAACTATTATAGCACCAGAATCTCTGTGAAATTGCCTTTATTACAGCAAAATTCAATTTCTGTGAACATTTTACTCATCTCTAAACTGCTGTAAAGGCATGTTAGAGCGGATTCCTCAATAGCCCCTTTCTCCAGCAATAAGGCTGTTTGTTATAGTCCCACATACAGGTAGATGCTATTTACTAACCAAATACAGCTAGGGTAAGTGAGTCTCCCTGTACTGACCTTGAATTGTAAGGGTTAGCATACCACTTGGCAGAGCCAGTCTCTGCAACCAGGCTTCCAGTTGGGTGTGGATCATTGGGTCGACCCTAACTAGGTCAACAGTCATTAGTTCGACCACTATTGGTCGAAAGTGACTTGGTCAAACCTGGAATAGGTCGACATGGAAAAAGGTCGACATGAGTTTTGGTAATTTTTCGGTGTTGTTTTCTTCAGTGACCGGGAATCCGAATTAGTGCACCGTGTCCCCTCACATGGCGAGCGACTTCGGGCAAGGTGCCTTGCTCTGCTACCACTGCGCTCGGCACAAGGTACTATTCCCAATCGTAGTCCACGTGGATTGTAAAGTAAGAAAAAGTTTTAAAAAAATGATAAAAAAATTAACTCATGTCAACCTTTTCATGTTTCGACCTTTGCCATGTCAACTTACTGACCACGTTGACCTAATGACCATGTCAACCTAATGCATGTCGACCAACAGTGGTCGGCCTAATGACTGTCAACCTAAGTGAGGTCGACCTAAAGACCAGATACCCTTCCATTTATACAGTACTTATAAAACAGGGCTGGCTTTTTTAAAATATTTCATTTTTTAAAACAATTTCTTTATTTATTGTTTGCGTTATTGTTTTAGAACAGAGCTAGCTAAACCGGTCCTCGAGATCTACCAACAGTTCATGTTTTCCAGGCCTCCTGGAGATCTGTAGAATTGTCAGTTAGGAATGAATGCAGCACATCTTAATTAGTAATGACTACACCTGTGCACCATCTAAGTGGTCTGAAAAAGGTGAACTGTTGGTAGATCTCGAGGACCGGTTTGGCTAGCTCTGTTCTAAAACAATAGCGCAAACAAAAAATAAAGAAATTGTTTCAAAAAGTGAAATATTTAAAAAAAATACTTACCGGTAGTTAAAAAATGTATTATTCAAGCAAAAAAGTTTTTTATGGTTTGTTTATTTTCAGCTGTGATCGCCATTTTATGGTGATTGGGCAGGTTTTTCATTTTTCATCTGTCCAAGTATGTACATCACAACACTTGTTAAATAGGTTTCCCCATGCAAGGGCAGTGTCCTCGTCGGCAAAAGGTCTTTTATAGGGAGAAGCGAGAAACCCCCTGTCAGCAATAGGATTTTCCATCCCAAGATAAAGTGGTCTGTTATACTTGGACACATGTTGTATAATATTTGCTATTTGTTTACTGTCCGCTTACTGTTCATACGGAGAAAAAAACAATTTTGTGGTTTAACCAATTTCTTTTTGATCCTGAGATATTTAGTTTCAGGGCTACAAGGTAGCAGTTGCTGGTAAGGATAGTAACAGGGCAAAACTTAGGGGGGAGATGCACCAAGCCTTGGAGAGACATAAAGTGTAGCCACGCTCAGCTTTGCCGCCAAGAGTCTTATCCATGGCAAAACTGGCGAAGCTAGTGTGCCCGCGACTATGGCATGTGTGTCTGTATGCACGCGCACAACCGTTGTAATGAATGGGTGGCGTACCTAGTCACAGCTCGCTCGGTGTACTAAGTTGCACCGGTGGCTCAGTGCGGCATGTGCGCTGACACTACTGTTATGTTGTTCTATTGACACTACTGTTATGTTGTTCTATTGACACTACTGTTGTTCTATTATTTTTATGGACTTGTAACTAATAATTTCTAAGGACATTTTGCTGCTGACAAAGGTGTCAAAGTAAAATGTAAAAGTTCAGTAACATGTGCAAAGTTTTAACATCAAAAGATAGGGACAGTATTGTTATATATCCAGAGTTTCCCAAACCATTATAGTCCAGGTTTTAAGGATATATAGGCTTAAATACAGGTGGTCAAATCAAATGGACTGTGATACTAATTAAGTCACATGTCCTAACACATGGATATCCGTATATCCTGGACTGTAATGGTGGAATTTGGGAAACTCTGATTATATATAAACTTATGATGGGCTGAGGACCCGTTCTTTGTTAAAGTCCTGAGAGTGCCGCTCAATTCTATGTGTGTATATATATATATATATATATATATATATTTCTCTATCGTCCTAGTGGATGCTGGGGTTCCTGAAAGGACCATGGGGAATAGCGGCTCCGCAGGAGACAGGGCACAAAAAGTAAAGCTTTTCCAGATCAGGTGGTGTGCACTGGCTCCTCCCCCTATGACCCTCCTCCAGACTCCAGTTAGATTTTTGTGCCCGGCCGAGAAGGGTGCAATCTAGGTGGCTCTCCTAAAGAGCTGCTTAGAAAAAGTTTAGCTTAGGTTTTTTATTTTACAGTGAGTCCTGCTGGCAACAGGATCACTGCAACGAGGGACTGAGGGGAGAAGAAGTGAACTCACCTGCGTGCAGGATGGATTGGCTTCTTGGCTACTGGACATCAGCTCCAGAGGGACGATCACAGGTACAGCCTGGATGGTCACCGGAGCCGCGCCGCCGGCCCCCTTGCAGATGCTGAAGTCAGAAGAGGTCCAGAATCGGCGGCTGAAGACTCCTGCAGTCTTCTAAAGGTAGCGCACAGCACTGCAGCTGTGCGCCATTTTCCTCTCAGCACACTTCACACGCAGTCACTGAGGGTGCAGGGCGCTGGGGGGGGGCGCCCTGGGAGGCAAATGTAACCTATATAAAGGCTAAAAATACCTCACATATAGCCCCCAGAGGCTATATGGAGATATTTAACCCCTGCCTGGATTCACTAAATAGCGGGAGACGAGCCCGCCGGAAAAGGGGCGGGGCCTATCTCCTCAGCACACGGCGCCATTTCCTCTCACAGCTCCGCTGGTCAGGACGGCTCCCAGGTCTCTCCCCTGCACTGCACTACAGAAACAGGGTAAAACAGAGAGGGGGGGCAAATTTATGGCGATATTTTGATATATATAAAGCAGCTATAAGGGAGCACTTATTATAAGGCTATCCCTGTTATATATAGCGCTTTTGGTGTGTGCTGGCAAACTCTCCCTCTGTCTCCCCAAAGGGCTAGTGGGTCCTGTCTTCGTTAGGAGCATTCCCTGTGTGTCTGCTGTGTGTCGGTACGTGTGTGTCGACATGTATGAGGACGATATTGGTGTGGAGGCGGAGCAATTGCCAAATATGAGGATGTCACCCCCTAGGGAGTCGACACCAGAATGGATGCCTTTATTTATGGAACTACGGGATAGTGTCAACACGCTAAAGCAGTCGTTTGACGACATGAGACGGCCGGACAATCAATTAGTGCCTGTCCAGGCGACTCAAACACCGTCAGGGGCTGTGAAGCGCCCTTTGCCTCAGTCGGTCGACACAGACCCAGACACAGGCACTGACTCCAGTGGTGACGGTGACGAATCAACCGTATTTTCCAGTAGGGCCACACGTTATATGATTTTGGCAATGAAGGAGGCGTTACATTTAGCTGATACTACAGGTACCACTAAACAGGGTATTATGTGGGGTGTGAAAAAACTACCTATAGTTTTTCCTGAATCAGAAGAATTAAATGACGTGTGTAATGAAGCGTGGGTTGCCCCTGATAAAAAGCTGATAATTTCATAGAAATTATTGGCATTATACCCTTTCCCGCCAGAGGTTAGGGAGCGCTGGGAAACACCTCCTAGGGTGGACAAGGCGCTAACACGCTTATCTAAACAAGTGGCGTTACCCTCTCCTGAGACGGCCGCACTTAAAGATCCATCAGATAGGAGGATGGAAAATATCCAAAAAAGTATATACACACATGCAGGTGTTATACTACGACCAGCTATAGCGACTGCCTGGATGTGCAGTGCTGGGGTAGTTTGGTCAGAGTCCCTGATTGAAAATATTGATACCCTGGACAGGGACAATATTTTACTGTCGTTAGAACAAATAAAGGATGCATTTCTTTATATGCGTGATGCACAGAGGGATATCTGCACACTGGCATCACGGGTAAGTGCTATGTCCATTTCGGCCAGAAGAGCTTTATGGACGCGACAGTGGACAGGCGATGCGGATTCAAAACGACATATGGAAGTTTTGCCGTATAAAGGGGAGGAGTTATTTGGAGTCGGTCTATCAGATTTGGTGGCCACGGCTACAGCCGGGAAATCCACCTTTCTACCTCAAGTCACTCCCCAACAGAAAAAGGCACCGACTTTTCAACCGCAGCCCTTTCGTTCCTTTAAAAATAAGAGAGCAAAGGGCTATTCATATCTGCCACGAGGCAGAGGTCGAGGGAAGAGACAGCAACAGGCAGCTCCTTCCCAGGAACAGAAGCCTTCCCCGGCTTCTACAAAAGCCTCAGCATGACGCTGGGGCTTCTCAAGCGGACTCGGGGACGGTGGGTGGTCGTCTCAAAAATTACAGCGCGCAGTGGGCTCACTCGCAGGTAGATCCCTGGATCCTGCAGATAATATCTCAGGGGTACAGGTTGGAATTAGAGACAGATCCACCTCGCCGTTTCCTGAAGTCTGCTTTACCAACGTCCCCCTCCGAAAGGGAGACGGTTTTGGAAGCCATTCACAAGCTGTACTCTCAGCAGGTGATAGTCAAGGTACCTCTTCTACAACAAGGGAAGGGGTATTATTCCACTCTTTTTGTGGTACCGAAGCCGGATGGCTCGGTAAGGCCTATTCTAAATCTGAAGTCCTTGAACCTGTACATAAAGAAGTTCAAGTTCAAGATGGAGTCACTCAGAGCAGTGATAGCGAACCTGGAAGAGGGGGACTTTATGGTATCCTTGGACATCAAGGATGCGTATCTCCACGTTCCAATTTACCCCTCACACCAGGGGTACCTCAGGTTCGTTGTACAAAACTGTCACTATCAGTTTCAGACGCTGCCGTTCGGATTGTCCACGGCACCTCGGGTCTTTACAAAGGTAATGGCCGAGATGATGATTCTTCTTCGAAGAAAAGGCATATTAATTATCCCATACTTGGACGATCTCCTAATAAGGGCAAGGTCCAGAGAACAGCTAGAGATGGGATTAGCACTGTCTCAAGAAGTGCTAAAACAGCACGGGTGGATTCTGAATATTCCAAAATCCCAGTTAATGCCGACAACTCGTCTGCTGTTCCTAGGGATGATTCTGGACACGGTTCAGAAAAAGGTTTTTCTCCCGGAGGAAAAAGCCAAGGAGTTATCCGAGCTTGTCAGGAACCTCCTAAAACCAGGAAAGGTGTCTGTACATCAATGCACAAGAGTCCTGGGAAAAATGGTGGCTTCTTACGAAGCAATTCCATTCGGCAGATTCCACGCAAGAATTTTCCAAAGGGATCTATCTGTTGGACAAATGGTCAGGGTCGCATCTTCAGATGCACCTGCGGATAACCCTGTCTCCAAGGACAAGGGTGTCTCTTCTGTGGTGGTTGCAGAGTGCTCATCTATTGGAGGGCCGCAGATTCGGCATACAGGATTGGATCCTGGTGACCACGGACGCCAGCCTGAGAGGCTGGGGAGCAGTCACACAAGGAAGAAACTTCCAGGGAGTATGGACGAGCCTGGAAACGTCTCTTCACATAAACATTCTGGAACTAAGAGCAATATACAATGCTCTAAGCCAGGCAGAACCTCTGCTTCAGGGAAAACCGGTGTTGATCCAGTCGGACAACATCACGGCAGTCGCCCATGTGAAAAGACAGGGCGGCACAAGAAGCAGGAGTGCAATGGCAGAAGCTGCAAGGATTCTTCGCTGGGCAGAGAATCATGTGATAGCACTGTCAGCAGTGTTCATCCCGGGAGTGGACAACTGGGAAGCAGACTTCCTCAGCAGACACGATCTTCACCCGGGAGAGTGGGGACTTCATCCAGAAGTCTTCCACTTGCTGGTAACCCGTTGGGAAAGACCAATGGTGGACATGATGGCGTCTCGCCTCAACAAAAAACTGGACAGGTATTGCGCCAGGTCAAGAGATCCGCAGGCAATAGCTGTGGACGCGCTGGTAACGCCTTGGGTGTACCAGTCGGTGTATGTGTTTCCTCCTCTGCCTCTCATACCAAAAGTATTGAGAATTATACGGCAAAGAGGCGTAAGGACGATACTAGTGGTTCCGGATTGGCCAAGAAGGACTTGGTACCCGGAACTTCAAGAGATGATCACGGAAGATCCGTGGCCTCTACCTCTAAGGAGGGACTTGCTTCAGCAGGGTCCCTGTCTGTTTCAAGACTTACCGCGGCTGCGTTTGACGGCATGGCGGTTGAACGCCGGATCCTAAAGGAAAAAGGCATGCCGGAAGAAGTCATTCCTACTTTGATTAAAGCAAGGAAGGAAGTAACCGTGCAACATTATCACCGAATTTGGCGAAAATATGTTGCGTGGTGCGAAGATCGGAGTGCTCCGACGGAGGAATTTCAACTGGGTCGATTCCTACATTTCCTGCAATCAGGATTGTCTATGGGTCTCAAATTGGGATCTATTAAGGTTCAAATTTCGGCCCTGTCGATTTTCTTTCAAAAAGAATTGGCTTCAGTCCCTGAAGTCCAGACCTTTGTTAAGGGAGTGCTACATATACAGCCTCCTGTGGTGCCTCCAGTGGCACCGTGGGATCTCAATGTGGTTTTGGACTTTCTAAAATCTCATTGGTTTGAACCACTAAAGAAGGTGGATTTGAAATATCTCACATGGAAAGTGACCATGCTTCTAGCCCTGGCTTCGGCCAGGAGAGTGTCAGAACTGGCAGCTTTATCTTACAAAAGCCCATATCTGATTTTCCATTCGGACAGGGCAGAACTGCGGACTCGTCCGCATTTTCTCCCTAAGGTGGTGTCAGCATTTCATCTGAACCAGCCTATTGTAGTGCCTGCGGCTACAAGTGACTTGGAGGACTCCAAGTTACTGGACGTTGTCAGAGCATTAAAAATATATATTGCAAGGACAGCTGGAGTCAGAAAATCTGACTCGTTGTTTATATTGTATGCACCCAACAAGATGGGTGCTCCTGCGTCTAAGCAGACGATTGCTCGTTGGATCTGTAGCACAATCCAACTTGCACATTCTGTGGCAGGCCTGCCACAGCCTAAATCTGTACAGGCCCACTCCACAAGGAAGGTGGGCTCATCTTGGGCGGCTGCCCGAGGGGTCTCGGCATTACAACTTTGCCGAGCAGCTACGTGGTCAGGGGAGAACACGTTTGTAAAATTTTACAAATTTGATACTCTGGCTAAGGAGGACCTGGAGTTCTCTCATTCGGTGCTGCAGAGTCATCCGCACTCTCCCGCCCGTTTGGGAGCTTTGGTATAATCCCCATGGTCCTTTCAGGAACCCCAGCATCCACTAGGACGATAGAGAAAATAAGATTTTACTTACCGATAAATCTATTTCTCGGAGTCCGTAGTGGATGCTGGGCGCCCATCCCAAGTGCGGATTATCTGCAATAATTGTACATAGTTATTGTTAACTAATTCGGGTTATTGTTGAAGGAAGCCATCTTTCAGAGGCTCCGCTGTTATCATACTGTTAACTGGGTTTAGATCACAAGTTGTACGGTGTGATTGGTGTGGCTGGTATGAGTCTTACCCGGGATTCAAAATCCTCCATTATTGTGTACGCTCGTCCGGGCACAGTACCTAACTGGAGTCTGGAGGAGGGTCATAGGGGGAGGAGCCAGTGCACACCACCTGATCTGGAAAAGCTTTACTTTTTGTGCCCTGTCTCCTGCGGAGCCGCTATTCCCCATGGTCCTTTCAGGAACCCCAGCATCCACTACGGACTCCGAGAAATAGATTTATCGGTAAGTAAAATCTTATTATATAGAGCACTAAGTTCTCCAGGGAAAAAAATACAGGCTGAAGACTTTGAAAAGCCAGAGTCATCTAGACATGGTAGAACAATTAATGAGGTCAGTCATCAGAAACTGATGCATTTCTCCGCCTCTTTCCAGGGGCAGTTTCATCAGTGGAGTGAACTTTTACACACAAATTGGTCCTCTGGGGCATATAAGATGAGATGTTGTTTCCTAGTAGAATTATTTGTGGAATGATAGTGGAGAAAGGTGTCTATTCATGAAGCAGTGAAAAGTGTGGAGAAGTGAACCAGTGGAGAAGTTGCCCATGGCAACCAATCAGCATTGAAGTAACATTTATAATTTGCATACTATACAATTGTACGGAGCAGTTGATTGGTTGCCATGGGCAACTTCTCTACAGGCTCACTTCTCCACTCTTTTCACTGCTTCATGTATAGACCCCTAAATCCTTTTCATCTTGAACGCCATGTGGTCTAGAACCGGCCCTGGCTTTATCTCTTATTTTTTCCTCTCCCCCAATGATCACCTTGGATAATACCCTGTAAACACTCCCTACCCCTCCATAATACCCTCTGGCCTGATGCGTTTTCCATAAAAATCAAGGGTACAATGCATACAAATGTGAAGGCTACCGTGTTTATGCTGAGTCAGCCTGCGACAGTAGAATATGTCCTAGGTTTACGCAAGGTTTACTGCAGGAAATGTGGTGTGGCATTACCCAATTTATGGATAATATAATATGGTAATGAAGTATATGGACAGTGTTATTAAAAAATTTAAAAGTTGCCTTTTCCATCTTAAATACAAACACAAATACAGAATTAATGTAGAAATGAAATTATATTTCAGTACAAACTTCTGTTGTCTACTCCTTTTAAAAATCAAGGGTGAATTTTCTTAACTGCTGTGATCCAAACGCAAACATCAGTTGACTAATGCAAGTAGATGGCAGTGAATGTATATAATATCTCCGCCACACAAATTACTTGTATACAATGGGAGTGATGCAGAAATGGCTGGCGATTTACATAATTCTTGCGGGGATATGTATCAAACCTTTTAATGAAGAAAGTGGAGAAGTTGTCCAAAGCAACCAATAAGCTTCTAGCTGTCATTTATCTAGCTCCTTCTATAAAACGACACTATGGACCTGATTTTGGTTTGTACGCACAAGCCTAGGCAAATGCGATTATACAACCTATGGACATGCTAAACAACACAGGTGAAGCAGCCGCCCAGAAAAGAACAGAGACGCCTATCACAAGGTCCTCCGCAACTGTGTCCACATACTGTACCCCAATGCCGTAACTAGACATTTTAGCGCTTTGTGCAAGAAACAGCATCGGCGCCCCCCCCCCCCCTTCCCCCCGCACCACCACAAATATAAAACAGGGCCAATGCGCGCCGTAGGCGTGCACCAAAAATGTAGGGGCGTGGCTTCACGGTGAAGGGGCATGGCCACATAGCTCCCTTTTACACAGTACGGCAGGCAGGTACAGCCCCCTTTTACACATTAGGCAAGTAGAGCCCCCTTTTATACATTAAGCAGGTAGAGCCCCTCTTATACACATTAAAGCAGCAGAGTCCCTTTTTAAACATTAGGCAGCAGAGTCCTCCCCCCCCCCATATTACAGCAACAGAGCTCTACACATTAGGCAGGAAGTGTGTGAGAGATAGAGAGAGTGTGTGTGTGTGTGTGTGTCTGTGTGTGTGTGTGTGTGTGTGTGTGTGTGTGCGTGTGTGTATATATTACAGCAACAGATCTCTACACATTAGGCAGGGAGTGAGAGTGAGTGTGTGTGTGTGTGTGTGTGTGTGTGTGTATTACAGCAACAGAGCTCTACACGTTAGGCAGGGAGTGAGTGAGAGTGTGTGTGTGTGTGTGTGTGTGTGTGTGTGTGTGTGTGTGTGTGTATATATATATTACAGCAATAGATCTCTACACATTAGGCAGGGAGTGAGTGTGTGTGTGTGTGTGTGTGTATTACAGCAACAGAGCTCTACACATTAGGCAGGGAGAGAGAGAGTGTGTGTGTGTGTATTATAGCAACAGAGCTCTACACATTAGGCAGGGAGTGAGAGAGTGTGTGTGTGTGTGTGTGTGTGTGTGTGTGTGTGTGTGTGTGTGTGTGTGTGTATTATAGCAACAGGGCTCTACACATTAGGCAGGGAGTATAAGAGAGAGTGAGAGAGTGTATGTGGGTTGTTTTTTTTTTGTTTTTTTTACCGTCACCTCTGTGGCCAATCCGGCATCCAGGCCTACCAGGTGCAGTCACTCTTGTACAGGCGCTCCCAGTCCCTCTCCATTGCCGGCGGCGGCTCTCACAGGCGGAGCAGTGGTGACTCAGTTAACAGAGCTGCCGCCTGCAGTAGTAGTTCCACTCCCTCTCCAATGCCGGCGGCGGGTCTCACAGGTGGAGCAGCGGTGACTCATTTAACGGAGCTGCCTCCTGTAATACCGCTTCCACTCCCTCCTCGTTGCCGGCGGTGGGTCTCACAGGCGGAGCAGCGGCGGCACATTTAATGGAGCTGCCTCCTGCAGTAGCACTTCCACTCCCTCTCCATTGCTAGCAGCGTGTCTTGGCTGTGTAACAACAAATGGCGCCTGCCACACCGCTCCCCGTCCCTTACAGAGGCGGAGGCAAGAGGCGGGAGACAGGCGCCGACACCCAGCGGGAACTTACACAACTACCTCACTGACTAAAACGGCCGTACGTGGGGGTGTGCTGCTAGATGGGTGCGCCTTCAGTGCAGTTGCGCTGTGGGCAAGGCACCATCTGCACACACCTAGTTATGGCTCTGCTGTACTCAGCACCGACGCAGAAACAAGGAACATTGATTCCCTGAGTGAGTCTATGGTCGGACTGGGCGCAGGAGCAGCGACGCTGGTGCAGTGTTTTCTACATGTGCGGTCACAGCTAAAAGCATAAACATTCCACGTTCCCTCCCCCAAGCGATCCCTTCCTGTCAATCACTCTGTCAGCTGCATCGCAAAGGTACCTTGGTGCTTGTGCGCAGTGCAGTTGCGGAGCATGCAGAGTCAGCTGCGTGAACATCTGCGACCAAATCAAAATCAGGCGGCAGGCCCTATATTTCTACCCAGTACAAATTCTCTTGTCCTGTGGAATTGATGTCAGTCCCAGATCTATCTCAATTCTACAGTATATGGAAAGTTGCACATTTCCCCTTTTCCTAATCTACAGTATACGCTGAATGTAATTCTTTGGTGCCAACCTAGCAATGAATTGCAGAACAATCATAAAAGAGAATTTAGTTGTGTAATACTAGCCCAGAATAAGTGCGGTGTGCAGTATGCATAAAATCATGCTAATTTGTAGGACAATTTGGTATCTGCAATTAATATAAAATAATGATGGTATTCCAGTTTTATACTTAAATGTCATGTAGATTTTACAGCTGCTCTTATGAGTCTAATGTGTCAAATAATGATCCTTAGCAATGTGAAATAAGCAAGTAACCGGCGGGATTCCACTGAATTCATTACAGAGTGAAGGCAGCTTGGGACGTGCAGTGACACTTCCAGTGGGTGGAGGATAGTACTAACTGCATTTATTATTAGCTTTTGCCACTGGCGGATCTAGACAAGTTATGCTGGGTACACACTGGCCGATATATCGGCCGTTCTATTAAACAACCGATATATCGCTGGCCCGTCGGCCAGTGTGCATCAACGATATGTCTGTAAATGCTGTCGTTCACAGACATATTGCGTCAGCCCTGCTGCACACACGATGACCGATATATCTACAAATATATTGGTACATTGTTCCGTGTGTACGGGCGGTCAGCCGACCACCCGTACACATGCTGCAGAGGCCACCGGTGATTGATGGCTCAACTGGGCGGGTGCATGTAAATGCCTGCCCATGTCGTGATGGCGATCACAATGGATAGGGCAGTGTGTATACACAACACACTGCCCGCACCAGCTACAGATATAACCGCAGATCCATTGATCTACAGATATATCTTCTAGTGTGTATCCACCATAATATTTACTGTGCACTGAATGTCACTGTACGAAAACTTTATTTGTGTCACTTTATATGACCAAATCTATATCCAAGGCAGTCACAAAAGGAAACACATTACATACCTCACAATGGGCTCATTTATCAACGAGTTTTAGCTATTTAAAACTCGTGTATGATAAATGCTGCACCAGCCAGTCTGCTCCTCTCATGTGTTTGAAAAATGACTGTTGGGAGCTGACTGGCTGGAGCACTGTGTATCATATGCACCAAGTTGTAGATCGCTAAAACATTGTTGATAAATGGGCCCCAATATTTGCTAATCCCATAATCAGGACACATGGGAATGCTTTGGGTTATTAACGTCATCCAGGGCCGTTTCTAGCCAATTTGGCTCCCAGTGCGAGATTTAAAAATGCGCCCCCCCCCCCATTCACATAAGAAAAAATGCGCCCCCCCCCCCATAGATATAAAGAGGAAAAGTATGCGCGCCCCTCAGGCGCGCGGGCTCCCGGCAAGGGGGTGTGACCTCGTCCAAATGGGCGTGGCTTTGTTAAGATGGGCGTGGCCTCATCTGATCTCATCATCAAAAAAAAAGTCCTTATTTTACACATTACAGCAGGCAAGTGTCCCCATTTTACACAGCACGGAAGGCAAGTGTCCCCATTTTACACATTGCGGCAGGAAAGTGTCCCCATTTTACACATTGCGGCAGGCACGTGCCCCCATTTTACACAGCATGGCATGCAAGTGACCCCGTTTTACACATTGCGGCAGGCACGTGCCCCCATTTTACACATTACGGCAGGCAAGTGTCCCCATTTTACACATTACGGCAGGCAAGTGTCCCCATTTTACACATTATGGCAGGCAAGTGTCCCCATTTTACACATTGCGGCAGGCACGTGCCCCCATTTTACATAGTACAACAGGCAAGTGTCCCCATTTTACACATTCCGGCAGACAGGTGTCCCCATTTTACACATTCCGACAGGCAAGTGTCCCCATTTTACACATTCCGGCAGACAAGAGTCCCCATTTTACATATTACGGCAGGCAAGTGTCCCCATTTTACACATTCCGGCAGACAGGTGTCCCCATTTTATACATTCCGGCAGGCAAGCGTCCCCATTTTACACATTCCGGCAGACAAGTGTCCCCACTTTACACATTCCGGCAGACAGGTGTCCCCATTTTACACAGTACGGCAGGTGGTGGGGGGGGAGGGAGAGAGAGAGAGGGAGAGGGGCTGACTTACATTTGAAGCGGTTCTTCCCGCTCTTCAGCCGCCTCTCCCTCGTCTGCGCAGTGCTGGCCGGCTTGGCTCTCCCTTCTCCCTCCTCCCGAGTGCCCAGCTCGGGGGGCGGGGTTTCTATTATTATGGGGCATTACTATATATTTCTATTGTAATGTGGACACTACTATATATGTCTATTAATATGGGGGCATTACTATGTATTTCTATTGTGATGTGGACACTACTATGGGGTATATTCAATAAGAGTTGGATCCATTCCGACATGCAGTTGTCGAAATGGATCCGACAACCCCTATTCAATGGACGGACAAATCCGACTGTCGGATTTGGACGTACACAGGGTCCTGTCAGGCCGCTGCTGTCAGCGGGTGCGGATGCACTGACAGCAGCGGCCAGGGGAGCAGAGATCGGCGGCCGTGAGCGGGAGGTGCTGGCTGCGGGGGACATGTGTGGAGCGGCGGGGGGAGGCTCTGCAGGAAGAGAGGTGCTGCAGGTGGCGGGGGGAGCAGAGATCAGCGGCCGGCGGGAGGGGCTGGCAGCGGGGGAACATATCTGTGGCGGCGGGGGGAGGCGCTGCAGGGAGAGAGGTGCCTGGCCGGGGACAGCCAGGCACCTCTCGCCCTGCAGCGTCTCCCCCCACCGCCGCAGACATGTCCCCCGCAGCCATCTCCCCCCGCCGGCCACCGATCTCAGCTCCCCAGCCGCTCGCAGCACCGCTCATCTCCTCACCTCAATCAGACTTGTTTTCAAGTCGGATTGAGTTTGTCGGAAAGGGGGCCAAAAACTGTCGGATTTGGCCCCATTTCCGACAGAAGCACGTGGATCGGCGGCTATTCCGCCGATCCATGTGTTTTCCGACAAGTCGGGAAATCCCAACTTGTCGGAAAAAAAATCAGCCCCTATTGAATAGGTTGGAAAAGGGACTATGCTGTGTGGCTACACCCCTAGTGAATTGTATCCACTCCCCATAGTGTCATGTGGTCATGCCCCCTCATGACACATGACCACGCCCATTTTTTGGCACACTCAGTACCACTAAGAAAATATTTCTACTTTCACCACTGCACTGCGTACACATTCACTGCCTACGCACAAAACGAGGAACATCAGGTCTAAGGGTTGGTCTATGGCTACGCAGACTGGACACAGCTATAACGGTGCAAGCGCCATGTTTTTGCATGTACAAGCTCAGAGCTGATGGTAAATACACGCCCCAAAAACGGCCATGACATGTCTGCGTTTTTCCAACCACTCCCTGTAAACTCCCCATTAACACCTCCAAGCGGTCACTTCCTGTAAATCACTTTCTATTAAATCCTCATTGTGAGCGGGATCTCAGGAGCGCCTTGGCACGTGCACACTGTGATCGCAGCACATGCGCAGTCTGCCGATAATCACTCAGTTGTGTGAACATCTGCCATAGCGTAGAAGCATGAAATAGGCCCTATATGGTAAACCCAGACATGTGAACAGTGCCACATAATTTACTGTTTTCTATATTACACACATTTGTTATCTGGTTAATTATGATTTAAATGTATAGAAACATGAAAATGTGAGGTGTGAATTCAAACTGGAACATACTGTAGCTGCTCTTTGGGATTTTGCTCCTGATGCCCAGGTAAAATATGGGCAGCACTTCTTTCACTTATTTATCATACCTTCCAAAGAGGACAAGTGTAAGTGTTGCCCATGAAAACCAGATTCTAGCATCATATAGAATCTACTAAATGAGACTCTACTAAATAAGAGCTAGCATCTGATTGGTTGATATTGCAACACCTCCGCTTGTTCTCTTTAGAACGTTTGCTCAATCTCCTCCTAGGTCTGTGTAAACAAAAATTATCCAGTCATCTCATTGGTCTTATACAGAACATTTTACCTTTTAAATCTGTCCAAAACAATACTATGGGGGTAATTCAGACCTGATCGCTTGCTAGCATCTTTTTGCAGCGTGTGATCAGGTCAGAACTGCGTATGCGTATGCACCGCAGTGCACAGGCGCGTCGCACGGGTACAAACCGGATCGTTGCTGTGCGATGGGTTTTACGAAGAATCTATTCGCACAGCCGATCGCAAGGAGATTGACAGGAAGAAGGCGTCTGTGGGTGGCAACTGACCATTTTCAGGGAGTGGTTGGAAAAACGCATAGGTGTGCAAGCGTTTGCAGGGCGGGTGTCTGACATCAATTCCGACCCCGGACAGGCTGAAGTGATCGCAGCGGCCTAGTAAGTCCTGGGCAGCGCAGAAACTGCACAAAGTTTTTTTGTACCGCTCGGCTGCACATGCGATCGCACACTTGCACAGCTAAAATACACTCCCTGGTGGGCGGCGACTATGCAAACGCAGGACTGCAAAAACCAGCTAGCGAGCGATCAGATCTGAATTACCCCCTATATTATTAGTACATCAATCCCTATGCATACCATCCTTGTTCTCCTGGGATTTTCTGCAGACCCACAAATTTTGGGAAGTCTCCTGCACACACAAACAACCCTCCTGCATCTTGGGGGTCATTCCGAGATGATCGCTCGCTAGCTGTTTTTAGCAGCCTTGCAAATGCATTGTCGCCGCCCAATGGGGAGTGTATTTTCGCTTTGCAGAAGTGCGAATGCTTGTGCAGCAGAGCACCTGCAAAATCATTTTGTGCAAAACAAGACCAGCTCTGTAGTTACTCTTCGTATGTGTTGATTCTAACAACAGAGGGACGGCTTTTGACGTCACACACCCACCCAGCGTTCGCCCAGCCACACCTGCGTTTTTCCAGGCACGCCTGCGTTTTTCCAGGCACGCCTGTGTTTTTCCAAACACTCCCAGATCGCCTGTGCGACTGAAAGCTTCGCTAGAACCTGTGCAAAACCACGATGCTCTTTGTACCCGTACATCGCGCATGTGCATTGTGTTGCATGCGCACAAATGCCAATTTTTAGCCTGATCGCTGCGCTGCAAACAACGGCAGCTAGCGATCAACTCGGACCCCCCTTGTCCACTCTTGCAATGAAGAAGGTGGGGCTAGGCGATGATGCTGTGATTCACTGGGAATCACATCACAGTAGCCCTACCTCCTACTTCAAAATACAGTGAATAGTGGCCTTTTGCAGCGATGCATATTGATTTATAGAATATGACTTTTGGCAAAACTAACATTTTATTTCTCCTTTTCTTCCTCAAAGCTATTTTTAGAGAATAAAGCCCTATGAGAATGCAAAGCATATAATGGGCGGTATTTAGTATGTCGGCTGTTGGGATCCCGGGACTCAGTATAGCGGCGCCGGAATCCCGACACCCGGCATAGCAGCACCTGTTCTCCCTCTTGGGGTTCCATGACCCCCCTGGAGGGAAAATAAATAGCGTGGTAGCACGCCACCGTGCCCGCAATGTGGCAAGCGCAGCGAGCCTGCAAGCAGCTCATTTGCGCTCACCCAGGTGTCAGTATGCCGGCGATCGGGATTCCAGCGCTGGTATGCTGGCCGCCGAGATCCCGGGCGCCGGCATACCATACAACACCCCATATAATACGTAATTAACAAAGAACTGTTTATTTAGTCACTTACCCATATGAGAACGCAAAGCATATAATACATAATTAAAAATGAACTGTGTATGTAATCACTTAGGATAAGCAGCAAGTTGGGTGTGACATCAAATGATTGTAATTAAACCTGACACAAGTCAAAAAAGTCAAAACACTGATTCACCCTAAAAGAAAAATAAGAGACATTGTAACCGCAGCAATTGTGTAATTTTCTCTGCATTCTGTTTTGTTTCCTTTGTGCAAGCCAGTATCTAGCAAATGTAATTATAATCACATTTGACCTAACCCCCTCCTTATGGTTAGTCATCCGCTCTGGTTCAAACTGCCTTAATATGTTTTCTTTCTTGCTTTTCTTAAAGGAAAACAATTCACCACATTTTATTGTTGAATACTCCAAAGGCTGGTTACACACTTCCCGATGTGCACCCGATATATCGTCCGAACCGGCGATATACAGGTATCCTATACATCGGCAAGCGTGTATACCCTATATCGTTAACGATGCGCACTCCCACAGGTCGTTAATGAGGTACAATATCTTTAGTTTTTAACTTGAAATCTAAAGATACTGTATGAGACAGCATGCACCTGGTTGTGGGTGCACGCTGTCACTGACAGGACGCAAACGATATCGTTCAGTGTGTATGACCGATATTGTTTGCGGGGGATCTTGCACGATGTTCCTGACATCGGCAAGTGTGTACCCAGTCTTACACTTTGGCTGCCAGATGTCAATGCCAGACTACCCATCAGTAGGCCCCACCATTCTTTTGCATCGTCACATACCACCCAACCGTCCTCTTTTTTTGGCACTGTCCCGCTGTTCCAGGTTGAGGTAACATTCGATATGCTGTGGAGATTCTGTCGATCTGCTGTGTGATTCATGCATGCGCAGTAGAAAAATCACAGAGTAAATGCCCGCTGCTCCATTTTCCCGGTGATTTGCGCATGCACTCTGGGACGGCACTAGGGTCCCCTAGTGGCCCTAGTGCCCAGAGCTGTACAGCGCTGCCAGCTAGAGAGGCGGGGGCCTATACGGAGCCTGCACATGGGCCTCCTCCTCTCTAGAAATGCCCCTGGCTGGAGACTATTTGGTTCTACCTCACTGATTGCAAAAATATTTGACATCGGGCATAGACCATCAATTTTGAATTATTGATGGCCGATGGCCATCCCTATGGCTTACTGGTGTGCTCTTTAAGTATGGTAAAAGCCCCCTCCACAAATCATTCAAACTGTTATTAGTGTCATCTGACGTACTTTACTATATGTAGAATATTTTTAAGACTTTATCCCTCTGCAGGGTTGCCATCAGAAATTGTGGGGGCCGGGACTGACTAAATAGAAAGGGCCCCTCCCTCCCAAAAAGAAAGATTTTGCTGCACTGCTCCACCCCTATGTGATGTCATACATTGTGACGTTACATATAGGTGGTGCGTTGCGGACCTGCGGGAACAGTTTACAGAGAGCTGATGCACAGAGAAGGCTTGTTTTAAGAAGTCCTCCCCGCCGCACTAGCCTGCAGTTGATTCGCAGACTGGTGCAGCTCTACAGGTATCGGCAGTAGGAGCAAGGGGTGGGCCCCCTCTCTGTAAGGGCCCGGGACACTAGTACCCACAGTTTCCCGCTGATGGCTGCCCTGTCCCTCTGTCTTGCAGAGACATAGCTGTCATTAGTTGCTAAAAGCGTCCTGCATACAGCATACTTACCTACATTTACTTTCTCCTCTCCGGGAGATACTCGGAGAGGAGAAGCAGATGGGCGGCGATGGAGGCGGGGCTGAGCCAATGACATTATTAGGCCCGCCCACTACACAAGCAAATACCACGATTGGATAGTATTTGCATATGGGCGGAGCTTCGATGACTCAATTAGCATATAATCGTGTCATCAAGCCCCACCCCCTCCGCCGGGTCTGCGTTTTGTCACTATTTTGCTCCCCTTTCTGCCCACTTACATAGGAAGCGGGCAGAATGTGGGAGGGGGCCCACTCTCCCGGGGCTGCGGGGGACTACCTGAGAAACCGGGTGTCTCCCGCAGAATCCGGGAGAGTAGGCAAGTATGGCATACAGTATTTGGCATTGGATTTTGCAAAATGCTGCATAAAGTGTCTTAAGCAGACTGATGCTCAGCTGACATGTTTGTCATTGTGTATTATGCAATAAATGATCTTTGGGGGTTGGCTTGGTGCAGTGGAATCTCCCTGCATATATAATGGGTACTAGGCTTGTAAGGAGGAGATACTGTACAAGTAACATTTGTCTGATGTGTGAATATCTGTTTGGTTTTACTAATGACCGCATTAATCATTAATGCAAAATGAAAACTTTCTCTCTTAGAATGACTGTAAGTACATTTAATAATCAATCAGGCGGATCTTGTTCTGTGCTACCTATACAAATAATAGGATGTACATTTCGACACATTTAATTAGCTAGATCTAATATTTACTGGTAGTTTGGAGACTATTTACACAGAAATCATGTCACTGAACTGTATTTTAATTATAACGTAATATAATATTCATAGCTGTAATGACGAACTTCATTTTCACAATTACATTGTTTCCTGTATTCCCTCGGGGATCTTCTCTGATTGACCTAAATATTTTCTTCTTGAACGTGTCAACAGAAAATCGGAAGAGGCACAACCCTTTTGAGCCACTTAAAGACTAGCTGCCAGCAGTAGAGAATCCAATGTGACCATTTTGCTGCAAAGAAATCTAGCTAGCCGCCGAATTAGTTATTTTCTCCATTACACATACAGTACTATACTTACTGAAGAGTCAGTGCCCTGGTTAGCCTGGAGTACATTGTCATATCTTATTATGGCTATAGAATATTGTCTGGATGGAGCAGAAAGATATAGGTCTATTTAGTGAAAGGAGAGAGCCTGTTTTTCTCTATCGTCCTAAGTGGATGCTGGGGTTCCTGAAAGGACCATGGGGAATAGCGGCTCCGCAGGAGACAGGGCACAAAAAAGTAAAGCTTTTACCAGATCAGGTGGTGTGCACTGGCTCCTCCCCCTATGACCCTCCTCCAGACTCCAGTTAGATTTTGTGCCCGAACGAGAAGGGTGCAATCTAGGTGGCTCTCCTAAAGAGCTGCTTAGAGAAAGTTTAGCTTAGGTTTTTTACTTTACAGTGAGTCCTGCTGGCAACAGGATCACTGCAACGAGGGACTTAGGGGAGAAGTAGTGAACTCACCTGCGTGCAGAGTGGATTTGCTGCTTGGCTACTGGACACTAGCTCCAGAGGGACGATCACAGGTACAGCCTGGATGGTCACCGGAGCCGCGCCGCCGGCCCCCTTGCAGACGCTGAAGAGAGAAGAGGTCCAAAATCGGCGGCTGAAGACTCCTGAGTCTTCATAAAGGTAGCGCACAGCACTGCAGCTGTGCGCCATTTTCCTCTCAGCACACTTCACACAACAGTCACTGAGGGTGCAGAGCGCTGGGGGGGGCGCTCTGAGAGGCAAATAAAAACCTTATTAGAGGCAAAAAATACCTCACATATAGCCCACAGAGGCTATATGGAGATATTTAACCCCTGCCTAACTTCAAAAATAGCGGGAGACGAGCCCGCCGAAAAAGGGGCGGGGCCTATCTCCTCAGCACACAGCGCCATTTTCTCTCACAGAAAAGCTGGAGAGAAGGCTCCCAGGCTCTCCCCTGCACTGCACTACAGAAACAGGGTTAAAACAGAGAGGGGGGGCACTGATTTTGGCGATATTGTATATATATAAAAGATGCTATAAGGGAGAAACACTTATATAAGGTTGTCCCTATATAATTATAGCGTTTTTGGTGTGTGCTGGCAGACTCTCCCTCTGTCTCCCCAAAGGGCTAGTGGGTCCTGTCCTCTGTCAGAGCATTCCCGGTGTGTGTGCTGTGTGTCGGTACGTGTGTGTCGACATGTATGAGGACGATGTTGGTGAGGAGGCGGAGAAATTGCCTGTAATGGTGATGTCACTCTCTAGGGAGTCGACACCGGAATGGATGGCTTATTTAGAGAATTACGTGAGAATGTCAACACGCTGCAAGGTCGGTTGACGACATGAGACGGCCGACAATCTATTAGGACCGGTCCAGGCGTCTCAGAAACACCGTCAGGGGTTTTTAAAAACGCCCATTTACCTCAGTCGGTCGACACAGACACAGACACGGACACTGAATACAGTGTCGACGGTGAATAAACAAACGTATTTCTCATTAGGGCCACACGTTAAGGGCAATGAAGGAGGTGTTACGTGTTTCTGATACTACAAGTACCACAAGAAAGGGTATTATGTGGGAGTGAAAAAACTACCTGTAGTTTTTCCTGAATCAGATAAAATAAAATGAAGTGTGTGATGATGCGTAGGGTTATCCCGATAGCAAATATTGGCGTTATACCCTTTCCCGCCAGAAATTAGGGTACGTTGGGAAACACCCCTTAGGGTGATAAGGCGCTCACACGCTTATCAAGTGGCGTTACCGTCTCCAGATACGGCCGCCCTCAAGGAGCCAGCTGATAGGAAGCTGGAAAAATATCCTACAAAGTATATACACACATACGGTGGTTATACTGCGACCAGCGATCGCCATCAGCCTGGAGATGCAGTGCTGGGTTGGCTTGGTCGGATTCCCTGACTGAAAATATTTTATTCATGTAGAGCATTTAATAGGATGCATTCTATATATATGTATGTGAGATGCACAGAGGGATATTTGCTCTCTGGCATCAAGATAAGTGCGTTGTCCATATCTCCCAGAAGATGTCAGGGACACGACAGTGGTCAGGTGATACAGATCCCATACGGCAGATGGAAGTATTGCTGTATAAAGGGAAGGAGTTATTTGGGGGTCGGTCCATCGGACCTGGGGACCACAGCAACAGCTGGGAAATCCAACCTTTTTTACCCCAAGTTACATCTCAGCTAAAAAAGACACCGTCTTTTCAGCCTCAATCTTTCCTTTCCCATGAGGGCATGCAGGCAAAAGGCCAGTCATATCTGCCCAGACATAGAGGTAAGGGAAGTAGACTGCAGCAGGCAGCCCTTTCCCAGGAAAAGAAGCCCTCCACCGCGTCTGCCAAGTCCTCAGCATGACGCTGGGGCCGTGCAAGCGGACTCAAGGTGGGGGGGTAGTCTCAAGAGTCTCAGGGCGCAGTGGGATCACTCGCAAGTTGACCCCTAGATCGTACGAGTATTATCCCAGGGGTAAAGATTGGAGAGTCGAGACATCTTCTCCTCGCAGGTTCCTGAAGTCTGCTTTACCAACGGCTCCCTCCGACAGGGAGGCAGCATTGGAAACAATTCACAAGCTGTATATCCAGCAGGTGATAATCAAAGTACCCCTCCTACGACAAGGAAAAGGGTATTATTTTTCCACACTATATTGTGGTACTGAAGCCAGACGGCTTGGTGACACATAGTCTAAATCTAAAATGTTTTGAACACTTACATAAAAGGTTCAAATCGAGATAAAGTCACTCAGAGCAGTGATAGCGAACCGGAAAAAAGGGGACTATATGGTGTCCCTGGACATCAAGGATTACCTCCATGTCCAAATTTTGTCCTTCTCATCAAGGGTACCTCTGGTTCGTGGTACAGAACTGTCAATATCAGTTTCAGACGATGCCGTTTGAATTATCCACGGCACCCCGGGCCTTTTTACCAAGGTAATGGCCGAAAAGATGTTTCTTCAAAGAAAAAAGGCATCTAAATTATCCCTTACTTGCACGACCTAAAAAGGGCAAGTTCCAGAGAACAGTTGGAGGTCGGAAGAGCACTATCTAAAGTAGTTCTTCGACGGCACGACTGGATTCTAAATATTCCAAGAATCGCAGCTGTTTTCCGACGATACGTCTGCTGTTCCTAGGGATGATTCTGGACACGGTTCAGAAAAAGGTTTTTCTTCCCGAGGAAAAAGCCAAGGAGTTATCCGACCTGTCAGGAACCTCCTAAAACCAGGAAAGGTGTCTGTACATCAATGCACAAGAGTCCTGGGAAAAATGGTGGCTTTTTACGAAGCAATTCCATTCGGCAGATTCCATGCAAGAATTTTCCAAAGGGATCTGTTGGACAAATGGTCAGGGTCGCATCCTCAGATGCACCTGCGAATAACCCTGTCGCCAAGGACAAGGGTATATCTTCTGTGGTGGTTGCAAAAGGCTCATCTATTGGAGGGCCGCAGATTCGGCATACAGGATTTGATCCTGGTGACCACGGACGCCAGCCTGAGAGGTTGGGGAGCAGTCACACAAGGAAGAAACTTCCAGGGGGTATGGACGAACCTGGAAAAGTCTCTTCACATAAACATTCTGGTACTAAGAGCAATCTAAAATGCTCTAAGCCAGGCGGAACCACTCCTGCAAGGAAAACCGGTGTTGATTCAGTCGGACAACATCACGGCGGTCGCCCATGTAAACAGACAGGGCGGCACAAGAAGCAGGAGTGCAATGGCAGAAGCTGCCAAGATTCTTCGCTGGGCGGAGAATCACGTAATAGCACTGTCAGCAGTGTTCTTCCCGGGCGTGGACAACTGGGAAGCAGACTTCCTCAGCAGACACGATATTCACCCGGGAGAGGGGGGTCTTCATCCAGAAGTCTTCCACATGCTAATAAACTGTTGGGAAAGACCAATGGTAGACATGATGGCGTCTCGCCTCAACAAGAAACTGGACAAGTATTGCGCCAGGTCAAGAGATCCACAGGCAATAGCTGTGGACGCACTGGTAACACCTTGGGTGTACAAATCAGTATATGTGTTTCCTCCTCTGCCTCTCATACCAAAGGTATTGAAGATTATACGGTGAGGAGGAGTAAGAACAATACTAGTGGCTCCGGATTGGCCAAGAAGGACTTGGTACCCGGAACTTCAAGAGTTGGTCACGGACGACCCGTGCCCTCTACTTCTGAGAAGGGACCTGCTACAACAGGGTCCCTGTCTCTTTCAAGACTTACCGCGGCTGCGTTTGACGGCATGGCGGTTGAACGCCAGATCCTAAAAGGGAAAGGCATTCCAGAAGAAGTCATTCCTACCTTGATTAAGGCAAGGAAGGAAGTCACCGCGAAACATTATCACCGCATTTGGCGAAAATATGTCGCGTGGTGCGAGGATCGGAGTGTTCCGACGGAGGAATTTCAACTGGGTCGTTTCCTACATTTCCTACAATCAGGATTGTCTATGGGTCTCAAATTGAGATCTATTAAGGTTCAAATTTCGGCCCTGTCAATATTCTTCCAAAAAGAATTGGCCTCAGTTCCTGAGGTACAGACTTTTGTTAAAGGAGTACTGCATATACAGCCTCCTGTGGTGCCTCCGGTGGCACCGTGGGATCTAAATGTAGTTTTAGATTTCCTCAAATCCCATTGGTTTGAACCATTGAAAAAGGTGGATTTTAAATATCTCACATGGAAAGTGACTATGTTACTGGCCCTGGCTTCCGCCAGGAGAGTATCTGAATTGGCGGCTTTATCTTATAAAAGCCCTTATCTAATCTTCCATTCGGATAGGGCAGAACTGAGGACTCGTCCGCATTTTCTCCCTAAGGTGGTATCAGCGTTTCACCTGAACCAACCTATTGTGGTGCCTGCGGCCACTGGCGACTTGGAGGACTCCAAGTTGTTGGACGTTGTCAGAGCCTTAAAAATATACATTTCAAGGACGGCTGAAGTCAGAAAATCTGACTCGCTGTTGATACTATATGCACCCAACAAGTTGGGTGCCCCTGCTTCTAAGCAGACGATTGCTCGTTGGATTTGTAACACAATTCAACTTGCTCATTCTGTGGCAGGCCTGCCACAGCCTAAATCTGTTAAGGCCCATTCCACAAGGAAGGTGGGCTCATCTTGGGCGGCTGCCCGAGGGGTCTCGGCATTACAATTCTGCCGAGCAGCTACGTGGTCGGGGGAAAACACGTTTGTAAAATTCTACAAATTTGATACCCTGGCAAAAGAGGACTTGGAATTCTCTCATTCGGTGCTGCAGAGTCATCCGCACTCTCCCGCCCGTTTGGGAGCTTTGGTATAATCCCCATGGTCCTTTCAGGAACCCCAGCATCCACTTAGGACGATAGAGAAAATAAGAATTTACTTACCGATAATTCTATTTCTCGGAGTCCGTAGTGGATGCTGGGCGCCCATCCCAAGTGCGGATTATCTGCAATACTGTACATAGTTATTGTTAACAAATTCGGGTTATATTGTTAAGGAGCCATCTTTAAGAGGCTCTTTCTGTTATCATACTGTTAACTGGGTTTAGATCACAAGTTGTACGGTGTGATTGGTGTGGCTGGTATGAGTCTTACCCGGGATTCAAATTGCCTCCCTTATTGTGTACGCTCGTCCGGGCACAGTACCTAACTGGAGTCTGGAGGAGGGTCATAGGGGGAGGAGCCAGTGCACACCACCTGATCTGGTAAAAGCTTTACTTTTTTGTGCCCTGTCTCCTGCGGAGCCGCTATTCCCCATGGTCCTTTCAGGAACCCCAGCATCCACTACGGACTCCGAGAAATAGAATTATCGGTAAGTAAATTCTTATTTTCTGGTGGAAACACCTGTTTTTGCAGGAGATAGGGTATCTGTCTATTAGAGCCCCCAGCCAGTGATAGCTGTCGCGGTGCTACATATACTACCGCAGTCCTCTTATTGCTATCACCACTTGTTTTTCATAATCTGTCCATGTCAGCCTCAGAGGAGGCAGACGACAAGTGTTACAACAAAGTGGCATTATTCATCTTCTAAAGAGTGAGTGCAGGCTCTTCATTTCTACCTGTCCAGGAAAAGGAGGGATGCGGTTAAGATACCGGATGTCAGGATCCTGACAGTCAAAATCCCGACGCCAGAATCCCGACACCCGTCAGAATGCCGAAGGCTTATTCCCAGCAGGTCAGGAGACCGATACTGGAATGTTAGGAGGGTGTTAGGGTTAGGTTGCGGGAAGGGGAGGCGTTAAGGCTAGGAACCACCGGGGTGGGGTGGGGGGGGGAGTTAGGTTTAGACCCTAAGGGTTAGGAGTAGAATGCGGGGAGGGGGGCTAGGTTTAGGAACCTCCGGGAGGAGCATTGGAGTTTCTATAATGGGTCCAGGGGGGCCCACACCACACCCATTGCACCCATTTTAATACTTACCTTTCCGGAGTCCAGCGACAGGAGCTGTGATCACACCGGAAATTGCAGCCAAAATGTCCGCCGCACATGCGCGGTAGCCAAATTGGTCTCCGGATCATGGCGGGCGCCATGTTTCCGGAAACCTGTGCATGCGCAGTAGACTCCGGGCACAAAGAGTCTACAGCAGTAACACCCCTGGGGAGGAGGTTAGGGTTAGTCACTAAGAGGGGAGGTTAAGGTTAGTCTATGGGAAGGGAGGGGTAGGGGAGAGGGGATAGCATACTTACCTCGCCCCTGTTGGGATTTTAAAGATCGGTATGCCGGCGTAGGTATTGTGATCGCTGGCATCCCATCCGCTTGTCACACATAACGAACCCGTCCAGGAAAGTGAGAGTATTTATATTTGAGTGCTGCTATCTTTTTGGGTGGTCCTATCACGAGTGTGGGGGTGAGGTAGGAGCACAGTGTTCCTAGCACCCGCTTCCCTCACAGTGTCTTGGGAGTGTCGGGGGCTTGTGTACAAAAGGCCCACCAAAAATGGTCGCCGCATAGCTGGTGACACATACTAGACCTCCAGCATTTGTCAGTGAGGTGCCTCCAGAAGATGCAGAAACATTGATATACAGGTATCAAAAAATAACTCTTAATGCTCACATGTCCACAAGGAACAGATCCTCAATGTTTCAGTCCCAGCACAGAACTTTTTCAAGAGGCACATGAAAATACAGTATGTGCATACAATCAAAACACCATCAAACCAAACTAACCCAATGTGTGTGGCTCCCTGAAATACCCTCCATCATCCAAAAACTGTGCCAAACCAGACACTTCCACGTGCCAGCTGGAATACAAAACACGTCACTTCCAGTCATGGATGTGTCAGGGCGCTCAATGATAATCAACCTGATCATATCCATGGCTCACTCTAAAATTGCTGATATCAATAGAGAGCCATATGCAGCGCTAAAAATGAAATCTGCCTGTCTGAACCATGTGTGTATGTCCGTAGATAACAGAAGTTAGGTATCCAGTTGCCCCATCCCACCTATAATCACGTGGTTAGCTCAGGGCACAGCTGGGATGCCATGTGTGGAGCGCTCACTGGTCACTCCCGGTCACGTGTGCCAATTGTGGTTACTTCACTGGTCACTCCCGGTCACGTGTGCCAATTGTGGTTACTTCCACGTTCCATGCTGGATAGCAAATCTACAAGGAAGCCGATAAGAAACATTCAAATGGAACGCAAGTACTTCCACGTTCCACCCTGGGATCTACATGTCACACACCCTGGTCTTTGTGTTACTAAGCAGGTATTGCCCATTGAAACTGGTGATTGTGATGTATGCATTAACAGCTGCTTAATGTCTTTACCTTGTCTATAGTCCATTATGGGAGGTTCTTGGGATTCATACCCAGGTCAGAGTCAGTAGTTAATATTGGCAAGTGCCTCTTAACTGAATTTGATATTGTAGATGACATCTCATCAAATTGTGTAACAAAAACCATTCTGTCCTTGGACTTCCTCTTTGGTCCTGTAATTGACATTCTTGCCTTGGTGAGGCAACCCTTGATTAGTTTCTTATTGTATCCTCGTCGTTCAAAACATTCTTTCATTTCCAATACTTGTTCCTCCGCCCTAACAGGATCTGAGTTGTTTCTAAAGATCCACATGAAATGTGAGGTAGGCAAGCTCTGTTTGAGTCTTGGCGGATGGTTACTATTAGCATGTAGCATGTATTTCAATTGATTGGCTTTCGAAATAATGTGGTGCCTAATCTTGCGCCTTCCTTAAAAATGGTCACATTGAGAAAATTCAAGGACATAGGACTCAAGTCATAAGGGCACACTGGCAGATAAAATGCACGATATGAACGTTCTCGTTCATTAATAAAATGATGGAACATCAGTAATGTCAGCACCGGCAGGTGTGCGTGTCCGAATGGAGCAACATTTATATTGATCCATTGGGCACCATCAAAACACTTGAATTCCCCCCACAGAGGTGAGGAGCAGCATTAGCCTTTTATTATATAGGATATATATATATATATATATAGAGAGAGAGAGAGAGAGAGAGAGATACATAGATACAGTGCTTAATGTGGTCCTAGGGTGGTTGTGGATGCCACTCCCCTTCCTGCCCATGTGGAAGATGCCACGTCCTAGCCCCTCCTCTTCTTGCCCACTTTTAGGTGCAGGTCAGCCGTACTTTAGGGGGCAGGATGTACTAAGCATTGCATCCGTGATGCGATACATCTCGTTACTTATGGAGTACATACCGATGTCAGTAACTCTGGTATGTACTTAGAAATGCAATTTAACATTACAAAAGTAAGCTGTTATTTGCAATAGGACTTACAGGTTTAGGACCCGTGGGTGGTGCTGGGAAGATCCGATTGGATCCCTCTCAGGGGAAATACGAAAAGAAGCCCATTGACTTCTATTGGGTAATGCCACATGAAGATGGCATTACCCACTGTAATGTCTGTAATGCGATACATTCCAGAGCTTGGTATATATGGAAATGTGGCCAAGTTTTGTCTGCACTTTCTGCTTTAGTACATCCCACTTCTTGTCTGTTGTAGTCTAGTGGACATTTAGAAGAAAGCTTCTGTGGCGTAGTGTGCTTACAGCTTGTGTGTGAAAATATAGAAGATTTACTTTTGTACATCCGTCTCTGACCTTATTTCTTTCTGTTAGCTTTTTTCCTGCTGTCTCTCATTCTGTCTGTGGTCTTTCACCCATTTCCCTTTTCATCTACTGTTGCTCCTTCCCTGTACTAACCCATCTTGGTCCTACCTTCTCTGTACTCAGGCTTGGACTGGCCCACAGGGGTACAGGGGAACCACCGGTGGGCCCCACTGCCTGGCGGCCCACCTCCTAATCTAAGTATCAGGTTCCAGACTGTGCACTTGACTTATACATCATATATATGTTACCTTATGGTGTATTTTCTACAGTGCATTGGGGTTATTAATCTGGTACATTATCATGCATGCAGCAGATGAATTTACTGTATATATTCATGAAGGGGCCCCTCTCTAATGGTTATTCAAACCAAAGAGGTGGCAGGCCACACCTCCTCTGCAGACTGGCCACACCCCTAAACATGGGCCCCTACCACTGCATTACCCCGGTGGGCCCTACATGCCCCAGGCCGACACTGTCTGTACTTTCCTTTCTCTGCTATCCTCTCTCTGTTCTGTTAATATTTTGCAATTTTTTCTACAGCCATGTCCCGCATTCAGCGTTCAATGGGTATCCCAGCCTTTTATCTTGTAGAGTTAGATTGAGATGGGTAGATATAAGATGGATAGGCAGACAGAAATAGTTTGGATTTTTCTGTTTAATCAATTAATTATATCCTTCCTCCTTCAACTTTAAAAAAACAAACTGTTTTTTTTTGGTTTGTTTTTTTAAATTACAATTTATTTTCATTTGTGTGTGTGGGTGTAACACAACTGCGAAGTGCTATTCTAACTGAATACGCCTAAATCCAATCAGAAGCTTTGTGCTACTTCCCAGGACAAAGAAAATAGGCAATATAAAAACAATAATAAAAAAAAAAAAAATAGAAGTAAGCTACAAATGTTACATTTTTTTAAATTTGCAGAAGGGTGTCTACAAGCCAATTAATGAAAATCATAGAGTATGAGGTTTATAAACCATTTGAATTGAAAATCTTACTGTCCAAATTCCAATTGTCACCCCTCTTTATATTTACAGACATCTTCTGAGGAGCAAAGTGACAATTATGTGCTTTGTATAATTGTAAATGTCTAAATGGTAAAGCTTTTTGCTAGTCATTTGTATCACAATTAAAATACCTTGAGGTACATTCACCAATTGTCAATTTGTATCTATTTCAAAACTATGAAAATTGATCTCAACTGATGTTGGGTATCAGGGGCTGAAACAGACATTTACAAACAGATAATTTTTTATATTCATTTTTAGAGGTTAGTAAATGTATGTTTTAGCCCTGGAAGTACAATTTTTAAAAGTTTTAAAATCGATGGAACTCAACCTTCAGTATATAAACCCTCTTTTCTCCATGTTACTGGTTACCTAATTCTAACAAATGCTGCTTCTTAATGAATGAAAACTTATGGATAAGAGATTCAGTGTGAGTGTTGATCAAAAATAATGTAGATGCTTCAAATCAAAACCGTATCAATAGGCAGTATTATTTCAAATATTATAGCGAAATTTAAATACACAATCTATAAAATGTTATAGTTATATTACAAATATCAATTACTGTATATAATACTGAAGTAGTCCATGAGTAGAGATCTTAGTGATCTTACATGTGATAAAACGTCAAGAAAAGTAGGATGTAATTGTCTTCCATCAGTTTAAAATGATCATCATGATCATCATCATCATCAATAGTGTTTATAGAATTTTTCCAACAAAAATAACATTTTGAGGGAGCGGGTACAGAAGGAAAAAATGGAAGATGAAAGGGAGTGCTCCTAATAGTCCAAATACTATTAACTTTTTATATATATATATTTAATATTGCTACTCGTAACAAATAGTTGTCCTCTTCTCTCCAGCCTCTACACCTCTATCATTCCTCCTCTCCATTTCCAGTTAAAGGCAGATTCAGATAACCAAAAGGTTCTGTCCATGTGATGTGCGGTTGTGCACATATTGGTTCCTATATTGGCGTGGACCCACCAACCGAGTGGGAATACTGGGCGGATGTCGGGATTCCGGCTGTTGGGATATCACAAGGTGTCGGGATTCCGGCTTCGGTCACCTGAATGCCGGGGTCCAGACAGCTGGTATATTGCCTGCATCCCGTTCTACTATGTTTGGTTTCTCCCCACGTATATGCAACAGTGGCAGTGGTAACCCTTTTTTATACAAAGTTCCTTAGTCGATTGTGGAAGAGTGTCAATAAAAGTTACCCCCATATTCTTTGTGCAGGCCTCCTTCTACAAATATGTATTTTTAAGATTACTATTATTATTAATATTTCTGTACAAGAACTTGTGAAATCTATTTTTGTTTTTTTCCATTTTATTTTATTTATTCTTTTAATCCTCAGAGGCTTTGCTTTGTGATAACAGGAAATAAGCAGTGTTCTTAATCCTGACTCTTATCACAAACAATTCTGTTTCAATAGTTCCTCAGGCATTTTATCCCCCATATACTGATAACTGATAAGTTCCAATATTACCATAAAGTTTGAAAATACTTTTACAAAAAATGTGTTGTTGTTGTTTTTAAATAGAAGCATAGATCCTTGTTATTCATTTAGCAGACACTTTTATCAGAGTTATTCCATTATTTGGAAAGCTTAAGATCACTTTTTAGATAATCTTTGAAGATCCATTCGATTAAATATATAATCTCTAATATATAGGTAGTGGCTACTGGATTCGGTTATCCAACAACACTTTTTTCTGCATTAGATTAATTTATTATAAGTAAAGCAAAAAGGATTAATGCATTGTGTTGCTCTGTGTATAAAATGAATCTTGTTATCACTTGTATACTGTTTATTATGTGATAATATCACTGTTACCAGGTTGTTTATTATTGTATATGTATTCTAGTTTAATTTGTACACATAACTCCCATAAAGTTTTGAGCCGGAAATTGTATTTGCTCTACTACAGATGTGTCCTCTTACATCTTTGCTCCATGCACTACAAGTCGCGTTACACATAATGCGTGGGTGCCGTGTGACTTGGTAGCGCAGAGCATCTTTGTTTGCGTCCCCCCGCAAAAATGCACACAGAATATAGGCATACTGCATATCATTTTAATCAGCAAAAGCTGCTTGTGCATCCCTTTACATTACTGAGCATCTAAGACGCATTTTTGCTGAAAAAAGCGCAAAACAAAAGATGCTCGGCGTTACAGAGTCCCGCCATGGCATGGCGCGACTTCAAGGGCTGTTTAGCATGACTGCAGCAAGGATGTAAGAGGACACATCTGTACACACTTTATTAAAAGTAGGATTTGTAAGAATTACTGAAAATTTAAAATGATGAGTCCCTGGGAGAGTTTTTACAGAATAGTTCTTAGGCCAGCAATGGGACTTCAATCCATATATCAGTGGCTCCCAAATTGGGTGCCACTTGTTTGTGGTCTAGTACCACATAAAACTATTCATGGTCAATGTGATAGGTAAAACCAGTGCTGGATGTTCCCATTCATACAATATGTTGACAAACAGAAGTTTCCACCACCACATAACTGAACCTAATTGGTAACCACAATTTATTTAAATAAGTTTTATTGATTTCTCAATAAGATTTTTTTGGCCTAGGGATGCTATTAAAAAAATGCATGCTGTGATTCAAGAAAGTTTGGGAACCACTGACTTACGGTCAGCAGTAGCTCCTGCCGATTACATGACATGCACTTTCATGCACTCTATACCTGCCTTTGGAAATGGGCAAGTATGCATTACGTGTATCCATCAACTGCCCATGAAGGCAGACATTTTTTTCTGGGATACATACGATATCCCGGCAGATGAGATGCCAGCTGTCACTATACCGGATCGGCATCCCGTCTGCCGGAATCCCGGCAGTGATACAGCGAGTCCCATCGCGGGCTCGCTGCGCTCACCATGCATTGGGCCTGGTGGACCCACCAACTGAGTGGGAATACCAGGCGGGTGTCGGGATTCTGATTGTCGAGATATCACCGGATGTCAGGAACCCAAACCCGACAGCCGGTAAATTGACTGCATTCCTTTTTTTCTAATATGTTCATATATGCAACAGTGGTACTGGTGACCCTTTTTTATACATAAAACTTAAGAATAATAATTTCCTTGTTCTATTAGTATTTTATATTAAATTTTTGTCTCACAAAACTATTTCTTGAAGAGAACAAAAAAAACAGAACATGATGCTTAGCCACTTGAAAACATTGTATGCTTGTAACATATTTGTTCACACTTCCAAAATTAGATTTGTTAAGGGTGTCCACATTCTCAAACCCGAGAGGGTTGTACCTTATTTAAAAGAGGAAGCAGCTTTGTGGTACTGTATATGAGTGCTGCAAGTATGGCGGTACGGGGCGGTACTGTGTACCGTTAAGAAATTGACAGCCGGTACGCAGTACCGCCGGCCCAACTGCCTTGCTTGAAGCTGCTGCTGTGCCTGAGGGGAGGAGAGCGCAGCGCGTGCCTCTCCTGCCCCCCAGTGTTCAGTCTGGTCTTCGGAGATGTGTATCTCAAATGAGGCAGTTCATTAGCCAATTAGAGCTCGCGGACCGGCAGTGGAAGCTCCAGATTGGCTGCCAGACTGCAAGCTTTGATTGGCTCACGAACCGGTGCCTGATTTGAGATACGCGCCGCCGCCGGAGACTGGACTGAGTGGCAGGAGAGGCACGTGCTGTGCAGGGCCGGTACGAGGGCCCTTGGCGCCCCGGGCAGGGAATGGGGGCGTGGCTTAATACAGGGGGCGTGGCCAGTTACGCCCCCTGTACAGTAGAAGCGCCGCTTAAATGCTGAGCGGTGCGCGATGACGTCATCGCGCACCGCACAGCAAAAGGTCCTCTCCACGAAGGGAAACTAGACGCGTAGCATCTAGTTCCCTTCGCGGAGAGGACCTTTGCTGTGCGGTGCGCGATGACATCATCGCGCACCGCTCAGCAAAGGTCCTCTCCGCGAAGGGAAACTAGACGCTACGCGTCTAGTTCCCTTCACAGGGGACCACAGCTGGGACAGCCGCAGAGCCGGGGGACACAGCGGGCAGCGGAGGGCACAGCAGTGGCGGATCTTGCCATGAGGCGGCGCCCCGGGCAAAAGTCCTGCTTGCCCGTGGAAAGATCCGCTACTGGTGCTGTGCTCTCCTCCCCTCAGACACACAGCAGCAGCAGTAGTGGTGAGCAGCACTGGTGGGTGGGGGTGGGGGGGCATGTGTATACCTGGCACTGTGGGGGCATACCTGGCACTGTGGGAGTATATGTGTATCTGGCACTGTGGGGACATGTGTGTACCTGGTACTGTGATGGCATATTTGGCACTGTGGAGGCATATGTGTATCTGGCACTGTGGGGGGCATATTTGTATCTGGCACTGTGGGGGCATATGTGTATCTGGCACTGTGGGGGCCTATGTGTATCTGGCACTGTGGGAGCATATCTGGCACGGTGCGGGCATTTGTGTATCTGGCACTGTGGGGGCGTATCTGGCACAGTGGGGGCATATGTGTACCTGGCACTGTGCAGGCATATCTGGCACTGTGGGGACATATGCTTATCTGGCACTGCACTACTTGGGACATATGTGTATCTGGCACTATTGGAGGCATATGTGTATCTGACACTCCACTATTGGGGGCATATGTGTATCTGGCACTGTGGGGGCGTATCTGGCACCGTGGGGGCATATGTGTACCTGGCACTGTGCAGGCATATCTGGCACTGTGGGGACATATGCTTATCTGGCACTGCACTACTTGGGACATATGTGTATCTGGCACTATTGGAGACATATGTGTATCTGGCACTCCACTATTGGGGGCATATGTGTATATGGCACTGCACTACTGGGTTCATATGTGTATCTGGCCCCCCATATGTGTATCATGCCCACATTTTCATTGACCACCATGTGGCATGTGGTCACACCCATTTTTTACACGCGCACACAGTACCACTATGACATTTTTTTTTCTACTTGCACCACTGGGAGACATTGAACCATGCTTTGGGAGCGCCGGGAGTAGTACATAAACAATTGCACAACGCACAATTTTACCTTAGAAATATGTTGCAGGAACGATTTATGGCCCACTCCCAATGTTTCTAAGGGTGCTTCTTACTATTATATGGTACAGTATGTGTTCCTTACACCATGTTGCATAATGAGTAACTAATTATTAAGAAACTATTAATGAAGAAATTACCTGGATTTGTTGTGACATAATTGGCTGAGATACAAGTTAGTCACTTTGTTACTGTGTGCTATTGCTAAAGGAGGCTGTGTGGAGATATAGGGGGTAATTCCAAGTTGATCGCAGCAGGATTTTTTTTAGCAGTTGGCCAAAACCATGTGCACTGCAGGGGAGGCAGATATAACATGTGCAGAGAGAGTTCAGGTGTAGCTACCATAGAGGAAGATGAAGTATCCTACACAATACAGTGGTACCACAGAAGGATGATTTATTTCCAGAATGACACAAATTCATTGTGTCACATGTTATGCTGAGCTCTGTTGTTTTTTAATATGCACAATACAGCATGGTCAAAAGGCATTTCCGTTTTGTCTACTATAGGAAAGGGAATGCCATTGTAGTTTTAAAGGGAAACAGACAACAGTTGTTGGTAATCCAATTTACTGTCATCAGGATTTTTGTTTATATTTAATTCAGTTTATATGGAATATGTTTTAATAAATTCTGTCTTGTGTACATGACAATTACATTATCATACATACTGTCTACAAATAGGGAAATGCCATTAACGTCATATGCCCAGCGCAGATAGGGGAGGGGGAAACGTTATTGCGCCGGGTGATCCTAGTCCTTCTATACCTGTGCCCTGCTGATTTGTAAAAAGCGGCGCAATCACGGAGCTCGTTTAGAATCACCGGACCGGACACCAGCTAAAGATGGGTGGGGGGATCTCCAGCTGGGTGGCCCACTGAGAGAGGGAATGCCCAGGGGTACCCCCCCCCCCCCTTAATCCAGCCCCGGCCTACACTCTGAAACCTATCTACACCACGGCATGCTTCTGACTCATCCCAGTGCTTGCGTTGGTTTCCTCCCACACTGTATATATGTTTGCATATGGTAGGGAATATAAATTGTAAGCTCCACTGGGACAGGGACTACTGTGAATGGATAAATATACCCTGTAAAGTGACACGGAATATGTCTGGGCTATATAAATAACTGTTAATAAATAAATATATCTTCTTTTTCTTTTCTTTTAGAACAGCTGTTCGACAGTTTTTTTAATGCCCTGACACTATTATAGTATGATCTAATAGCAAAACTGTGGCAGGGCATGCTGGGATATGTAGTTCCACAGCAGCTGGAGGGCCGCATGTTGAATGCCCCTGGAACCTGGGATGTGTAGTTCCAGGTTTATTCAAAGCTTTAGAAGAGCTTTGTGCTGTGTAGACCAATAATATGAGGAATAAATCGAGAACTGACAGTATTCAAGTCATGACAATGGAGCTAACCCAAATTAAAAGCATTTCAAGTTAAATTGTAGCTAAATGGAACATTGTTATTGTAAGAGCCAGAAGGTTGTATAATTAAATTATTCTGATGTTTATTTGTTATAGATAATAAAGCTTTGTGGATTTCTTTTCCATATTTCAGTGTTAAATCCCCATACAGTAGGTCTTTTTTTTTCAGATTTCGGGGCCTATTTGTACCGCAGGCGACTTTGCACCATTAACAGTTCTTTAACTGCTTGCCTATCAGTAAGAAGGTGCTAGTATTGTGCACAGTCTATGCTGCAGTGCTGTCTGGGAGGTACACACCTTTTCAGAGTTTAATAAATGGAAGTCTCATTGAGAATAATGTGGTGTGGGCGACTGTGTTATTCATTATTACAGGTGAAACGCAGAAAATTAGAATATTGTGCAAAAGTTCATTTATTTCAGTAATTCAACTTAAAAGGCGAAACTAATATATTATACATATTATTCCGCAAAATTCTGCCCCCCCAAGCGGGTTACTCTGGAAGAGGGAGGAGGGGGCAGCAAGGAGTCACAGAAGTGCCGCGGCGGGCGCCCCGTGCGATTGCACGGCTCGCCCCCGCTGCAAGAAACGGCACTGATTACATGCAAAGTAAGATATTTCAAGCCTTTAGAGAATCTATGGGGTATATTCATTTGTAGTCGGATCCATTCCGACATTTATTTGTCGGAATGGATCCGACCTGGGCAATTCAATGCATTTTCAATTCGACTTTAAAAAAGGTTGAATTGAGATGCGGGAGCTTAGACGGGGGACAGCCACAGGCATACGGGGGAGAGCAGCGCTACAGCAGCGGCTATACTAGCCACTGCTGTAGCGCTGCTCTCCCCCGTCTGCCCGCGGCTCTCCCCCGTCTCCCACCCTCCCCATTTCTCTGCCTCTCCCCGTCCCTCCTCTGTCCGTCCCCGCATCACAGCCGCCTCTCACGGCAGCGTCCACCCGGTCCAGCAAGCGAGGTCTCGGGTGGACGCTGCTGTGAGCAGCGGCTGTGACATCCTCCGGCGCTGCTCTCTCCGTCTGGCTGCCCGCGGCTTTCACCGTCTCTGCTCCCGCATCTCACGTCGAATTGAGATGTTTTAAAGGGGGCCAAAGCACGTGGATCGGTAGCTATTCCGCTGATCCACGTGCTTTTCGACAAGTTGTATTCCTCGACTTGTCGAATAATTTGGGGTTAGATTGAATAGGTCGGAACCCCTTCCGACCTAAAAAAGTCGAAAACTGACGTCTTTTCGACAGACAGCAGCTATCGACTTCAGTTGCATATACCCCTATGGGGCATTGCTGAAAGAAAGATGAGAGACATGAGTCTGAACAATGCAGAAGAGCTGAAGGCCGCTATTGAAGAATTCTGGTCTTCCATAACACCTCAGCAGTGCTACAGGCTGGTAGAGTCCATGTCACGCTGCACTGAGGCAGTAATTCTGCAAAAGGGGCTCAAACCGAGTACCCTGTACATATGCATGATTATACTTATCAGAGGGCCGACATTTCTGTATTGAAAATCCTTTTTTTTTTTCATCTTGATTTTATGTAATATTCTAATTTTATGAGATTTTGGATTTGGGGTTTTCTTAAGCTGTAAACCACAGTCATCAAAATTATAACAAATAAAGGCTTGAAATATCACACTTTGCATGTAATGAGTCTATAGAATATATTAGTTTCACCTTTTAAGTTGAATTACTGAAATAAATTAACTTTTGCATGATATTCTATATATAATAAATTTATTCCTAACCTCCCTATCCCAACACACACACACACACACACACACACACACACACACACACACACACACACACACACACACACACACACACACACACACACACACACACACACACACACACACACACACCCTAGCTCTAACCCTCCCCAGTGGTGCCTAATCCTAACCCCCCCCTCCCCACAGCCTGAACCTAACCCTCCCTCCCCCACAGCCTAACCCTCACACCGACAGCCTACCCCTCCTCCTGCAGCCAAAACCTAACCCTCCCCCCTGTGGCCTAACCCTAGCCCTCACATCTGGCAGTATAACCCTCCCCGTGCAGCCTAACCCTCCCTCCCCCGCAGCCTAACCCTAACCCTCACACCTGGCAGCCTAACTCTCCCCCTGCAGCTTAAACCTAACCTCCCCCCTGCGGCCTAACCCTAGCCCTCATATCCGGCAGCCTAACCCTCCCCGTGCAGCCTAACCCTCCCTCCCTAACCCTCACACCTGGCAGCCTAACTCTCCCCCTGCAGCTTAAACCTAACCTCCCCCCTGCGGCTTACCTCAGAGCAGTGTCAGCAGTCGTTCGTTCGCGATTCTGTTACTGGCAATCCATGTCGGGATCCCGGCGCGGACATTCCGAGCAGTGTCGGGATTCCAACTGCCAGGATCCCAAACGCCGGGATCCTCACCGCGTCCCCAGAGAATCTCAATTGTACAGCACAAAAGCCCTCATGATGTAGAACTAAAATAATATAACATTTCAATATCCTTGTCAGTGTAACAAATATTATAATGCAGCCAGGCTGTATGGTACACTTCCTTTATACATGCTGTACTATGATTCTCCAGTAGTTGTGAAACTTAAATCCCATCATGCTTTGCTAGCCAAAAGATAGCGTGGCATACTGTGCGTCTGTGCCTTGTACTTTCACAAGAGCTGGAAGGCATTTTATTTATCCCTAGATCTCTGAGAATATACACTGTGATTTGTATAATGAGCTACTGAGGTCGAGGAATATCATCTTCTGAGAGAGAACCTCTTCTGTTTGGCGGTGACTGTCTTAGGAGTTCTGCATTGTACATTCATAAACTGCCTACCCCAAAATGGGGCGATAGAAATGCAAAATTGCTGCAAAAAAAAAACACACGCTCCCTGCACCTGTCAGTGGTTACAAGATGTGAAATTGATCCCCAGTTCACAGATTCCGCTGTCCAGCAACCAGGTGGTGTTTAGTGTCCAACACTGGAGCTACATACACAACACTGCCTATTTCCATACATCATTTGAGCTCTGGTGATTTTCCACTCTCCAAACCCTGTCGCTTCTGTGCTATTTTAATAGAGGCAGAGAGCGCCAACTTGGAATAATGAGCAGTTAGTTCTCCACCACCTAACATCTGCCTTACCTTACAGCAGAGTCAGATCCAGTCTAAACCTCAGGAGGCAGGTCTTCTTCAGCCCTCTGCACTCCTAGGGGCGTAAATACTAAAGTGCAGGTTTATAAAAGTGGAGATGTTACCTGTAGCAACCAATCAGGTTCTAGCTGTTATCTCCTAGAAAGTGCTTGGTAAATGATATGTAGAATATAGCTCTTCTCTATAAACCAGCACTTTAATAAGTATACTCCCTAGGTCCTACAGCCATAACTGCTCTCCCTAGGTCCTACAGCCATAACTGCTAGGACTACAGTTACATCACTACAGAGAAAAACTTAATGTAGTGTCTCGTAGCTGGGCTCTTGATCATTGTATTATACAGAATTACAGTCCTCTCCAAACAAACAAGTTATAAAATAAAAATAATATATCGATACAATTGCTATTATTATTATTATTATTATTATTATTATTATTATTATAATATGACACTAACATATTAACCAGAACACGATACCTAAACACGGCATGAAAGATGGCCCTGCACAAAAAAGCTTCCAGTCTATGTGGGTAACAACTGATAGAATTAAATAATGGAATATTGTAGGTATTGGTGGCTACTGTAAGGCAGAAACATTATCAGCTGCTAGTATCAACACAGCCACTGGCTGACAATATTGCAGAGCTTCCAGGGATGTTTGAAAGAGGAAAACCAGAAAAAGGTGAAAATGAAGGTTATGGTGGCAATTTTTGCTGCTGGGAAATTGTACAGTTCCCCAAAGGAGTAGCGTCACCACCTATCAGTGATCTGTTCATCTGAGTGCTGTATGGGTTGGGCTTCTGACAGCTCATCTCAAAGATGTTGCAAGGAAGCCTGCCGTATGGTACTGTGATGTGAACCTAGACTGCATGTTAAATCTTTGGTCCATAGACTGCTCATAAGAAAGCCTCACTCTATGAACAGAAACATAAATTAATAAATTAAGCATAGTCTGAACTGAATGCTACTATAAATACATAACCACAGTTTGTACTTTCTAGGTGACTGCAGATAGGCCAACTACCCAGAGTTATCTATATTATGCCTATTGGGGTGAGCCATCCGAGGGCTCAACGTGGCATGAAAACATCAACAAGAACCATTAATGTACATCTCTGCTTGTGCTACATTGTGGCCCCATCAGATAACTGGCAAGGGTTTATTGACATATCATTGGGTAGCAGGGGCGTAGCCAGAACACTGTGGGCCCCATAGCAACATTTTGGAAGGGTCCCTGTCCCAACACTTCTAGAGAGACACTTCTCTGCAGCATTTGTTAATTATAAGCTCCATAAAAGTGCCCTACAGTAGTTAATTTTCTGAACCATAGCAGTGCCTTAGATAATGTTATGCCCCATAGTCGTACCCTAGTTTATTTTATGAACTATAGTGGTGCCCTAGTTCCTGTTATGAGACACTGTAGGGCTGTCAGTGCAAATTATGCCACACAGTACCCCCAATTCACATTATGTCACACTGTAGGGCTGCCAGTACACATTATGCCACACAGTACCCCCAATTCACATTATGTCACACTATAGGGCTGCCAGTACACATTATGTAACACAGTACCCCCAATTCACATTATGTCACACTGTAGGGCTACCAGTACACATTATGCAACATAGTATCCCCAATTCACATTATGACATACAGTGCCCCCAGTTCATATTATACCATACTATAGTGTCCTCCAGTTCATTTTATACCATGTTCCAATTAGCAGGTCCAGGGGCATATAGATATATTCTAGGCCCCAAGGCAAATGTTTGTAAGGTCCCTTAAGTATCACCCAATGGTGAAAATGTATATGACACATGTAACTGTGAAAGGAAGGTGGCCCCTCTCAGCTCTGGGCCTCATAGCAGCTGCACTGCCTGCACCTATGGTAGCTATGCCATTGTTGGGTAGTGTTAAGCTCTGTTCCCCCTGCACCTGCAAAAAACTCCAAATAGCTGTACTCTCTGCCATCGGTAGCGGAGAACCATTGGAAATCTGCCATTGATGGCAAAACCATCAACTATAGGCGGCAAAGCATCAATGGTTGCCAAGCATGGATGGCAATCCCTAGTACAACGGTGGAGGTCCAGCAGCTGAATAGAGAATATAATATTATTAATGCTGTGCCATGTGAGATTACCTTACTATTGTACAGGCTCAGACCAGTCCCAATTTGAGGGCTTTTTTCCAATCATGTATGTTTAAGGCATACTTGCCTACATTAAACATTGCCCAGAGGGTAGTCGCAGCTTGCTACTGCGGGGGAGAGACCCGGGCAGCACATCACTGCACGATATTTAGCTCCTCCCCCTCCATACGGCACCACAATTCCCTGTATGATCTCATCCTGCACACTTCACTAGGAAGCAGGTGGCATGAGGGAGATCTGACCACTCTTCCGTAGGTGGGGAGGGACTGCCCAAAAAATCAGGGATGGAAATAGATCAGGGGAATAGCCCAGTACTGGGTACCTCACAGAGACGTGCGGTGAGCTAAATAGCTCAGGAGGCACTGGCCAGCACCAGAGCCAGATTTACACACAATATATGAGCCAAAGCGTACATCTGGGCATTATACACAGGTGCAGCAGTATAAACTCCTGGAAATTTGGTGAGTTTTGATAAGAGATGTGCGGAAAAGATCCACAGGTGAGGCACTGCCTCACCTGCCATACACTTTTTACTCCACAGTTTTGGCTATAAAAATGATTAGAATAACACAAAGAAGATATTTCTAACATATTCTTTGTATTTTTTATATACTTTATACAGTAAAAACTCTGGATCAAACGATAGTATGGCAGGAAAGGCTCTGCCTCACCCCACCGCACGTCACTGGTACCTCATGATGTGTGGCTGCATTCTCTTTGCGGCGACACACGAGCATTTGTCCCGATTTCACAACCTAGAAATTTGTGAGGCGCATATTAAAGTGAGTGGGTGTGGCTTTATGTACATCTGGACATTAAAATGCATTTAGGGTGTATGAAAAGGGTTTACTGCTTAATAACAATTCAAATATTTAATCCAATTAAAACCGTGTGGATGTTTGCACTTTGTAGTATTATTTGGACTTTAATTAATTTCCAGAAGACATTATGTACAAATATAACATGGTAGATTTATTGAATGATGCCCAGTAATTCCGCCCAAGGCGAGTCATTGCATGTATTTCTTATTAAATCTGGGTCATATCCTTTGTGTTTATGTCAGCGGCTTGTACTGTAAAAAAGCAATACCTTCATCTGAAATTGTCACATTTAGTTTATCCAAATGCTCAGCAGATTGCCTGACAAACATTTCGTAATTGCTATCTAAAGCTAAGTGTGTATGTATACTATTTTTACTCTATCTAACATCAATGCCAACTGCATGTTTTAAGCACCATTCATTCCAAAACAGTGTGTTTTAAGTAATTATCATAATGCACTCTATGTATCTGTCCCTAGACTACATATACAGCATGTTAATCAATTATCACCAATGATTAAGAAAGCATCCATTGATTAAATGCTCACATATCTTGTACAGTACCTACTGTATGTACTGTACAGAGAAAAATAAGAATTTGAGTATTATTTGCTGATCACAAAATATTTATATCGCATAGACATACTGTATGTAGGTGTGCAACACATTTAGCTTTCGGGAAGTACCTTAGTGGAAACAATTTTGAGCAACCTTTTATAGGTTATCGTTCTCAGATGGTATAACATGCGCATATGGCAGCAAAAGTAAGCACCACAACATGACAGCAAAAGTAAACATGACATATTGCCCAACATTTAGGCATGTGAAATTGAGAAAAAAATTAAGCAACACCCCTGTCTGCCCAGAATTACCAACTTTGGAGCAAACCTTTACCCCTTTTTTGGTCCATGAGTTGGAACTATCCCACCAACCTAAATTTTGCAATTTTTATATTTTTCTTGGAACTAATTTCTAGCTTAAATACATCGGCGGATTAATGGCACATCAGATCTATCCTCGTTCAAAGGCCATAGTTATAGAAGGTGCAGCTGCTGTGGGATCCCAGCCACCATGGTAGTTCATCCTTTTGTTTTGGCACATTTACTCTTAATAAACAGCAAGACAGGGTGGCACAGCGGGCATGTTCACCTGGAGCTAGACTATCCTTCTTAGTCAGGACCATTTCCGCAAACTATGTATTGAAGTGAACTGTCTAATGGGTATGATGTTTTTTCCATACTCAAATTGGTGGATAGCACAGACTATTGACCGGTGCGTCAGCAGATACAGTGCCATTCCAACATTTACTGTGTATGACCCTATTTTCTCCCCAGTGCAATATAGAACAACATTCTGGGTAAGTAATCTACAGTATGTATGTATCATTGGTTTTGTTTTTAGACCATACACTATGGCCCTCATTCCGAGTTGTTCGCTCGCTAGCCGCTTTTCGCAGCAGTGCACACGCTAAGCCGCCGCCCTCTGGGAGTGAATCTTAGCTTAGCTGAATTGCGAACGAAGTATTCGCAATATTGCGAAAAGAATTTTCTTTGCAGTTTCTGAGTAGCTCGAGACTTACTCTTCCAGTGCGATCAGTTCAGTGCTTGTCGTTCCTGGTTTGACGTCACAAACACACCCAGCGTTCGCCCAGACACTCCCCCCTTTCTCCAGCCACTCCCACGTTTTTCCCAGATACGGCAGCGTTTTTTCCCACACACCCATATGGGTTTCCGCCCAGAAACACCCACTTCCTGTCAATCACACTCCGATCACCAGAACGAAGAAAAAACCTCGTAATGCCGTGAGTAAAATACCAAACTTCTTAGCAAATTTACTTGACGCAGCCGCAGTGTGAACATTGCGCATGCGCAGTTAGCGGAAAATCGCACCGATGCGAAGAAAAATAACGAGCGAACAACTCGGAATGAGGCCTATGTTGCTTGATAATGTATTAGTACTGCATAGCTCAGAAAAAGCAATAAAAAACAAATAAATAACCCTGGTACACCAGCAAATGAAACATACATCCTTTCATGTTTAGAATAACCCCTCCCTTACATGCATCGGCGATGGACCAATAAATTGATTTGAACAACAACTGTTCTAGGTATCACTGTTCCAAGAGGCATGTTTGTCATCAGTAGTTGGAGGGTATGCTGATCCTTGTAGTGCCATTTTGGACTTTTTTTGGGTTGCCTCCAGGTGAGTTGGGTCTCAACTTAAAAATACATAAATGTATGACCCAAATTAGGTGCTGTTATCATGTAGTACAGTATAGGATCACCAGATCAGAGACACCTTTGCCGTGTCTGGTGGCTTACCGTATGTTTGCAAATGTATGTAACTGAGATCTCTGCATTACTATTATCATGTAGGATGTATGTCTCATTTGCTGATCAGTAATAGTGTGCTGGGAGAATTTGTCCTATTTTTCTAGTCTAGATTAAACCCTCCTTTACCTGCACCTGTGATTGAGCAATACATTGATTTGAGCAACTACCAATTTGTGTATCTTGTCATTGGTGTACTCTTGCTTTGTTGTGATAGTGTACTCTCTTCTTGAATCTTCTTGTTAATCTTAACTATTCTTAAGTACATGTACTGACCACTGTATGCAACAGTGGTATGGACGATTGTATTAATATGTCTTCCTATAATTTTCTGGTTAAACAGAGCAGTTATATCTTGTAAAAAAAAATAAAAAAATAGGCAACATGAGATCGGTCAGTTAATTCTCCACTAAAATACATGAAAAATATTTCTTTTAGGTTTAGTTTCTCTATAAGCTACTTCTATGCATCAGGTACAAATTGTGTGTACAGGGCCCGAGGATGAAGGCTTAACTTATTGCAGATTACGTAACATTCGGCTCCTCATCCATGACAAAAGCTAGCTGTCTTTATTGAACTGCAAAGCACACTATACCTCCTGAGATATTGTAACTCTGCTTTTCATTTATTATTCGGCAAAGTGACGCATTTCTCTACTATAAAATGACTGGTGACAAACGAATCAGCCAAGTGTGTGCTGGAGAGTGAATATTAATCAGTAGTGGCATGTTTTTCTAACATTCACTAATCAAAAACATGTCTTGTGTGCAAAGTGGCCATCAGCACACATTTTTCTTTAATAAAATTAAATTAAAAGAAACCTTGTTAAATATTAATAGCAAGAACTGAAATTTAAGAGCCGATTTTCATTGCTGAGCTGTTAATCACCTCCTGTATGTTATCTAGTAGACCTGCCACTGATTTGCTAGGTGTTTTGGAACATATAGTAATTGTACATGGTTATATTCATCACATTATGGTTATCAATCTATACTGTACTTCTTTTCCATCTATCCATTCATCCATCCATTCAGGAAAGTGAAAGACTTCTCTGTGGGGAACTCGCAGCTTACCTTACCGCCTAACTTCTTCTGTTGAGGGTGGTGCAAGCAAGGGGGCGAGACCATGTGTTACTAGCGTGGTTATGTTCCACATGCTCTCAACTCTCTTACGTCCCATTCCTTTCCCTTAAAGCACCATTTCAATGTGACATACACCATAACATATAGATTGTAAACTCCACTGGGGCAGGAACTGATGTATATGGGCAAATATTCTCTGTAAATGCGCTGCGGTATATGTGTGAGCTATATAAGTAACTGGCAATAAATAAATAATAAATAACAGGTCCACAGACCCGTTGCCCTATGCAGGAGTCTCAGGTTTTCTGAAACAACAGCATTATCCAGTAAAGATGTTGGGGGTCATTCTGAGTTGATCGCTCGCAGACGTTTTTTGCAGCGCAGCAAACAGGTTACTACTGCACATGCATATGCACCGCAATGCGCAGGTGTGTTGTACGGCTACAAAGCGGATCGTTGCTGAGCGATGGATTTAACGAAGAATCCATTCGCACAGCCGATCGCAAGGAGATTGACAGGCTGAGGGCGTTTTTGGGTGTTAACTGACCGTTTTCTGGGAGTGGTGTGGTGAACGCAGGCGTGTCCAGGCGTTTGGAGGGCGGATGTCTGACGTCAATTCCGAGACCTGCAACACTGGATTCATCGCACAAAACAACAAAACAAGCTTTCGCAGCCTTGCTATGCAAAAAAACCCTCCCCCATAGGCGGCGTCTAGTTGATCGCATGGGCAACAAAATGTTGCTACCTGCGATCAACTCGGAATGACCCCCGATATACAGTATGCTCCATGGATTATATATACAGAAGTGTCCTCACTGGCATTTCTATAATGGGTGCAATTTTGAAGTGCCCCCAATCCAACTATATCCATAATTAGTACTTGTATTAACTATAAAAAAACTATTTCCTACTTTCCAAGTAAAAATAATTCCAGAGAAGCGAAGCAAAGAAATACCACAGAAAAAACACACAGATTGTGCCCGCAGGGACAAAAAAACCCCCATAAAACACACATTGGTCCTCACAAGGTGAAAAAAACAACACATTGACCCCCCCGTGGAAAAGAAACATTGGCACTCACATTAAAAAAAAAAAACATTGACCATTATTCCCGGTATTATAACCATCCTACTCACTTCTCTAAAAAGTGATGGATACGGGAGGTCCACCCACTCCTCCGGGGGTGCGAGGGATTACCCTGAAAAATTGGGAGTCTCCCGCACCTTCCAAGAGAGTAGGTATGTTTGCTACACTGTTATATACTGCATCTGTATTATTCAGTGTGGATGTGTGCTAGATTTGAGTATTGCTGTTCCTCAGCTAGTTCATATTACAGTCAGGGCCGGTTCCGGGGCTTCTTGCGCCCCGGGCGGCATGGCTTCATACAGGGGGCGTGGTCAGTTACGCCCCCTGTACTGTAGTAGGATGTGCGGTGCGTGATGACGTCATCGCGCACCGCACAGCAAAGGTCCTCTCCACGAAGGAAAACTAGACGCTAAGTCAACGCGCACCGCACATCATTACAGTAAAGGTCCTCTCCACGAAGGGAAACTAGACGCGTAGCGTCTAGTTTCCCTTCACAACGGGCAGCCGGCGAAGGGAAACTAGATGCGTAGCGTCTAGTTTCCATTCACAGCGGACAGCGGGCAGCGGCACGGGGGGCACAGCAGCAGCGGATCTTGCCATGGTGCGGCGCCCCGGGCAAAAGTACTGCTTGCCCGTGGCAAGATCCGCTACTGATTACAGTAATTAGACTAGACTAGTTTGCCGGGCCTCAGCCCATCTCTGGTAAAGAGAGTTTGCTTTCAGACATGCCAAAATCCCAGATTGATACGTGTTCATGTGCAAAAACCTGGGATTTTCATGTACAGTGTATCCGGAAAGTATTCACAGCTCTTCACTTTTTCCACATTTTGTTATGTTACAGCCTTATTCCAAAATGGAATAAATTCATTTCACTGTAAGGATGGTATTGGCCTGGTGATGAGTGGTTCCTGGTTTCCTCCAAACATGACGCCTGGCATTGACGCCAAAGAGTTCAATCTTTGTCTCATCAGACCAAAGAATTTTGTTTCTCATTGTCTGAGAGTCCTTCAGGTGCATTTTGGCAAACTCCAGGCGGGCTGTCATGTGTTTTTTACTAAGGAGTGGCTCCTGTGTGGCCACTCTACCACACAGGCCTGATTGGTTGATTGCTGCAGAGATGGTTGTATTTCTGGAACGTTCTCTCTCAACAGAGGAATGCTGTAGCTCTGACAGAGTGACTATGAGGTTCTTGGTCACCTCCCTGACTAGGGCCCTTCTTCCCCGATCACTCAGTTTAGATGGCCGGCCAGTTCTAGGAAGAGTCCTAGTGGTTCCGAATTTCTTCCATTTACGAATGATGGAGGCCACTGTGCTCATTGGGATCTTCAAAGCAGAAGATATTTTTCTGTACCCTTCCCTAGATTTGTGCCTTGAGACAATCCTGTCTCGGAGGTCTACAGACAATTCCTTTTACTTCATGCTTGGTTTGTGCTCAGACATGCACTGTCAAGTGTGGGACCTTATATAGACAGGTGTGTGCCTTTCCAAATCATGTCAAATCAACTGAATTTACCACAGGTGGACTCCAAGTAAGCTGTAGGAACATCTCAAGGATGATCAGTGGAAACAGGATGAACCTGAGCTCAATTTTGATCTTCATGGCAAAGGCTGTGAATACTTATGTACATGTGATTTCTTAGTTTTTTATTTTTAATGAATTTACAAAAATCACAAAAAACTTTTTTCACGTTGTCATTATGGGGTATTGTGTGTAGAATTTTGAGGGGGGGAAATGAATTTATTCCATTTTGGAATAAGGCTGTAAAATAACAAAATGTGGGAAAAGTGAAGCGCTGTGAATACTTCCCGGATGCACTTTGTGTGAATGGGGTAATAGTCAGGTATCAGAATTGCTAGTTAGTTAAGATGCTCTGTGGTAATTTGTTATTTATTTATCACCCACTATAATATTGAAGTTCATAACTGCTGAAGCATATTTACTTTTTCTTATTTCATTCCAAAATTCTTATGTCACTTTATGTTCTATAATAAAAAAAATTTTTTTTTTTAAATAAACAAACATAATAGCCTTATCCACAATTCCCATTCCAGGGGGCATGGCCTATGCAAAGGGGGCGTGGCTTCGCGGAGGACCCGCGGTCGCGAGCCACGCCTCCGTATTCGTCACTGAAGGGGCATGCCCAGCGCTCTGTGAGCTGCTGGCATGCTCCCTCTCCCTCTGTCTCCAGTGAATAGACGCTGTGCGCATGCGCACATCGTCTATTCACCGCTGCTCCGGTAAGCAGAGCAGTGATTGACAGAGCCTCCCAACTGCCCCCCCCACCGCGAGACACTGTGGCCCGCGGGTGGGACAGCGGGATAGTCTCCAAAAAACGGGACTGTCCCGCAAAAATCGGGACAGTTGGGAGGTATGCATGTGTGCTATTCCCGGAGACTCTTCTCAGTGTCAGGAGCTGCGTGCTGCAGGTTAATGTCACACTACAGCACCCAGCAGCATCCTGCACCCCACTTGTGACGCCACTGGGTTAATACATAGTGGGCAGGGTTTTCCCCAAATCTCCCCCTGGTGTTTGTGATCATTAAACCCAGAAGACTCCACCCCCAGCAAGATATGGGTGGAGGCACTGAAATTCTTTAAGAAGATGAGAACGCAGAAAATACAGTATCACAATACACATATCATTACCAGAAGATCTTGGTAAAGAGGTGTTACACTTATAATAGTTATAATCATTTATATAGAACCCTTATAAGAAGACGTTTAAATACTATTTCTATTATGTTTTAATCCATGACTCTGAGCCAGAGAGGGGATGGGGGTGTGAAAGACAGACTCCTGTCCTTTATCATTTGGTTAATGGCTAGATCCTACTTCAATATTAGTAAGTACTTTGTTGCAACTACAGTATAAGGCTACGGCATAAATAACAGTGGTTATCAGTTAATTTTATTATTATATGTCATATATTCAAAACTTTAAATGTTAATTCCCTTTTAAATGCAGAGACGCAATTTTTGGCACAACGTATGTAGAATTACATCTGCTTTGATCAATCTGTCAGTGCAATGTTGCCAAAGGAAAGTGCATTGGAAAGGATTAAATATGCTTTTTGCACCATGGCAGAGGATTTCTGTTTGGTAGTGCTTGTTGCCTATGTTAATTTGCTCAGTTTCACCATTTGCCGTTTGTGTTAAGCTCATTGTTTATTGTTTGAAAGTAAGTTTATAATGTGATTGTGTACAGTATATGAGATGCTTGTAGGCTGCTGCAACACAAAGTTCCTGATTCCTAGTTATTTGCAACATGATGTTTCTTTCTATATGAAGCACATTGGGGTACATTTACTAAGGTGGGAGTTTTAGAAGATAATAGATAGAATCTGATCGGTTGCTATGGGCAACATCACCAGTTCTAAAAAAAACCCTCCCACCTTAGAAAATTTAACCCATTGTCGGAAGGCATGGGCCTGGGATTCTATAGGGGCCCAGAAATGCAAAGGAGGCCTGACCACACACCAAATGGTCATAGTCAACATAGTCCGCGATGATGAGTAGCTGCACTCCTTCTGGTGGCCCTGCTGCCCTCCCAGTACCCGGTGTCTCGAGGCCCTGTTCCCCAGAAGCCGATTAATCATGGACAGTGGCGGTAGAAGTACTGTGTCTGCTCATGCTGTCTCAGATGAGCTTCCAGCCTTTGAACACTTTGTACTAAAGCTGTATTGTTACTGCCGCCTATACACAATGCAAGAGGCTGTTTTGTTGAGTGAAACAATATTTCAGGCATCCAAGGCCACTGTTAGGGCTGTTTCCAGGGCAGGGTTGAAAGATTACTCCCACTCCCAACTACTGCTGAGACATCATCCTGGAAGCTGTAACATGTAGAATAGTTTTGCTTTGCTTAAAAAAAGGCCTTATGTTCTCAACTAGAGATGAGCGGGTTTGGATTTAACGCCAGAATTAACTCCAGTTCGGTTTTATCCGGATGTTTCCTATTGGCTATCCAAAACACGTGACATCCATGAAGCCAATAAGATGTCGTTTTGAGAACCGAGTAAAACCGAACCCGCTCATCTCTAGTTCTCACCATTGTGCCAATATCATATACTGTACCATGCCGCCATGTCTGTCCTGGGTCCTTTGGAGATCTCTCTGTTATACCATACAGAGCCCTCCAATGTGCAATCCCACTCTGATGTCAATTAAACAAAGGAGCCGGCAAGTTACGCCCAAGGCCGTTTCTACCGGTGGGCGAGTCATGCAGCCACAACCCCTGCTGGCTGCTGCTGTGCTTGTACCTGCCTCTTACCCTATGGAATGACGCAACTGCATCGTGACATCACATCGTCGTGTTACAAGCCCGCGCTGTTAGGGGGCACAGCTGACATCTCAGAGCAGCAGTGACCTATGAGGACTGAAGGGACAGGGAAGAAGCACTGTGAGTTTTTCGGGAAAGGTGGGGGGGAGTGTTATTTGATCCATGTGTAGTTGGGTGTAGTATGGTATGCCGGCAGCTGGGCTCCCGGCGACCCGCATACCGGCACCAGGAGCCCGACCGCCGGCATACTGACAGCTTGGCGAGCGCAAATGAGCCCCTTGCGGGCTCGCTGCGCTCGCAACGCTATTTTATTCTCCCTCCAGGGGGGTTGTGGACCCCCACGAGGGAGAAAAAGTGTCGGGCTGTCGGGATTCCTGCGCCGGTATACTGTGCGCCGGGATCCCGACAGTCGGCGTACTGAAGACCACCCATGTAGTTGATACACAGGGTTTCTGCAGCTTAATGCTACTTTTCACACACTTGAGGTGATGTGTGTAGTGGGCATTATTGTAAGGCATAATATGTAAGAGGCATTACTGTGAGGCAAAATGTGTAAGGGGCATTACTGTGTGGGATCGATTGTGTAGGGGGCATTACGGTGTGGGGTATAATGTGTAAGGGGCATTACTGTGTGGGATCCATTGTGTAGGGGGCATTACGGTGTGGGGTATAATGTGTAAGGGGCATTACTGTGTGGGATCCATTGTGTAGGGGGCATTACGGTGTGGGGTATAATGTGTAAGAGGCATTACTGTGTGGGGCATAATATGGTGGCTTTTTTTCTTTCCTGTGGTTGCCGATGTCTGTTGGTGCACACGCCCCCTCGCGTGGCCTCACTAGTGTCTATGGGGGCGCGCATTTTTGGATGTCTATTGGGGGGGGCACATTTGTTTTACTGTTTGCACTGGGAGCCAAATTGTCTAGAAACAGCCCTGGTTATGTCTAAATGTGTATTCCCTGTCTGAAGGCCTTTTGTTTGCCTGTTGTTTTCCCCATATACAGATGGAGCCAGCGTTATCTTAGCTGGCCGAGACGCAGGCGTGCACTCCCAGCGTGACTAGGCGTTCCATCCACCTAGTCATGCCGGGAGTGCACAGAGCCGTTTCCCATTGTAAGCATCTCTGTCTGGGTGCACACGCCTGCCCGGACGGAGACGCTCTCCATTCAATCGAATGGGGAGTGTCTCCATCCGGGCGGTGCGCACCCGTCCAGGCGGAGACGCTCACAGTGACTAGGTGCGCCCAGGTGGGCGCGCCTAGTCACAGAAGGAGCTTGAATAACGGAGGCTTCATTTGTACTGGATTTAGATGCAGCCAACACAAAATATACAGTATCCGGTCTCTAAGTCAACCACACTTAGGTCGACAGTCATTAGGTCGACCAGTATTGGTCGACATGCATTATGCTGACATGGTCTATAAGTTGACATGGTCACTAGGTCAACATGGAAAAAGGTCGTCGTGAGTTTTTCCCATTTTTAATTTTTTTTTACTTTTTCATACTTTACGATCCACGTGGACTACTATTGGGAGTAGTAACCTGTGCCGAGCGCAGTGGTAGTGAAGCGAAGTACCTAGCCCGAAGCTCACTCGCCATGCGAGGGGACACGGTGCATTAATTGGGGTTCCCGGTCACTTTACGTAGAAAACTACAGCAAATATTTTTCCATGTCAACCTTGTTTGTGTCGACCATAATACCGTGTCGACCTATTTCAGGTGTCCACCTAGCCACTGTCGACCAATAGTGGTTGACCTAATGACTGTGGACCTAAATGTGGACCCTATGATCCACACCCATATATACCGTGCATTGCTTTAGCCAACAAATTGGCTGCTTTCACTGTGTATAGGTAATGGCTATTACATGTTTCCAGTCACATTATCACCACCACAAGTTAATAGCCAGAGTAACCACAGCTAGATGGGCTGAACTGTCATTTTAGACACACGTCTGGTACCCGCCAGGTTCATTTTGACGGTGAGCTGCTCCACTGTAGCACATCGGTCTGCACTCACGCCCCTTTGTAGCCAACGTTCACCTCTCACATCAATGGCACGTGGTGCTCTGCAGTTTTGACGTCAGTTATTTGCAATGGGGCCATTTTTCCAGTCACGATACACCTTCACCACAGCAGCACGCGAACAGCTCACAAACTGCGCTGTTTCAGAAAACTACCCCACTTGCCCCGAAAGCCGATAATCACCCCTTATTGCAACTCTGATAAATCGCCCCTTTTACCCATGACAGTGATATGTGTGCAGACGGCCTATCGCACAGCTTATATACCCACCAAGCCAGCGCGTGACACGTGACGTACTTCATGGGATACGCGCTGCCGACATCAGCTGTAGGAAGTGCTCATAATAACATGACTCGACCGTGTATGATTATGTTTGCAGTATTTGTGTCTCAACGTGCATGTGATTTGTAGCAGGCACAGTGTAGTAGTACTTGTGTAACATCTTCAGCTGCTGAGATTAGTTTCTGCCAGAGTAAGCAGAGAAGAACATTTCCTTTATCTATCCCAGCAGACATGTCTAAAAGCCAAACATCTTACACAATAGAGACTGCATGTATGTAAGATAGTGACGACTGTGTTCCGGTATAAAGCTGTATCCTTGCGATATCCATACTGTTAGATTGTCTTAGATTTCTGTGTTTGGGAATTGTGGCTTGGCCCTCTCTGATAAACACATGACAGATGCCTGCCTAATGCTTCTGAAATGCAAACCTTTTTACCTACACCATACCTCCCAACTTATGAAGTAGCAGATTCAGGACGTCTGCACGCCAAAGGCGTGGCCCCAGAAAGGGGGCATGGTCTCAGCAGAAGGGGACGTGGCTTTGCTGGAATGCTGTGATCATGAGCCATGACTCCCGTTTTTGTCATTTTGGGGGCATGCTCAGCGCTCTATGAGCTGCTGGCATGCCCTCATGCCCCCCTGTCTCCTGTAGATAGATGCTTTGTGCACAGCATCTATTCAACGCTACCCTGCTAACAGTGCAGCAGAGTGACATAGAGCCTCCCAACTGCCCCCACTGTGGCCCGTGGGTGGCACAGTGGGACAGTCCCAAAAAAGGGACTGTCCCAAAAAAATCAGGACAGTTGGGAGGTATGCCTAAACACATTGCCATGTTTCCTTGCACCCATTCAACAATGCTTTTCTGGGGGTGAGACATATCTTCACTGGAGGATATACATAGTGTGCAGCCGTTTCAGAGCCCTTAAGTAAGGGGAACTTAGTGAGGGCCCAAGTCACGCTCTCCAAGTCCCCTGGTCCTCTTTAGTCTCCTCTTGTGGTAACAAAAGAGCAGAGTACACACCTCTTCTGAGCTGGCCCTGGTAGGTGCTGTACTGTTTTGTCCCTATATACCTCCTAACGGGGGTAATTCCAAGTTGATCGCAGCAGGAATTTTTTTAGCAGTTGGGCAAAACCATGTGCACTGTAGGGGGGGCAGATATAACATTTGCAGAGAGAGTTAGATTTGGGTGGGTTATTTTGTTTCTGTGCAGGGTAAATACTGGCTGCTTTATTTTTACACTGCAATTTAGATTGCAAATTGAACACACCCCACCCAAATCTATCTCTCTCTGTACATGTTATATCTGCCTCCCCTGCAGTGCACATGGTTTTGCCCAATTGCTAACAAACTTGAAGCTGCGATCAACTCAGAATTACCCCCAACGTCCCAGCAGTTAGGACAATAATTCAGTCTAGTGGGATGGAGCAACACGTCTAAAGATTTGATACATCTGGGAGCTATGTTCTGGTATGAAACTTACGTGTGACTGGAGTTGTGTAGAAACCAGTTGATGATTTTATAGATCATGAGTTACTGTACAAATCATCCAAAGTTTGGGAGACACACAACTGCCGCCCTTTTATGAAGCTCCTTAGACATTTTATCTAACAGCCTGGTACCCATCAGACATTGTGGCCATACATTGTGACTGTGAAATATCTCATAGTGTATTGGCCATGATATCTGCGCTCCCTCCCTGGGGACAAGACATCCTCCCAGTGAAGGAACAGAGGAAATGTCTATTGATGAGCCGCAATATGGTAAAAACACTGCCCGACACAGCTGACGTGCAACTTCAAAATATTGCATCAGACAGACATGCTGGACGATCTGGCATGAACGACCAATCAATATTTTTGGTTCAGTAGCGCACAAACGCTGTACAGTTATCTGGGCGATCTGCCGATATCATGCTGATCGGTCAGATTATTGTATAGTGTATGCCCAGCATGAGTTCTGACTCCTTGTTATATTCTATATTTGTCCCAGGCTCATCTGTGTGTAATGTGTTAGCCAATGAGATCACTGGAATGTTCACAGCAGCAGGAGATGCTTATCCTGTGTGAGGTAGTGACATGTCCATTAGGTTGATTAGATCATGTGATGAGAACAGGGGAATAAAGATGATTGCAAAAAGCACAGACAGGCCTCATACCCTCTGGCATTAAAAAAACAAATGCATGTAAAGGGGAAGCCATCTTTTCTATTGCCAGCATACTAACTCATAGTTAGTTGCGTGGGATCAGTACGAGATCCCGCTGGTCAGACTACCGACACTGGAATCCCGACCGGCACAATCCCGACGGGGAGGGGGGGGGGGGGGTGCGAGCGCAACGCAGCCCCTTGCGGGCTTGCGGCGCTCGCCACACTGCGGGCACACTCATTTATTCTCCCTCTGTGGGTGTTGCGTCGGGATTGTGCCAGTCGGGATTCCGGTGTCGGTATTCTGACTGCCGGGATTCCGTCCGGTGGGATATTGACCGCATCCCAGGTGCATTTTCCCTATGGTTTTTGTTAAATGTATTCGTAATTCTCGGTATGCCAGTTACCAGTAATGTGTCTGAATAGTACGCATATGGCACAATACCAGGGATCAGACAGACCATGTGATGAGCTCCTCCAATCAGAGCTCAGCACATGTTCCTCTGACCTTTGATGCTCATGATTGAGGCTGAGTTAAAAGAGACACTGCAGCAGGGATAACAGCTTCTACTAACAATTGCCATCAATTGGTTCACCATCGATGGTGTCATCTGTTTTTTACATTGATGGCAGGAAAGCATTGATGGAAAACTATTTAGTGAAGTGTTAAGTTTGAGCGCCATGCATCCCGGGGTGGGGGGGGGGGGGCGGTGACTGGCAAATTCCCTAGGATCCACAGAGCCTTGGGCAGTCGCTCAGACTAGCTAATGGATTATTCCTACCTGTGATCAATGCTGGAATGTGTGTAGTAGGTGACTACAAAATAAAATAAAGCCAATTAGGGTGGCGAGTCATAAAGGACTGGTGGAAAGATTTTTATTTAAATAGAAAACTGCTTTAACATCACTGCTTCCCTTTAAGTTGAGTGATTTGAAAATCATGGAGTTATGTTTTGAGGACTCAGTCACGAAGGCGCTAAAGCAGTGGTTCCCAAACTTTTTTGAATCACGGCGCCCTAGAGTAACAGAATTTTTATCACGGCACCCCTAGTCCAAAAGTTTCTAATTGGGAAATGTATAAAAAATATTAAATTAAGTAAATTATGTTTATATGTCATACTTAGGTTCAGTTATGTGGTGAGGGACAAGATTTGTTTCTGTTTGTACACATATTTTATGACTGGCAGCCACAAGTACTAGTTTTTCCTATTACATGGATAATAAATATTTTGAATTGGCCCTGGAGCACCAACCCGAGGCACCCCTGCAAGTGTCCCGCGGCACCCCAGGGTGCCACGGCACACAGTTTGGGAACCACTGCGCTAAAGCATAGTTTCAAATAATGAAATTCATAATTCAGACTAACCTGGCTGTAAAACAACAGCTGTACAGTATTGGACCAATGGCTCCATTGTATTCATGAATGCACTGCCAGGGGTCTACCTTAGTTCTGAGATTGCGGACACATCGGGAGGCGGCCCCTCAGACATGCTGCGCGGCCTTGCCCTGTGCTGGGCGGCCCCCAGCATGTGAGGAGATGGACGCAGATCAGGCTGCGTATGCAGCGATCTGTGTCCGTCTCTGAATCAGCCCCTAAGCCTTAAAAAGTGATAAAGTGGACAGTAATAAACTACCAATCAACCAGTTCCTAGCTGACATGTTAGGAGCCGATTGGCTGGTACTTTATCTCTCTTCATGTTATCACTTTTCAAGGCTTAGTACTTCTGGTCTATAGTGAGCTACAGCTCTGCTGTTGTATCTTATATGACAAAAGAAAGGCCTTACGCCCCTGGCAGACATATGGCATACCCCCCAACATGACCCTCTCCAGGAGGGACAAAATGTTCTGTTCCTGGACTTCTCTCTTAATGTAGGTTTGTGCTCACCTGTGTTGAAGTAGCTACTTCATAAGTAAGGTGTTTCAGCACAGGTGCTGGCAATCATGAATTAAGAGGGAAGTCCAGGAGCAGAGCATTCTGTCCCTCCTGGAGAGGGTCATGTTGGGAGGTATGGACATAAGGCCTAATTCAGGGTTGATCGCAAAAGTAAAATCTCACTCTAATGGGAAAAATCGTGTGCAGTGCAGGTGGGGCAGATATAACATGTGCAGAGTGAGGTAGATTTGGGTGGGGTGTGTTCAAACTGAAATCTATATTGCAGTGTAAAAATAAAGCAGCCAGTATTTACCCTGCACAGAAACAATATAACCCACCCAAATCTAACTCTCTCTGCTCATGTTATATCTGCCACACCTGCAGTGCACATGGATTTGCCCATTAGAGATAGAATATGCTTTTGTGATCAACCCTGAATTAGGCCCATAGGGGTACATTTACTAAGCAGTGATAAGAGCGGAGAAGTGAGCCAGTGGAGATATTCCCCCATCAACCAATCAGCAGCTCTGTATCATTTTATAGTATGCAAATTATAGATGATGCTTCAGTGCTGATGGGCAACTTCTCCACTGGCTCACTTCTCTGCTATTATCACTGCTTAGTAAATGTACCCCTTAATCTGTATTGTGCTCTGCTGACTTGAGTCCAATTTTTTTTATGCAGCAAGAATCTGGTCTACAGTATAATGTAATTGTGTGCTTAAACTATTGGCTAAATTAATCATTCTTATGCACTTTTTTAGAAGGCTTTCCATAGTGTATCTCAGTGTAAAACCCCAAAGTGTTAGTTTCAGGTGCTGATTGAGAGGTGAACAAATTTAGAAAGTTGGGTGCAAACCATACTTACCGACTTTTTGGCTGCTCTCTCCGGGAGAGAGCAGCCAGGTCGATTCGGCAGGGGGCCGGGCTGCGATGTGAGTGAAGAGGGGGGCGGGCCGGAGGCGTGTCGTAGGCGGGCCGGGTGTGTGTCGGAGGCGGGCCGGGGGCGTGATTACGGGATCGTCCCGTGTAAGCCCCACCCCCCACTGCGTAATGTCGGTATTACCGGCATTATACAGCAGGGGGCGTGGCTATGATGACGCGATTCAACAAGAATCGCGTCATCGCCTGCCCGGACCGCCCACTTTACTCGCTAAGTGGGCGGCCGGGCAGGGGGGGGCCCCTGTAATCGGGAGACTTGCCTGCTCTTCCGGGGGGCCGGGAGGGTCACCCGATTTTCGGGAGCCTCCCGGCCATTCCAGGAGAGTAGGCAAGTCTGGTGCAAACGGCCAATGTTTTAAATCTGTGCATGCATCTACACACTACACATGCATCCCTCTGGTTATACCCAGTGGACAGAGATCCATGCAATTTCAATAAGCATGACTGGAGGTTGGCTTTAGGCGGAGCCTGGTGTGTATTTCCATTGGCACCAGCAGCCTTGTACCGTCAGACATTCTTGGCAACCATTGAGTTACTCTAATATCCAATGATGCGGCCAATGTCCTATCGATGGTGTGACTTTTAATACACTGTAGTGGATTAGACCGCAGCTGGTGGGAGTCACAATAGGAAGCCTGTCTGCTGTGGCACTTGCATAAATTCACAGTAGCTGTTGCAACAAAACTTGCAGCTGCTACAGTACCTCTGTCCACCTCTGATTCAGGCACACATAAACAAGTTATGTAAATGTTAATTCTAATAGTTACACACATGTTTGGCAGACAGAACTAGATGAGCAATGCCGGCAAAAGTCCACCTTAAATAAACTGTGACAGTTTTTCTTTTCTTCCTATTTTACAGTGGTTCCAGACATTGTATTTTAAAACCATATCAATTGCACAAAGAATGAATGAGTTTAACACATACGAAGTGAATATATTGTCCCTTGTGCTTTTCCGGCTCTTAAACAAAATTTTCCCCGATCTCTTGTGTCTGAGGTTACTATGGTATTGGGGTTGCTATGGAAGCCGCAGACTCCGCCGTGCTTTGGGCAGCTATCAATTTTGACCTCACGGACACTTAATATTTCAGCTGCTCCTGTTTCTTGCCCTTAACGGTAGATTTAAAAAAAAATATATATTTTAAAAGGCGAGGGAATAGTTGAAACAAGATTTAAAATATAAAAATATATAAATATAATGCAGCCAGTTACTTTTTTATCATCACCCATAAAATCTATAATGATGACCGCAGAAATTGTTATTTAGTAGTTGTAAATACGGTACTATTTATTTAATAACAGGGCTGGTTGCAGGACACCTAATTATTAAATAGGGAAATCATGAGGAGGGGTGTGGGGGTAGGCTGGATGAGCATGGACTTGGCTGTAAGTCCTACAGCTCTCCAGTCTAATCCAAATATCTTGCTCACTGATCCTGTAGCAACCCCAAGGCTCCTTCTTACTTTTTTTGTGATGGATAACCCTTTGCTGCCCTGGGATTTTTTCTGCCAGGCTCTGGACCACCTATGTGCTCTCCTGTCCCTCTGAGCTGTATCAGCGCCTACACTGCTTCCGACCGCCATTGCTGTGCACTTCTGTCTGTCGTCCCGTTGTTTTGTGGGGCTATCTCGACACCCAGAGGCTTCTGGCTCCAGTTAGCTTGTTGCCGTCTGGTGGTTGGGGAGGCATTTGATAAGCCGTGTGGTGGTTGGGGAGGCATTTGATATGCTGCCGGTCGGGATCCCGGCGCTCATCATACTGACGCAGGAATCCCGACAGCCGGCATACCAACAACCATTCTCCAACTTGGGGTGTCCACGACACCCCTAGAGGGAGAATAATTAGTGTGCGCCACCGTGCAGACAAGGGGCTCTTTTGCGCTCACCCAGCTGCCGGCAGTCGGGATCCCGGCACCGGGAATCCAAGCGCCGGCATAACATACTACACCTGGTGGCTGGTACTGCTTCACACCCTGCGATGCTGACCCTCTGCTGTGCTCTCTGGAACCAGGGACATACGGTGAGCTAAATGGCTCAGGAGGCACTGGCTAGCCCCAGAGACAGATTTACATGCAATATATGAGCCAAAGGGTTCATCTGGTCATTATACACAGGTGCAGCATTATAAACTCCTGGAAATTTGGTGAGTTTTGAACAGAGAATGCGGAAAAGATAGGTGCTTCACCTGCCTCACCTGCCATAGACTTTTTACTCCAGAGATTTGACTATAAAGAATTATTAGAATAATGCAAAGAAGATATTTCAAACAAATTATTTGTATTTTTCATATACTTTTATACAGTCAAAACTCTGGCACAAACATTAGTATGACAGGAAAGGCTCTGCCTCACCTGCCTCACCCCACCGCACGTCACTGCTCTGGATCGTTGCTATCTTGGAGGCCTTCTGCCAGTCCCTGTGTCATTCCAGCTGATGCTGCTCCCTAGCGCTGAGCTCTGTGGTGCTGGTCTCCTGCTGTGGCCCTCTATTTTCTCTGTTCTGCAAGCTGTTGTCTATTCTGGCCTGCCTCCTGTGGCTGCATTTATAGCTGAGATGCTGCTTCTCCTGGCTGCTTCTGAGGTGCTGGCTTTTCTGCATTATCTAGGGCTCACTGTGATTAAGGTACACTACCCTTACCGTTCGCCTTACTCATTGCTCCAGCATCTTTAATCTCCTGTTCCATGCTACCCTGTGGGAGTTTACTGCTTCCTTTCCCCCGCTGTTTTTCTGCTGACATGCCTTAGCACAGCGGTTCCCAACACATGGTACACGTACCCCCGGGGGTACGTGGTGGACTGGTGGGTACTTTAAAACAATGCCGGTAATTGCGGAAGAAGCCTCTCTTAAGCGTCCCCCTGTCGCATGCCCTGTTGTGATTATAGGACGCCGGGTCAAGGAGGCGCGGCTGGAGGAAGGAGTGGACATGTTTTAGTGGGGATGCCGGGTGCTCATTCCTCCATCCGCAACTGTGTGACCCGGCATCCCCACTAAAACATGTCCACTCCTGGATGGAAAACAAATTGCTGGGTGCCTTGCCCAGTATTCTATGTAAGTGCGCACAGATATTATAGGTCGGTGTTTTACCCGCTGCGGCTAGATTTATTTATTTTTGCTTTTCAGATTTGCAGTACCATCTATATATGTAGCAACATTGGGGTTTTGCGGATTCAGAAAGGATCCTTATGATAATAATAGTTACTTCCAATGGTGGCTAGATAAATGTTATTTGCTGTCCTGTGTAGTATTTGATATAGTGCTGGTGTGCTATAATTGATTTCTATGAAGCTTTAGCCACTAGGAAGTTTCTGTTTGAGGGCTTCTTAGATGTTATCTGAATTACATTATCTCTTTGATTACAGATACATATGACAAATGATAGCTTGGCAGGCTATGGTTATTGGATATTAATGTATATTTGCTGGGGAGTATCCATATTCATGTGGTTACTTTTGATATTAACAACTATTTTATAGAAAGGTTGTTCTAGGTATGATGTACTTTGTATGTGGAGCAGCACGGATGGTGTAATGGTTAGCATTACTGTCTCACAGCACTGAGGTCATGGGTTCAGTTCCCACCATGGCCCAAACTGAAAAACAAACTTTTCTGGCGTGGACGGATGGGTGGGGGGGATTTATGAGATGAGGGGGTACTCATAAATGAAAAGCCTAATCAAGGGGTACGGGAGAGAAAAAAGGTTGTGTAACGCTCCCTTAGCACAAGATCGTGTTCCCTAATGTCCTGGTGTCCTGTTTAGTGCTACCCTTTGGACTTTTCTTGGGTTGCCAATATTTACCTACTGTTGCGGATCACTCCTGCTGTAACTGTACTTTTTAAGCACATCATGTAAAAACTCCTTCAAGCCATTCATGACTTGGAAAGGAAGTTGTCAGCTCAGGTGGTGGACCTGCATGAGTAGTTTTCCTTACTGTACTGTATGTCAACTGTGAGTTGGGATTGCTGAGGCTGAGAGTACTGTTTCCATCCTTGCTGTCTGTGGTGCTCTTGTCATTAACTGGCTGATCACCTTGGAATCCCATAGGGTGTGGTGCCTGGACGACCTTGTTGCACCTATTTGCTACTGGATGGGCCTATTGTGTACATTCTCAATTATTAAGGGGTCCATTGGCCAGGGCCACCATCAAGGGGGGACAGCCAATACTTCAGTTCCGGGCACGAACCGTGAAGGGCTGATTGATTAGGACCACTGGCAGACGAGCATGAGGGACAGACCCAGCGGTGCTATTTTGAATTCAATGATGGCTGTAAGCCAATTGGAGCTCACGGACCGGCAGCTAATTAGGAGCTGCCAGTTGGGTTTTTTTTCCTGTGGGGGGCCAATGTGTGGATTTTTTTCCTGTGGGGGACTGATGGTGTGCCTTAGCAATTTTAAAATATTGTTCAGTGTGCCACAAGTTAAAAAAGGTTGAAATTCACTGGTCTAAGTTAAGAGAATCAAAGAAATCCCCAATAAATTGTGAAGTAAAGATACAAATGCCTATAAAAAACTGATATGTTCTCTTTCAATAGGAACAGAACTTTTTTGGACTACTTTGGGCTGCATTGCAATTTTAAATGAAGGCTTTTTAAGCCAGGAGATGGGATAGAGCAAAAGATAAATCGGATGAATTGTAAAATGTTAAATTTAACAAATAATGAGTCTATAATGGCTATAGAGAACTGCAGGGAATATATTAATTAGTGTTCACTCTAAGCTTCTTTCGCAGGGCGCTGCGCCCTGCCCCTCTTTTGAGTGACAGAATGCCGCCCTGCCCGTTTGTGCCCATCCTGCCGCCCTGCTAAGGACTGCTCTTCTCCCCCCGCCGCGCTGTCACTTCTCTCCCCCGCTGCGCTGTCGCTTCTTCCCCCCGCCGCGCTGTCACTTCTCCCCCCCGCTGCGCTGTCACTTCTCCCCCCCGCTGCGCTGTCACTTCTCCCCCCCCGCCGCGCTGATAGCTCTCAGCTGAAGGCGGAGACATGGTCAGCGTGCAGTGGGGAGGAGCAGCCAATCAGAGCCTGCGGTGTCTCCCACCATTCCTCCGGCATGGTTTGATTCCCCCTCACCATGGCGCTGCTCGCTGACCTGGGCTCCGCCGTCAGCATCAAGAGACTGGCCCCGCTGACCCGGCACAGCGCTCTCCTCCGCAACGGTGAGTGCCGCTCTGCATCTGCCCTGTGCCCGTCCTCCCCTTCCTCCTAGTGCTCTCTCCCTGTTGCAGTGTGCCTCAGTGTTCTCTCGCTGTTACAGTGTGCCTCAGTGTTCTCTCCCTAGTGCAGTGTGCCTCAGTGTTCTCTCCCTGGTGCAATGTGCCTCAGTGTTCTCTCCCTAGTGCAATGTGCCTCACTGTTCTCTCCCTGGTGCAGTGTGCCTCAGTGTTCTCTCCCTGGTGCAGTGTGCCTCAGTGTTCTCTCCCTGGTGCAGTGTGCCTCAGTGTTCTCTCCCTGTTGCAGTGTGTCTCAGTGTTCTCTCCCTAGTGTAGTGTGCCTCAGTGTTCTCTCCCTGGTGCAATGTGCCTCAGTGTTCTCTTCCTAGTGCAATGTGCCTCAGTGTTCTCTCCCTGTTGCAGTGTGCCTCAGTGTTCTCTCGCTGTTACAGTGTGCCTCAGTGTTCTCTCCCTGGTGCAGTGTGCCTCAGTGTTCTCTCCCTGGTGCAATGTGCCTCAGTGTTCTCTCCCTAGTGCAATGTGCCTCAGTGTTCTCTCCCTGGTGCAGTGTGCCTCAGTGTTCTCTCCCTGGTGCAGTGTGCCTCAGTGTTCTCTCCCTGGTGCAGTGTGCCTCAGTGTTCTCTCCCTGTTGCAGTGTGCCTCAGTGTTCTCTCCCTAGTGTAGTGTGCCTCAGTGTTCTCTCCCTGGTGCAATGTGCCTCAGTGTTCTCTCCCTAGTGCAATGTGCCTCAGTGTTCTCTCCCTGGTGCAGTGTGCCTCAGTGTTCTCTCCCTGGTGCAGTGTGCCTCAGTGTTCTCTCCCTGGTGCAGTGTGCCTCAGTGTTCTCTCCCTGGTGCAATGTGCCTCAGTGTTCTCTCCCTAGTGCAATGTGCCTCACTGTTCTCTCCCTGGTGCAGTGTGCCTCAGTGTTCTCTCCCTGGTGCAGTGTGCCTCAGTGTTCTCTCCCTGGTGCAGTGTGCCTCAGTGTTCTCTCCCTGTTGCAGTGTGTCTCAGTGTTCTCTCCCTAGTGTAGTGTGCCTCAGTGTTCTCTCCCTGGTGCAATGTGCCTCAGTGTTCTCTTCCTAGTGCAATGTGCCTCAGTGTTCTCTCCCTGTTGCAGTGTGCCTCAGTGTTCTCTCGCTGTTACAGTGTGCCTCAGTGTTCTCTCCCTGGTGCAGTGTGCCTCAGTGTTCTCTCCCTGGTGCAATGTGCCTCAGTGTTCTCTCCCTAGTGCAATGTGCCTCAGTGTTCTCTCCCTGGTGCAGTGTGCCTCAGTGTTCTCTCCCTGGTGCAGTGTGCCTCAGTGTTCTCTCCCTGGTGCAGTGTGCCTCAGTGTTCTCTCCCTGTTGCAGTGTGCCTCAGTGTTCTCTCCCTAGTGTAGTGTGCCTCAGTGTTCTCTCCCTGGTGCAATGTGCCTCAGTGTTCTCTCCCTAGTGCAATGTGCCTCAGTGTTCTCTCCCTGGTGCAGTGTGCCTCAGTGTTCTCTCCCTGGTGCAGTGTGCCTCAGTGTTCTCTCCCTGGTGCAGTGTGCCTCAGTGTTCTCTCCCTGGTGCAGTGTGCCTCAGTGTTCTCTCCCTGGTGCAGTGTGCCTCAGTGTTCTCTCCCTGGTGCAATGTGCCTCAGTGTTCTATCCATGGTGCAGTGTGCCTCAGTGCTCTACCCCTGGTGCAGTGTGCCTCAGTGTTCTCTCCCTGGTGCAGTGTGCCTCAGTGCTCTGCCTGGCGCAATATGTTTAACGTGCTCTACCTGGCGCAGTGTGTATAGGAGATTCTACCTGGTGCAATGTGTATAACGTGCTCTATCTGGCGCAATATGTATAACGTGCTCTACCTGGCGCAGTGTGTATAGGAGGTTCTACCTGGTGCAATGTGTATAATGTGCTCTATCTGGCGCAATATGTATAACGTGCTCTACCTGGCGCAGTGTGTATAGGAGGTTCTACCTGGTGCAATGTGTATAACGTGCTCTACCTGGCGCAATATGTATAACGTGCTCTACCTGGCGCAGTGTGTATAGGAGGTTCTACCTGGTGCAATGTGTAGAACGTGCTCTATCTGGCGCAATATGTATACACCTGGTGCAGTGTGTAATGTGTATAGGAGGTTCTACCTGGTGCAATGTGTATAAGCAGCACTATTGTGTGGTATAATGTGATTTGGTACTATTATGTGGTCACGCCCCTTCCCCACGAAACAACTCCCCTAAATTTTTGCTGCACGCCTCCGGCGCGCACTGTCCATGCTTTCACCTATAGGAATGGGAGCACCAAGCATTATAGTATGTACCTAATTTTGCCCTTCTAACTTAAAAATGTGCCCTCACGAATGAAAAATGTGCCCTCCCCGTGATCAGCACCCTGCCCTTAAAAAATCCTAGAGTGAACACTATTAATCTTCAGTAAACAGTACATTTGTATCACGTGCTTCCAATTTTCATTGGTAAACAGTTGTGCTTGTCCAGAATAATGAGTCTCAGTATAGATTTTCTCTGAGGAAACTTTCTAAGAAAACTGACATTCAGGGTAAAATGTATTATACACGCGCGTATCGTGTGGGTATAACATTTCCTGCTTCACCTCTTTACCGAGGCACACTCCCCCTTCCGGCGATCGCTGCCAGACCCCCCACAGCGCACCAGCCTAGTGCTGATACGCTGTGTCTCTCCCCTGGCCGGCTCACTGGTCATTTCACTGTTATCATGAGATCGCGGATCCGGCAGCTGCCACAGCCAGGGACAGCTCTGTCTCTGTTGTGCTGTATGGGCAACAACACCTGCAGCTGTCAAAATCAATAGTAGCAGGTGTCGGAATGGTCTGCGCTACTGCCGTCCTTACATTGCCCTGCATATTGGCGTACTATCGAAAAGATAACATCGGCGTCCCTGTCATTGAGCACACCCCACCAGTGTCATACATGAGGAAGAAGCGGTACAACGCATGGTGCAAAAGCGGTAGAAGCGATACCGCCCCCGCATAACGGAGGATCATACAGTTCCCCCTCAGTTCCATCCACTGACTGGCATATACTGGTGGGAGTTATAGATCTCAGCAAGAGATGTCAGCTGTTTGGGAACTAGGTCTATTTACTAAGTTTTGGTGGAGATAAAGTTGCCGAAGATAAAGTACCAGCCAATCAGCTCCTAACTGTTATTTTTCAAACACAGCTTGTGATATGGCAGTTAGGAGTTGATAGGCTGGTACTTCATCTCTGTCCACTTTATCTCCATCCAGGGCTTAGTAAATAGCCACCAACTTATGGGGTTATTTAGACTCAGTTGCAGTTTTTTGCTACTGATAAAATCGCATGCAAGGCTGCCCGGCATGTGTAGCGCCACCCTGCATTGCGGGATACAGTCACATAGTGAAACCCTGCACGCGTGAGATGTGATCACAGCACATACGCAGGCGGACGATAACCGGCTGCCTATGATTTTTACAAAATAGCGTCTGAGCCTTAATAGCCCCCTAAGTGCCAAATGGTTAACCATTGTGTATCTGACATTGGGGGTCATTCTTCGCTGCAGTGCGAGCGGGTTGGGACGGCGGCTGCGCGGTGCCCACAATGCGCACGCACGTCGTTACCTGGCAACGGTCATCGCCGGGCAGCGACCTCGCCAGCGCTGAAAGTGATCGCAGTGGCGATCGCAAGAAGATTGACGGCGGAGAGGCATTCCGGGGGTGTCTACTCACCGTTTTCCGGGCGTGGAGAACCGCAGGCATGTCCAGGCATTTGGAGGGCGGATGTCTGACGTCAATCCCGGGACCTTCGTCGCTGGATCCATCGCACAGGGTAAGTAGGTCTGACCCTGGTCTTGTTTTGCAGGATACTTTTTTAGCATAGCAGGGCTGCACAAGCGATCACAGCCCTGCTATGCTAAAATACACTCCCCCATAGGCGGCGTCTAGTTGATCGCACGAGCAGGAAAAAGTTGCTACATGCGATCAACTCGGAATGACCCCCATTACCAGATCTAGCATAAACAGCACAGTAAGAAATGTATCAAAGGCACAAAACGTACTCTTTGTTTTTGCAGCCATTAAAGGACGTGTTCTTTCTTGTATTGTACCTGTACTACCATCTAAGCCGCCAGTGTAACACATGCGTAATTGTAGACTGAGTGTATACCCCAGGGGGAAGGTAAAGCCCTGAACGGGCAGGGGAGCCAGAAGGTAGACAATTACTGTAGGTTGTAGACACTGAAACCGTTTTAAACAGATAATTGGAATGCCGTCTCCCAATTCTCTTGCAGTGTAGGAAAAGCATATGGTTTGGTGAAAGAGTCTGAGCAATTAATTAATACCTGAGGAAATATACTTTTAGATGTGAAAATCAATTATCCTTGGTTTAATAATTGGCCAGAGGTTTATCTCAGTAGGATAAGTTTGGCAGGACAGAATATTCTAGGAAGTAACATATTATGTTTGTTAAGCAGAGAAGTAACAAATGCAAAAAACTGGTGACAATAATGTACATTAAAGGACCTGAATTCAAAAACGTCTCATCACTGTTCACTAAATAGGAAGAGGCGGCACTTGGAGATCATCTGATCTCCAAGCACCACCTCTGCTCGCGTCGACGTTGACCTCACCAACCCAGCAATAAGTTGGGTTGGGCCGCCAGTCTGATATGAGTCTCAGCCAGGTCGCACCCGGGAAGGACACATGTACAAATCCTTGGTGCATCCAGGCTATAGTAGTTTGAAAGGGGTTTTAGCCGCTGCGTATAACGATACGGAGGTACTGTACATCTCTGAATCAGGCCCTACCTTTATATGTTGAAAAATGCAGCACTGATTGGTTTGTAGTTCATAAAGGTTTGTTGAGACTGACTTTAACATGCTGATTGGTGTGTGTGTGAGAGCAAGAGACTGGCAGCCATACTGTTCTCCCCTCCAGAGATGTTTTTAAAAGGAGATAATAATTTGCAGTAGTTGAGTTAAGAAATTGGAATGCTTAAAAGGTACTTAATTAGCTATTTATAGTAAAAATAATTGAGAGATTGCTGTGGTTAAAGATCTGATACAGTCAATATAAAAGACCAAAAATAATTGGTTAATGGACTACTAAAACTATATAAAGCTACTTTATCCAAATGAGAATGTTTACATCATCATAATAATAATAATAATAATAATAAAAAACTAAGCTTTCTTATGCTGGGTGCACAGTGGCGGGTATATTGGCCAATCAATTGATCAGCCAATATATCTTTTGCTGATCTGCAGATGTGCACAAGCAATATGTCTGTAAACGATGTGTTTATTTTAACGCTCCACAAGGGGAGAGGGGGGCGTGTGGGAGGGCACCCGCTTCCTTATTTGGTCTGCAAGCGGTTCCCTCCTCCCCGGCCAGTGACTAGAGAGTGAAGTCTCTGGTACAGTGCCAGAGTCTTTGCTTTCTATGTGCAGCGTCATCTTCCACAAGGAAGATGACGCTGCATATCATCAGAAAGATGGCACCGCACAGGTTTACTTCACTTGGGAAGGGGGGGAGTTAGCAGTCCCAAGCCCCTCCAGCAGCCTGGGCCTATGTAATTTGTACCCCCACCCTTCGGTGCCACTGTACTGTGTACCCAGCTTTAGGCTCATGTGATGAGTGTTTGCAATGAAAGAATTTTAAAGCCTCTTTACAGCAATAAAAGATGATTATGTTCACATAGAGAAGTGTTGCACAATCAATTGAGGGATCAATTACAATCATAGAAATCTTTTAAAACATGGTCTAGAGAACTGTATATTATAGTAGTATATCTTGCCTACAAAATGCAATCTCATTCATCTGAAAGTAACACAAAATCTATGCAATGGAGGAAAAAAAAAATACTTTTAAAATGGTTTAATAATAATAAAATAGCCTCAAAAGAAAGAAAAAATTACTTTTGGATTTATTCAAATAATGTGATTCATATACAGCTATTCTGAGGATGCTCCTGCTCTAATGCACCTTGGAGAGTATTATGTAAATATTTTCTCATAGAAACCTATTGGTTTGTGAACTTTGTCCATTTAACCCAATGTTTTTTTTAAACTATTCTGATGGTCTTCTTGCTGTAACATAATTATGCAGCGCAGTCTGAACTAATAGAAAAAGACCCCCGACCCACTCACCTGAGGACTCCCCGGTCCTGTCCATCTGTCTAGCTCCTCAGACTCACACAGAAATCCGCGTTAACTGCAATTTACGGGCTGATCGTTGGCTACCGCGGGCTATAATTGAATAGCCTGGCATATCAATTAGCCTGCAGTAATTAACTGCGCTAATAAAATCCGGCCCAAAGGATTGAAACATGACAAAGTTAGTATATGCTGCAGTACTATCAGAACAACTTACTGAATAACAATGCTCTTTAGAAAAATTCCAAGAGAATAAGGTTATAACATAATGCTTACGCTCCTGGAACATCCAGGGGAACCATCTAATTTTGTGAACTTCCTCAGGACTCCAGGGAGAGCATATCACCCTCCCACATCCCAACCATTTACGAAAATGGGTGGGATGGGGAAGGCGTGATGATGCGATTCTCAGCAAATCATGTTTTACTGGCCTAGTCTCCTTTCTGTGGTCCCACATTACATAGATGGGATGGGGGTGATATCATTTACCCTCCAGGGACCCTTGGAGATGGTTAAGAAAATAAGATCAGTTACAATAGAGCACAAATGAATATGCAGTTCTTATATCATTTGCGTTTGCTTAATGTATGATGATTGTTTATGTAAAAATGTCTGTTTCTGGGAGGAGCTAAGTGGATCAGGGTGTTCCATGTAGATTGCTGACTGGACACATGAATCGCCGAGTTATGCAGTAGTTTTGCAGGACATGATATTGAAGACATAAATATCTTAGAAACCAGAAATAAAGCTTAGTAGCAGTAAGATGAACTTTGAAGGGATTGCTTCACTCTTTCCACAATGCGCATTTCTAGCTGGGCCCTCTAACTCACAGAAAGTCTTGGCGCTTCTGCAGGGGAAGGTCCACAAACCAGTAGTAAGGAGGGTGTTGGAGATTCTCGTTATATTACTGCCACATAATCTATAGTTTGCAAATTACCCAAAATGTACATGTATAAAATAAACTGCTTAGATCTATTTAACACATATAGCACCTCTTACCCTCCAAAAAGGGGTTGCTCAAAGAATACTGTTTTAACCTACAGTAATGTCCGTCATACACAGGTGCGATCAGGTGTGATTTCTCCTACGGGAGAAATTGCAGCCGATGCCCCTTCAGCAGCCCGGGATCTTCCCGGGCGACAGGATCACATGTGATATAACGCATGCGGTCCTTTTGCATGTGACAATCCGCTGCCGGAGCCCACCCCTAGTCGGTGGTCGGACATGCAGCACGTCCGATCGCCGACTCCGATGCGCATGGGAACGCAACCTCATGTCAAAAAACAGATCATTTGGCCAGTTTTCATCCGATCCGTCAGAATGGGATGAAAACAGGCCAAATCGGACCTGTGTATGGGGGCCTTAACAATTGTGCTTGTGAAATGTCAGTGAATTTTCATCGATTTGGTGCAGAGATTTAAGTTTCGCAAACCGACCACAATTTATAAAAATGATATTCATTGTTGATTTTTTTCTGGGCTCATCTGTAGCTATTACTTGTGTATAAAAATATTTTAACTCGTTTAAGATTACCCACATGGTCCTACTGTATTTTGTCTCTCCCCACCCTCTATTTATGTATGCATTCCCCATATTCACTCTCATTTCTACTGTTTGTTTTATTTTTGTTGATGATTAACCTTTACACAGACAAAAAAGACAACTGGTCAGCAGTTGGTGCCGAATGGATCTCATTTCTGGTTTCTCAGCAAGGTTATATATTTGTCCTGGACAAGCTGTAACACACCCTGTATTTTATGTTTTCTTTTCTGTGTCTTGTTTTCTGTATTATTGGCTGACAATTCAAAATAAAGAATTATATATATACTAGTTACTAGCCCATCAGAATGACGGAAAACTTAACAGTAATGTCCGCACCAGCGACTCTGTGCGCCCGAACCGAGCAACACTTGAATTGCTCCATTGGGCGCCATCTACTGGCCACCAGAACTCAAAACACTTATATTCCCCCCATAGAGGTGAGGAGCAGCGTTAGCCTTTTATTATATAGGATTTGTATTTTTTTTTACTTATTACACCCTATTAGTTCCAAATTTGTACATTTTAGGAAGTATGCAAGGGTATCCAGTCTCTAGGTCGACCACACTTAGATCGACAATGTCCAGGTCGATCACTATTGGTTAACAGTACCTAGGTCGACAGGGTTTCTAGGTCGACATGTTCTAGGTTGACAGGTCAAAAGGTCGACATGAGTTTTTCACAATTTTTCTTTTTTTGAACTTTTTCATACTTAACGATCCACGTGGACTACGATTGGGAATAGTAACCTGTGCCGAGCACATAAAGCACTATGCCCGAAGCCCGCGAGGGGACACGGTGCACTAATTGGGGTTCCCGGCCACTGTACAGAGAAAATGACACACAAATAAAAATGAAAAACTCCTCTCGACCTTTTGACCTATCGACCTAGAACATATCGACCTAGAATCCCTGTCGACCTAGTTACTGTCGACCAATACTGGTCGACCTAGACACTGTCGACCTAAGTGTGGTCGACCTTCCATACCATGCCCATATGCAAGTGGGTTGCCCCCCCAAAAAAATATTTGGAAGGCAATTGATATTTATTCCTTAACACATTTATTAATTTATTTATGTTATGTTTGCTAGCTAAACAATGTAGGGAGCTCAAATATATTCAATTTTTATTTATTTAAATACCAGTATGGGTTTCTTTTGGCACCATTTTTAGGATTACATAAACTGAATTTGACCAAAATAGTAAAAACATGTTTTCATGATTCTGTTTTATGATTATTTTGTCATATTTAATGCACCTAATTACATATATACTTACATCTGTTCCTCTAATTATTTTGTTTATCTTCATAGGATACCTCAGTATAACTGAGCAGAAAAAATAATAGGGGCTAGAAGTAAATGTTTTGGTGTTTTGTTTTGTTTTTTAGTTTTTTTTAACTTTCATTTATTTAGTTGTTACTGTTTGTGTTTTCTTCTGTTAGTCTCCAACAGTGAGCTACAGTAGATTTTTATCAAGTTCTTCAAACTCTTTGGAGTATTGGAATGTTACTGTAAAAATAGGCCCTATAATTGTATAGGTGTGTATGTAGGAGCATTAGTCGATAAATGGCTTAAAATGCACCTGCAAACGGTCAGATGACCACATCTTATGAGCTGCTTTAAATTTAAGAAGCCCGACCTCTCAGCCCATTAAAGAACGTATGTACATGTGCGCAGTGAACAGTGATCAGATAATTGTTCTGAGAATCTGAGTGTTTATCTGATCTGCAGAGTGTGTAGAGAGCTTAAGTCTGGTTCTTCATGACATTTATAACTGCTGGGGAAAAATGAAGGCCTAATTGGGCCTGAAAAGGTTGTGAGTGGACAATAATGGTAATAAGAGACTGCTGTAATATGTTTACTGCACTAAGATGATATTACTTGATATTTTTATCAGTTAAAAAACAATTCTCCTTTTTCTAGGGATGACCTGCCAAGCACGGACATCGTACACCGAAGACGAAGTTCTATGGGGTCACCGGTTTTATCCTGTTATATCTCTAGAAGAAGGATTCTTTAAAGTAGACTATTCACAGTTCCATGCAACATTTGAAGTTAACACGGCACCTTATAGTGTTAAAGAACAAGAAGAAATGCTACTTATATCTTCGCCATTAATAGCACCAGCAGTAAGTCACAGCAGAGAAAAAAATAGTTCTGTAGACACTCTGGATAGTATTGATGACATTAGCACAAAAATGCCTACAAAACTCCAGAAAATGACCGGCAGGGAAGACCTGCCCAGGAAATTACTCAGAATGAGCTCTACCACTTCTGAAAAAGCTTACAGCATGGGTGACTTGCCAATGAAACTACAACGAATAAGTTCTGTCCCGGGTAATTCAGAAGAGAAACTTGGCATGAGAACAACAAAGATGATTTCGGATCCGATGAGCCAGTCAGTAGCAGATTTACCACCAAAGCTTCAAAGATTGTCTGGTGGCGGCAGGATGGATGGAAACCTGCCACCGAAATTGCGGAAAATGAATTCAGACCGATTTACATAACACAAACTTTTTGGCATTAATCAAAGAATGGGTTAGAAAATATCCAGTGAAATTATGTATGTATATATATATATATATATATATATATATAATTTCACTGTATATATATATATATATATATATATATATATATGAACCGTACAAATGTTCAAACACTAAAGACTGAACTTCCTTTGCAGGAAAGCCATATTGGGCTACAGTTGTAATGCTGATGGTAGTCAGGACTGTACTTTATATATATAGTGCTTTGATAAGAGACCTAACATGTTTTTATGGTCTTTCTAGAACTAAAGTAATACTAATTGGCATGTAGTATCACATCAAGCATGCAATAATAGTGTGCATATTTTGCATATAGTTTTATGGCATGATTCTTTCTTTATATTGTATAATCAAAAAAAAAACTTCAAAGGGGCATTATTCTCCCCCATATTTTTTAAAATGACTACTTCTGTCATAAGAATGGTTGACTATAAGGGCAAAATTTTATTGAAGATTATTTATTACTTGGATATACATTGTAAATATTTGCCCATGTAAGTTAGTTCCAAGCATGCATTAGGTTTTAAAACAGGAATTTTAAAAACCCCTTTACTTTATTATTGCTGTCACCCTGATATAAAACTACACTGGTGCATCTTTATTGGTCAACTCCAGAAAGTGCAGAGACCATGGGGTCTATTCACTAAGTCTTGTATGGGGGGCATTTACTAAGCAGTGATAAGAGCGGAGAAGTGAGCCAGTGGAGAAGTGCCCATGGCAACCAATCAGCACTGAAGTAACATCTATAATTTGCATACTATAAAATTATACAGAGCTGCTGATTGGTTGATGGGGCAACTTCTCCACTGGCTCACTTCTCCGCTCTTATCACTGCTTAGTAAATGTCCCCGAAAATCGCTGGAGATAAAGTACCAACCAGTCAACTCCTAACTGCTATGTCACAGGCTGTGTTTGAAAAATGACAGGAGCCGATTGGCTGGTACTTTATCTCCAGCGACTTTATCTCAATCCAAGGCTTAGTAAATAGACCCCCATATTTATTTATTTTTGTCTACAAAATACTTGCTAAATCTGTTTCACCCTTTGTATTTGTATACAATGAACATGAGACAGATCACCAAATACTTGTTTTATATTCTAGTTTCATAAAATTCCATGCTCCTACAGTAAAATAATAATAATTAAAATGCCAATTTATAAAGGGCTGTATACCTAATACCTATACAGAATATATTTGAATATTTATTTATTACAATTTTTTTTGTTTAAGATATTATTTTGGTATATGTGTAATATGGGTGCATTTATTTTATCCTTGCCAAAGTTTCCACATCGCAGATACTGTAGTTTATCAAAAACTATTTGAGGAAGGTGACAAAGGTTATAATTTAATTTACATATAAACAGCAAAGTGAAGTTTCCTTATTAATTAGAATTTCTGTTTTAATGATGTTTCCTGGGGTTTCTATTTCTCCTGGGCTAAGTTTAATATTTTAAATTTATGTTGAGTTGTTCAGATCCCATAAAGCAAAGTGACTTTCCCCTGCAAAAAAATAAATAAAAAATACATCTTTAGAACATTAATATATCAATACTTGTTACAAAAAATATAATCTCTTAGGATATAAAGTTTGCATATCTGTCTGTTTCATTGATTTATAGTATGATGTTTTAGTACATATTTAACACACTTTTTTGCCAATTTTCTTCAAATGTAATTTATCTACAGTTTTTCATTATGTGGATGTAGTATGTTATATATTTCAATTGATAAAATGTGCCCTTAAAGATTTTGGGCCATAAAAGCCATAAAAGTGTTTTAAACAATAATTAAAACATAATAATTGTCTTTAATTAAAAAAAAAATCTCACTAATATGTGTTCTTGGGTAAATTTATTTAATTAAAGACTTCTACTACGATTTATTTTTGTCATACTCTAGAACAGGCTGCTACTGGAGTAGAAGAAAAATGCTGAAATACTTGCTAACCTTAAGTACATATTATTATATTTATTCAGACATGACTACGGGCCTAATTCAGATCTGATCGCAGCAGCAAATTTGTTAGCAAATGGACAAAACCATGGGGCTAATTCATTTCAGACCCGATCGCTGCTGTGCGTTTTTGCACAGCAGCGATCAGGTCTGAACTGCGCATGCGCCGGCATGTCAGACAGCTGTCTTAGCCCTGCGATCGCCTCTGCCTGATTGACAGGCAGAGGAGGTCGCTGGGCGGGCCGGTGGCGTTTGGCCACTGTTTAGGGGGCGCAGTCCGGGCAACGCAGGCGTGCCTGGACCGTTGGGGGAGGGGGGTGGACTGCGGTGGCTGCGTGACATCACACTGCGCTGCGACCTGGGCAGCGACAAGTAGCTCCCTGCCAGCGCGCAGGAGCTGCTCTGGCTGGGAGCTACTCTTCAAGTACAAAAGCATCGCCGCTGTGCGATGCTTTTATACTTGTGCGGCGGGGTAGGGACTGACATACGGGGCGGTCTAGCCCTGTGCTGGGCGTGGCCCCGCATGTCAGGGAAGCTGATCGTAGATGTGCTTTTAGCACATCTACGATCAGGTCTGAATCACACCCCATGTGCACTGCAGGGGAGGCAGATGTAACATATGCAAAGGGATTAAGATTTGGGTGGGTTTATATTGCTTCTGTGCAGGGTAAATTCTGCCTGCTTTATTTTTACACTGCAATTACGATTTCAGATTGAACACACCACACCCAAATCTAAATCTCTCTGCACATGTTAAATCGCGCCCCCCCCCCCCCCCCCCCTGCAGTGCACATATGGGGTCATTCTGAGTTGATCGCTCGCTAGCTACTTTTTGCAGCGCAGCAATCAGATAGTCGCCTCCTATGGGGAAATGTATTTTCGCTTTGAAGTATGCAAACGCTTTTGCAGCCGAGCGATACAAAAAAGTTTTTTGCAGTTTTTGAATAGCTCTGAACTTACTCAGCCGCCCTGATCACTTCAGTCTTTTTGTTCCCGGAATTGACGTCAGACGCCCACCCTGCAAACGCTTGGACACGCCTGCGTTTTTCCAAACACTCCCAGAAAACGTTCAGTTGACACCCATAAACGCCCTCTTTCTGTCAATTACCTTGCGATCGGCTGTGCGAATGGATTCTTCATTAAATCCATCGCCCAGCAACGAGCCTCTTTATACCCATACGACACGCCTGCGCATTGCGGTGCATACACAGTTTTGATTAGTTTTGACCTGATCGCAGCGCTGCAAAAAATAGCTAGCGTGCGATCAGGTTGGAATGACCCCCATGGTTTTGCCCATTTGCTAACAAATTTGCTGCTGCTATCAGATCTGAATTAGGCCCTATTTTATGCAGTGTTATACACTAAGGACCTTTTTAAGATACTAATTTTCACATTGAACATCAACACTAAAAATTATTTTTAGTACTGTTGTGTTGCATCTCCTTAAAGAAATAGGCAGCAAAGAGATGTGGATGCAGCCCAGATGTTTACAGTCACTATGTTGACAGAGAAACTGTACACACGGGAAAGTGGGCACCATGGTTAAAATGCTACTTACGGCATTTTAACCATGAGGACATTATAACTTAAAATAAATTTAGAACGCCTGCACAGTTAAAATGCTGTAAGTAGCATTTTAACTATATTGGGATCCCAGCACTGTCTTTCTTGTGTCTACAGTCACTGTCAACTTGGTTACTATAGAAAATACATGCCGAAACCGAGCAAGAGCAGGCCACTTACAGTAAGGAAATGTCCACATAAATGCAATGTATACCCGCATGCAGAAATGTCTGTCATCACAAGGTGTGTCTTGAGGGTTGTGGAGGGCTGGTGTGAATATATATGCCAGGATGATAACAGAATTATCTGCCTTTTTCTGATTGGCTGATTGCATCTAGACCCTCAGAACTTAACGTATAAGTGTGGCTAATACTGTTTATTATATGAAGTTACTTCCCTCTATTATCATTACTTACTTATTCCATTCGGATTGCAGCAGTAAAGAAGATTCTCATCTGATATTTAAAGGGGGAAACAATAGTTGTTTGTGTTTAATTCTACTTTATTAGGTAAATGTGATTTTTTTTATTTCTTTTTGACACTCCTAGATGTCCCCAGACTCATGGTAAGCGGTGTGTGGCTTCTTTTCCTCACAGACATAAGCTAACCCCCACCACCCAGGATATACATTACCTGCCGTGCCACTCTCCCCTTCCCCAGCACATACACTGCTATTTTCATGCCCCCCAGGACATATACTAATGCACTACCCACCCTACCCAACCACCCCACCACCAACCACTCCAGGGCATACACCACTCACCTGACCCAGGTGACAGACAATGATGGTAAAAGTGGGGAGATGAAACTTTAATTAGTGTTGAGGCTGCCTAAGGGGTGTGCACACTCCTATGTGCATATACTGTCCATATATTATTCTCTCATATACTGTATGTGACTTCATTACATTATTTTATTGTGTACAAAAGGGAAAGGAGACATTAGCATTTACTATTGTAGGGGGCATGTTTACACATTTGCTATGACTGAAATTTGCCTGGCACATGCGGGCAAATAATCCTTTTTGTTTTCTATTACTGGCACCGTTTTCTACATGCATTAAAAGAGACTGCGGGCCCTTTCTTCTCTTAATACACCCTTGGTGCACACTATGCAATATGTTGTTTGTCCAGCCAACAAACAACATATCGCATAGTGCATCTGTCCATGTGTACAGACATATCAGGTTGGCAGTGCAGCTCTGCCAATGACGATGTAGCATGCAGATAGGGCGGCCACACAAGCCATTGAATATGACTTCACAAGTGTACAAAATAAAAGATGCAGCATTTGTGTTCCTTCAGCTACACCTAAAACAAAACAATAGATTTCGGCGGCATTCTGCTTCTTTTTCTATCCACGGCTACTGTAGAAGACTGAGTGTGCAGCATACTTCCCTACTCTGCTGCAATGTCTGGCATACTCCCAACTTCACATTCCAGGGAGAGCAAGGAACTAGGGAAGTGAGCAGAGGCACACTGAAGTAAATTCCAACATCATATCATCGCCCCCTGCAGTATGATGCTTTTATGGCATCCCGGTGTCCTCCCAAAAGGTGGTAGGTACTCTAGTTGTTACTCCAGGAACACAAAAGAATGCTCTTTGTCCAATACAGTATCACAAAGACAAAGGGAGTTTTTTTCCCCCCTCTGGGCAATATGGAGTGTCATTACACAACTTAAGTGGCAGCACTTCCAGATTAAACATATTAATTAATCTGGTACAAATAAATAACGCTAAAATATTTGGGTTACTCTTGAGAAAGATTGCAGCCTCTTAGTTAACCAAACAAATATCAGCCAGTCAGCCATAATTATTTGTGGCATGCGTTCAGCCTAGGCTTAATAAACAGTATTAATAAGTTGAACAAACTTATTGTATTTACTGTATGCATGACAGCACAACATAGTATAACATTGAGTGATATTACAGCAGGGGAATGAGATCTATAGAACCCTTAGTCAAAGATCTCGGGAACTCAGGAATAAGACACATATGAAAGATTATTTTTATTCATACTACAGTATGTGGGTATTTATTTCCTTTATTTTATTACACAGTATTTATTATAGAGTTTAAATAGCAGCTCACATATAGAAACAGAAAGATCTGTGCACAATTTTGTTTGTTTTTTAATACTAGACATGCCCATTGTTTAAACGTACGGGTTAATCTATTAAGAGGCATTATATCCGCACCTTAGGGTGAAATTTGACCTGTTCTTTTCAATTAGACTGTGGCATCAGTGAGCATTAGGAAAAAGAGCACCAGATAACAGATGCTGATCTGTTCCTGTAGCATTAAGTATTCTCTTTGCACAAAATCGACAAAATGCTGCAAAAACAAACTCTAGCATCAGGAGACTCTGGTTCTGTTTATTTTTTTACTGTATTATATATCAATTTGCTTAAAATTGTTCTATGGCGCAACTGCCCTAATTCCTGGTGATAAAATAGATACATTGACGTTCATGGTGGCTAGTCTATGTTTTTTCCCCCTTCATATTTGCTTATATAATACATGTTTAATGACCATTCTTGGTGATAAGCGTCAACTGTTATCAGATATGGTTATTGGATTGAAAGCTGCTACTGTTGGGTGGCACCAATAAATTATCTTATATTCAGAATCCTGGTGTGCTTCCTGTCTACTTTATTCTGCTTTGTAAATGTGCAGAACCCACAATAAGTTGTTATTTGGATGTCCTGCAACTCAATTTAAAAGGAATGTCTACCTACAGTACAAGGTTTCTTCTCTAGGTATCCCATAGCTAAATATTTGTAGTATTGTATTCAGATATATATACCGATGATGGATCGTGAATGGTGAAAATTGGAGTAGACATACCATACCTCCCAACAAACTGTATCTATTTTGGAATTCAGGACAGTGTGCGCACAAAAAGAGAGTAGGGTCACTTAGGAGTGTGCCAATCACTCCAGGAGTGTGCCCAATACTTTGGAAACACTAGGCCACCTCTAGCCTCCTTCCCCTCCCCAAAACTCTACTTCAATGTTGCATGCAGCAGCTACTGGGTAAGCATAGCTGCCCTACTATCCCAGAATCTGGACAAAAGTCCTGATCATCAGGACAATCCCCTCAAACTAAGACTATACTACTTAAATACGGACAGTTGGAACATATACAAATCTGGTGGTCATGTTTTGGTATTTCTTTACTAAAAAGCTGCAATGAAAAAGTATAATTGATCAAGTATATGAGAATGCAGCCCAGAAACTCACTATGAGCCACTGACTATGTGCCCCAAGAATTTCGTTAGTTTCTTCTGATCAGATGGGCTGTTATTTCATGAAATGTTCATGGTTCCGAGGAAGACGCAAGTGGGATGCACATGCTTGAATTAAAGTAATCTGCGATTGTGCCAGATCTGACTTAAACCCCATTCATACCGCCAGAGGCGGGTCGCACCCGGGAGCTGCCCCTACACACACACAGTGAACGGGAAACGGGTTGCATCGATCTAGCTCTCATCCACAACGCACAGCGAGACGGCTTGAACACGAGGTCAACCCTGCTCGCTGCCAGGGTTAAAATACCGGGTTGCTCGACCTGGTATTTCAACCCTTGCACCTTTCAGACCACACATGAACACGGGTTATGCGCGCTCATGTGCCAATAACCCGTGTTCATAGCTGGCAGTCTGAAAGGGGTATTATGCTACTGCAGCATATTGATCTGTCTCTTGACGTAACTAAACAGACACTCATGAAATAAGTGTTTCTGGGTGTTAACTGGGGGGCAACCATGTAATTGTAAGTAACAGCCCTATTTTGGGGGAGTGTAGCTGGAGGGTAATCACACTTGCATACATGATCATAGTGGACAGAGAGAGGACATCAGTTTTTATTGGATCTTTTGCACATAGCAATGGGCTGGTGCAAGTCAAAATACTTATGATTATTGCATTAGCATATGAAAGTAAGTAGAAGGCCATAGGAGTACGGAAAAGCGACCGCACAAGCGTCCGTATCAGAATAGCTGCTTCTAGGTGTCAGAATGACAATGCAAATTTAACATAATGATACTCAAGCTAGAGTTAGGTATAATTGTGTTCACTCAGGTCTGAATAAAGTTTTTTGGAAATTAGAAAAACGTGCTTGTGTAACCGAGGCTTTAATGAGCAGAGAATGCACAAAGAAATCCTATTTGGAACTTACAGGAAAGTAATTTACATAAGTAGACATTCCTTTTACCAAATGATCATTCCTCTTTATTTCTTTCTTTTTGATCCTCTTCGCTGTTAAATTGAAGAACAAAGGAGCACAACTACATCTAAATAATTACAATTTGATTTTGATGTATAAGAACTGTTATTTCACTGTGTAATAATAAGAATTTACTTACCGATAATTCTATTTCTCGGAGTCCGTAGTGGATGCTGGGGTTCCTGAAAGGACCATGGGGAATAGCGGCTCCGCAGGAGACAGGGCACAAAAAAGTAAAGCTTTTACCAGATCAGGTGGTGTGCACTGGCTCCTCCCCCTATGACCCTCCTCCAGACTCCAGTTAGGTACTGTGCCCGGACGAGCGTACACAATAAGGGAGGCAATTTGAATCCCGGGTAAGACTCATACCAGCCACACCAATCACACCGTACAACTTGTGATCTAAACCCAGTTAACAGTATGATAACAGAAAGAGCCTCTTAAAGATGGCTCCTTAACAATATAACCCGAATTTGTTAACAATAACTATGTACAGTATTGCAGATAATCCGCACTTGGGATGGGCGCCCAGCATCCACTACGGACTCCGAGAAATAGAATTATCGGTAAGTAAATTCTTATTTTCTCTATCGTCCTAAGTGGATGCTGGGGTTCCTGAAAGGACCATGGGGATTATACCAAAGCTCCCAAACGGGCGGGAGAGTGCGGATGACTCTGCAGCACCGAATGAGAGAATTCCAAGTCCTCTTTTGCCAGGGTATCAAATTTGTAGAATTTTACAAACGTGTTTTCCCCCGACCACGTAGCTGCTCGGCAGAATTGTAATGCCGAGACCCCTCGGGCAGCCGCCCAAGATGAGCCCACCTTCCTTGTGGAATGGGCCTTAACAGATTTAGGCTGTGGCAGGCCTGCCACAGAATGAGCAAGTTGAATTGTGTTACAAATCCAACGAGCAATCGTCTGCTTAGAAGCAGGGGCACCCAACTTGTTGGGTGCATATAGTATCAACAGCGAGTCAGATTTTCTGACTTCAGCCGTCCTTGAAATGTATATTTTTAAGGCTCTGACAACGTCCAACAACTTGGAGTCCTCCAAGTCGCCAGAGGCCGCAGGCACCACAATAGGTTGGTTCAGGTGAAACGCTGATACCACCTTAGGGAGAAAATGCGGACGAGTCCTCAGTTCTGCCCTATCCGAATGGAAGATTAGATAAGGGCTTTTATAAGATAAAGCCGCCAATTCAGATACTCTCCTGGCGGAAGCCAGGGCCAGTAACATAGTCACTTTCCATGTGAGATATTTAAAATCCACCTTTTTCAATGGTTCAAACCAATGGGATTTGAGGAAATCTAAAACTACATTTAGATCCCACGGTGCCACCGGAGGCACCACAGGAGGCTGTATATGCAGTACTCCTTTAACAAAAGTCTGTACCTCAGGAACTGAGGCCAATTCTTTTTGGAAGAATATTGACAGGGCCGAAATTTGAACCTTAATAGATCTCAATTTGAGACCCCTAGACAATCCTGATTGTAGGAAATGTAGGAAACGACCCAGTTGAAATTCCTCCGTCGGAACACTCCGATCCTCGCACCACGCGACATATTTTCGCCAAATGCGGTGATAATGTTTCGCGGTGACTTCCTTCCTTGCCTTAATCAAGGTAGGAATGACTTCTTCTGGAATGCCTTTCCCTTTTAGGATCTGGCGTTCAACCGCCATGCCGTCAAACGCAGCCGCGGTAAGTCTTGAAAGAGACAGGGACCCTGTTGTAGCAGGTCCCTTCTCAGAAGTAGAGGGCACGGGTCGTCCGTGACCAACTCTTGAAGTTCCGGGTACCAAGTCCTTCTTGGCCAATCCGGAGCCACTAGTATTTCTTACTCCTCCTCACCGTATAATCTTCAATACCTTTGGTATGAGAGGCAGAGGAGGAAACACATATATTGATTTGTACACCCAAGGTGTTACCAGTGCGTCCACAGCTATTGCCTGTGGATCTCTTGACCTGGCGCAATACTTGTCCAGTTTCTTGTTGAGGCGAGACGCCATCATGTCTACCATTGGTCTTTCCCAACAGTTTATTAGCATGTGGAAGACTTCTGGATGAAGACCCCCCTCTCCCGGGTGTATATCGTGTCTGCTGAGGAAGTCTGCTTCCCAGTTGTCCACGCCCGGGAAGAACACTGCTGACAGTGCTATTACGTGATTCTCCGCCCAGCGAAGAATCTTGGCAGCTTCTGCCATTGCACTCCTGCTTCTTGTGCCGCCCTGTCTGTTTACATGGGCGACCGCCGTGATGTTGTCCGACTGAATCAACACCGGTTTTCCTTGCAGGAGTGGTTCCGCCTGGCTTAGAGCATTTTAGATTGCTCTTAGTACCAGAATGTTTATGTGAATAGACTTTTCCAGGTTCGTCCATACCCCCTGGAAGTTTCTTCCTTGTGTGACTGCACCCCAACCTCTCAGGCTGGCGTCCGTGGTCACCAGGATCAAATCCTGTATGCCGAATCTGCGGCCCTCCAATAGATGAGCCTTTTGCAACCACCACAGAAGATATACCCTTGTCCTTGGCGACAGGGTTATTCGCAGGTGCATCTGAGGATGCGACCCTGACCATTTGTCCAACAGATCCCTTTGGAAAATTCTTGCATGGAATCTGCCGAATGGAATTGCTTCGTAAAAAGCCACCATTTTTCCCAGGACTCTTGTGCATTGATGTACAGACACCTTTCCTGGTTTTAGGAGGTTCCTGACAGGTCGGATAACTCCTTGGCTTTTTCCTCGGGAAGAAAAACCTTTTTCTGAACCGTGTCCAGAATCATCCCTAGGAACAGCAGACGTATCGTCGGAAAACAGCTGCGATTCTTGGAATATTTAGAATCCAGTCGTGCCGTCGAAGAACTACTTTAGATAGTGCTCTTCCGACCTCCAACTGTTCTCTGGAACTTGCCCTTTTTAGGTCGTGCAAGTAAGGGATAATTTAGATGCCTTTTTTCTTTGAAGAAACATCTTGTCGGCCATTACCTTGGTAAAAAGGCCCGGGGTGCCGTGGATAATTCAAACGGCATCGTCTGAAACTGATATTGACAGTTCTGTACCACGAACCAGAGGTACCCTTGATGAGAAGGACAAATTTTGGACATGGAGGTAATCCTTGATGTCCAGGGACACCATATAGTCCCCTTTTTTCCGGTTCGCTATCACTGCTCTGAGTGACTTTATCTCGATTTGAACCTTTTATGTAAGTGTTCAAAACATTTTAGATTTAGACTATGTGTCACCAAGCCGTCTGGCTTCAGTACCACAATATAGTGTGGAAAAATAATACCCTTTTCCTTGTCGTAGGAGGGGTACTTTGATTATCACCTGCTGGATATACAGCTTGTGAATTGTTTCCAATGCTGCCTCCCTGTCGGAGGGAGCCGTTGGTAAAGCAGACTTCAGGAAGCTGCGAGGAGAAGATGTCTCGACTCTCCAATCTTTACCCCTGGGATAATACTCGTACGATCTAGGGGTCAACTTGCGAGTGATCCCACTGCGCCCTGAGACTCTTGAGACTACCCCCCCACCTTGAGTCCGCTTGCACGGCCCCAGCGTCATGCTGAGGACTTGGCAGACGCGGTGGAGGGCTTCTTTTCCTGGGAAAGGGCTGCCTGCTGCAGTCTACTTCCCTTACCTCTATGTCTGGGCAGATATGACTGGCCTTTTGCCTGCATGCCCTCATGGGAAAGGAAAGATTGAGGCTGAAAAGACGGTGTCTTTTTTAGCTGAGATGTAACTTGGGGTAAAAAAGGTTGGATTTCCCAGCTGTTGCTGTGGTCCCCAGGTCCGATGGACCGACCCCCAAATAACTCCTTCCCTTTATACAGCAATACTTCCATCTGCCGTATGGGATCTGTATCACCTGACCACTGTCGTGTCCCTGACATCTTCTGGGAGATATGGACAACGCACTTATCTTGATGCCAGAGAGCAAATATCCCTCTGTGCATCTCACATACATATATATAGAATGCATCCTATTAAATGCTCTACATGAATAAAATATTTTCAGTCAGGGAATCCGACCAAGCCAACCCAGCACTGCATCTCCAGGCTGATGGCGATCGCTGGTCGCAGTATAACCACCGTATGTGTGTATATACTTTTTAGGATATTTTTCCAGCTTCCTATCAGCTGGCTCCTTGAGGGCGGCCGTATCTGGAGACGGTAACGCCACTTGATAAGCGTGTGAGCGCCTTATCACCCTAAGGGGTGTTTCCCAACGTACCCTAATTTCTGGCGGGAAAGGGTATAACGCCAATATTTGCTATCGGGGTAACCCTACGCATCATCACACACTTCATTTTATTTTATCTGATTCAGGAAAAACTACAGGTAGTTTTTTCACTCCCACATAATACCCTTTCTTGTGGTACTTGTAGTATCAGAAACACGTAACACCTCCTTCATTGCCCTTAACGTGTGGCCCTAATGAGAAATACGTTTGTTTATTCACCGTCGACACTGTATTCAGTGTCCGTGTCTGTGTCTGTGTCGACCGACTGAGGTAAATGGGCGTTTTTAAAACCCCTGACGGTGTTTCTGAGACGCCTGGACCGGTCCTAATAGATTGTCGGCCGTCTCATGTCGTCAACCGACCTTGCAGCGTGTTGACATTCTCACGTAATTCTCTAAATAAGCCATCCATTCCGGTGTCGACTCCCTAGAGAGTGACATCACCATTACAGGCAATTTCTCCGCCTCCTCACCAACATCGTCCTCATACATGTCGACACACACGTACCGACACACAGCACACACACCGGGAATGCTCTGACAGAGGACAGGACCCACTAGCCCTTTGGGGAGACAGAGGGAGAGTCTGCCAGCACACACCAAAAACGCTATAATTATATAGGGACAACCTTATATAAGTGTTTCTCCCTTATAGCATCTTTTATATATATACAATATCGCCAAAATCAGTGCCCCCCCTCTCTGTTTTAACCCTGTTTCTGTAGTGCAGTGCAGGGGAGAGCCTGGGAGCCTTCTCTCCAGCTTTTCTGTGAGAGAAAATGGCGCTGTGTGCTGAGGAGATAGGCCCCGCCCCTTTTTCGGCGGCCTCGTCTCCCGCTATTTTTGAAGTTAGGCAGGGGTTAAATATCTCCATATAGCCTCTGTGGGCTATATGTGAGGTATTTTTTGCCTCTAACAAGGTTTTTATTTGCCTCTCAGAGCGCCCCCCCCAGCGCTCTGCACCCTCAGTGACTGTTGTGTGAAGTGTGCTGAGAGGAAAATGGCGCACAGCTGCAGTGCTGTGCGCTACCTTTATGAAGACTCAGGAGTCTTCAGCCGCCGATTTTGGACCTCTTCTCTCTTCAGCGTCTGCAAGGGGGCCGGCGGCGCGGCTCCGGTAACCATCCAGGCTGTACCTGTGATCGTCCCTCTGGAGCTAGTGTCCAGTAGCCAAGCAGCAAATCCACTCTGCACGCAGGTGAGTTCACTACTTCTCCCCTAAGTCCCTCGTTGCAGTGATCCTGTTGCCAGCAGGACTCACTGTAAAGTAAAAAACCTAAGCTAAACTTTCTCTAAGCAGCTCTTTAGGAGAGCCACCTAGATTGCACCCTTCTCGTTCGGGCACAAAATCTAACTGGAGTCTGGAGGAGGGTCATAGGGGGAGGAGCCAGTGCACACCACCTGATCTGGTAAAAGCTTTACTTTTTTGTGCCCTGTCTCCTGCGGAGCCGCTATTCCCCATGGTCCTTTCAGGAACCCCAGCATCCACTTAGGACGATAGAGAAACCTAAATACATGGCTCTTGCACTAACAATCATTTTTACAGTAAATTTAAACTGAAGTGTTAATTTTCAGCATGGAAATATTATGTATATCTAGAAATGTGAAGTCCTGGAGAAAAATGAAGAATAATTAAAAAAAATAGTGTGAATTTTCTATTTTTCCTTTCCACTTTTTATTTTTTATCAAGGACTTCACATTTTGCCTTTATCCAAATTGACCTTTTTATACTGAATTTGTTTGAAAACACTACACCAGATAAAACATTTTAAATATAGAATACCATCAGTTTTGATGGCACAAATAGCCATAATTATTGTGGAATGTAATTTCAAATATTAAATAATGACACCTGATGTACAGTGTGCAGTGCATAATAATATAACTCAATAAAGTTTTTTTAAAACTTTCTGTGTTTGTCTTTTTTATTTCATATATACGCTTTTTATCATTTTATTGTCAATATTGGAATCATTTACTATACATTATTTTTAGCATATAGCATATGGGATTAACATACCTCTTGCTTCACAGGTCGTTAGTAGTTGAATTATGTGAAAATATAAAGTCATACAAAGTTCACAAAATGACATCCTCTATTATTTTCTTAATTTGTTAATTAGTAATTTCTTCATTTGTAAAAGGCTTTATATTATTACAGGTTGAGGTGGTCATTCCGAGTTGTTCGCTCGTTGACGATTTTCGCTATGCTGCGATTTGTTGCTAAATGCGCATGCGCATAGTACGCAGAGCACATGCGCTAAGTTATTTTACACAAAACTTAGTAGATTTGCTGGTGTTCGTGCGGCGCTTTTCAGTCGCACTGCTGATCGGTGAGTGATTGACAGGAAAGGGGCGTTTCTGGGTGGTAACTGAGCGTTTTCCAGGAGTGTGCTAAAAAACGCAGGCGTGTCAGGGAAAAATGCGGGAGTGTCTGGAGAAACGGGGGGAGTGGCTGGCCGAACGCAGGGCGTGTTTGTGACGTCAAACCAGGAACTAAGCGGACCGAGCTGATTGCAATCTAGGAGTAGGTCTGGAGCTACTCAGAAACTGCAAGAAAATATTTAGTAGCAGTTCTGCTAATCTTTCGTTCGCTATTCTGCTAAGCTAAGATACACTCCCAGAGGGCGGCGGCCTAGCGTGTGCAATGCTGCTAAAAGCAGCTAGCGAGCGAACAACTCGGAATGACCACCTGAGTCTTCCATATCCAAAAATCTGATATTCAAAATATTCTGAATTTTTTTAGAATATGACTGGGATAGTGACACCTTTGCTTACTGATGGTTCAATGTACACAAACTTTGTTTCATGTATAAAATTATTAAAAATTGGTATAAAATGACCTTTAGGCTAAGTGTATAACGTGTATATGAAACATAAATACGTTTCGTGATTAGGCTTGGGTCCCATCCCCAAGATACTGTATCTCATTATGGAATGCAAATATTGCAAAATAGGGAAAAATCCAAACTACAGTACTTCTAGTCTCTGAATTTTGGGTATGGGTGACTCAACCTGTACTGTTTTTTTACCAGTTTTTTTTTTGCATTAATGCTTTAATGAAAGAAAAAAAATTATCCTGCTTACTATAATAATGCTGTCAAATATTGCTATGTATTAGAAACCTGGATCAATCATGTTTTATTGTTTTCTAACCAGCGGTGCACGCGGGGGGGGGGGGGGGGGGGGAGTTCTCAGTACCCAGAAACCCCCTCCCACTGAGTGGCCAAATTCTTTTTTTCAGAGTCAGACAACTCTGTCTTTGTTTCAGTACAAATCACGATCGCTATCATAATCACGATCACAGCTGCTGCTACAGAAAGCTCTAGTCGGAAGAGCTCTATACGCATGCGCATCATGGCCACAGTAGCTACAGTATGATGCGTTCCAGTGTCACTCCTCACATTCAAATCTGCAGTGACCTGGCTACAGTACCTGTCTCCCCCTCTCAGCCGGGCCCCGGGTATGTGTGTGTATGTTTGTAATGTATGCATGCATGTACAGTATGTGTGTGATGTGCAATGTATGTGTGTACAGAGTGTGTGTGTGAGAAACATAAAAAGGAGATACAGTATATATGTTTTTATACACACAAATTATCTCTCTTTCTCTCTCTCTATATATATATGTATATATTAATACATATATACAGGGCCGGCTCCAGGTATGTTCCAATAGAGCGGCCGCGCAGGGCGCCACCCTTAATGGGCGCCGCATGCTTGCGCCGCCATATTGGAACATGGCTAGAGCAAGAACCTGCAGCAGCAACACATCAGCGTCTGCCTAGAAGCAGTGGGCGGCTGTGTGTGCCTGTGCAGACGAGGGAGGGGGAGTCCTGTGGTCGGGCCGTGGACTAAATGTAAACTACTTTGTGCGCGCTATGCGGCGCCGGCGTCTGACGTCAGACGCCGGCGCCGCACAGCGCGCACTGCATAGTTTAAGAAGAGTCCGCCCGCGGCCCGGCCTCAGCACTCTCCCTCCTCACAGCAGGTACTGTGTGGGCATAGCACTCCCCACTGGCCCACTCCCTCCTTACAGCAGGTAATTTGGGGGCATTAATGTAGCTGGCACTGTGGGGGCAGGCATTAATGTAGCTGGCACTGTGGGGGCATTTCTGGCATTGTGGGGGCATGTCTGGCACTGTGGGGGGCATTAATGTATCTGGTACTGTGGGGGCATATCTGGCACTGTGGGGGCCATTAATGTATCTGGCACTGTGGGGGCATATCTGGCACTGTGGGGCATTTATGTATCTGGCACTGTGGGGGGCATTAATGTATCTGGCACTGTGGGGGCATATCTGGCACTGTGGGGGGCATTAATGTATCTGGCACTGTGGGGGCATATCTGGCACTGTAGGGGGGCATTAATGTATCTGGCACTGGGGGGCATTAATGTATCTGGCACTGTGGGGGCATATCTGGCACTGTGGGGGCCATTAATGTATCTGGCACTGTGGGGGCGTATCTGGCACTGTGGGGGCATATCTGGCACTGTGGGGGCATATCTGGCACTGTGGGGGCATATCTGTATCTGGCACTGTTGGGGCATTTCTGTATCTGGCACTGTGGGGGCATTTATCTGGCACTGTGGGGGCATTTATCTGGCACTGTGGGGGCATTTATCTGGCACTGTGGAGGCATTTATCTAGCACTGTGGGGGCATATCTGCACTGTGGAGGCATATCTGCACTGTGGGGGCATTTATCTGGCACTGGGGGCATATCTGGCACTGTGGGGGCATTTGTGTATCTGGCACTGTAGGGGCATTTATGTATCTGGAACTGTGGGGACATATCTGGCACTGTGGGGGCATTTATGTATCTGGCACTGTGGGGGCATTTATGCACAGTTGGGGCATTTATCTGGCACTGGGGCATTTATCTGGCACTGTTGGGGCATTTATCTGGCACTGTGGGGGCATTTATCTGGCACTGTGGGGGCATTTATGTATCTGGCACTGTGGGGGCATTTGTGTATCTGGCACTGTAGGGGCATTTATGTATCTGGAACTGTGGGGACATATCTGGCACTGTGGGGGCATTTATGTATCTGGCACTGTGGGGGCATATATGCACAGTTGGGGCATTTATCTGGCACTGGGGCATTTATCTGGCACTGTCGGGGCATTTATCTGGCACTGTGGGGGCATTTATCTGGCACTGTGGGGGCATTTATCTGGCACTGTGGGGGCATTTCTGTATCTGGCACTGTGGGGGCATTTCTGTATCTGGCACTGCGGGGGGGCATGCCATGTGTAGCTGGCACGGTTGGGGAGCATATCATGTAGTGTTCCCGCTAGGCGTCTGTGGCTAGGCAATGAGTCTCAGTGCTCTGCCTGGTGCAAAGTGTCTAACGTGCTCTGCCTGGCGCAAAGTGTCTAACGTGCTCTGCCTGGCGCAAAGTGTCTAACGTGCTCTGCCTGGCGCAAAGTGTCTAGGAGGTTCTACCTGGTGCAGTGTGTATTAACTGCACTACTGTGTGGTGTAATGCGAATTGCCACTATTATGTGGCCACGCACCCACGAAGCAACGCCCCTAAATTTTTGCTGCGCGCCTTAGGCGCGCACTGTCCATGCTTTGCCATGTAGGTAGATGAGCAACAAGCATTACAGTATGTACATCATTTTGCCCTCCTAACATAAAAATGTGCCCTCCCTGCCCTAAAAAGTGAACACTATCGTGTAGCTGGCACTGCTGGGGGGCATATTGTGTGTAGCTGGCACTGCTGGTGGCCATATCATGTCTATCTGGCACTGCACATTGTGTATCTGGCACTATACTGGAGACATTATGTGTATCTGACACTATACTGGAGGCATTGTGTGTAAGGAACACTACTGTGGCTGTTATGTGTAAGGCTGCTAATTGTGTGCGTAGAGGGGGTGTGAAAACATATTTATTTATAGTCTAATAATATGAAGTTATGAGGTCACGCCCACTTTCCAAGAGGCCACGCCCACTTTTCCTGAAGCGCGCGCCTTCGCCGCGCGCATGGGGGGGGGGGGGGGCTTTTACATGTTTTCGCTCAGGGTGCTAGTAGGCCTGGAGCCGGCCCTGCATATATAATATACATATTTATCAGTCATGTATATATATATATATATATATATATATATATATATATACTGGAACAAAAAAAGCTGGCACTCTAGGAGACTTCACAAATACGCAGACACAGTTAAGTAGTCAACGTTTCAGGGCTTCTGCCCTTTTATCAAGACCAACTGTAACATACAATAAATAAAACATTTATACTTTACCCACACCTTGTGCACTTGCTTCCACGGCGCCCGCAGAGACCCAATGACGTCATTGGCGCGCACCCACGCCGGTGACCCGGCATCAGAGGGGGGCGTGGAGTAACATTTAGTGACGTCCCATCACCATGGAAACCCGGACAAGCTACGGAAATATACACATGTAGACGTGATTCAGCCGCAGCCAACGTCTACATGTGTATATTTCCATAGCTTGTCCGGCGTCATCGGGTCTCTGCGGGCGCCGTGGAAGCAAGTGCACGAGGTGTGGGTAAAGTATAAATGTTTTATTTATTGTATGTTACAGTTGGTCTTGATAAAAGGCAGAAGCCCTTAAACGTTGACTACTTAACTGTGTCTGCGTATTTGTGAAGTCTCTTAGAGTGCCAGCTTTTTTTGTTCCAGTACATGAGTTTATATGAGCAGGGCACCAGAGCATTCAGCAGATTAACCCATGGAGTGCTGGACCTGACATTGACTTTTATATATATATATATATATATATATATATATAGATAGATAGTAACAAGAGTTCAGATTTATCTGGATTCTTCTTAGTGACTATCCAAAACACGTAAAATGTCATTTTAAGATTTGGGAAAATCCAAACCTGCATATCTCTAAAATATAAATAAATATATATTGTTAGGCGCCGAGGGTCCGCCCGTCAGTGCGGCCCGGCGCCTAGCAACTAGGGACGCCGCAGGCAGACAGCCGCCGGCTCCCTAGCAACGCTAGACGCCGGGCGCACGGAGCCGCTCAGACCCTAGCAACGGGGACGCCACGCTCGGACCGCGTTCCCCGTTGCTGGGTCTTAATTAATCAGTTCAATTGTATCCTGGCCGTACAGCATGCAGCTGCACGGCATGATTATGTGATTACCCTGTCTGGATCTTGATTGGAGGGCTCCCAAATTTAAGCACTCTCAGGACTTCTCACAGACGCCGGTGATAGCTTCCTGTTTGCTGTGTCAGTTACAGAGAGTTTCCAGTTCTGCTCAATCCGGTTGTTCCTGTCCTCAGTGGTCCTGTACTCGGAAGTTGTCATCTATTCCTGGAGTCCGACCGAGCACCTTTAACATCCTGTGGTGTTCGTGAGTCGCGGCGTAGCCGTGTGTTGCGGCTTGACCGCTTACTGTTTATTATTTAGTTTCATTGTGTTCCGGAGCTTTTGCGGAGGATTCCGCTCCCACAAATCCACTCTGGTATCCAGCGGTGCTGGATAGGAGTAACGGATCAGTGGATCTTTGGTTGTCCTTTTCCCTGGCGGTTTGTCCGCACATACTTTTGGTTTAAGTTAGTTAGCTTGTAGCCCCTGGCCTGGTTGCTTAGTCAGAGGGCCCCTTGTTATCACCCTGTCTCGGATTTCCCTTTGTCTCCCATTAAGACCTGAGGGGGCATCGAAGTTGGGCAGACATAATCCGCCCTTCAAACGCGGCTGCCATGGGCTCAAGCAACCATAGTCTCGCAGGGGATTTCTGATAACACGGGCGAGACAACGGAGTTAGGGCGCCTGGGGTTACTAGGCTTTCCTGCTCCCGTAACCAGCATATCTTTCCAGTACTCAGACCTCTGCCATAAGATCTCCTCTGGTCTGGAGTACGGGAATCATAACATTATCACCGGCCAGACTAAAATTTAAAATTAAACAGGATTTAATTTTTTCCCTTATTCAGTTGGAAGATTTGTCGGCCTTATGAATCCCACCGGTGTTGGGCCAAATCCTGGCCAGCTTCTAGTTAGCCAGATTCAAGAACTTACTCAGATGGTTCAGGATCTGTCCCTTCGGGTGAGGTCACAGGAAGATCTGTTACGGACTTCCCCGAGGGTCATTCCTGAACCAAAAATGCATTTGCCTGACCATTTTTCTGGGGATAGAAAGCAGTTTTTTAATTTTAAAGAGTCTTGTAAACTTTATTTTCGTTTAAGACCAGTCTCTTCAGGTACGGAATCTCAGCGGGTTGGAATTATTATTTCTTTACTTCAGGGGGATCCTCAGACCTGGGCTTTTGGTTTAAGAACAGACGATCCGGCTTTATTGTCTGTAGACGCCTTTCTGGGGTCTTTAGGGCTATTGTATGACGACCCTGATAGAGAGGCATCCGCCGAGAGTCAGTTGCGTGCTCTCAGACAGGGTAGGAATCCCGCAGAGATTTATTGTACTGAGTTTCGCCGTTGGTCGAACGACTGTGGATGGAATGACCCAGCCCTGCGCAGTCAGTTTCGCCTCGGCTTATCCGAGTCTATAAAAGACAGTCTCCTTCAGTATCCCGCTCCTGAGACTCTCGATAAACTCATGGAGCTCTCTATTAAGATTGATCGTCGTCTCAGAGAGCGGAGGGCTGAAAAAGGAGCATCTGTCGGGTCTACTCCTTGTGTTTTTTCCATTCCTGTGGACATAGAGGAGCCCATGCAGATAGGCCTCTCCAAACTGTCTCCTGAAGAAAGAACCAGAAGGCAAAATTCTGGTCTTTGTTTATACTGTGGAGGTAAGGGACATTTTGCCCGTAGTTGTCCGAACAAGTCGGGAAACGCCTCGACCAAGTGATTTGTGAGGGGGTTCACTTTGGTCTGCAGCTTATCTCCTCAAATAATTCACTGTTAGTCCCAGCTAAAGTTTCCTTTGGCAGCCTCTGTTCCTCGGTCTCGGCTTTTGAGGACAGTGGAGCTGCAGGGAACTTTATGGATTTAACATGGGCCAAGGCCTTAGGTATTCCTCAGTTAGCCTTGGGTAGGTGTATCACCATGCATGGTTTAGATGGGAGTCCCTTGTCCAATGGGGTTATTTCTCTCTGTACACCTCCTGTTCTACTTTCGGTAGGAGCTCTGCATTCTGAAAAAATTGAGTTTTTCCTTACCCATTGCCCAGCAGTTCCAGTGGTTCTGGGTCACCCTTGGCTGGCCTTTCATAATCCCATCATTGATTGGCAGTCGGGGGAGATCTCACAATGGGGTACCATCTGTAATAAGGAATGTATTACGTTTCCCATCAGAATAGCTGCTGTCATTCCCGCACCCATTCCTGTGGAATACCAGGATTTTGTTGATGTATTTTCCAAGGGCAATGCGGACATTCTGCCTCCCCATAGGCCTTATGATTGTGCTATTGAGCTAATTCCTGGTGCCACTTTGCCTAAGGGAAGGTTATATGCATTGTCCGGACCTGAAACTGTGGCCATGAATGAGTATGTTAAAGAAAGCCTAGGGAAAGGATTTATCAGGCCATCTAAATCCCCTTTAAGTGCAGGCTTCTTCTTCGTGGAGAAGAAGGATGGATCACTCAGACCTTGCATTGACTTTAGAGCCTTGAATAAGATCTCAGTAAAAAATACTTACCCTTTGCCGCTGATTTCTGTCATCTTTGATCAGCTACGTTCGGCTGTGATTTTTTCTAAGATTGACCTGAGAGGAGCATATAACCTCATCCGGATCAAGTCAGGGGATGAGTGGAAAACGGCATTCAGTACTCAGTCGGGTCACTATGAGTATCTGGTTATGCCATTCGGCCTGTCTAACGCTCCGGCAGTTTTCCAGGATCTCATTAACGATGTGCTCCGTGAATTTCTTGGAAGATTCGTTGTAGTCTACTTAGACGATATTTTGATATATTCTGACTCTATAGAACAACATGTTACCCAGGTGCGTCAGGTTCTAAAGAAATTACGTGAAAATCACCTATATGCCAAGCTGGAGAAGTGTGAATTTCATGTCACGGAGGTATCCTTTTTAGGGTACATCATTTCCCCTCGGGGATTCTGTATGGAACCAAAGAAGCTCCAAGCCATCCTTAGTTGGGCGCAACCCACCAACTTAAAAGCAATTCAGCGCTTTTTAGGGTTTGCGAATTACTATAGAAGATTTATTCACTCTTTCTCCGACCTAGTTGCTCCCATTGTGGCACTGACTAAGAAGGGAGCAGATCCTACCAACTGGTCACGTGAAGCGGAGTTATCTTTTCAGGCCTTGAAACAAGCCTTTGTCTCAGCCCCAGTCCTCAGACATCCCAACCCAGAATTGCCTTTCATTGTTGAGGTTGATGCCTCGGAGGTTGGAGTAGGGGCTATCCTATCTCAGAAGGATCCGGATTCTCTAGAATTACATCCTTGTGCCTTTATGTCCAGGAAATTCTCATCTGCTGAATCCAACTACGATGTTGGTAACCGGGAATTACTGGCTATTAAATGGGCTTTCGAGGAGTGGAGGCATTGGCTTGAAGGAGCCACTCATACCATTTCAGTTTTGACTGATCACAAAAATCTTCAATACATTGAATCAGCTAAACGGCTGAATGCCCGGCAAGCTCGTTGGGCTTTATTTTTTACTCGTTTCAAGTTCATTATCACCTTCAGGCCAGGTTCCAAGAATACCAAGGCAGATGCCCTGTCACGCAGTTTTCTTCCAGTTCAAGACAACAGTCCTGTTACTCCCATACTTCCGTCTTCAGTCATTCGGGCAGGCCTCACACAAGATTTATTTACCCAGTTAAAGCAGCTTCAACATCAAGCTCCTGGAAATACTCCTGCTGGTCGTCTTTATGTCCCCGAGTTTTTGAGAGCAACTGTTTTGACGGAGTTTCATGATAGCAAAGTTGCCGGGCATCCGGGGATCGCCAAAACTTTTGAATTAGTTTCCCGCTCGGTATGGTGGCCTGGTCTTTCCAAAGACATTAAGGAGTTTGTTTTTTCTTGTCAGGTCTGTGCACAGCATAAGGTTCCCCGTTCCTTGCCTATCGGTCAACTTATGCCCTTGAATGTTCCTCTTAGGCCATGGTCTCATATTTCCATGGATTTTGTGGTGGACCTCCCTCTGTCAGCCGGATGCCGAGTCATATGGGTGGTAGTGGACCGTTTTAGCAAAATGGCCCATTTCATTGCTCTTCCCCGATTGCCATCTGCCCAGGGATTGGCAGTCTTGTTCCTCCGCCATGTTTTCAGACTCCATGGGTTACCCACTGATATTGTCTCTGATCGGGGTCCACAATTCATTGCACAATTTTGGAAGTCTTTTTGTGCCTCATTAAAGATGAAATTATCTTTAACGTCTGGCTACCATCCCCAATCCAACGGGCAGACTGAGCGAGTTAATCAATCATTAAAACAATATTTGCGTTTGTACTCGGCCAAACTCCAAAATGACTGGTCTGAGTTTCTTCCGTTGGCGGAGTTTGCTTACAACAATGCCTGTCATTCCTCCACCAATGTGTCTCCATTTTTTACAGTTTTTGGTTTTCACCCCAGAGCTAATTCCTTTTTTCAACATTCCTCTGTCTCCTCACTGACCTTGACCTCTCATCTCAAACTCATTTGGAGAAAAGTGCACCTGGCTCTCAGAAAAGCGGCATTTCGAAAGAAAATTTTTTCTGACCGGCTCCGGCGGCCGTGCACTTTTAAAGTAGTAGATAGGGTATGGTTGTCGACTCGCAACATTAAACTTCGACAAACCTCAGCCAGATTGGGTCCTAAATTTATTGGACCATTTCATATTATCAAAAAAGTCAATCCAGTTGCTTTCCGGTTACGTTTACCAAAAACTTTACGGATCGGAAATACCTTCCATTGCTCCTTGTTAAAACCATATGTTTCGTCCAGTAGATTTCCTCGCAAGATCTCTCAGGGGAAATCACCAATAGATGTACAGGGTCAGCAGGAGTTCTTGGTGGAGAAGGTTCTCGATTCCAAGTTGTCCCGGGGTCGGCTTTATTTTTTGGTACATTGGAGAGGTTATGGTCCAGAAGAAAGGTCTTGGGTCCTGGATGAGGATCTCCATGCCCCGAGGCTCAAAAGGGCATTTTTTCGAGAATTTCCTCAGAAACCTGGCCTTAGGGGTTCCTTGACCCCTCCTCAAGGGGGGGGTACTGTTAGGCGCCGAGGGTCCGCCCGTCAGTGCGGCCCGGCGCCTAGCAACTAGGGACGCTGCAGGCAGACAGCCGCCGGCTCCCTAGCAACGCTAGACGCCGGGCGCACGGAGCCGCTCAGACCCTAGCAACGGGGACGCCACGCTCGGACCGCGTTCCCCGTTGCTGGGTCTTAATTAATCAGTTCAATTGTATCCTGGCCGTACAGCATGCAGCTGCACGGCATGATTATGTGATTACCCTGTCTGGATCTTGATTGGAGGGCTCCCAAATTTAAGCACTCTCAGGACTTCTCACAGACGCCGGTGATAGCTTCCTGTTTGCTGTGTCAGTTACAGAGAGTTTCCAGTTCTGCTCAATCCGGTTGTTCCTGTCCTCAGTGGTCCTGTACTCGGAAGTTGTCATCTATTCCTGGAGTCCGACCGAGCACCTTTAACATCCTGTGGTGTTCGTGAGTCGCGGCGTAGCCGTGTGTTGCGGCTTGACCGCTTACTGTTTATTATTTAGTTTCATTGTGTTCCGGAGCTTTTGCGGAGGATTCCGCTCCCACAAATCCACTCTGGTATCCAGCGGTGCTGGATAGGAGTAACGGATCAGTGGATCTTTGGTTGTCCTTTTCCCTGGCGGTTTGTCCGCACATACTTTTGGTTTAAGTTAGTTAGCTTGTAGCCCCTGGCCTGGTTGCTTAGTCAGAGGGCCCCTTGTTATCACCCTGTCTCGGATTTCCCTTTGTCTCCCATTAAGACCTGAGGGGGCATCGAAGTTGGGCAGACATAATCCGCCCTTAAAACACGGCTGCCATGGGCTCAAGCAACCATAGTCTCGCAGGGGATTTCTGATAACACGGGCGAGACAACGGAGTTAGGGCGCCAGGGGTTACTAGGCTTTCCTGCTCCCGTAACCAGCATATCTTTCCAGTACTCAGACCTCTGCCATAAGGTCTCCTCTGGTCTGGAGTACGGGAATCATAACATATATATATATATATATATATAGAGAGAGAGAGAGAGAGAGAGTGTATAGCGTCTGTGCCTTCCTATCCACTTGGCTTACTGGAAAATGCAAACGAATGATATGAGGTGGCACTCACAGGACTTAATATTCCAACGGAGTATGAAGGCGACAAGCACCTGTACTTTACATCAACGTTTCAGTTTTATTTCAAAAACTTTCATTAGGATACAGACAACAAACAGATTACATACCTTTGTAGATCAGACCAACACCAAGAATGCCACCACAAGGATCTGGCCGGCGTGCAGGGGATGAAGTCACAGATTCTGCGATGAGCGCTACGTCCGCACTGTATTCCATGCCGCCGTTGCCTAGATACAACAGCAAATGTTGCCTAGATACAACAGAAATGTTGCTAAATAATGCTACATGAGTGGAGAATAATGCATATTACAATCAAGCTATCAATTCTTAATAACCATACTGAATACGATGAAAACACTAAAAGGTCGGTGTTACGTTCCTGGTGCTCAGAACAAGAGAGATGTTGCGTAGTGAGTCCAGAGCACCAGAACGTGACGCTGAAATAAGGTGTGGTATGGAAATAGCCCCTAGCAGCCTACCTCCATTGTTTCACCCGTGTGGTCAGTTCACGCCTGCGTGACTATGGTTTCTTGGGCCCACGGCAGCCGCGTTTGAAGTGCGGATTAGGTCTGCCCAACTCCGATGCCCCCAGGTCTTAGAGTGAGACAAGGCGTGAACCGAGACAGGATAATAACAAGGGGATGTCACAACTGAGGGCCTGAGCTGACGGGAGGCAGCCTCAGTTGTAGGGGCTGAGATGTACCGAAACCTGGGAGGTTGTATCAGACCCCTGGACATGTAAGTAACACGAATAATAACTGCCCGAAGGCGTGACCACGACAACTTGGATAAAAGTCAATGATGTTTATTATAACAACTCCGCAACACAGCAGCAGTAAAAGAAAACGTAAAAGTCAGCAAATAATAAATACAGTTCCTGGGTACTACAGGATGGCAGGAGCCACAGGGCACTGGTAGTGTGAGATAGTTCTTATGATCTTCTAGATGGAAAGTCCTTACCAGGCCCGACTGTAGCAATGGAGATAACCCAGGATTGTGCCAGCTGATGTTCCAGGAAAAGCTGGGTTGCTGAAGGTAAAACAGCTGCTGTGGATACTGGCTGGAACCAGACTGTTGTTAGCACGGAGTGGATACTGGCTGGAACCAGTTAAATAATAGATGAACTTGGGAGCGATGAAATATGAACTGAAATGTAGAACTTGAGAGCGGAGAAATAATAATACCGGTGGAGAGTGGTAAAGTGTAGAAAGGACACCGGCCCTTTAAGGGAAGCTGTACTCTGCTGGAAGCTGAGCTGGAAGCAGGTAATGCTGTAGCTGGAAACAGATGAATCCACAATGGATTGGAGAGTCAGGCTACACCGCAGGTGGAATGCTGGTGCGGGTCTCTATGGTGGAAGTCTTGAGACAGGAGCTGGAACCTGGAAGACAATCACAGGAGAGAGACAAACAGGAACTAGGTTTGACAACCAAAGCACTGACGCCTTCCTTGCTCAGGCACAGTGTATTTATACCTGCAGCAAGGAAGGGATTGGCTAGGCAATTATGCAGATTAACAATACTGACAACAGATTGGAGGAAATGATCAGCTGACAGAATCCAAGATGGCTGCGCCCATGCAGACACTTGGAGGGAAGTTTGGCTTGTAATCCATGTGGTAATGAAAACAGTAATGGCGGCGCCGGCCACTGGAGACAGGAGACGCCAGGCTGACAAGTGCACATCCAACCACGCGGACACAGCGGAGGCCGCGGCTGACGTAATCGCCACTCTGACACTCTGCATGCAGAAGCTCAGGGACGGCGGCGGAGGCCGCGGGAGACGCCATGCCAGATGTAATAAGGCGTTACTGTGACAGCGTCTCAGAGAGACAGGAGAGGATGCAGGAATGTGAACATTAGGATAACAGATGGGATCCGGTCCTGGAGCGCTGAGCCAGCCTTAGGAGGCATCTGATGGGTAAGAAATGGCGTCCAGATACCCGGATCGTGACAGCACCCCCCCCTTTAGGAGTGGCCCCAGGACACTTCTTTGGCTTTTGAGGAAACTTGGAATGGAATCTCCGGACCAAGGCAGGAGCATGGACATCAGAAGCATTGGTCCATGAACGTTCCTCAGGGCCGTAACCCTTCCAGTCAATAAGATACTGTAGTTGACCGTAACGGTGACGTGAGTCCAGGATCTTGGCCACTTCATACTCAACGCCTCGTTGAGTTTGGACTTTCGGAGTTGGAGGAAGTGAGGAATGAAACCGATTCAAGATCAGCGGTTTCAACAGGGAAACATGGAATGTCCTGGGTATTTTTAAGAAGGGAGGCAACTGGAGTCTGTAAGCAACAGGATTGATGACTTGTTCAATCTTGAAAGGACCGATATAGCGAGGTGCAAACTTCATACTGGGAACTCTTAACCTCAAATTCTTCGTGGATAACCATACCCGATCACCCACCTTGAGAGCAGGAACTGCTCGACGCTTCTTATCCGCAAACTTCTTGTACCTGAACGATGCCTTGAGCAGAGCTGATCGTACGCTCTTCCAGATATTGGCAAACTGATGCAAGGTGATATCCACTGCGGGAACAGAAGTTGCTGGAAGCGGTTGGAACTCAGGGACTTTAGGGTGGAATCCAAAGTTGGTGAAGAATGGTGTTGAAGAAGATGAAGAATGATACTGGTTGTTATGACAGAACTCGGCCCAGGGAAGTAATTGAACCCAGTCATCTTGAGAGGAGGACACATAGATGCGGAGGAAGGCCTCCAAGTCCTGATTCACCCTCTCGGTTTGACCATTGGTCTGAGGATGGTAAGCCGTGGAAAACTTTAGCTTGACTTGGAGGACTTGACATAAACTTCGCCAGAATTTGGCTGTGAATTGAACTCCTCGATCTGAGATAATTTCTTCAGGAAGACCGTGGAGTCGGAAGATCTCTTGTATGAATACTTGAGCCAACTTGGAAGCTGACGGAAGACCGGTGAGAGGAATGAAGTGTGCCATCTTGGTGAACCGGTCAACTACCACCCAGATGGTATTGAACTTGTTGCACATGGGTAAGTCTGTAATGAAATCCATCGACAAGTGGGTCCATGGTCGACGGGGAACGGATAGTGGAACCAGTTGCCCCGCAGGCGACTGGCGGGATACTTTATGTTGGGCACACTTTGGGCAAGATGCAATAAACTCCAAGACGTCTTTTTTCAGAGTTGGCCACCAATAGGACCTAGAGATAAACTCCAGGGTTTTTTGGATACCTGTATGTCCGGCAAAACGGGAAGCATGGGCCCAATGCATGAGCTTCTTCCTTAGCATCGGCTTCACAAAACTTTTCCCTGATGGGGGCGTAGAGTCCATCCCTACCGTGGAGAATGCCAACGGATTTATAATAGGATGCTTGTCTGAAGACTCTGACTCATTTTCTTGCTCCCATGAGCGGGAAAGGGCATCGGCCTTGCGATTCTGAGAGCCCGGACAGAACTGGAGTTTAAAGTCGAACCTGGAAAAGAAAAGTGCCCATCTGGCCTGACGAGGGTTGAGACATTGTGCGCCCTTCAGGTATAAAAGGTTCTTGTGGTCTGTAAGTATGGTGATTAAATGAGAAGCTCCCTCCAACAGATACCTCCACTCTTCTAGAGCGAGCTTGATGGCTAGCAACTCCTGGTCGCCAATGGCATAGTTGCGCTCAGCTGGGGAGAACTTCCGGGAGAAGAAACTGCAAGGATGTAAATGGCCATCTTTAGCCCTCTGAGATAACACCGCTCCTACTCCAACGGAGGAGGCATCCACCTCTAGGATGAAAGGAGAGTCGATGTCAGGCTGTTTCAGGACAGGCGCAGAGATGAACCTCTGTTTTAAAAGATGAAAAGCTTGCATGGCTTCTTCAGACCACTTGGACGGGTTAGCACCCTTCTTGGTGAAAGCAGTAATAGGCGCCACAATGGTGGAAAAGTCTCGTATAAACTTTCGGTAATAATTGGCGAACCCTAAGAACCTCTGGACCCCTTTGAGGGTTAAGGGTACCGGCCAATTCTGAATTGCTTGTAGTTTCTCAGGATCCATCTCTAGTCCGGAACCGGACACAATGTACCCTAGAAACGGAATGGACTTGACTTCAAAGACGCATTTTTCTAATTTGCAATAGAGATGATTGACACGGAGACGGGACAGAACCTCTTTAACCCAAAAACGATGTTCCTCTAAATCGTTGGCAAAAATGAGGATATCGTCTAGATAGACCACGACATGACGGTATAGAATGTCTCTGAAGATCTCATTGACAAAATGCTGGAAGACAGCTGGAGCATTGCTCAATCCGAAGGGCATGACGAGGTACTCATAATGTCCGTCACGGGTGTTAAAGGCGGTCTTCCACTCGTCACCCTCACGGATCCGGATGAGATTGTATGCACCTCGCAAGTCCAGCTTTGTAAAGATGGTAGCTCCGCTAACTCTGTCAAAGAGCTCAGTAATCAGGGGTAAAGGATAACGGTTCTTGATGGTAATGTCGTTCAAACCTCTGTAGTCGATGCACGGCCGCAGACCACCATCTTTCTTTTTTACAAAAAAGAAGCCTGCGCCGGCTGGGGAAGAAGAAGGTCGAATGAACCCCTTTGCTAGGTTCTCTTTAATGTATTCCTCCATAGAATGCGTCTCAGGCAGAGACAACGGATAAGTTCGGCCTCGAGGTGGAACCTTCCCTGGAACGAGATCAATCGGGCAGTCCCATTCTCTATGAGGAGGAAGGATATCAGCAGAAGCTTTACTGAACACATCCGTGAAATCTTGATATGGAGGAGGTGGAACATCAGACGACCTGGGGGAGGAAGAACAGACAGGCAATACTTTAAACAAACATGTCTCTGCACAGGAGGAACCCCATGCCAGGATTTGCGTAGTCGTCCAATCAATTGTAGGATTGTGAAGACGGAGCCATGGAAGGCCCAGGACCACAGGATGTGTGGCTCTTGGAATCACTAAAAGTGAAATAAGTTCGGAATGAAGAACTCCCACTCTCAGACGAACTGGTAGAGTCCTTAGAGCAATAACAGTATCAAAAATTTTACTGCCATCCACGGCAGTTAAGGAAAAGGAGGAAGGAAGACTCTCGGTGGGTAGGGACCACCGTTTAACATAGGCTTCAGTAATAAAGTTCCCAGCTGCTCCGGAATCAAGGAGGGCAATGACGTTCCGATAACGTTGAGCAACTTGAAGCGAGACTGGGAGATTACAATCATGAGGAGATGGAGAGGAGATCATTACTCCTAGCCGGCCCTCTCCTGGGCGAGCTAGGGTTTGGAGTTTTCCCGGACGTTCGGGACAGGCATTGATGGTGTGAGACGGAGCTGCACAGTAAAGACAAAGAGACTCAGAGAGGCGTCTTCGGCGCTCAGCAGGAGTTAAACGGGAACGGCCAATTTGCATGAGCTCATCTTTAGATGGTGACAGTTGACGAGGAGGAGGAGCAGAAGATTTTGGAGCAGATGATCTTCCACGCTCAGTTGCTCTCTCTCTGAAACGTAAATCAACTTTCGTGCAGAGTGAGATTAGCTCATCTAACTTAGAAGGTAAGTCTCTGGTAGCTAACTCATCTTTAATAAGCTCAGATAAGCCATGCCAGAATGCAGCATACAGGGCCTCGTCGTTCCATGCCAGTTCGGATGCCAGGATCTGGAACTGTATCAGATATTGTCCTACAGTACGTGACCCCTGGCGTAAACGGAGAATCTCGGATGAAGCTGAGGTTACCCGGCCTGGCTCGTCGAAGATGCGCCTGAATGTTGACACGAATGCAGTGTAAGAAGATAGCAGGGTGTCGGACCTCTCCCATAACGGTGATGCCCAGTCAAGGGCGGAGCCACTGAGAAGAGAGATAATGTAGGCAATTTTTGTACGGTCACTGGGAAAATTGCCAGGTTGTAGCTCAAACTGAATCTCACACTGGTTGAGAAATCCCCTGCAGAATCTTGGAGATCCGTCAAATTTTGCTGGCGTTGGAAGATGAAGACGTGGAGCAGAAATGGGTAAGGTGGGTGGGGTTATAACTGGAGTCACTGTGGTTGACGCACCAGATGCGCCTTATCCACGGAGAGTTGTCTGAATCCCATCCAGCCAAGTAGAGAGATCCTGGAGACAGCGGATGATGTGGCCCTGTGCAGCCTCCTGATGTTCTAGTCGGGCTGCCAGTTCTTGCATCGGCCTGGCCGCTTGATCCTGGTCTCCGGCTGGATTCATTAGGTCAGTGCTTACTGTCACAACTGAGGGCCTGAGCTGACGGGAGGCAGCCTCAGTTGTAGGGGCTGAGATGTACCGAAACCTGGGAGGTTGTATCAGACCCCTGGACATGTAAGTAACACGAATAATAACTGCCCGAAGGCGTGACCACGACAACTTGGATAAAAGTCAATGATGTTTATTATAACAACTCCGCAACACAGCAGCAGTAAAAGAAAACGTAAAAGTCAGCAAATAATAAATACAGTTCCTGGGTACTACAGGATGGCAGGAGCCACAGGGCACTGGTAGTGTGAGATAGTTCTTATGATCTTCTAGATGGAAAGTCCTTACCAGGCCCGACTGTAGCAATGGAGATAACCCAGGATTGTGCCAGCTGATGTTCCAGGAAAAGCTGGGTTGCTGAAGGTAAAACAGCTGCTGTGGATACTGGCTGGAACCAGACTGTTGTTAGCACGGAGTGGATACTGGCTGGAACCAGTTAAATAATAGATGAACTTGGGAGCGATGAAATATGAACTGGAATGTAGAACTTGAGAGCGGAGAAATAATAATACCGGTGGAGAGTGGTAAAGTGTAGAAAGGACACCGGCCCTTTAAGGGAAGCTGTACTCTGCTGGAAGCTGAGCTGGAAGCAGGTAATGCTGTAGCTGGAAACAGATGAATCCACAATGGATTGGAGAGTCAGGCTACACCGCAGGTGGAATGCTGGTGCGGGTCTCTATGGTGGAAGTCTTGAGACAGGAGCTGGAACCTGGAAGACAATCACAGGAGAGAGACAAACAGGAACTAGGTTTGACAACCAAAGCACTGACGCCTTCCTTGCTCAGGCACAGTGTATTTATACCTGCAGCAAGGAAGGGATTGGCTAGGCAATTATGCAGATTAACAATACTGACAACAGATTGGAGGAAATGATCAGCTGACAGAATCCAAGATGGCTGCGCCCATGCAGACACTTGGAGGGAAGTTTGGCTTGTAATCCATGTGGTAATGAAAACAGTAATGGCGGCGCCGGCCACTGGAGACAGGAGACGCCAGGCTGACAAGTGCACATCCAACCACGCGGACACAGCGGAGGCCACGGCTGACGTAATCGCCACTCTGACACTCTGCATGCAGAAGCTCAGGGACGGCGGCGGAGGCCGCGGGAGACGCCATGCCAGATGTAATAAGGCGTTACTGTGACAGCGTCTCAGAGAGACAGGAGAGGATGCAGGAATGTGAACATTAGGATAACAGATGGGATCCGGTCCTGGAGCGCTGAGCCAGCCTTAGGAGGCATCTGATGGGTAAGAAATGGCGTCCAGATACCCGGGTCGTGACAGGGGACCTCTAACTAAAGCAAACAGAAGGCTAGGGGCTACTAACAACCCTAAAACTAAATATATGTGCCAAAGGAAAAGAACAACAAAGGAAATGCTGTCCACACGCCGACACAATACTGTTGTGTACCGGCGGTGACAGCATATGCAGAACCCTCTGCAAAACACCAGTAACAAATATAACCAAAGAATACAGCGGCCTAGGCCGACGGACGCGGCAAAGCCGCTACTCACGGAACCGGTACAAATACTGGCAAACGGACAGGAACCCCCAATGTAGCCGACACAGGCTCTCAGGACCAGAGGACAGGCAGAATCCCAAACGACAGACCAGTGGACACCAAGAAGCCAGATACTCGACCAGGCACAGACAAAGCCACAGGACTTCTGGACAGGAACGCTTCACGGCAGGACACTGGATCAGACACTGGATCAGACACTGGATCAGCTAGACAGACACTGCTAGACAGGAACTCAGGAACTGGACAGGAACTAGCTCAGAACTCAAGAACTATCACCGGCGTCTGTGTATTGCACTAAGCCAGAATATAACAGAGAGCCCTAATTAATTATGTCGTGCAGCTGCCCTGTTGCACAACTCCAAACTGAAGAGATGCAATTAGTAGACAGGTGAGGCCAAACACTCACCACCGGCAGCAAACAAGAGTCTTCTAAACCAGAGCAAAGGGAAATCCTGGCCTGCAAGAGAACTATAAACATAAAAACATAAAATAAATGGAAAACAGGAATGAACCACTACCTGTGGTTCATAACAGTACCCTCTCCTTAAGGGTGGGCTCCGAACACCCCATGACACCCACGGGGAACAGAAACAGAAGTATAACATAAAATACATAACCAAAATGCAAAACAGGAATGAGCCACAGCCGTGGCTCATAACAGTCGGAGTAGCAGGGAGTGATCAACAAAATGTACCACAACTGTAATAAAATACATATACTGAATTGTATAAAAAGGAGAACAAGACTAACTCTCATACCAAATTCTATATACATTGTAACCATATTCAGCTTATCTGTGATGTGTTAAATTGACACAAAGGAAACTCCGCCGTATCTAACTAGTGACCATTATAAATACCATGTATCTAATTAATTCATGGAATTCATAGCAGACCCTGATCTACGAATAAGTAAACCAACCTTATCACATATCTAAAATTTGCTGTATGAGACAATGACAATCAGGTCAGTTTCTTATATCACAGGAAGCAGTTCCATGAAATACACTGCTCAAAAAAATAAAGGGAACACTAAAATAACACATCCTAGATCTGAATGAATGAAATATTCTTATTAAATACTTTGTTCTTTACATAGTTGAATGTGCTGACAACAAAATTCCACAAAAATTATCAATGGAAATCAAATTTATTAACCCATGGAGGTCTGGATTTGGAGTCACCCTCAAAATTAAAGTGGAAAAACACACTACAGGTTGATCCAACTTTGATGTAATGTCCTTAAAACAAGTCAAAATGAGGCTCAGTAGTGTGTGGGGCCTACACGTACCTGTATTATTATTATTATTATTATTAAATTTTATTTATAAGGCGCCACATGTGTTTTGCAGCGCCGTACAAAGGACAGTACAGGGAGACAAAACATAGCATTACAGTAAATAAAGAACAGAAAGAGTACAGGTAACAGCACCACACGTTCTCAAGACATAATACAGCTAAGATGTAAGTATTGATGGAGTGTTCATCGTACTACTAGAGGCTGGTGGCAATAGATGGAGATGAGCCTTTACTAGCAGGATAAAGATGGTTGTTGAGTAGGGGAGAGCTGCGAGTGAAATGTGTCGAGACGAGGGCTTAGATAACAAGAGGAAAGAGGGCCCTGCTCTGAAGAGCTAACAATCTAGTGGGGAGGGGCGACAGACAGATGACAAGAGGTGCAGGCAAGTGGGAGGTAGCCTGATGGCAGTATTCAAGCAAAGCTGAGATGTTCACGGCATGAGGCAGGGGGGTGGAGGCGCGGCTTCAGCACTGGGTTATGCATCGGGAGGGTATGCTTTGATGAATAGATGGGTTTTTAGTGCCCGTTTGAAGCTTTGCAAGGTTGGGGAGAGTCTAATGGAGCGGGGGAGTGCGTTCCACTGAAGGGGTGCAGCACGGGCAAAATCCTGAACTCGTGCATGGGAAGCAGTGACCGGGGCGGTGGAGAGGCGACGGTCATTAGTCGACCGTAGGGGGCGGGAGGGAGTATGAAGGGAAAGGAGGTTGGAGATGTAGGGAGCAGTGGAATTAGATATGGACTTGTATGTGAGGGTGAGGAGTTTGAAGAGGATTCTGTAGGGGAATGGGAGCCAGTGTAGATTTTGTCAAAGGGGAGTGGCAGATGTGGTGCGGCGGGAGAGGAAGATAAGCCTAGCTGCGGAGTTAAGGACAGATTGGAGGGAGCAAGCGAGGCCAGTGAGGAGAACATTGCAGTAGTCAAGTCGTGAGATGACCAGTGAGTGGATGATGAATTTAGTTGCACTCTGGGAGAGATATGGCCTGAAACGAGCAATGTTGCGTAGCTGGAAACGACAGGATTGTGCCAGAGCTTGGATGTGGGGTGCAAAGGAGAGGGAGTTGTTAAGAGTGACACCCAAGCAGTGGAGTTGGGGAACGGGGGAGACGGTGGTGTTGTCAACAATGATGGAGATATTGGTTGGGGGTGTTGCTCTGGATGGGGGGAAGATGATGAGTTCAGTTTTGTCCATGTTGAGCTTTAGAGAGCGTTCAGACATCCAGGAGGAGATTGCAGAGAGGCAGCTGGAAACCTGAGAGAGGACAGAGGGGGACAGATCAGGAGAGGAGAGGTAGAGTTGTGTGTCATCAGCATAGAGGTGGTATTGAAGGCCAAATGAGTTAATGAGCGCACCCAGGGAAGAGGTGTACAGGGAGAACAGAAGGGGTCCAAGGACAGAACCCTGAGGGACACCAACAGGAAGGATGGAAGGGTGTGAAGTGGTGCTGGAGGCAGACACAGAGAAGGAGCGGTTAGTGAGGTAAGAAGAAAACCAGTCAAGGACAGTGCTAGAGAGGCCAGCGTTTTGGAGTGTGTGGAGGAGGTGAGGATGATCTACGGTGTCAAAGGCAGCAGAGAGGTCCAGAAGGATGAGAAGAGAGAAGTGGCCCCTGGATTTGGCCGAAAGCAGGTCATTGGTGACTTTCACCAGGGCAGTCTCAGTTGAGTGGAGTGGGCGAAAGCCAGATTGTAGTGGATCGAGGATGGAGTTGTCAGAGAGGTAGCTTGTGAGACGGCTGTAGACTAGTCGTTCAAGTAATTTGGAGGCAAAAGGGAGAAGAGAGATGGGGCGGTAGTTAGTGGGTGATGAGGGGTCGAGATTGGGTTTTTTGAGAATAGGTGAGACCAGAGCATGTTTGAATGGCGAGGGGAAGATGCCGGTAGAGATGGACAGGTTAAAGAGGTGAGCAAGGTGGGAGCAGGCAGTTGGGGAGAGGGAGCGGAGAAGACGGGAGGGAAGGGGGTCCAGGGGGCAGTTGGAGAGGGGGGGGGATAAGATGAGGGAGTGGACTTCCTTTTCTGAAGTGGGACAGAAGGAGGACAGGGTGGGATAGATGGAGGGGAGGGATAAAGGGGGCAGGGGGGTAGCAGAGGGGTGACGGCTGGAGATGTCGTGTTGGATGTCCTCAATTTTGGAGATGAAGAAGGAGGCAAAGTCAGTGGCAGTGAGGGAGGATGGGAGGGGAGGAGGAGGGGGGCGAAGGAGAGTGTTGAAAGTTTCAAAGAGACGGCGTGGACAGGAGGACTGAGAAGAGATGAGTGCTTGGAAAAAGGATTGCTTGACCTCCCTACAACCCACACAAGGGGCTCAGGTAGTGCAGCTCATCCAGGATGGCACATCAATGCGAGCTGTGGCAAAAAGGTTTGCTGTGTCTGTGAGCGTAGTGTCCAGAGCATGGAGGCGCTACCAGGAGACAGACCAGTACATCAGGAGATGTGGAGGAGGCCATAGGAGGGCAACAACCCAGCAGCAGGACCGCTACCTCCGCCTTTGTGCAAGGAGGAACAGGAGGAGCACTGCCAGAGCCTTGCAAAATGACCTCCAGCAAGCCACAAATGTGCATGTGTCTACTCAAATGATCAGAAACAGACTCCATGAGGGTGGTATGAGGGCCCGACGCCCACAGGTGGGGGTTGTGCTTACAGCCCAACACCGTGCAGGACGTTGGGCATTTGCCAGAGAACACCAAGATTGGCAAATTTGCCACTGGCACCCTGTGCTCTTCACAGATGAAAGCAGGTTCTCACTGAGCACATGTGACAGACGTGATAGAGTCTGGAGACGCCAAGGAGAACGTTCTGCTGCCTGCAACATCCTCCAACATGACCGGTTTGGCAGTGGGTCAATAATGGTGTGGGGTGGCATTTCTTTGGGGGGCCGCACAACCCTCCATGTGCTCGCCAGTGGTAGCCTGACTGCCATTAGGTACAGAGATGAGATCCTCAGACCCCTTGTGAGACCATATGCTGGTGCGGTTGGCCCTGGGTTCCTCCTAATGCAAGACAGTGCTAGACCTCATGTGGCTGGAGTGTGTCAGCAGTTCCTGCAAGACGAAGGCATTGATGCTATGGACTGGCCCGCCCGTTCCCCAGACCTGAATCCAATTGAGCACATCTGGGACATCATGTCTCGCTCCATCCACCAACGCCACGTTGCACCACAGACTGTCCAGGAGTTGGCGGATGCTTTAGTCCAGGTCTGGGAGGAGATCCCTCAGGAGACCATCCGCCACCTCATCAGGAGCATGCCCAGGCATTGTAGGGAGGTCATACAGGCACGAGGAGGCCACACACACTACTGAGCCTCATTTTGACTTGTTTTAAGGACATTAGATTAAAGTTGGATCAGCTTGTGTGCTTTTCCACTTTAATTTTGAGGGTGACTCCAAATCCAGACCTCCATGGGTTAATAAATTTGATTAATTGATAATCCATTGACAATTTTTGTGTGATTTTGTTGTCAGCACATTCAACTATGTAAAGAACAAAGTATTTAATAAGAATATTTCATTCATTCAGATCTAGGATGTGTTATTTTAGTGTTCCCTTTACTTTTTTGAGCAGTGTATATTCATTGAAGCCTGCTGGTGCAACCGTATTCAGTCTGTTAATCCAGCGGGTTTCCAACTACAAGTGCTGTCTGCCCTGTCTCCCCCTCTGATTTGGGGGGGGGGGGGCACCTGATCAATGATCTTGTATCTTAGTGCAGACAAGTTATGTTTAAGCAGCTTGAAATGTCTCGCAACAGGTTGGTCACGTTCTGCACCTTCAAGTGCCTGCATAATTGCCAACCTATGTGTCGCCATTCTCTCCTGAAAAGCGCATGTAGTTTTGCCTATATAAAATAGACCACAGGGGCAGCGGATGTAATAAATGACATACCTACTAATACTACATGTCAGGACCTGTTTGATAGGAATCTATGCTCCCGTATGCGGATGATAGAAATCACTGCTTGTCTCTAAATAGCCATAGGTCCCACATCCGACACATTTGTAACATCCCGGTTTGCAGCTTAAAAAGTGGCTAGTATTGGTGGGTTGTATATTGGACACAACATTCCTCACCAATAAATCCTTAAGATTTTTATTCCTGGTAAAACTAGGAAGAATGTTAGCATTCTTGGTGAAGTTTAAATCAGGATCAAGGGCCACAACCGGCCAAAGGTATTTTGCCATTTTATTAATGGCCACGCTGTGTGGATGATATTGTTGAACAAAAACTTACTTATTTAATAATGCTTGTTTAGGTGCGTTGGGTGCAAGCAGCTTATTCCTAGGAATGGCTAAGACTTTCTCCTTTGCCTGTAGTAGATCTTTATACTTACTGTATATCCGCGTTGAAGGAACTGTTTGATCATGATATCGATATCCAAGGAAGCTTGTTCCTTAACATCAGATATTCGACAAATTCTCAGGAATTGCGAAAATGGGAGTCCTCTAGTACAAGCTGTCGGATGCTGACTGCTAGCATGCAAATAATTATGTCTGTCAGTCATTCTTTTTGTGTAGGCGGGTGTGCAATATATCATCCTCAACCGTAATTATGACGTCCAAGTAGTGTATGACGTCTCACAGGTATCCCAGGTAAATTTGATATTTGCATTGTGGGTATTAATCCAGGTTAATTCTTCATGCAGCCGTTGTACAGGTCCCTTCCATACCATGAACAGATCATCTATATACCTTGTAATCCATACAATGCTGGACATCATTCTGGTATTTGAAAGGATAAGACGCTATTCCACTTTAAACATGTAGGCGTTAGCAAAGGCAGGGGCTACACAATAACCCATCGCGCAGCCCCGTTGCTGCAAATACCATTTATTGACAAATAGGAAGTAGTTTCTTTTGAGCATGAGCTCCAACAATTGTAGGAAAAAGTTCAGGTCTGATCCAGTGTATAAGATGTTGTCTTGCAGTAATTCTCGAACAGCGAGGACCCCTTCCTCATGGGGAATATTGGTATAGAGCAGGGGTGGGGAACCTCAGGCTCGAGGGCCATATAAGGCCAGCAGAGCCACTTGAGCCGGGCCAGCCAGTCTCACCTAGCCGGTCGCCTGCAGCAGCCGGAGGCAGGAGCTCACTCCTGTGCGGTGCTATGGGCGAGATGTCATGACGTCTCTCCCATATTTCTGAGGAGTGAGCGGCCGGGCGGAGGGCAACGGTCCAGAAGCAGGAGCGGGGCTGGTGAGTATTGTGGAGTTTATTTTCTTTTAATGTGTGTGTGTAAGCGTCGCTACTAGGGGGCATATCTAATGAAGCATAACAAGTGACTGGGGGCATATCTAATGGGGCATAACAAGTGACTGGGGGCATATCTAATAGGGCATAACAAGTGACTGGGGGCATATCTAATGGGGGCATAACTACTGACTGGGGGCATATCTACTGGAGGCATATCTACTGGGGCATAACTACTGGGGGCAGGCTAATTTCTAAGTTGATAATTTTTGTATGGCTCCCGAAGGATTTTATAAATATCCAAATGGCCCTTGGTAGAAAAAAGGTTCCCCACCCCTGGTATAGAGTGATACCACATCCAAGGTGCAGAGAATATATCCCTGTGGAATCGGAGAGATGGATATCAACTTGTTAATAAGAGTGGTAGTGTCTTTCAAGAACATTTGTTCCTGTTGTATAATTGGCTGCATAAAGAAATCAAGATACTGGGACACCTTATAATAGATGGAGTCTCTAGCCGCGATTATTGGATGTCCCGGTGGATGTTCTGCATCTTTGTGTAATTTAGGTATAGTGTAAAGGACTGGAGCAATAGGGAATTCCTGAATCAGATTGCTGCATACGTCCTCGGTGATGATCCCAGATCTTGCCGCTTGTTTAAGGATATCATCAAGCTTTTTTTTATAGCCTATAGTGGGGTCCTCCAGTAATAATTTGTATACCTCTTTGACACTTAATTGTGTGTAAATTTCATTTTTATAGTCCTGCAGATTCTGAAGGACTATTCCACCCCCCTTATCACTGGTATCAGGGATACCAGTGAGACGTCATACACTACTTGGATGTCATAATTACGATTGAGGATGATATATTGCACACCCGCCTATACAAAAAACTGACTGACAGAAATACTTATTTGTAAGCTAGCAGTCAGCTCCCGACAGCTTGTACTAGAGGACTCCCATTTTCGCAATTCCTGAGAATTTGTTGAATATCTGATGTTAAGGATCAAGCTTCCTTGGATATCGATATCATGATCAAACAGTTCCTTCAACGCGGATATAAGTATAAAGATCTACTACAGGCAAAGGAGAAAGCCTTAGCCATTCCTAGGAATAAGCTGCTTGCACCCAACGCACCTAAACAAGCATTATTAAATAAGCAAGTTTTTGTTCAACAATATCATCCACACAGCGTGGCCATTAATAAAATAACAAAATACCTTTGGCCGGTTGTGGCCCTTGATCCTGATTTAAACTTCACCAAGAATGCTAAAATTCTTCCTAGTTTTACCAGGAATAAAAATCTTAAGGATTTATTGGTGAGGAATGTTGTGTCCAATATACAACCCACCAATACTAGCCACATTTTAAGCCGCAAACCGGGATGTTACAAATGTGTCGGATGTTGGATCTGTGGCTATTTGGAGACGGGCAGTGATTTCTATCATCCGCATACGGGAGCATAGATTCCTATCAAACAGGTCCTGACATGTAGTATTAGGTATGTAATTTATTACATCCGCTGCCCCTGTGGTCTATTTTATATAGGCAAAACTACATGCGCTTTTCAGGAGAGAATGGCGACACATAGGTTGGCAATTATGCAGGCACTTGAAGGTGCAGAACGTGACCAACCAGTTGCGAGACATTTCAAGCTGCTTAAACATAACTTGTCTGCACTAAGATACAAGATCATTGATCAGGTGCCCCCCCCCCCCCCAAATCAGAGGGGGAGACAGGGCAGACAGCACTTGTAGTTGGAAACCCGCTGGATTAACAGACTGAATACGGTTGCACGAGCAGGCTTTAATGAATATATTTCATGGAACTGCTTCTTGTGATTTAAAAAACGGACCTGATTGTCATTATATGTGATAAGGTTGGTTTACTCATTAGTAGATCAGGGTCTGCTATGAGTTCCATGAATGAATTAGATACATGGAACTTATAATGGTCACTAGTTGTCAATTTAACATATCACAGATAAGCTGAATATGGTTACAATGTATATAGAATTTGGTATGAGAGTCAGTTTTGTTCTCACTATTATACAATTCAGTATATGTATTTTATTACAGTTGTGGTACATTTTGTTGATCACTCCCTGCTACTCCGACCTTTTAGTGTTTTCATCGTATTCAGTATGGTTATTAAGAATTGATAGCTTGATTGTAATATGCATTATTCTCCACTCATGTAGCATTATTTAGCAACATTTCTTGGTGATGGGTGCTTATTTGTTGTTGTGTCTAGGCAATGGTGGCATGGGATACAGTGCGGACGTAGCGCTTGTCGCAGAGTCTGTGACATCATTCCCTGCACGCCGGCCGGGTCCTCGTGGTGTTAATCTTGGTGTTGGTCTGATCTATAAAGGTATGTAATCTGTTTGTTGTCTGTATCCTAACGAAAGTTTTTGAAATAAAACTGAAATGCTGATGTAAAGTACAGGTGCTTGTCGCCTTCATACTCCGTTGGAATATTAGGTCCTGTGAGTGGCACCTCATATCCTTTGTTTATATACAGTGTATATATATATACTAGGCGATTCATCGCGCCCTACGGGTGCTCTTCACACCGTCGAAAGGGGCTACGCCCCCTTAACCCCTGCACGCCTTGCTGGGGTTCAATATTTGTATGGGTATTACCTGCATTCCTAGGTTTGTCAGTGGTCAAATATTGCACGACGAAAGGGCTTGAGATGGTGAAGGGGGTGTAGGCCCTTGCGACGGCGTTAACGGGCGCTCTTCACACCGTCGAAAGGGGCTACGCCCCCTTAACCCCTGCACGCCTTGCTGGGGTTCAATATTTGTATGAGTATTACCTGCATTCCTAGGTTTGTCAGTGGTCAAATATTGCACGACGAAAGGGCTTGAGATGGAGAAGGGGGTGTAGGCCCATGCGACGGCGTTAACGGTGCCTGCAGGGCACGATGTACAGAATGTAGCGGGTGCGGGGGGGGGGGGGATGAGGCAGGGAGTATGTAGATGTGGAGGGGGAGGTGGATGCAGGTGGGGGGTGGGTGCAGGACCTATAACTATATGATTGTATGTGTAACAATATATAGGACACGGATAAGGATGTATGTGATATAGACATACCCGCATGAAGAGGTAAATGGTGTCATTAGACACAGAGGGGAGTGCTGGTACAATGCGGAGCAGGGGCAGCTGTGTCCTCTCTCTACACCGTACCATCCTTCAGGTGTAGCAACGCGGACATGTTGCGCACGCAATGTCTCCACGCAGGTTCACCAGTCCCCTCTGCATGCGCTATGTGCATGCCCCCCTCAGGTGCAGTAGGAGGAGGGTGCGCAGGCTGGTGCTGCTCCCAGGGCCAATGGGCATGGACAGCACGGTCATGTGCTCGGTGCTGGGCTTGCGCCCTGCGCCTGCCGAGTGAGGGATAGGGAGTAGGCGGCACAGCGGAGCTCACCAATATACCGGTAACTATGGGGGGCACCGCAGGGGGTTATGGCTCCTGTCCTCCTGGTGAGGGTTTGTCAGGGATGTATCAAGGAGCGGGTGATATGGACCGTGTATGGGACGCAGAGGGGTACGGAGAGGATACAGAGACGCAGGGCGTTAGGGAGAGGATACAGAGACGCGGGGCGGTACGGAGGGGACAGAGACGCAGGGCGGTAGGGAGGGGATACAGAGACGCGGGGCGGTAGGGAGGGGATACAGAGATGCGGGGCGGTAGGGAGGGTATAGAGAGACGCAGGGCGATAGGGAGGGGATACAGAGACGCAGGGTGGTAGGGAGGGGATACAGAGACGCGGGGCGGTAGGGAGGGGATACAGAGACACGGGGCGGTAGGGAGGGGATACAGAGACGCGGGCGGTAGGGAGGGGATAGAGAGACGCGGGTGGTAGGGAGGGGATAGAGAAACGCAGGGCGGTAGGGAGGGGATAGAGAGAAGCGGGGCAGTAAGGTGGGGATACAGAGGCGTAGGGAGTAGGGGATACAGAGACATGGGGCCTTAGGGAGGGGATACAGCGACGCAGGGCGGTAGGGAGGGGAAAGAGAGACGCGGGGCGGTAGGGAGGGGAAAGAGAGACGCGGGGCATTAGGGAGGGGATAGAGAGACGCAGGGTGGTAGGGAGTGGATACAAAGACGTGGGGCGATAGGGAGGGGACAGAGAGACGCGGGCGGTAGGGAGGGTACAGAGAGACACGGCAGGTAGGGAGGGGACAGGGAGACGCGGGGCGGTAGGGAGGGGACAGAGACGCGGGGCAGTAGGGAGGGGACAGAGAGACGCGGGCGGTAGGGAGGGGACAGAGAGACGCGGGGCGGTTGGGAGGGGATAGAGAGACGCGGGGCGGTAGGGAGGGGAAAGAGACGCGGGCAGTTGGGAGGGGATAGAGAGACGCGGGGCAGTAGGGAGGGGATACAGAGACGCGGGGCGGTAGGGAGGGGATACAGAGACGCGGGGCGGTAGGGAGGGGACAGAGAGACACGGGGCGGTTGGGAGGGGATACAGAGGCGCGGGGCGGTAGGGAGGGGATACAGAGACGCAGGGTGGTAGAGAGGGGACAGAGAGACGCGGGGCGGTAGGGAGGGGACAGAGAGAGACGTGGCCGGTAGGGAGGGGACAGGGAGACGCGGGGCGGTAGGGAGGGGACAGAGACGCGGGGCGGAAGGGAGGGGACAGAGAGACGCGGGCGGTAGGGAGGGGACAGAGAGACGCGGGCGGTAGGGAGGGGATAGAGAGACGCAGGGCGGTAGGGAGGGGATACAGAGATGCGGGGCGGTAGGGAGGGGACAGAGAGACACGGGGCGGTTGGGAGGGGATAGAGAGACGCGGGGCGGTAGGGAGGGGACAGAGAGACGCGGCCGGTAGGGAGGGGACAGGGAGACACGGGGCGGTTGGGAGGGGACAGAGACGCGGGGCGGTAGGGAGGGGACAGAGAGACGCGGGCGGTAGGGAGGGGACAGAGAGACGCGGGGCGGTTGGGAGAGGATAGAGAGACGCGGGGCGGTAGGGAGGGGAAAGAGACGCGTGGCGGTTGGGAGGGGATAGAGAGACGCGGGCGGTAGGGAGGGGATAGAGAGACGCGGGTGGTAGGGAGGGGATAGAGAAACGCAGGGCGGTAGGGAGGGGATAGAGAGAAGCGGGGCAGTAAGGTGGGGATACAGAGGCGCGGGGCGGTAGGGAGGGGATACAGAGACGCGGGGCGGTAGGGAGGGGACAGAGAGACACGGGGCGGTTGGGAGGGGATACAGAGATGCGGGGCGGTAGGGAGGGGATACAGAGACGCAGGGTGGTAGAGAGGGGACAGAGAGACGCGGGGCGGTAGGGAGGGGACAGAGAGACGCGGGCGGTAGGGAGGGGACAGGGAGACGCGGGGCGGTAGGGAGGGGACAGAGACGCGGGGCGGTAGGGAGGGGACAGAGAGACACGGGGCGGTTGGGAGGGGATACAGAGACGCGGGGCGGTAGGGAGGGGATACAGAGACGCAGGGTGGTAGAGAGGGGACAGAGAGACGCGGGGCGGTCGGGAGGGGACAGAGAGACGCGGGCGGTAGGGAGGGGACAGGGAGACGCGGGGCGGTAGGGAGGGGACAGAGACGCGGGGCGGTAGGGAGGGGACAGAGAGACGCGGGCGGTAGGGAGGGGACAGAGAGACGCGGGCGGTAGGGAGGGGATACAGAGACGCGGGGCGGTAGGGAAGGGACAGAGAGACGAGGGGCGGTAGGTAGGGGAAAGAGACGCGGGGCGGATGGGAGGGGATAGAAAGACGCGGGGCGGTAGGGAGGGGATACAGAGACGCGGGGCGGTAGGGATGGGACAGAGAGACGCAGGGCGGTAGGGGGTGGATACAGAGATGTGGGGCGGTAGGGAGGGGACAGAGAGACGCGGGGCGGTAGGGAGGGGACAGAGAGACGCGGGCGGTAGGGAGGGGATAGAGAGACGCGGGTGGTAGGGAGGGGATAGAGAAACGCAGGGCGGTAGGGAGGGGATAGAGAGAAGCGGGGCAGTAAGGTGGGGATACAGAGGCGTAGGGAGTAGGGGATACAGAGACATGGGGCCTTAGGGAGGGGATACAGCGACGCAGGGCGGTAGGGAGGGGAAAGAGAGACGCGGGGCGGTAGGGAGGGGAAAGAGAGACGCGGGGCATTAGGGAGGGGATAGAGAGACGCAGGGTGGTAGGGAGTGGATACAAAGACGTGGGGCGATAGGGAGGGGACAGAGAAACACGGGGCGGTAGGGATGGGACAGAGAGACGCAGGGCGGTAGGGAGTGGATACAGAGATGTGGGGCGGTAGGGAGGGGACAGAGAGACGCGGGCGGTAGGGAGGGTACAGAGAGACACGGCCGGTAGGGAGGGGACAGGGAGACGCGGGGCGGTAGGGAGGGGACAGAGACGCGGGCGGTAGGGAGGGGACAGAGAGACGCGGGCGGTAGGGAGGGGACAGAGAGACGCAGGGCGGTTGGGAGGGGATAGAGAGACGCGGGGCAGTAGGGAGGGGAAAGAGACGCAGGGCGGTTGGGAGGGGATAGAGAGACGTGGAGCGGTAGGTAGGGGAAAGAGATGCGGGGCGGTTGGGAGGGGATAGAGAGACGCGGGGCGGTAGAGAGGGGATACAGAGACGCGGGGCGGTAGGGAGGGGATACAGAGACGCGGGGCGGTAGGGAGGGGACAGAGAGACACGGGGCGGTTGGGAGGGGATACAGAGACGCGGGGCGGTAGGGAGGGGATACAGAGACGCAGGGTGGTAGAGAGGGGACAGAGAGACGCGGGGCGGTAGGGAGGGGACAGAGAGACGCGGGCGGTAGGGAGGGGACAGGGAGACGCGGGGCGGTAGGGAGGGGACAGAGACGCGGGGCGGTAGGGAGGGGACAGAGAGACGCGGGCGGTAGGGAGGGGACAGAGAGACGCGGGCGGTAGGGAGGGGACAGAGAGACGCGGGCGGTAGGGAGGGGATACAGAGACGCGGGGCGGTAGGGAAGGGATAGAGAGACGAGGGGCGGTAGGTAGGGGAAAGAGACGCGGGGCGGTTGGGAGGGGATAGAAAGACGCGGGGCGGTAGGGAGGGGATACAGAGACGCGGGGCGGTAGGGATGGGACAGAGAGACGCAGGGCGGTAGGGGGTGGATACAGAGATGTGGGGCGGTAGGGAGGGGGACAGAGAGACGCGGGGCGGTAGGGAGGGGACAGAGAGACGCGGGCGGTAGGGAGGGTACAGAGAGACACGGCAGGTAGGGAGGGGACAGGGAGACGCGGGGCGGTAGGGAGGGGACAGAGACGCGGGGCGGTAGGGAGGGGACAGAGAGACGCGGGCGGTAGGGAGGGGACAGAGAGACGCGGGGCGGTTGGGAGGGGATAGAGAGACGCGGGGCGGTAGGGAGGGGAAAGAGACGCGGGCAGTTGGGAGGGGATAGAGAGACGCGGGGCAGTAGGGAGGGGATACAGAGACGCGGGGCGGTAGGGAGGGGATACAGAGACGCGGGGTGGTAGAGAGGGGACAGAGAGACGCGGGGCGGTAGGGAGGGGACAGAGAGAGACGCGGCCGGTAGGGAGGGGACAGGGATACGCGGGGCGGTAGGGAGGGGACAGAGACGCGGGGCGGAAGGGAGGGGACAGAGAGACGCGGGCGGTAGGGAGGGGACAGAGAGACGCGGGCGGTAGGGAGGGGATAGAGAGACGCAGGGCGGTAGGGAGGGGATACAGAGATGCGGGGCGGTAGGGAGGGGACAGAGAGACGAGGGGCGGTAGGTAGGGGAAAGAGACGCGGGGCGGTTGGGAGGGGATAGAAAGACGCGGGGCGGTAGGGAGGGGATACAGAGACGCGGGGCGGTAGGGATGGGACAGAGAGACGCAGGGCGGTAGGGGGTGGATACAGAGATGTGGGGCGGTAGGGAGGGGACAGAGAGACGCGGGGCGGTAGGGAGGGGACAGAGAGACGCGGGCGGTAGGGAGGGTACAGAGAGACACGGCAGGTAGGGAGGGGACAGGGAGACGCGGGGCGGTAGGGAGGGGACAGAGACGCGGGGCGGTAGGGAGGGGACAGAGAGACGCGGGCAGTAGGGAGGGGACAGAGAGACGCGGGGCGGTTGGGAGGGGATAGAGAGACGCGGGGCGGTAGGGAGGGGAAAGAGACGCGGGCAGTTGGGAGGGGATAGAGAGACGCGGGGCAGTAGGGAGGGGATACAGAGACGCGGGGCGGTAGGGAGGGGATACAGAGACGCGGGGCGGTAGGGAGGGGACAGAGAGACACGGGGCGGTTGGGAGGGGATACAGAGACGCGGGGCGGTAGGGAGGGGATACAGAGACGCAGGGTGGTAGAGAGGGGACAGAGAGACGCGGGGCGGTAGGGAGGGGACAGAGAGAGACGCGGCCGGTAGGGAGGGGACAGGGATACGCGGGGCGGTAGGGAGGGGACAGAGACGCGGGGGCGGAAGGGAGGGGACAGAGAGACGCGGGCGGTAGGGAGGGGACAGAGAGACGCGGGCGGTAGGGAGGGGATAGAGAGACGCAGGGCGGTAGGGAGGGGATACAGAGATGCGGGGCGGTAGGGAGGGGACAGAGAGACACGGGGCGGTTGGGAGCGGATAGAGAGACGCGGGGCGGTAGGGAGGGGACAGAGAGACGCGGCCGGTAGGGAGGGGACAGGGAGACACGGGGCGGTTTGGGAGGGGACAGAGACGCGGGGCGGTAGGGAGGGGGACAGAGAGACGCGGGCGGTAGGGAGGGGACAGAGAGACGCGGGGCGGTTGGGAGAGGATAGAGAGACGCGGGGCGGTAGGGAGGGGAAAGAGACGCGCGGCGGTTGGGAGGGGATAGAGAGACGCGGGCGGTAGGTAGGGGAAAGAGACGCGGGCGGTTGGGAGGGGATAGAGAGACGCGGGGCGGTAGGTAGGGGAGACGCGGGGCGGTTGGGAGGGGATAGAGAGACGCGGGGCGGTAGGGAGGGTCCCCAGTGAGGAAGCTGATGAAGAAAGGGGGGGGAGTAGTGGAGGGGGTGGAGTTGTGTAAAGTGGTGACCAGACATACAGTGGCTAGGATGGTTGGAGGGACTCACCGTTGGGGCTGTGGGTGGCTGATGCAGGCTGTGAAATAGTTCACTATCCAGAGGCGTCACCAGGTGTGGGAGAGCAGTCTGTACTATGACATTTCCTCCCCCAGGCCCCCCCTCCCTCGCACGGCAAAATGGGGGCGTGGCCTAGAGTAAAATGGGCGTGGCCTCGCGGGTCTTTTCTCTCTCGCCGCGGGGGTGTTTCCAGCTTGCCTCTAGATGCTGACAGCCCCCGGAGACTGCAGAGTGTGTGTGCCGGCTGTGTGACCGGAGGAGAGTGCTGCAGGAGATGACGTCACTGCAGCACTCGGCTCCTGTCAGCGGGATGTGTGCGGAGGAGGTGGCGGGTCTGTGTACGCGGGGCAGGGAGGGCTATGAGAGCCTTCTCCTGCGCCACCCGTCCCTCCTAATGTGTATGCCGGGGGCAGCAGTTGTTGTTGTTCGGCGCGCCGTGGCTGGTTAGTCAGATTTGCTGGGGGGGGGGGGGGGAAGGGGTGTGACATGGACAGGCAGCAGGAGCAGAGACTTGCTGCACATGTGGTGGGCGGGCTCTGTGACTCCGCCCACCGCTGTGACTCCGCCCAGCGTTAAGGGCACAGAGTTACAGACTTGAGCAAATATATAGGAGATATATATATATACACACTGTATATACGGAAACCCCTCCCAGTAAATCCTGCATTTGCACCTGCTAGCAATAACAATCCAGTTATTAGATTATCAAGTTATTATGCTTGATATGATTTATTTTACATCTTTCAATAAGCCAATTTTTTTACTGCTTATTATTTTATTATTCACATTACAGCTGAATATATGTAGATAGACTTAACATATTAAAACATACAAAGTACACTGAGATGTAACTGAAAGAATAACATAATTAAATAAATCTGAAAAGTAATACAAAATGATAAAAAGCAAAATCTGTTTTCAGAGAAACTCACACGCACACACACACACACACACACACACACACACACACACACACACACACACACACACACACACACACACACACACATTATACATTAGCACTGGTCATGCCACTGGCATTAAACATTTTGAATAAAAACACTAGTTTTTTAGTATAATAGGCATTTTTTTTAAGTAACGGTGCCATGCTTGTAGTCACAACATAATAAACATAAACTGTGTTTTAAAAAAACAAAAACAAAAACCCATTTGGTTTAAACTAAGGTGCTTTAACACTGATTATGTGGTTGCCAACACTGATTATGAATATTTATTATTATTATTATCCTTTATTTATATGGCGCCACAAGGGTTCCGCAACGACCAATTACAGAGTACATATGCACATAATCAAAACAGGAAAACAGTGACTTCCAGTTGAAGACAATATAGGACAGGTACAGGGTAACTAAGCATAACTACACCAGTAAACGACATAGAGATAAGTTTCAAGGTGGTCAAAAAACTGAAGGAATTGGGCAGATGGGGATTATTAACGTAAGAAAAGGATAAGTACATGAGGGAAGAGGGCCCTACTTGTGAGAGCTTACATTCTAAAGCGGAGGGGCAGACAGACAAGGGTGACACAGATGGGGTGACACGAGCATGGGACAAAGGGTTAGGATGAGATTTGACTGGGTTTGGTAAAGAAGTGGGTCTTAAGAGCCCATTTGAAAGGGAGCAGCACGTGAAAAATCTTGGAGATAGGAGTGGGAGGAAGTAATCAGAAGACAGGAGAGTCGGCGTGCATTAGCAGAGCGAAGAGGACGGGTGGGAGAGTAAAGGGAGATAAGGTCAGAGATGTAAATGGGAGAGTAGTGGGTGAGTGCTTTGTAAGTGAGTGTAAGAAGTTTGAATTGGATTCTGAAAGGGAAGGGAAGCCAGTGAAGGGCTTGTAGGAGAGGGGAGGTGGATGTAGTGCGTTTGGTGAGGAAGATGAGCCAGGCTGCAGCATTGTGGATAGATTGGAGTGGAGAGAGGTAATTGTCAGGGAGGCCAGTTAGGAGATTACAGTAATCCAGTCTGGAAATAATCAGTGAGTGAATAATGATTTTAGTGGCATCCTGGGTGAGAAAAGGTCTGATCCTGGAAATGTTTTTGAGATGAAAATGACTGGTTAGTGAGAGGTGCTGAATGTGTGGTTTGAAGGAGAGGGAGGAGTCATGGATTACACCAAGACAGTGTACTTGGGGGCTAGAGGAGATAGTCGTGCCATCAATGGATAATGAGATTGTGGGAGGTGAGGTTGTGCGGGAGGGTGGGAAGATGATCAGCTCAGTCTCAGACATGTTGAGTTTAAGAAAGCGTTGGGATATCCAGGAAAAGTCAGCAGAAAGACAGTTGGAGGTACGAGTGAGGAGAGCCGTGGAGAGATCAGGGGAGGAAAGGTAGATTTGAGTGTCATCAGCATAGAGGTGATATTGGAAGTTAAAAGAACTTCTGAGTGTGGTCCACAGTGTCAAAAGCAGCAGAGAGGTCAAGAAGAATAAGCAGAGAGTAGTGGCCCTTAGATTTGGCTACATGGAGGTCATTGCAGACTTTTGTGAGGGCAGTTTCAGTGGAGTGGAGAGAACGGAAACCAGACTGGAATGGGTCAGGCAGTGAGTGAGAGGAAAGAAAGGCAGTGAGGCGATTACAGACAATATGCTCAAGAACTTTGGAGGTAAAAGGGAGAAGAGAGATCGGTCGATAGTTGGAGAGAGTGTTTGAATCAAGGGTAGGTTTTTTAAGAATAGGGGAGACAAGAGCATGCTTGAAGGCAGAGGGGACAGTGCCTGATGAGAGGGAGAGATTGAGAAGGTGGGAAAGATGGGAACAGGCAGAAGGAGATAGGTAGTGGAGGAGGTGGGAGGGGATAGGGTCAAGTGGGGAGGTTGTGTGTGTGTGTGTGGGGGGGGAACGGATGAGGGCCATGACTTCCTCACCAAGTACATGGGAGAAAGATGTCAGAGTTGGTAAGAGGGAAGGTCAGGGGTGGAAAGGGATGGGTGGTAACTGGTTGCTGGTCTGGTGGGATGTGATGTCCTGATGTATGGAGTTAATCTTGGACATGAAATAAGTGGCAAAGTCAAGAGCAGACAATGAGGAAGGGAGAGGAGGTGGTAGTGGGCAGAGGAGGGAGTTAACAGTGGCAAAGAGGCTCCGGGGGTTGGAAGACTGGGTAGAGATGAGAATTTTGAAGTATGATTTTTTTAGCGAGGGAAAGGGCAGTACTGAAGTATGAGAGCATACATTTGAAATGGAGGAAGTCTGCCTTAGAGCGTGATCTCCTTCACTGTCGCTCAGCAATACGTGAGCATTTTTGAAGATATCTGGTGCTTTTTGTGTGCCAGGGTTGAGGTGTTGATCTGCGAGGGTGAATAGTGGTTATCGGAGCAACAGAGTCAAGGGCAGAAGAAAGAGATGCATTGTATAGGGATGTGGCTTGTTCAGGGCATGTGAGAGAGAAGAGAGGAGAGAGAAGTGAGTCAAACAGGGAGGATAGGGATGAGGTGTCAATAGCCTCAATGTTACGCTTAGTGATGGTAGCCTTAGGAGGGAGAGATGGGGAAGCAGAGATAGATAAGTTGAAAGAGAGCAGGTGGTAGTCAGGGAGGGTAAAAGGGGAATTGGAGAAATCAGAAATATCGCAGCTGTGAGTGAAAACCAGATCCAGTGAGCTCCCGTTCACGTGGGAGGGTGAGGTGGTCCACTGGGAGAGACCAAGTGAAGAGGTGAGGTTAAGGAGTTTAGAGGCAGGTGATTTTGTGGGGTTATCGATAGGGATGTTGAAATCACCTAGGATAATGGAGGGAATGTCAGGAGAGAGGAAGTGAGGTAGCCAGGAAGCAAAGTTGTTGAGGAATTTGGAGGAAATGCCAGGTGGACGGTAAATGACAGCAACTCGAAGATTAGTAGGCTGGTAGAGGCGTATCACATGGACCTCAAATGTAGAGAATGTAAGGGACGGTTCTGGAGGTATAAGTTGGTATGTGTAGCTAGAGGGTAAAAGGATTCCAACACCACCCCCATGGCGACCTCCGGGTCGGTGTGTGTGTGAGAATGTGAGGCCCCCAGCAGAGAGAGCAGCAGGAGAAGTGGTGTCATAGGGAGTAATCCAGGTTTCTGTAATGGCCAGGAGATGCAGGGAATTGGAAATGAAAAGGTCATGAGTGGGGGCCAGTTTGTTGCAAACAGATCTGGCATTCCAGAGGGCACAGGATAGGGGGTGGGAGTTTGTTGGAGAGATGTGAATGAGATTATCAGGATTGCTGTAGCGTTGAGGTAAGATTAATTTGGAAGGAAGGGATAAAATAGGATTTTGGTTACCTACCGGTAAATCCTTTTCTCGTAGTCTATAGAGGATTCTGGGGTCCACATTAGTACCATGGGGTATAGGCGGGTCCACCAGGAGCCCTTAGCTCTTTAAGAGTTTGAGAGTGTGGGCTGGCTCCTCCCTCTATGCCCCTCCTACCAGACTCAGTCTAGAAACTGTGCCCGAGGAGACGGACATCTTTGAGAGAAGGAACACAGATAGTGGCTAGATTCATACCAGCTCACACATACAAGGCACAGCAAGCTAACTAGCTTGAAAAACTCAGCAACTGCTGAAACATTACTTGCCAAGTAACAATGCAGTACATAACTAAACAAAGTTGTACTAAACCCGATAACGGTTGCAGGAAAACAAAGCGCTGGGCGGGTACCCAGCATCCTCTACGGACTACAAGAAAAGGATTTACTGGTAGGTAATTAAAATTCTCTTTTCTCTTACGTCCTAGAGGGATGTACCTTGGGGATGTACCAAAGCTCCCAGAACGGGAGTGAGAGCGCGGAGGCTCCTGCAGAACTGATTGACTGAACTTCAGATCATCAGAGGCCAAAGTATCGAACTTGTAGAACTTAGTAAACGTGTTCGACCCAGACCAAGTTGCAGCTCTGCAAAGTTGTAACACCGAGACACCCCGGGCAGCTGCCCAGGAAGACCCCACCTTACGAGTAGAGTGGGCCTTTACAGATTTTGGACATGTCAGTCCTGCCGTAGAATAAGCATGCTGGATAGTGAACCTAATCCAGCGAGATATAGTCTGCTTTGAAGCAGGACGGCCAATTTTCTTGGGATCATACAGGACAAAGAAAGAGTCCAATTTCCTGTGACGAGCAGTCCTCTTCACATAGATTCTCAAAGCCCTCACAACACGAAATTGAGGAGTCAGTAGCCACTGGCACCGCAATAGGTTGGTTGATGTGAAATGCCGACACAACCTTTGGAAGAAACTGCAGACGTGTCCGGAGCTCAGCTCTATCTTCGTGGAATATCAAGTAAGGGCTTTTACAGGACAAAGCCCCCAATTCTGACACACGTCTAGCAGAAGCTAAGGCCAACAACATGACAGCCTTCCATGTAAGAAATTTGACCTCAACCTCCTGTAGAGGCTCAAACCAGTCCGACTGGAGAAACTGCAACACCATGTTAAGGTCCCAAGGCGCCGTAGGTGGTACAAAGGGAGGTTGGATGTGCAGAACTCCCTTCAAAAAGGTCTGAACCTCAGGGAGGGCAGCCAGTTGTTTCTGGAAGAAAATGGACAGGGCCGGAATCTGGACCTTCACAGATCCCAACCTCAGGCCCATATCCACACCTGCTTGCAGGAAGAGGAGAAAATGTCCCAGTTGAAACTCCACCGCAGGAAACTTCTTGGACTCACACCAAGAGACATATTTCTTCCAAAAATGATGGTAATGTTTAGACGTTACCCCTTTCCTAGCCTGTATCAGGGTAGGAATAACCTTCTTCGGAATGCCCTTCCGAGCTAGTATCAGGCGTTCAACCTCCATGCCGTCAAACGTAGCCGCGGTAAGACTTGATAGGCAAACCCTCCCGTAGAGGAAGAGGCCTCGGCTCTTCCTGCAAGAGATTCAGAAGGTCCGCGTACCAAGCCCACCTTGGCCAGTCTGGAGCAATGAGGATCGCTTGAACTCTTGTTCTCCTTTCGAGCTTTAGAACTCTTGGATTGAGTGGGAGTGGTGGAAACACGTACACCGACTGGAAAACACACGGAGACACCAGGGCATCCACTGCCACTGCTTGTGGGTCCCTCGACCTGGAACAATAACGTTGAAGCTTCTTGTTGAGACGAGAAGCCATCATGTCTATTTGGGGTAACCCCCCAAAGGTCTGTTATTTCCTTGAACACCTCCAGATGGAGACCCCACTCCCCTGGATGGAAATCGTGTCTGCTGAGGAAGTCTGCTTCCCAGTTGTTCACTCCTGAAATGAAGATTACAAAGAGCGCCAACACATGTTTTTCTGCCCAGAGGATGATTATTGTCACCTCTGACATCGCAGCTCTGCTTTTCGTTCCGCCTTGTCAGTTTATGTAAGCCACAGCCGTTACATTGTCCGACTGTACTTGAATGGCACAATTTCTTAGAAGATGGGCCGCCTGAAGAAGACCGTTATAGACGGCTCTTAGTTCCAGGATGATGATCGGCAGGCCAACTTCCAGACTTGACCACCTTCCTTGGAAGGTTTTCCCTTGAGTGACTGCGCCCCAGCCCCGGAGGCTCGCATCCGTGGTTAGAAGGACCCAGTCCTGAATCCCGAACCTGTGGTCCTCCAGAAGATGAGGCAATTGGAGCCACCAGAGGAGTGAAATCCTGGCCTTTGGCGACAGACGAATTCTCTGGTGCATGTGTAGATGAGATACTGGCCACCGGTCCAGGAGATCCAGTTGGAAGCCCCGAGCATGAAACCTCCCGTACTGGAGAGCCTTGTAAGAGGCCACCATCTTCCCCAAAAGGCGAATGCATTGATGAACCGACACCCGGGCTGGCTTCAGGACATCCCGGACCATTGTTGGTATCACCAACGCCTTTTCCTGCAGAAGAAATACCCTCTGCACTTCCGTGTCGAGGATCATCCCCAGAAAAGACAACCTCCGGGTTGGTTCCAAATGACATTTTGGAAGGTTCAGAATCCAACCGTGGATTCTGAGTAGGTGGGTTGTGAGTACAATAGACTGCAACAGCTACTCCTTGGACGATGCCTTTATCAGTAGATCGCCCAGATACGGAATGATGTTTACCCCCTGTTTTCGGAGTAGAACCATCATCTCCACCATCACCTTGGTGAACACCCTTGGTGCTGTAGAGAGGCCGAAAGGCAGGGCCTGGAACTGGAAATGACAGTCCAGTAATGCAAAATGGAGATAAGCCTGATGCGGTAGCCAAATCGGAATGTGGAGGTACGCATCCTTGATATCCAGGAATACTAGGAATTCCCCCTCTTCCAGACCTGATATCACCTCCCTGAGAGACTCCATTTTGAACTTGAACTCCTTCAAAAAATACCGAACCATCCGGTTTCGGTACCACGAAAATGTTGAATAGTAACCCTTGGCTTGCAAATGAGGAGGTACTGGCACAATGACCTGTGCCTCCACCAAGTTCTGGACCGCTGCTTGTAGGATAGTCCTGTCCGCCAGCAGAACTGGCAAGCCTGAATTGAAAAATCGGTGAGGAGGGAGATTTTGAAATTCCAACCTGTATCCCTGGGACACAATATCTATCACCCAGGGATCCAGGCCGGACGATACCCAGACGTGACTGAACTGTCTGAGCCTCGCTCCCACTGGCCCCACCTCCAGGCCGCGCGGTCCACCGTCATGCGGAGGACTTTTGCGTACTGGAAGCAGACTTAGTTTCCTGGGAACCTGCCGCAGCAGGTTTCTTGGATTTAGCTTGACCTCCCCTAAAGAAGGTATTGGACGGTTTGGCCTTTCTAGGCTTGTTAGACCAAAAGGACTGTGATACTGATGAAGAGAAGTATTTCTTCGGAGCTGGTGCAGCTGAGGGAAGGAACGGAGACTTACCCGCTGTAGCCGTGGATATCCACGCATCCAAAGATTCCCCAAAGAGAGCCTGACCTGTGTAGGGTAGGGACTCCACACTTTTCCTGGATTCCGCATCGGCCGGCCACTGGCGCAGCCACAGTCCCTGACGAGCTGAAACAGACATGGAAGAGATCCCTGCAGCCATAGAACCCAGGTCTTTCATTGATTCTACCATAAAACCTGCTGAATCGTGAATGTTTTACGCAAAAACAATTCAACATCACCCTTATCTATTGTATCCAAATCCTCAAGTAAGGTGCCTGACCATTTTACTATAGCTTTTGCAATCCATGCTCTAGCAATAGTGGGACGTAATATGGCCCCAGAAGCGGTGTACATTGATTTAAGTGTATTATCAATTTATCGATCAGCCGGCTCCTTTATGGCGGTAGATCCCGGAACAGGTAAAACCACCTTTTTGGAGAGTCTGGACACTGATGGGTCAACAATTGGCACGTTTTCCCATTTTTTCCTATCCTCCTCAGGGAAAGGAAACGCCACCTGGACCCTTTTATGAATCTGGAATTTTTTCTCAGGGTTTTCCCATGCTTTCTCAAATATAGCACTTAATTCCTTTGACACAGGAAAGGTTAGCGAGGCTTTCTTATTTTCAGTGAAAAAAGCCTCCTCAACCTGCTCAGGTGTTGTATCATTAATATTCAATACATCCCTGATAGCCTCTATCATCAATTGCACCCCCTTTGCAAGAGAGGCAGACCCCCGCAACACATCCTCAGTACCGTCTGTGGTAACAGAATCGGTATCCGTCTCATCTTGCATGACATGAACAAGCGCACGTTTGTGGGGGTATATAGCGGAGCGTCCTGGGTACCAGAATCAGGCCATACTGCCATAGAGTTATGTAATACCTGTGTTGCGGATTCAATACTTGCAAGCTTATCTGAAATCTGAAAAATCCAAGATTTGATAGAGGAAAACCACTCAGGTTACCTTGCTGGAATCTGTGCTAAACCAGAGCTATCCTGATTACATGCAATGGGATAATCCTGGGAGAACATATCCTCCGCAGCATATGACACACTGTCCCTGGACATAGCTAAAGGAGACCACAAAACACCCCACACACACACAGGGGAGGGCAGAGTTTCACCCCCAAGAATGGCAAGAGAGACACAGAGATTGGAACCAACCCACACACAGCGCTTTTAACCAAAGGGAGACCCCTTGTCAGCGCTGACTGTGCACCTTTTTATAGGATAGACAGTGATATTGCAGCCTCCCCCCCCCCTTCTACTACCCCCTGGTACCGTGAGAGACAGCTGGAGTTGCTGTGGAGGAAACTTCTTTCTCCTGATCAGCGCTGTGCAGGCAGGAAAATGGTGCTGAACGCTGCTGGGTCCGCTCTGAGGAGAAGCTCCGCCTCCAAAATGGCGCTGTCTTCCCGCTCTTCATCTGATTATACTGGCCGGAGAATTGATGCTGGCTGAGATCCTCGGACCCCGACAGGCTTTGTGACCAATGTAGGGTTTAAGCGCTGGCCCAGGGTGCCCCTCAACACGCCGCACTATGTACCGCTGAGCCATCCCGGAGCGCATTTAATACTGAGCTCCTACCCTGCTGCCGCCATCTTCATACCGGCCCCCCACTTGCAAGCGGGGTCGGTGTCTTACTCGCCACAATCTTCAGCTCTGTAAGGGGGTGGCGGCATGCTGCTGGGGTGAGCGATCCCCTGTGGCGGGGAGCGATCTATCCCCTCAGGAACTCAGTGTCCTGTCAGCTGAGTAAGTGTCTCAGACCCCGCAGGCCGGACACTACTCCCCCCCACTTAGTACCACGCTGCAGGGAGGCTGTTGCCGGCAGCCTCCCTGTTAAATAAAAAACTCTAAAATAACTTTTTTCTAGAAAAGCTCAGGAGAGCTCCCCTAGCTGTGACTGGCTCCTCCGGGCACATTTTCTAAACTGAGTCTGGTAGGAGGGGCATAGAGGGAGGAACCAGCCCACACTCTCAAACTCTTAAAGTGCCAATGGCTCCTGGTGGACCCGTCTATACCCCATGGTACTAATGTGGACCCCAGCATCCTCTAGGACGTAAGAGATAGAGGGTGTAATGATGGTCTTGGGTTCTTGGCTAGGAAGGGAGACTGCAGGAGAGAGGCAGGGAGGGAGTGCAGTATGATAGTGGTGGAGAAGAGTTAAGGTGACAGGCAGAGGAGGGAGAGAGCAGCAGAGCCGGCCATAGGCATAGGCAAACTAGGCAATTGCCTAGGGCAATTGATATGCCTAGGGGCATCAGCAGCTTCTGCTGATTAAAATGATATGCGTCATGCCTATATTCTGTATGTAGCATTTCATATGCAGATACAGCCACAGTCTCACATAGTATATAGGCATGCTGCATATCATTTTAATCAGCAGAAGCTGCTTGTGCATCCTAGCCACATAGCAATGCAAATAAGATGCATTTTCATTAAAAAAAAAAAAAAAGTGCCCGACGTTAGCATTGAGGCAAGATTTATGAGGACACATCTGTATCCAAGCAGAGGCAGAGGTCACAGTGTTAGTGGAAGTGTGAGTGCTATGTGCATGTGAGTGGGTTGGTTGTGCAGTAGTGTTCAGAATATGTGTAAGGAGCATTATGTGTGTCATGTAAAAATGCATTAATAATGTGCAACATATGTGTAAGGGGCACTATGTGTGTCATTATGTATATAAGGGCATTAATAATGTGCGGCATATGTGTAACAGGGTACTACTGTATGTGTGTCATTATGTGTATAGGGGCACTAATAATGTGCAGCAAATGTGTAGGGGGCACTATGTGTGTCATTATGTGTATAAGGGCATTAATAATGTGCGTCATATGTGTAAGGGACATTATGTGTAAAAGGACATTAATAAAGGTTGTTATAATGTGTAAGGCGCATTATGTTTATAAGGACATTAATAATGTGTCTCATATGTGTTAGGGAGATTACTGTGTGGCATTATGTGTTTAAGGTGCTCTACTATGTTGCGTTGCGTATAGAAAGGGCACTACTGTGTCGTCTAATGTGAATAAAGAGTAATAAGGTGTGGTGTAATGTGAATAAGGAGCAATTCAGTGTGATGTAATGTGAATAAGGGGCTCTACTGTGAGGAGTAACGTTTATAAGGTAAAGTGATACTACTGTGGGATGTAATATGAATTATGGACACTAACACATGATCAAATGGGAATAAAGTTGCAGTACTGTGTGGCGTAATTGGAATTGGGGTTACTAAAGTGTGGCCATGCCCCTTGCCAGCAAAAACACACCCCTTTTTGGGCTGTGCGCCAAATGTGCGAACTGTTCCTATTTAAAATATAGGGGGTACAAACACCAAAATAAGGACTGCTATGGATGAGGGGTGATGGTGGTGGGAAAAAAGTGCAGGGTCAGAGGCGGAACCAGCGGTGGTGCTAGGGGGCACCAGCCAAAATCTTGCCTAGGGCATCATATTGGTTAGGGCCGGCTCTGGAGAGCAGGGTTGAGTGGTGGGGTAGAGAGCCTGTGAAGGGGCAAAAGTAAGTTGCAATGGGGAAACAGAAGAGGAGGGGAAGGGAGGCAGAGCCAGGGGAGGATGGGAGACAGAGGAGAGAGGATGAGATGTAGGAGACTGGGAGAGAATGCTAGAGGTGGTACCAGGGGACAGAATAAAGGATTAGGAAGACAAGAAGTAATGGGGGATGTTGCCAGCCTGGCCATAGTGTGGATGTGGTAAATACTGTAGTGGTAGTAAAACGAGAATAGGAGGAGTGGTGGCTGAATGAGAGAGCAGTGAAATTGCAGAAATAAATACAATTTGCAAGTATTTAAAATTAGAGATGAGCGGGTTCGGTTCCTCTGAATCCGAACCCGCCCGAACTTCAGGTTTTTTACACGGGTCCGAGCAGGCTCGGATCTTCCCGCCTTGCTCGGCTAACCCGAGCGCGCCCGAACGTCATCATCACGCTGTCGGATTCTCGCGAGGCTCGGATTCTATCGCGAGACTCGGATTCTATATAAGGAGCCGCGCGTCGCCGCCATTTTCACACGTGCATTGAGAGTCATAGGGAGAGGACGTGGCTGGCGTCCTCTCCGTTTAGAGAAGAGAGAGACACAGTATTTTGGGGAGCATTATTAGGAGGAGTACTACTATACTGTATACTACTATACTACTTGCTGAAGTGATATTTATACTAGATTAGATAATAGATAGTGTGACTGTAAGTGTATTATCTGACTTGTGGGGGAGACACTGACAGTGGGGAGCAGTTAGAGTCTGAGAGCAGGACTCAGGAGTACATATAACGTACAGTGCACACTTTTGCTGCCAGAGTCAGTGCCACACTGCCATTGTTGTGACCACACTGACCACCAGTATAATAATATATTTTGTGATTGTCTGCTTAGGCCTCGGAGTACTAGTTGTTAGGGTCTTCCCAGAGGAAGACCCTAACAGGTCGAAACGCGTTCTACCCATCTATACTACATTGGACTGAGGACGAATATTCACTACAAAGAAGGACAGTACTGCTAATCCTTTCCGCAAACCATCCGGTCACGTGATCCGGAGTTCCGGAAGCAACCGGTTGCCAGGCGACGGAAGAAGCCCGAGACAGCGGAGAGTGGAAGGCGGAGGGGAAGGGAGAAGGTAAGTCCCTGTAGGAGGAGGAGAGGCGCGGCCAGCCGCTCGGAGAGCTCCGGCCGGGTCCACTTCGCCTCTGTGACAGGCGCACACCCCAGGTCAGCGGCCCCACAGAGCGGGCCTGATTCGGGCGCTCTACTGTGGGACATGCTGCAGGAGGAATAGCGCCAGTCCAGGGTCCTTATTCTCCACTCTAACCAAAGCATACACTACCGCTGTCAACTGTTCATCACTTCACAAGAGAATCCTTCACTTCAGAGCACAGATTAGCGGGACGCCGCTGTCTGTATAGACTTGTAAACCGTTTGGACTTTAGTACATATTATCATTAATATTTTTTTGTGGCATTTTTCTTTTTCTTTTTTTCGACTTTACAAAGATTACAGCATTTGTTCTTTCAATTGAACCTTGCACTTCAGAATTTAAGCTCAAACCAGGAGCGTGCCCCAATCACTGATTGACTTTTAAACCGAATTTATACCTGTTGGGAAAGAAAGTATCTCAGCATCTTAGAATAAACAACCTTAAGTATATTACCTGCTTTTTCATTATTGATTTTAGTTTCACTTTATAACCGTATCATTCACCACTACAAATAGGGTTTGAGCGCTGGTTCCCTGTGGATTTATCCACATCTGTATACTTACCATTTAAGGGGGGGTGGGACACCCCTCATTACCAGCAGCACACCCCGCCTCAGATTAACACCTCAGTGCGCAGAGAACCCATTTCTGTATATCTGCAAGTTGCAACGTGACCTGAAGTGACCACCAGTTTAATAATCAATCACCACCAGTTTAATATATATATATATATATATATATATAATTGTATATAATATATATATATATATATATAATATTGTATACCACCTACCCGTGGTTTTTTTTTTTTATTCTTCTTTATACATACTACTATAGTAGCTTACTGTAGCAGTCTGCGGTGCTGTGCTGACCTGACAGTGTCCAGCAGGTCCGTCATCAGTCATTACATAATAAATATATATAGTACCTGTCCGGCTGCAGTACTAGTGATATTATATTGATTTCATCTCATTATCAATAATTTATCATCCAGTCTAGACTCTATATTAGCAACAGACACAGTACGTTAGTCCACGGCTGTAGCTACCTCTGTGTCGGCACTCGGCAGTCCATCCATAATTGTATACCACCTACCCGTGTTTTTTTTTTTTCTTTCTTCTTTGTACATACTACTATAGAGTATAGTAGCTTACTGTAGCAGTCTGCGGTGCTGCTGAGCTGACAGTGTCCAGCAGGTCCGTCATCAGTCATCATTACCTAATAAATATATTATCTACCTGTCCGGCTGCAGTACTAGTGATATTATATATACATACATATATATATTGATTTCATCTCATTATCAATCATCCAGTCTATATTAGCAGCAGACACAGTACGTTAGTCCACGGCTGTAGCTACCTCTGTGTCGGCACTCGGCAGTCCATCCATAATTGTATACCACCTACCCGTGGTTTTTTTTTTTCTTTCTTCTTTGTACATACTACTATAGTATAGTAGCTTACTGTAACAGTCTGCGGTGCTGCTGAGCTGACAGTGTCCAGCAGGTCCGTCATCAGTCATCATTACCTAATAAATATATTATCTACCTGTCCGGCTGCAGTACTAGTGATATTATATATACATACATATATATATATTGATTTCATCTCATTATCAATCATCCAGTCTATATTAGCAGCAGACACAGTACGTTAGTCCACGGCTGTAGCTACCTCTGTGTCGGCACTCGGCAGTCCATCCATAATTGTATACCACCTACCCGTGGTTTTTTTTTTTCTTTCTTCTTTGTACATACTACTATAGTATAGTAGCTTACTGTAGCAGTCTGCGGTGCTGCTGAGCTGACAGTGTCCAGCAGGTCCGTCATCAGTCATCATTACCTAATAAATATATTATCTACCTGTCTGGCTGCAGTACTAGTGATATTATATATACATACATATATATATATTGATTTCATCTCATTATCATCCAGTCTATATTAGCAGCAGACACAGTACGGTAGTCCACGGCTGTAGCTACCTCTGTGTCGGCACTCGGCAGTCCATCCATAATTGTATACCACCTACCCGTGGTTTTTTTTTTCTTTCTTCTTTGTACATACTACTATAGAGTATAGTAGCTTACTGTAGCAGTCTGCGGTGCTGCTGAGCTGACAGTGTCCAGCAGGTCCATCATCAGTCATCATTACCTAATAAATATATTATCTACCTGTCCGGCTGCAGTACTAGTGATATTATATATACATACATATATATATTGATTTCATCTCATTATCAATCATCCAGTCTATATTAGCAGCAGACACAGTACGTTAGTCCACGGCTGTAGCTACCTCTGTGTCGGCACTCGGCAGTCCATCCATAATTGTATACCACCTACCCGTGGTTTTTTTTTTCTTTCTTCTTTGTACATACTACTATAGTATAGTAGCTTACTGTAGCAGTCTGCGGTGCTGCTGAGCTGACAGTGTCCAGCAGGTCCGTCATCAGTCATCATTACCTAATAAATATATTATCTACCTGTCCGGCTGCAGTACTAGTGATATTATATATACATACATATATATATATTGATTTCATCTCATTATCATCCAGTCTATATTAGCAGCAGACACAGTACGGTAGTCCACGGCTGTAGCTACCTCTGTGTCGGCACTCGGCAGTCCATCCATAATTGTATACCACCTACCCGTGGTTTTTCTTTTCTTTCTTCTTTGTACATACTACTATAGTATAGTAGCTTACTGTAGCAGTCTGCGGTGCTGCTGAGCTGACAGTGTCCAGCAGGTCCGTCATCAGTCATCATTACCTAATAAATATATTATCTACCTGTCCGGCTGCAGTACTAGTGATATTGTATATACATACATATATATATATTGATTTCATCTCATTATCATCCAGTCTATATTAGCAGCAGACACAGTATGGTAGTCCACGGCTGTAGCTACCTCTGTGTCGGCACTCGGCAGTCCATCCATAAGTATACTAGTATCCATCCATCTCCATTGTTTACCTGAGGTGCCTTTTAGTTGTGCCTATTAAAATATGGAGAACAAAAATGTTGAGGTTACAAAATTAGGGAAAGATCAAGATCCACTTCCACCTCGTGCTGAAGCTGCTGCCACTAGTCATGGCCGAGACGATGAAATGCCAGCAACGTCGTCTGCCAAGGCCGATGCCCAATGTCATAGTACAGAGCATGTCAAATCCAAAACACCAAATATCAGTAAAAAAAAGGACTCCAAAACCTAAAATAAAATTGTCGGAGGAGAAGCGTAAACTTGCCAATATGCCATTTACCACACGGAGTGGCAAGGAACGGCTGAGGCCCTGGCCTATGTTCATGGCTAGTGGTTCAGCTTCACATGAGGATGGAAGCACTCAGCCTCTCGCTAGAAAACTGAAAAGACTCAAGCTGGCAAAAGCACCGCAAAGAACTGTGCGTTCTTCGAAATCCCAAATCCACAAGGAGAGTCCAATTGTGTCGGTTGCGATGCCTGACCTTCCCAACACTGGACGTGAAGAGCATGCGCCTTCAACCATTTGCACGGCCCCTGCAAGTGCTGGAAGGAGCACCCGCAGTCCAGTTCCTGATAGTCAGATTGAAGATGTCAGTGTTGAAGTACACCAGGATGAGGAGGATATGGGTGTTGCTGGCGCTGGGGAGGAAATTGACCAGGAGGATTCTGATGGTGAGGTGGTTTGTTTAAGTCAGGCACCCGGGGAGACACCTGTTGTCCGTGGGAGGAATAGGGCCATTGACATGCCTGGTCAAAATACAAAAAAAATCAGCTCTTCGGTGTGGAAGTATTTCACCAGAAATGCGGACAACATTTGTCAAGCCGTGTGTTGCCTTTGTCAAGCTGTAATAAGTAGGGGTAAGGACGTTAACCACCTCGGAACATCCTCCCTTATACGTCACCTGCAGCGCATTCATAATAAGTCAGTGACAAGTTCAAAAACTTTGGGTGACAGCGGAAGCAGTCCACTGACCAGTAAATCCCTTCCTCTTGTAACCAAGCTCACGCAAACCACCCCACCAACTCCCTCAGTGTCAATTTCCTCCTTACCCAGGAATGCCAATAGTCCTGCAGGCCATGTCACTGGCAATTCTGACGAGTCCTCTCCTGCCTGGGATTCCTCCGATGCATCCTTGAGTGTAATGCCTACTGCTGCTGGCGCTGCTGTTGTTGCTGCTGGGAGTCGATCGTCATCCCAGAGGGGAAGTCGTAAGCCCACTTGTACTACTTCCAGTAAGCAATTGACTGTCCAACAGTCCTTTGCGAGGAAGATAAAATATCACAGCAGTCATCCTGCTGCAAAGCGGATAATTGAGGCCTTGACAACTATGTTGGTGTTAGACGTGCGTCCGGTATCCGCCGTTAGTTCACAGGGAACTAGACAATTTATTGAGGCAGTGTGCCCCCGTTACCAAATACCATCTAGGTTCCACTTCTCTAGGCAGGCGATACCGAGAATGTACACGGACGTCAGAAAAAGACTCACCAGTGTCCTAAAAAATGCAGTTTTACCCAATGTCCACTTAACCACGGACATGTGGACAAGTGGAGCAGGGCAGGGTCAGGACTATATGACTGTGACAGCCCACTGGGTAGATGTATGGACTCCCGCCGCAAGAACAGCAGCGGCGGCACCAGTAGCAGCATCTCGCAAACGCCAACTCTTTCCTAGGCAGGCTACGCTTTGTATCACCGCTTTCCAGAATACGCACACAGCTGAAAACCTCTTACGGCAACTGAGGAAGATCATCGCGGAATGGCTTACCCCAATTGGACTCTCCTGTGGATTTGTGGCATCGGACAACGCCAGCAATATTGTGTGTGCATTAAATATGGGCAAATTCCAGAACGTCCCATGTTTTGCACATACCTTGAATTTGGTGGTGCAGAATTTTTTAAAAAACGACAGGGCGTGCAAGAGATGCTGTCGGTGGCCAGAAGAATTGCGGGACACTTTCGGCGTACAGGCACCACGTACAGAAGACTGGAGCACCACCAAAAACTACTGAACCTGCCCTGCCATCATCTGAAGCAAGAAGTGGTAACGAGGTGGAATTCAACCCTCTATATGCTTCAGAGGTTGGAGGAGCAGCAAAAGGCCATTCAAGCCTATACAATTGAGCACGATATAGGAGGTGGAATTCACCTGTCTCAAGCGCAGTGGAGAATGATTTCAACGTTGTGCAAGGTTCTGATGCCCTTTGAACTTGCCACACGTGAAGTCAGTTCAGACACTGCCAGCCTGAGTCAGGTCATTCCCCTCATCAGGCTTTTGCAGAAGAAGCTGGAGACATTGAAGGAGGAGCTAACACGGAGCGATTCCGCTAGGCATGTGGGACTTGTGGATGGAGCCCTTAATTCGCTTAACAAGGATTCACGGGTGGTCAATCTGTTGAAATCAGAGCACTACATTTTGGCCACCGTGCTCGATCCTAGATTTAAAGCCTACCTTGGATCTCTCTTTCCGGCAGACACAAGTCTGCTGGGGTTCAAAGACCTGCTGGTGACAAAATTGTCAAGTCAAGCGGAACGCGACCTGTCAACATCTCCTCCTTCACATTCTCCCGCAACTGGGGGTGCGAGGAAAAGGCTCAGAATTCCGAGCCCACCCGCTGGCGGTGATGCAGGGCAGTCTGGAGCGACTGCTGATGCTGACATCTGGTCCGGACTGAAGGACCTGACAACGATTACGGACATGTCGTCTACTGTCACTGCATATGATTCTCTCACCATTGAAAGAATGGTGGAGGATTATATGAGTGACCGCATCCAAGTAGGCACGTCACACAGTCCGTACTTATACTGGCAGGAAAAAGAGGCAATTTGGAGGCCCTTGCACAAACTGGCTTTATTCTACCTAAGTTGCCCTCCCACAAGTGTGTACTCCGAAAGAGTGTTTAGTGCCGCCGCTCACCTTGTCAGCAATCGGCGTACGAGGTTACATCCAGAAAATGTGGAGAAGATGATGTTCATTAAAATGAATTATAATCAATTCCTCCGTGGAGACATTGACCAGCAGCAATTGCCTCCACAAAGTACACAGGGAGCTGAGATGGTGGATTCCAGTGGGGACGAATTGATAATCTGTGAGGAGGGGGATGTACACAGTGATATATCGGAGGATGATGATGAGGTGGACATCTTGCCTCTGTAGAGCCAGTTTGTGCAAGGAGAGATTAATTGCTTCTTTTTTGGTGGGGGTCCAAACCAACCCGTCATTTCAGTCACAGTCGTGTGGCAGACCCTGTCACTGAAATGATGGGTTGGTTAAAGTGTGCATGTCCTGTTTATACAACATAAGGGTGGGTGGGAGGGCCCAAGGACAATTCCATCTTGCACCTCTTTTTTCTTTAATTTTTCTTTGCGTCATGTGCTGTTTGTGGAATGTTTTTTGGAAGGGCCATCCTGCGTGACACTGCAGTGCCACTCCTAGATGGGCCCGGTGTTTGTGTCGGCCACTGGGGTCGCTTATCTTACTCACACAGCTACCTCATTGCGCCTCTTTTTTTCTTTGCGTCATGTGCTGTTTGGGGAGGGTTTTTTGGAAGGGCCATCCTGCGTGACACTGCAGTGCCACTCCTAGATGGGCACGGTGTTTGTGTCGGCCACTAGGGTCGCTTATCTTACTCACACAGCTACCTCATTGCGCCTTTTTTCTTTGCGTCATGTGCTGTTTGGGGAGGGTTTTTTGGAAGGGCCATCCTGCGTGACACTGCAGTGCCACTCCTAGATGGGCCCGGTGTTTGTGTCGGCCACTAGGGTCGCTTATCTTACTCACACAGCTACCTCATTGCGCCTCTTTTTTTCTTTGCGTCATGTGCTGTTTGGGGAGTGTTTTTTGGAAGGGCCATCCTGCGTGACACTGCAGTGCCACTCCTAGATGGGCACGGTGTTTGTGTCGGCCACTAGGGTCGCTTATCTTACTCACACAGCTACCTCATTGCGCCTCTTTTTTTCTTTGCGTCATGTGCTGTTTGGGGAGGGTTTTTTGGAAGGGCCATCCTGCGTGACACTGCAGTGCCACTCCTAGATGGGCACGGTGTTTGTGTCGGCCACTAGGGTCACTTATCTTACTCACACAGCTACCTCATTGCGCCTCTTTTTTTCTTTGCGTCATGTGCTGTTTGGGGAGGGTTTTTTGGAAGGGCCATCCTGCGTGACACTGCAGTGCCACTCCTAGATGGGCCCGGTGTTTGTGTCGGCCACTAGGGTCGCTTATCTTACTCACACAGCTACCTCATTGCGCCTCTTTTTTTCTTTGCGTCATGTGCTATTTGGGGAGGGTTTTTTGGAAGGGCCATCCTGCGTGACACTGCAGTGCCACTCCTAGATGGGCACGGTGTTTGTGTCGGCCACTAGGGTCGCTTATCTTACTCACACAGCTACCTCATTGCGCCTCTTTTTTTCTTTGCGTCATGTGCTGTTTGGGGAGTGTTTTTTGGAAGGGCCATCCTGCGTGACACTGCAGTGCCACTCCTAGATGGGCCCGGTGTTTGTGTCGGCCACTAGGGTCGCTTATCTTACTCACACAGCTACCTCATTGCGCCTCTTTTTTTCTTTGCGTCATGTGCTGTTTGGGGAGTGTTTTTTGGAAGGGCCATCCTGCGTGACACTGCAGTGCCACTCCTAGATGGGCACGGTGTTTGTGTCGGCCACTAGGGTCGCTTAGCTTAGTCATCCAGCGACCTAGGTGCAAATTTTAGGACTAAAAATAATATTGTGAGGTGTGAGGTATTCAGAATAGACTGAAAATGAGTGGAAATTATGGTTTTTGAGGTTAATAATACTTTGGGATCAAAATGACCCCCAAATTCTATGATTTAAGCTGTTTTTTAGTGTTTTTTAAAAAAAACACCCGAATCCAAAACACACCTGAATCCGACAAAAAAAATTCGGTGAGGTTTTGCCAAAACGCGGTCGAACCCAAAACACGGCCGCGGAACCGAACCCAAAACCAAAACACAAAACCCGAAAAATTTCAAGTGCACATCTCTATTTAAAATGTGGTTAATGTCTACAGGTTAACAGTAAGTCAAATTTTTTTCTGATGTTAGATGGAAAATTACACAGCATTAGCAAACTTCAAGTCAGTGTTATTTCATTAACTATGCTTCTCAGTGAAACATTTGTTTTCCAGGTATTTGCAGGGTCCGAGTTAAAGTTGCATTGCAGGTGTTTTTTTGCAGAAAGTGAATGTATAGTTCCTGAGTAAGTGATAATTAGAGAATATTAGAAGTGAACATACATTTGTAGATGCCGGCCAAGTATTGTTGCATTGTGTTGTTTTTTTCCGCATTTGTTTGTTGTTTCCTTTCAGTTTCCGTCCAGTTTAAGTCCAGTATAAGTCACAGGTGACATCCTTAGAAACATTCGTCCTTTGAAATTTTCATCCCAAACTGATTCAGCCAAGCTGATTCAGCTAGACTATACACTAATATCAATACCATCAAGCATGTGTATGTAGGGCTTGTAGGCACAATGATTTATTGGACCCACCCCTAGCCCATCACCCATTTGAAGCAATAAAACTTACACAAACAAATGGTGCTTAGGATGAAACCATCACACATTCCCCAAATAACTTATAATAAAACCTGCTTAAATCTGCTAATAATAAATACACTATTCATACCTATAGCTAAGCATTCATGGTATTCATATGTGATAATTAGCAGATGCAATACAGCTTGCTGGTAATTGTTGTTCCACTATTCATACCTATAGCTAAGCATTCATGGTATTCATATGTGATAATGAGCAGATGCAATACAGATTGCTGGTAATTGTTGTTCCACTATTCATACCTGTAGGTAAGAGAACAATGAGATATTAAAATACTTCATAGTCCTTGCATATTGATCATAAAATTATTCAGTATAAGTCACAGACAACATCCTTAGAAACATTCATCCTTTTAAATTTTCCTCAAAAACTGATTCAGCCAAGCTGATTCAGCTAGACTACACACTAATATGTGTTTATATGGCTATAATTTTCAGAAGTTTAATATTTCAAACACACACGCACTAGCTATTTTCTAGTATATATCACATACAGTATAATAAATAGTATACCCAAGCTATAAAGAACTTTATCACATTGTAGAGCCTAGAGGTGACTTCCAATATCTCATAGTTCTAAAAAGTCTTGCCTACTTGTGCCTAATGCAATATCGTATTTTAATATATCCTGTTACAGTGGCCACACGAGGTGCTCCTGAAACAGGGTAGATTTAGGATTCTAACTAATTAATAAAGAACAAAGGGGGTAATTCAGAGTTGATCGCAGCAGCAAATTTGTTAGCAGTTGGGCAAAACCATGTGCACTGCAGGTGTGGCAGATACAACATTTGCAGAGAGAGTTAGATTTGGGTGGGTTATATTGTTTCTGTGCAGGGTAAATACTGGCTGCTCTATTTTGACACTGCTATTTAGTTTTCAGTTTGAACACACCCCACCCAAATCTAATTCTCTCTGCACATGTTATATCTGCTCCCCCCCCCCCCCCTGCAGTGCACACTGTTTTGCCCAACTGCTAACAAATATGCTTCTGTGATCAACTCTGAATTAGGCCCATAGACTCTTAGAACCTGGGAAAAATGGATTACAATGGATGTACTGTATAAAGTGGAAAATAGTAAATCAACTTGGTGTTAAAACCAAAAGCTTTACATTTTATGGTGGATGTAATGGTAACAATAAAGATTTAGCTGGAGTGAAGAAGGGAAGTGTTTATCAAACTGGGTCTTTGACATTAAGTAGTGGAGCTCTAGTTGAGGATGACCATGAGAGGCTGCAGAGTCATCATTTGTAGCTGTTGGGAACATCCAGGGTCAGATAGTACACAGAAAATAAATGTTATACTGTTTCAATAAATACTTAGTTTAAAATTCTTATATACTTAATCCAGTGGTTCTCAAACTGTGTGCCGTGGCACCCTGGGGTGCCTCAGGACACTTACTGGGGTGCCCTGGGCTGGAGGTCCAGGACCAATTAAAATTATTTATGATCAATGTAATAGGCAAAACCAGTGTTTTTGGCTTCAAATCATAAAATATGTGGACAAACAGAAGCAAATCCTGTCCCTCTACACATAACTGACCCTAAGGATGACATATAAACACAATTTACTTAATTTAATACTTCTTTCTAAATTTTTTAATAAGAGAAACATTTGGCTTAGGGGTGCCGTGAAAAAAATTCTGATACTCTAGGGCGCCGTGATTCCAAAAAGTTTGGGAACCACTGATTTAATCTAATCCCACTATAATGTATAATGCTCCTATTCTGTTTCCAGATAAAAATTTCTCCTTCTGTATATACTGTATTTTTTCATCTGCACAACCTCTTCCCTGCTGCAGGTAGAACTACCTTACTTTCTTTTCACACATTTATCTTGTAGGAAGGCGAATGGAGCAATTATGATTGAATGTACTTCAGACCACACACTTTCACCCAAAAAGAAAATCCAAAGATACAGCATAAATACAGACACTGGGGGTCATTCCGAGTTGTTCGCTCGCAAGCTGCTTTTAGCAGCTTTGCACACGCTAAGCCGCCGCCTACTGGGAGTGAATCTTAGCTTATCAAAATTGCGAACGAAAGATTAGCAGAATTGCGAATAGACACTTCTTAGCAGTTTCTGAGTAGCTCCAGACTTACTCGGCATCTGCGATCAGTTCAGTCAGTGTCGTTCCTGGTTTGACGTCACAAACACACCCAGCGTTCACCCAGACACTCCTCCGTTTCTCCAGCCACTCCCGCGTTTTTCCCAGAAACGGTAGCGTTTTTTCACACACACCCATAAAACGGCCAGTTTCCGCCCAGAAACACCCACTTCCTGTCAATCACATTACGATCACCAGAACGAAGAAAAAACCTTGTAATGCCGTGAGTAAAATTCCTAACTGCATAGCTAATTTACTTGGCGCAGTCGCACTGCGGACACTGCGCATGCGCATTAGCGACTAATCGCTCCGTTGTGAGAAAAAAATAACGAGCGAACAACTCGGAATGACCCCCACTGTTTTCACAGTCACTAACAAGGAGTGGATATTAAACAATGAGACTGATGCTATCGTTTACTTTTAAGTACATTAAGTACATTTTAACTCAATACACCTTCTATGTACTTCCCATCTGTATCCACACACCGCTGCATTCTTATTTTTAATTGGTCAAAGCCGTACGGTAGCTCATTATCTGTAAGCTGTTTTAATAGCTCCTTGATGTCTTATTTAACTCAGTAACTGATGAAAAGTGGGTTCCGTTGAGTACAGATTTAACTTTTAGGAAAATAAAAAAATTAACACAGTGCTATGTCTGGCAAGTATGAAGGATATTCTAGCACTGCAATCTGTTTCTCGGCCAAAAACTACTTCACAGCTGTGTAGCCCAGTGCATTGTCCTGATGAAGGATGAAACCATTTTTTCACAAATCTGGCCTCTTTCTTCTGATTTCTTCCCACAAGTTTCTAGTACATTTTTTGTAATGTTGATTCAGTTTTATGCCTTTTGGTACCCAGTCTCCCAAAATAACACCCTTGATATAAAAAAAATAATAATAATAATTAACATGGCTTTGAATATGGTTTTGCTTTGACCTGCTTTTTTCATTCTTACTGAGGATGGAGTTTTCCAGTGCATAGTTTTGTCTCAGGATCGTACTGGAAAATCCATATTTTATCACAGGTAATAACTTTAACTAAAAAATGAGACTCCATTTGAATTTGTTCCAAAATGTCTGTACAATTTTGCTTTTAATTTTCTTTCTACTCTGCAGTGAGAAGCCTTGGACCTGTCTTAGCACAAACTTTTATAATGTTGAGATCCTGATGCAAAACTTGCCTAACAGTTTCTTTGTCAATGTGTGCCATTTCTGCTATCATTCTGACGCTGAGTCGCCGGTCAGTTCAAACAATTTTTTTATTTTTTATCCACATTTTCATTTGCTTTTGATGAGCAAGGCCTTCAGGGATGTTCATCATCTTTGACATCCTACTACACTAAGGGGGACATGCACTAAGCAGTGATAAAAGTTGAGAAGTGAGCCAGTGGAGAAGTTACCCATGGCAACCAATAAGCATTGACGTAACATATATAATTTGCATACTATAAAAATATACAGAGCAGCTGATTGGTTGCCTTGGGCAACTTTTCCACTGGCTCACTTCTCCACTTTTATCACTGCTTAGTACATGTATCCCTACATTTTTACTGCTACTCAAATACATGTGGACGTGACACACAATATGTCCCATAAGCCGCGGTTAGCATACGGAAAATTCGATGGGCATTTTGTTCAGTTTAACTAAAATTATGAGTTAACATGTTGCTCTACTTTTGAACTTTTTTTTTAACCATTTTACTCTTCCCCTCAGCATTGGTTCACTCTCAGAACTTCAAAGCATACTCCATGCAGAATGGGACTCCTTTCTTTATCATAATGCTCCATACACTGAGGATCCTATAACACTCTGGCAAGCTGCTAAGGCCACACTTAGAAGAGCAATCATCTCCTATGCGGCAACATTTAAAAAAAAGACATCACTAAATCTTTATCTGATGCCCAAGGTAATTTGACTGCAGCATGTCAATCAATGAAGCGACACCCATGTACACTTAATGTCTAACAATATACCTTTATAGAAGTCACTATGACAAAATTCTCTCCCAGTTGGGAGATAGATCACTTCACTATGGCAAGCTTCTATTCCATAAACATGGCAATAAATCAGGTTGTCTACTCTAAAATGTGTTACGGGGCAGTAGACATTCAACTGATATAAAAGCTTTGAAAGATGATTCAGGGCCTATACGATATTCTGAAATAGAAATCACTGTAGTGTTACGATAACTTACATTCTCAAGAATCCCCAGATCAAAGTAATCAGGTACAATTCTGTTAACATCTCTGTCGCCCACAAATTTCTAGCCAACGCCTAGCAGCACTTTTAGAGGCAATTAAGATAGAGGAGATGGAAGCTGCGATAAAACTATTGAAACCATTGAGGTCACCCGAATCTGATGGTCTAACTGGAGAGGTTTTTTAAAAAAAATAATGAAACCTAAGATCCTCCCTTCTTTGTTAGATTTCTTTAATTCACTTATGAAGACTAGGGAACTTCTGTTTAATTATTAAAGTTCTTCCCAAACCTGGTAGGGATTTAGAATTACCTTCATTTTATCGGCTTAACACAGACTACAAATTGTTCACTAAAATCCTGGCAGAGACTTTCAAAATTGTCTACCCCAGAGGGTAAGTCCTAGCTGCCACCCCCAGAGGGTAAGTGTTGGGAGGGGGGGAATAATTACCCCCTCCGATGATGGAATCTTCGGTGTCAGGATGCCGCTGTCGGTAATGTGACCGCCGGCATCCCGACTACCGATGTTCCATACCGAACCCACAAAAAGAATGAGAGAAAGCAAATTGCTTAAATAGTAATACGTGAATGACATAACAGCACAACCAGTTTATGTACATAGATATTTGGCCAAGCGCCTTATTAAGTTTATTGAACGTCAGAGCAGTGTGATTTAAAGTCATCACGAATTAGAATAGCAAAACATCATGCATATGCAAATGTGTATTTTTAAACATGTAAGAGGCAATCATCTATTAAATATGCAAATGGGTTCCTGAAGTTGCTGTAAACATTGCATGGCCAAGGATTGTTATCTTAAAAAAAACAAAAACAAAACCATAAATAAAATTGATTTAGGAAAATCGTAGGTGATTGTGAAATCAAACAAATGTATAAAGTAAATATCACATAAGATTTTCTATGCTTATTACTACAAAAGTAAAAATAGGATTTTTATTACCTACCTGTAAATCCTTTTCTCGTAGTCCGTAGGAGATGCTGGGGTCCATTTAGTACCATAGGGTATAGACGGGTCCTTTGGGAGCCACTGGCACTTTAAGAGTTTAATAGTGTGGGCTGGCCCCTCCCTCTATGCCCCTCCTACCAGACTAAGTCTAGAAACTGTGCCAGAGGAGACGGACATACTTCGAGAGAAGGAAATACACAGATAGTGGTGAGATTCACACCAGCACACACATAACAAAAAGGAAAGCCACACTAACCAACTTGGAACAATTCAGAAACGGCTGAAACAACAATACTGAACCAAGTAACAATGCAGGAATACGAAGCACTGGGCGGGCGCCCAGCATGCTCTACGGACTACGAGAAAAGGATTTACCGATAGGCAATTAAAATCCTATTTTAGCTTACGTTCTAGAGGATGCTGGGGTCCAGTTTAGTACCATGGGGATGTACCAAAGCTCCCAGTATGGGAGGGAGAGTGCTGAGGTTCCCGCAGAACAGATTGACCAAACATTAGGTCCTCAGAGGCCAAAGTATCGAACTTGTAGAACTTAGCAAACGTGTTCGACCAAGACCAAGTAGCTGCTCGGCAAAGCTGAGACACCCCGGGCAGCCACCCAGGAAGAACCCACTTTACGAGTAGAGTGGGCCTTAACAGATTTTGGACACGGCAAGCCTGCCATAGAATAAGCATGCTGGATAGTAAACCTGATCCAACAAGAAATTGTCTGCTTAGGAGCAGGACACCCAACCTTGTTAGGATCATAAAGTACAAATAAAGCGTCCGACTTCCTGTGATGAGAAGTTCTCTTCACATACATTTTCAAAGCCCTCACCACATCCAAGGACTTTGAGGTAATTGAGGAGTCAGTAGCCACTGGCACCACAATAGGTTGGTTGATATGAAAAGCTGACACAACCTTTGGACGAAACTGCTGACGCGTTCTGAGCTCAGCCCTGTCTTCATGGAAAATCAAATAGGGGCTCTTATATGACAATGCCCCTAATTCTGACACACGTCTAGCAGATGCCAATGCCAACAGTGTGACCGCCTTCCAAGTAAGAAACTTAACGTCCACCTCCTGCAAAGGTTCGAACCAGTCCGATTGCAGGAACTGCATCACCACATTATGATCCCAAGGTGCCATAGGAGGCACAAAGGGTGGTTGGATGTGCAGAACCCCTTTCAAGAATGTCTGAACCTCAGGGAGGGCAGCCAATTGTTTCTGGAAGAAAATGGATAAGGCCGAAATCTGAACTTCTATGGAGCCCAAGGATAGGCCCACATCCACACCTGCCTGCAGAAAGAGGAGAAACCGTCCCAGTTGAAACTCTACCATTGGAAACTTCTTGGATTCACACCAAGCCACATACTTTTTCAAAATTCGATGGTAATGTTTAGATGTAACTCCCTTCCTAGCCTGAATTAGGATAGGAATGACCTTTTTCGGAATGCCCTTCCGAGCTAATATCTTGCGTTCAACCTCCATGCCGTCAAACGTAGCCACGGTAAGTCATGATAAGCGAACGGCCCCTGTTGAAGAAGTCTTGATAAGTGAACGGCTCCTCGCGAAGAGGAAGAGGCCCCGGATCTTCCAGGAGTAATTCCAGAAGATCCACGTACCAAGCCCTCCTTGGCCAGTCCGGAGCAATGAGGATCGCCTGAACTCTTGCTCTTTTTATTAGTTTGAGAATCCTTGGGATGAGTGGAAGTGGAGGGACCACATACACGGACTGGAACACCCACGGAGTTACCAGTGCGTCCACCGCCACTGCCTGTGGGTCTCTCGACCTGGAGCAGTACCTGCGAAGCTTCTTGTTGAGGCGACAGGCCATCATGTCTACCTGAGGTACGCCCCATCGGCTTGTCACCTCTGCAAACACCTCTGGGTGGAGGCCCCATTCTCCTGGATGGAGATCGTGTCTGCTGAGGAAGTCTGCTTCACAGTTGTCCACTCCCGGAATGAAGATTGCTGATAGTGCCACTGCGTGCTTTTCTACCCAGAGGAGGATTCTTGTTACCTCTGACATTGCCGCTCTGCTCTTCGTTCCGCCCTGTCGGTTTATGTAGGACACTGCCGTTACATTGTCCAACTGACCCTGAATGGCCTGATCTTGCAGAAGATGTGCCGCTTGTAGAAGGCCATTGTATATGGCCCTTAGTTCCAGAATGTTTATCGGAAGGATGGATTCCAGACTTGACTACTTTCCTTGGAAGTTTTCCCCTTGGGTGACCGCTCCCCAACCTCTGAGATTTGCATCCGTGGTTAGAAGGATCCAATTCTGAATCCCCAATTCTGAATCCCGAACCTGCGGCCCTTGAGTAGATAAGAAGTTTGCAGCCACCAAAGGAGTGAAATTCTGGCTTTCAGCGACAGGCGTATTTGCTGGTGCATGTGAAGATGTGATCCCGACCATTTGTCTAGGAGATCCAGTTGGAAGGACCTCGCATGTAATCTTCCATACAGAAGAGCCTCGTAGGAGGCTACCATCTTCCCCAGAAGGCGAATGCAATGATGAACAGATACCCGGGTTGGCTTCAGGACATCCTGTACCATTGATTGGATCATCAACGCTTTCTCTACAGGTAGAAACACCCTCTGCACTTCCGTGTTGAGTATCATCCCCAGGAAGGGCAGTCTCCTTGTCGGCTCCAAATGTGACTTTGGAAGGTTCAGGATCCACCCATGATCCTGGAATAGTCAAGTTGAGAGAGCAATACTCTGCAACAACCTCTCCCTGGAAGATGCTTTTATCAGGAGATCGTCCAGATATGGAATTATGGGGGTAATTCAGAGTTGATCGCAGCAGCAAATTTGTTAGCAGTTGGGCAAAACCATGTGCACTGCAGGTGTGGCAGATTTAACATTTGCAGAGAGAGTTAGATTTGGATGGGTTATTTTGTGTTTGTGCAGGGTAAATACTGGCTGCTTTATTTTTACACTGCACTGCAATTTAGGTTTCAGTTTGAACACACCCCATCCAACTCTAACTCTCTCTGCACATGTTATATCTGCCCCCCCCCCCCCCCTGCAGTGCACATGGTTTTGCCCATCTGCTAACAAATTTGCTGCTGTGATCAACTCTGAATTAGGCCCTATGTTCACTCCTTGCCTACGGAGGAGTAGCTTCATCTCTGCCATGACCTTGGTGAACACTCTCGGTGCTGTGGAGAGGCCAAACGGCAGTGCATGGAACTGATAGTGACAATCCAGCAGTGCAAATATGAGATAAGCCTGGTGAGGCGGCCAGATCGAATGTGAAGGTACGCACCCTTGATATCCAGGGATACTAGGAATACCCCCTCCTCCAGACCTGAGATCACCCCTTTCAGAGACTCCATCTTGAATTTGAATTCCCTTAAGTAGGGGTTCAATGACTTTGGGTTTAAAATTGGCCTTACTGAACCATCCAGTTTCGGCACCACAAACAGGTTTGAGTAATAACCCTTGTGGTGTAGGTGAGGTGGAACTGGGACAATAACATCTGTTTTGACCAATTTTTGAATAGCTTCCAGTAGGATAGCACTTTCTGTCAGCGAAACTGGTAAGCCTGATTTGAAGAATCTGTGAGGTGGGAGTTCCTGAAACTCCAGTCTGTAGCCCTGGGTAACAATGTCTGTTACCCAGGTGGTCTAGGCCTGATGACGCCCAGATGTGACTGAAATTTTTTAGTCTCTCTCACACCTGCCCGATCTCCAGGCTGGGAGGTTCACCGTCATGCTGAAGATTTTGAGGAAACAGAACCTGGTTTCTGTTCCTGAGAACCTGTTGGTGCAGGTTTTTTTGATTTTCCCCGACCACCCCTAAAGAAGGTGAAAGGGAATTTGGATTTTTTAAATTTTGTGGTCTGAAAGGACTGCAGTGTGGACATAGGATAAGATTTCCTAGTCGCTGGCGCTGCTGAGGGAAGAAAGGTTGACTTACCCGCAGTTGTCGTGGAAATCCACACATCCAATGCGTCCTCTGCATGCTGAGACCGCCATGGAAGTATCCCTTGCATTTAGCATTCCAAGGTCTTTCATGGCCTCCACGATGAACCCAGCAGAATCCTGTATGTGACGCAAAAACAAATCAATGTCACTCCTATCCATAGTATCTAAGTCCTCTAGTAATGTGCCTGACCACTTTACTATGGCTTTAGAAATCCACGCACAAGCAATAGTGGGCCTTAAAGCCACGTCTGTAGCAGTGTATAGAGATTTGAGCGTAGTTTCAATCTTGCGGTCCGCCAGCTCTTTTAGGGCGGTTGATCCAGGGACAGCTAAAACCGCCTTTTTAGACAACCTAGATACAGAAGCGTCTACTATAGGTGGGTTTTCCCATTTCTTTCTGTCCTCTTCAGGGAAAGGAAAAGCAATGAGAATTCTTTTAGGGATCTGGAATTTTTTCTCTGGGTTTTCCCAGGATTTTTCAAATAAAGAGTTTAGCTCTTTAGAAGCCGGGAAGGTGAGGGAGGATTTCTTATTTTCCGTAAAATTAGATTCCTGTTCCGGCTCAGGTACCTTCTCAGTAATATGCAAAACATCCCTAATGGCTTCAATCATCAGCTGCACCCCCTTAGCAAGGGATGCATCCCCCCCATGCATATCCCCATGACCGTCCCCTGTATCAGAGTCGGTATCAGTGTCAACTTGCATTATTTGGGCAAGTGTACGTTTTTTAGGGTATGTAGGTGGGGTATTTGAGGAAGTAGGAGCTGAATGCTGCAAACCCTCTACAGACTGTCTCAAAAACTGAGTCTCTTTTTCATTATGTGACATCCTTGATGAAATCTGGGATATCATTCCCCTTAAAGAATCCACCCATGGGGGTTCAGATACGGAAGGTTGGGAAAGCACATTGCAGTCCAGAGTACATGGGATAGACTGCTCAGGAGAAGATACACACTCTGCAACACATGATACAGAGCCCTTAGACATGGTCATGTGGATAAATACACACATAGGAAAATGTCAGACACAGTTTTCCCCCAGAGTACCTTCAGAGAGTCACAGAGTATAAGCACCCCAGTGAGCAGTTATTTTGATAACAACCCGGCGCAGACTAAATAACCTTAATAGGTTAAATAGCACAAACTACACTCTCCCGTCCTGTCTATAACACCCTGGTACCGCAGTAACTGGAGTGATGTGGAGGGTCAGCGCTCCCTGTCAGCGTGCTTCAGCGTTCTGCAGGGAGAAAATGGCGCTAGTTAGTGCTGGATCTGAGGATCTAGTGAGTGCTGGATCTGAGGAGAAGTCCCACCCTCTGTAATGGCACGCGGCTTCCCACTTTTAGCACTAGGGCCTGAGGTCTTTAGTGCTAAAAGCGGGATTAGCCCCTGTTAGCTGCTATACCAGTGCTAGGGTGATCGCGCTGGCCCAGGACGCCCCCTCAGCCGCTTCTACATAGAAATGTTGCTGAGCCTTCATGGAGTGCAGCCTGACAGAGCTGCGCTCCCACTCTTGTGCCGCCATTCCCGCCGGCGACCCGCTAACTGGGCCGCCGGCGATGAACTCATTACTCTTCTTTCTTCTGACTCTGTTAGGGGGTGGCGGCCGTGCTGCGGGAGTGAGCGGTCGCCTCGTGGGCTTGCGATCAGCACCCTCAGGAGCTCAGTGTCCTGTCAGCGGAGATAGAGAACCATTAACTTCAAGAGTTGGCTCTTACTCGAAGCAGGAAGCAGGAAGGCTGTTGACAGCAGCCTTCCTGTACCTAACAACTCTTAGAAAAAAAATAAAACTAGAAAAACTCCTAGGAGCTCCCCTGGCTGTGACCGGCTCCTCTGGGCACATTTTTTAAACTGAGTCTGATAGCAGGGGCTTAGAGGGAGGGGCCAGCCCACACTATTAAACTCTTAAAGTGCCAATGGCTCCCAAAGGACCCGTTTATACCCCATGGTACTAAATGGACCCCAGCATTCTCTAGGACGTAAGAGAAACATGAATATTCTCCTACCCCCCAAATGTATATACATCCACGGACCTCACCACGTAGGTTACTTAGGAGCAGTGGAGCAGAGAATGCACTTATATTTTTAAGATAAATCTCTCTAGAGTATACAGTAATATATGATTTCAGCGCTGTTTCCTTTTACATCAATAGTACTCAATTGAAATAAGCTCACAAAAAAATGTCCTAATTGTCTTATAATGCTGGAATGTAAGAGCAACACTGGGAATCTATGGTCATTCGGAAATGTCTTTCAACCTTAACGCTTTGAGCTTGAGTTGCCTTGCAGCCTTAGGGGGATTCCAGTCATCATTACTGTTCTAAAACATGTCTGCAGACAGGTTACCAGAGAAACAAATGGTCTCTCCATCCTCGGTAGGAAAGCAGGTAAGATATTTTAGGAGTAAACTCGGATGACATTTAGTGCTGCGTGCCTACATGGATGCACTGCTTATTACTGCACAGCTAACGCATATATTTTTATTGCTGTATTATATGAATCCACACAAACTGGACGTAAGCATGGTGGCCACTATGCCTGTTCTTCCATCACATGTGCACACTGTAGATGATTGATGTTAATGAGTTACATTTTTGAAGGAAGTGTCTCATTCGATTTAATAGACAGTATATGAAATCTAGAAAATGATGACATTGTTAGCAGAATTTAGGTTTAGAATGTCTGTAGAGACATTTGCATTTTGTCAAGTCCCAATGAATTTTTAAAGCACATCCATTTATTTTTCAATATTACACGTATCTGTATAAACCATCATTAGCAGAGGGACGAGCTAGATGAAAAGACACATGTAGGCTTTGATCACAGAATTTTTCAGCAAAGGTTGATATTGCCCACGTCTTGTGAAGAACTCTACTTTCACAATAGAGGGGGAATTCCTTTCAAATCTAAATTTGTCCTGTTTACTATTGACAAGCCACTGGTTGTGGATCAGGGCTAATCAGGACAAATTATGAGTCTCTCTGATACAAGAGCAATGTTCCGCTAATTGGGGTTTCTTGCATTTGGAGGGTAAACGACAATTTTGTTATAAGGTGCAATTTAATCCTTGAGCCGTGCGAGTGCACGGTGTAGCGGATTACGGGTATGTTCCAGAGGCAGGAGTGTTAGTTTGGATGGGTACTGTACTGTGAGACATGGAGCACAAGCTCCATACACTCCGCCACTGCTGGGGGCAGGGTGGGAGGAATAGTGGGAAGCAGGATGGGAGCAGTAGAAGTGCATAGCAGGGCAGAGTCGGACATAGGCATAGGCAAACTAGGCAAATGCCTAGGGCATTTGATATGCCTAGGGGCATCAACAGCTTCTGCTGATTAAAATGATATGTGGCATGCCTATATTCTGTGTGTAGAATTTCTTATGCAGATACTGCCACAGTCTCACACAGTATATAGGCATGCTGCATATCATTTTATTCAGCAGAAGCTGCTTGTGCATCCTAGCCACATAGCAATGCAAATAAGATGCATTTTCATAAAAAAAGGTGCCTGATGTTAGCATTGAGGCAAGATTTATGAGGACACATCTGTATCCAAGCAGAGGCAGAGGTCACAGTGTTAGTGGCAGTGTGAGTGCTGTGTGCACGTGAGTGGGTTGGTTGTGCAGTAGTGTTCAGAATATGTGTAAGGAGCATTATGTGTGTCATACAAAAATGCATTAATAATGTGCAACATATGTGTAAGGGGCACTATGTGTGTCATTATGTGTATAAGGGCATTTATAATGTGTGGCATATATTTAACAGGGTACTAGTGTATGTGCGTCATTATGTGTATAGGGGCACTAATAATGTGCAGCAAATGTGTAGGGGTCACTATGTGTGTCATTATGTGTATAAGAGCACTAATTGTGTGCGGCATATGTGTAAGGGACATTATGTAAAAGGGCATTAATAAAGGTTGTCAGAATGTGTAAGGCGCATTATGTTTATAAGGACATTAATAATGTGTAAGGGGCATTACAGTGTGGAATTATGTGTATAAATGCATTACTAATGTAAATGAAAAAATTATGTGTATAATGGCATTATGTGTATAATGTGCTCTACTATGTGGCGTTGCGTATAAAAAAGGGCACTACTGTGTTGCCTAATTTGAATAAAGAGCAATAGAGTGTGGTGTAATGTGAATAAGGAGCAATTCAGTGTGATGTAATGTGAATAAGGGACACTACTGTGAGGAGTAATGTTTATAAGGTAAAGTAATACTACTGTGGGATGTAATATGAATTATGGACACTATTGCATGATCAAATGTTAATAAAGTTGCAGTACTGTGTGGCGTAATTGGAACTGGGGGTACTATTGTGTGGCCATGCCCCCGGCCAGCAAAAACACACCCCTGTTTGGGCTGTGCGCCAAATGTGCGAACTGTTCCTATTTAAAATATAGGGGGTACAAACACCAAAATAAGGACTGCAATGGGTGAGGGGTGATGGTGCTGGGAAAGAGGTGCAAGGTCAGAGGCGGAACCAGCGGTGGTGCTAGGGGGCACCAGCCAAAATCTTGCCTAGGGCATCATATTGGTTAGGGCCGGCTCTGGAGCAGGGGGTGGGATGGGAGCAGTCATGGTAGAGAGCAGGGAGCAGGCTGAGAGTAATAGTGGTGGAGAACAAGGGGCAGGCTGGGATTAGTATGTTTCCAACATGACCTGTGTATTTTGAAAATGTGTCAGGTGGTAATACATACACCTGTGCACCAGCAATGGGATTTGTCAAGGATCAACAATCCCCTTGCTGGTGCATAGGTGTATGTATTACCATCTGACACATTTTCAAAATACACAGGTCATGTTGGAGACATACAACGCCACACCCCTCTTCGCCCCCCCCCCCCCCCCGCCATTCCCCTGCTAAAGCTACATAATTTGCAGGGATAGTAGGACTGCAACGGAGGTCATTGTACCCCCTATCCCAGTACTGACCGCTGTCTCCGTTGCAGCCCTAATCAGTACTCTCCCTGATGTGGCGCTGCTATATACACTAGCGGGAGCGGCGGTGGTTGATTTACGCTTATGGCAGCCGGCCCGGGTAGGGAAGTCGTTTGCTGTCGGGCAGCCCCAGATTAAACAACGGGACCAGCTGCTGTCTTGTCACACCGCCAGGCCGATCCGCCTCCTGCCTGCAAGTGCCGAGCACAGCGTATTGCTGCTCAGCTAGATCAGAACTGCCCACTACCCAATCAGAACTATTTCAGTGACAGGGGCGTGCTTTCACATGGCTGAAAGCACGCCCCTGTCACAGTGGCACTTGTATAAGTGCCGCTTACATTACTTTTTTTAATGGGCTTTTACTGCCAGATGCTCGGCCCCGCCCCCCGCTTCCGGCTCTCTCACATTGATATCGGGAGGCACCTGGAGCGGTGCCTCCGAAACACAAATTTAAACTTTTTTTTTATGCATAAAAATTATTAAAATAATATAAAGCTAAAGCATATGCTTATGACACATAATATGTGTCATAAGTATCTTCATTGTGTTATTTTAATAATTAAGGACAGGGGAGGCACTGCCTCCCCTGACGGCACGTCCCTGGTGGTAGGGGCACATGCTTAGAGGCTTGGCTAACCATTAGCATGTGCATGGTCTGGGCCCCTCGATAAATAAATATAGCAAATACTGCTAGGGCATGCATGATAATGCACCATATTAATAACAGCAATGCACTGTAGAAAATACACCATAGTCCTGTACAATCTATTGTAACATATGTATAATGTATAATTTTATTGCACAGTCTGTAACCTGATCCCTTGAGGAGAGGGTGGGCCAACCGCAGGATTCCCAGGTACCCCTATGGGCCATTCCGACCCTGTGTGTATGTGAGTTGCAATGACTTAGTGTAATGGTGAGTGAATATTGCTGTAATGTGTGTGTATATGTGCTTGAGAGGTATTTAATGATATTAAGTATGTTGGATATTTCTTGATGTATTTTGTGTGTTTGGTGGTATGCTTGTAATATAAAGAAGGGAGCATCACTGAGCCAGCCATATAAGGCACAGAGCATCGCAACGACAGTCATATATTGCAGGGAATATTGCAGTGACCGCCAAATAATGCAGAGAGTGTTGCAGTGACTGCCATATAATAAAGAGAGCATTAGAGTGATCGCCATATAATACAGAGAGCACCGCAGTGCAAACCATATAATGCGGGGAGTGTCATAGGTACCACCATGTAACGCAGAGAGCATCATCATGTTTGGGCACAGGACCAACAAATTCACCTCTTATGTTCCTTGATGTGGGGCTGCAAGCTTAAATGCATTGTACAATCCACGAACTAAAACCCCATTATTTATTTATGTTCTGATGTATTAAGGTGAGTGCTGGGCTTTCAGTATATTATTTGGGCAATGTGGTCACAGGCCACTGCACCCCTGCCTGGGGGTGGTGAGTGCAGGTGTGCACCCCATTTCTGAGAATGGTGAGTGTGGTGGATTTCTATGAAGATAGATAGATAGATAGAGTGCATCCGGAAAGTATTCACAGCGCTTCACTTTTTCCACATTTTGTTATGTTACAGCCTTATTCCAAACTGGAATAAATTAAATTTTTCCCCTAAAAATTCTACACACAATATCCCACAATGACAACGTGAAAAAAGTTTTTTTGAGGTTTTTGCCAATTTATTAAAAATAAAAAAACTAACAAATCACATGTACATACTGTAAGTGTTCACAGCCTTTGCCATGAAGCTCAGACTTGAGCTCAGGTGCATTCTGTTTCCACTGATCATCCTTCAGATGTTCCTACAGCTTAATTGGAGTCCACCTGTGGTAAATTTAGTTGATTGGATATGATTTGGAAAGGCCCACACCTGTCTATATAAGGTCCCACACTTGACAGTGTATGTCTGAGCACAAACCAAGCATGAAGTCAAAGGAATTGTCTGTAGAACTCCGATTCAGGATTATCTCGAGGTACAAATCTGGGGAAGGGTACAGAAAAATATCTTCTTCTTTGAAGATCCGAATGAGCACAGTGGCCGCCATCATCCGTAAATGGAAGAAGTTCGGAATCACCAGGACTCTTCCTAGAGCTGGCTGTCCGTCTAAACTGAGCAATCAGGGCAGAAGAGCCCTTGTCAGGGAGGTGACCAAGAACCCGATGGTCACTCTGTCAGAGCTACAGCATTCCTCTGTGGAGAGAGGAGAACCTTCGAGAAGGACAACCATCTCTGCAGCAATTCACCAATCAAGCCTGTATGGTAGAGTGGCCAGATGGAAGCCATGCCTTAGTAAAAAGCACATGGCAGCCCGCATGGAGTTTGCCAAAATGCACCTGAAGGACTCTCAGACCATGAGAAACAAAATTCACTGGTCTGATGAGACAAAGATTGAACTCTTTGGCATGAATGCCAGGCGTTATGTTTGGAGGAAACCAGGCACCGCTCATCACCAGGCCAATACCATCCCTACAAAGAAGCATGGTGGTGGCAACATCATGCTGTGGGGATGTTTTTCAGCGGTAGGAACTGGGAGACAAGTCAGGATAGAAGGAAAGATGAATGCAGCAATGTACAGAGACATCCTGGATGAAAACCTGCTCCTGAGTGCTCTTGACCTCAGACTGGGGCGACGGTTCATCTTTCAGCAGGACTACGACCCTAAGCACACAGCCAAGATATCAAAGGAGTAGCTTCAGGACAACTCTGTGAATGTCCTTGAGTGTCCCAGCCAGAGCCCAGACTTGAATCCGATTGAACATTTCTGGAGAGACATGAAAATGGCTGTGCACCAATGCTTCCCATCTAACCTGATGGAGTTTGAGAGGTGATGCAAAGAGGAATGGGCGAAACTGGCCAAAGATACAGTAGTTGTGCCAAGATTGTAACATCATATTCAAAAAGACTTCAGGCTGTAATTGCTGCCAAAGGTGCATAAACAAAGTATTGAGCAAAGGCTGGGAATACTTATGTACATGTGATTTCTTCATTTTTTTAAAAATACATTTTCAAAAATTCCAAAAACTTTTTTGAAGTGCTGTGAATACTTTTCGGATGCACTGTAGATAGATAGACAAAATTCTTCAAATTGCATCAGGTTTACAGTACTGAACAGAATATGGTAAAACTCTAATACCGGTATTCAAACAAGAACAAGGATGGGGAGAGGATGAAAGTAAGGAGAGAAAAAAAGGCGTGGTAAAATAAAAAATCCTAAAACAAAAAAAGTTAAAAATGTAAATGAACAATGATATTTAGGAAGCCATATTACAAATGTCAGATTGTGTGGTCCCATATGTAACTAGCTTTAATCCGGGAAACAACAACGGTATGTCTCAAAAATGGGTTGGTGGTACAATATGAGAAACCAATAATTCTTTTAGACCTACAATGAGGTGACCTTAAGTCTCCAATGGTGCTTAAAGGGTAAGGTGTAAAAGATTTTGCGCCAAAAAATGGGTAACAAGTACCTGTAGAGCTTGGTACTGGACCCACAGTGCTTCCTCCCTCCAAAACACATTTCTCCTTCAAATTAGGCTTCTTCAGGGAAATAGCCTTCTCCACCATCCCCTATAAATACCATGGTGTATTAGTGTGTCATCTCCATCGGTGATGCCTTTTCTGTTTCTGATTGTGTCGCCGCGTCAGTTCTGCCCACATTGTCGCATAACTTCCAATTCCATCCTCGGAATCTGTTTACATCTGCGGCATCTGTGTACATAATTTCCGTTTCCGCCTGTGGTGCTGCATCACTTCTGCCTGCGGCAACGTGTCACCTAAATAATCTAATTATTGACCCACAAAATGCCACTGTATCCACTGTCCGCTTAACCACAGATATGTGGACAAGCGGTTGTGGGTAAACTAAAGATTACATGACTGTGACAGCTCACTGGGTGGGTGTATTGCCTTCAGCAGCAGGAACAGCTGCAGTATCTAACAAACAACGCCAGCTCATTCAGAGGCAGGCTACTATGTGTATCTCTGGCTTCACTCAGAGGCATACCACTGACAGCTCTTAGAAAACCTTAGGGATGTCGTTGAAAAATGTCTTATCCTGCTTGGACTCTCCTCAGGATTTTTCATTTCTAATAACGCTACAAATATTGTGAGAGCATTACAGCTGGGTGAATTCTAACACGTCCAATGTTTTGCTCACACAATCAACTTGGTGTTACATGGTTTTTAAAATAAGAATTTACTTACCGATAATTCTATTTCTCGGAGTCCGTAGTGGATGCTGGGGTTCCTGAAAGGACCATGGGGAATAGCGGCTCCGCAGGAGACAGGGCACAAAAGTAAAGCTTTTACAGGTCAGGTGGTGTGTACTGGCCCCTCCCCCTATGACCCTCCTCCAGACTCCAGTTAGGTACTGTGCCCGGACGAGCGTACACAATAAGGGAGGATTTTGAATCCCGGGTAAGACTCATACCAGCCACACCAATCACACCGTACAACTTGTGATCTAAACCCAGTTAACAGTATGATAACAGAGGAGCCTCTGAAAGATGGCTTCCTAAACAATAACCCGAATTAGTTAACAATAACTATGTACAAGTATTGCAGATAATCCGCACTTGGGATGGGCGCCCAGCATCCACTACGGACTCCGAGAAATAGAATTATCGGTAAGTAAATTCTTATTTTCTCTATCGTCCTAAGTGGATGCTGGGGTTCCTGAAAGGACCATGGGGATTATACCAAAGCTCCCAAACGGGCGGGAGAGTGCGGATGACTCTGCAGCACCGAATGAGAGAACTCCAGGTCCTCCTTTGCCAGGGTATCAAATTTGTAAAAATTTACAAACGTGTTCTCCCCTGACCACGTAGCTGCTCGGCAGAGTAGTAATGCCGAGACCCCTCGGGCAGCCGCCCAAGATGAGCCCACCTTCCTTGCGGAATGGGCCTTAACAGATTTAGGCTGTGGCAGGCCTGCCACAGAATGTACAAGTTGAATTTTGTTACAAATCCAACGAGCAATCGACTGCTTAGAAGCAGGTGCACCCAACTTGTTGGGTGCATACAGTATAAACAGCGAGTCAGATTTTCTGACTCCAGCCGTCCTTTAAATGTATATTTTTAAGGCTCTGACAACGTCCAACAACTTGGAGTCCTTCAAGTCGTCTGTAGCCGCAGGCACTACAATAGGCTGGTTCAGGTGAAACGCTGATACCACCTTAGGGAGAAAATGCGGACGCGTCCGCAGCTCTGCCCTATGTCGAATGGAAAATTAAATAAGGGCTTTTATAAAACAAAGCCGCCAGTTCAGATACTCTCCCGGCCGAAGCCAGGGCCAGTAACATAGTCACTTTCCATGTGAGATATTTCAAATCCACCTTCTTTAGTGGTTCAAACCAATTTGATTTGAGGAAATCTAAAACTACATTTAGATCCCACGGTGCCACCTTAGGCACCACAGGAGGCTGTATATGCAGTACTCCTTTGATAAAAATCTGGACCTCAGGGACTGAGGCCAATTCTTTTTGGAAGAATATTGATAGGGCCGAAATTTGAACCTTAATAGATCCCAATTTGAGACCCATAGACAATCCTGATTGCAGGAAATGTAGGAAAACGACCCAGTTGAAATTCCTCCATCGGAGCACTCCGCTGCTCGCACCACGCAACATTTTCGCCAAATACGGCGATAATGCTTCGCGGTGACTTCCTTCCTTGCCTTTATCAAGGTAGGAATGACTTCTTCTGGAATGCCTTTTCCTTTTAGGATCTGGCATTCAAACGCCATGCCGTCAAACGCAGCCGCGGTAAGTCTTGAAAAAGACAAGTACCCTGCTGAAGCAGGTCCCTTCTCAGAAGTAGAGGCCACGGATCGTCCGTGACCATCTCTTGAAGTTCCGGGTACCAAGTCCTTCTTGGCCAATCCGGAGCCACTAGTCTTACTCCACTTTGCCGTATAATCCTCAATACCTTTGGTATGAGAGGCAGAGGAGGAAACACATATACCGACTGGTACACCCAAGGTGTTACCAGCGCGTCCACAGCTATTGCCTGCGGATCTCTTGACCTGGCGCAATACCTGTCCAGTGTTTTGTTGAGGCGAGACGCCATCATGTCCACCATTGGTTTTACCCAACGGTTTAATAGCATGTGGAAAACTTCTGGATGAAGTCTCCACTCTCCCGGGTGAAGGTCGTGTCTGCTGAGGAAGTCTGCTTCCCAGTTGTCCACGCCCGGGATGAATACTGCTGACAGTGCTATCACGTGATTCTCCGCCCAGCGAAGGATCCTGGCAGCTTCTGCCATTGCCCTCCTGCTTCTTGTGCCGCCCTGTCTGTTTACATGGGCGACTGCCGTGATGTTGTCCGACTGGATCAACACCGGTCTTCCTTGAAGCAGAGGTTCCGCCTGGCTTAGAGCATTGTAGATTGCTCTTAGTTCCAGAATGCTTATGTGAAGAGACTTTTTCAGGCTCGACCACACTCCCTGGAAATTTCTTCCCTGTGTGACTGCTCCCCAGCCTCTCTGGCTGGCACCCGTGGTCACCAGGATCCAATCCTGCATGCCGAATCTGCGGCCCTCCAATAGATGAGCCTCCTGCAACCACCACAGAAGGGATACCCTTGTCCTCGGCGACAGGGTTATCCGCAGGTGCATCTGAAGATGCGACCCTGACCAATTGTCCAACAGATCCCTTTGCATGGAATCTGCCGAAAGGGATTGCTTCGTAAGAAGCTACCATTTTTTCCCAGGACTCTTGTGCATTGATGTACAGACACCTTTCCTGGTTTTAGGAGGTTCCTGACCAGGTCAGATAACTCCTTGGCTTTTTCTTCGGGAAGAAAAACCTTTTCTGAACTGTGTCCAGAATCATCCCCAGGAACAGCAGACGAGTTGTCGGCATTAATTGGGATTTTGGAATATTCAGAATCCATCCGTGCTGCTTTAGCACCTCTCGAGATAGTGCTAAACCCATCTCTAGCTGTTCTCTGGACCTTGCCCTTATTAGGAGATCGTCCAAGTATGGGATAATTAATACGCCTTTTCTTCGAAGAAGAAATATTATCTCGGCCATTACCTTTGTAAAGACCCGAGGTGCCGTGGACAAACCAAACGGCAGCGTCTGAAACTGATAGTGACAGTTTTGTACAACGAACCTGAGGTACCCCTGGTGTGAGGGGTAATTGGAACGTGGAGATACGCATCCTTGATGTCCAAGGATACCATAAAGTCCCCTTCTTCCAGGTTCGCTATCACTGCTCTGAGTGACTCCATCTTGAACTTGAACTTCTTTATGTACAGGTTCAAGGACTTCAGATTTAGAATAGGCCTTACCGAGCCATCCGGCTTCGGTACCACAAAAAGAGTGGAATAATACCCCTTCCCTTGTTGTAGAAGAGGTACCTTGACTATCACCTGCTGAGAATACAGCTTGTGAATGGCTTCCAAAACCGTCTCCCTTTCTGAGGGGGACGTTGGTAAAGCAGACTTCAGGAAACGGCGAGGTGGCTCTGTCTCTAATTTCAACCTGTACCCCTGAGATATTATCTGCAGGATCCAGGGATTTACCTGCGAGTGAGCCCACTGCGCGCTGTAATTCTTGAGACGACCGCCTACCGCCCCCGAGTCCGCTTGCGAAGCCCCAGCGTCATGCTGAGGCTTTTGTAGAAGCCGGGGAGGGCTTCTGTTCCTGGGAAGGAGCTGCCTGTTGCTGTCTCTTCCCTCGTCCTCTGCCTCGTGGCAGATATGAATAGCCCTTTGCTCTCTTATTTTTAAAGGAACGAAAAGGCTGCGGTTGAAAGGTCGGTGCCTTTTTCTGTTGGGGAGTGACTTGAGGTAGAAAGGTGGATTTCCCGGCCGTAGCCGTGGCCACCAAATCCGATAGACCGACCCCAAATAACTCCTCTACGCATCGCCTGTCCACTGTCGTGTCCATAAAGCTCTTCTGGCCGAAATGGACATAGCACTTACCCGTGATGCCAGTGTGCAGATATCTCTCTGTGCATCACGCATATAAAGAAATGCATCCTTTATTTGTTCTAACGACAGTAAAATATTGTCCCTGTCCAGGGTATCAATATTTTCGATCAGGGACTCTGACCAAACTACCCCAGCACTGCACATCCAGGCAGTCGCAATAGCTGGTCGTAGTATAACACCTGCATGTGTGTATATACCTTTTTGGATATTTTCCATCCTCCTATCTGATGGATCTTTAAGTGCGGCCGTCTCAGGAGAGGGTAACGCCACTTGTTTTGATAAGCGTGTTAGCGCTTTGTCCACCCTAGGAGGTGTTTCCCAGCGCTCCCTAACCTCTGGCGGGAAAGGGTATAAAGCCAATAACTTCTTTGAAATTAGCAGTTTTTTATCGGGGCACCCCACGCTTCATCACACACGTCATTTAATTCTTCTGATTCGGTAAAAACTACTGGTAGTTTTTTCACACCCCACATAATACCCTGTTTAGTGGTACCTGTAGTATCAGCTAAATGTAACATCTCCTTTATTGCCAAAATCATATAACGTGTGGCCCTTTTGGAAAATACGGTTGATTCGTCACCTTCACTACCGGAATCAGTGCCTGTGTCTGGGTCTGTGTCGACCGACTGAGGCAAGGGGCGTTTTACAGCCCCTGACGGTGTTTGAGGCGCCTGGACAGGCACTAAGTGAGTGTCCGGCCGCCTCATGTCGGCAAACGACTGCTTAAGCGAGTTGACGCTATCCCGTAATTCCACAAATAAAGGCATCCATTCTGGTGTCGACCCCCTAGAAGGTGACATCCTCATATTTGGCAATTGCTCCGCCTCCACACCAATAACGTCCTCATACATGTCGACACACACGTACCGACACACAGCAGACACACAGGGAATGCTCTATACGAAGACAGGACCCACTAGCCCTTTGGGGAGACAGAGGGAGAGTCTGCCAGCACACACCAAAAAGCGCTATATATGACAGGGATAGCCTTATGATTAAGTGCTCCCTTATAGCTGCTTTTATATTAATATATTGCCATTTATTTTGCCCCCCCTCTCTGTTATACCCTGTTTCTGTAGTGCAGTGCAGGGGAGAGACCTGGGAGCCTTCCTGACCAGCGGAGCTGTGACAGAAAATGGCGCCGTGTGCTGAGGAGATAGGCCCCGCCCCTTTTCCGGCGGGCTCGTCTCCCGCTATTTAGTACATTTAGGCAGGGGTAAATATCTCCATATAGCCTCTGGGGCTATATGTGAGGTATTTTTAGCCTTTTTAAAGGTTTACATTTGCCTCCCAGGGCGCCCCCCCCCAGCGCCCTGCACCCTCAGTGACTGCCGTGTGAAGTGTGCTGAGAGGAAAATGGCGCACAGCTGCAGTGCTGTGCGCTACCTTAAGAAGACTGCAGGAGTCTTCAGCCGCCGATTCTGGACCTCTTCTTGCTTCAGCATCTGTGAGGGGGCCGGCGGCGTGGCTCCGGTGACCATCCAGGCTGTACCTGTGATCGTCCCTCTGGAGCTTCATGTCCAGTAGCCAAGAAGCCAATCCATCCTGCACGCAGGTGAGTTCACTTCTTCTCCCCTCTGTCCCTCGTTGCAGTGATCCTGTTGCCAGCAGGAATCACTGTAAAATAAAAAACCTAAGCTAAACTCTCTAAGCAGCTCTTTATGAGAGCCACCTAGAATTGCACCCTTCTCGGCCGGGCACAAAAATCTAACTGGAGTCTGGAGGAGGGTCATAGGGGGAGGGGCCAGTACACACCACCTGACCTGTAAAAGCTTTACTTTTGTGCCCTGTCTCCTGCGGAGCCGCTATTCCCCATGGTCCTTTCAGGAACCCCAGCATCCACTTAGGACGATAGAGAAAATATGACAAGGATGTGCAGGACATGCTGCCTGTGGCCTGAAAAACTTCGGTACATTTTCAGCATTCAGCCACAGCATGCAGGAGATGCAGCACTTGCAAGAACAGTACAATATGACTTGCCACCAACTGAAGCAAGAGGTGGTAATCAGGTAGAATTTCACCCTTTATATGCTTCACAGGATAGAGGAATAGCAAAAAGCCACCCATAACTATACAGTAAGCTATAACACTGAAAGAGGTGGGGGAGTGTACCATAGCCCAGCACAGTGGAGCATACAGTCTTGTGCAAGATGCTCAAACCCTTCAAAGTAGCCACCTGTGAAGGGAGTTCTGACACTGCTAGCTTGAGTCCGGTGATTCCCCTCGTTAGGCTTTTGGAAAATCAGTTGGAGAAATTGAAGGAGGATATGAAACAAAGCGAATCCGCAAAGTTTGTCGGGCTTCTATATCATGTCCTATATTCACTTTGCCATAATACAAGGGTTGCCAATATCTTAAATCAGATCACTACATTTTGGCAACCATGCTTGATCCTAGGTTTAAGCAGTATTCCGTGTCTTTATTTCCAACTGACCCAGATCTTAAGAGATGCAAAGAGCTCCTGGTGAGCAAGTTGGCAGCTCAAGTGGTATACAACAATATCTTTTCCTTCAGTTTCTCCGGCAGCTGCTAGGAATAAACTAAGCTTTCCCAGTGGTGATGCAGAGTAGTCAACACAACCTTTTTGCATCTGTTCAGGTCTAAAATAATTTCCTAAAATTAGTGATACCTCTACTGGAACTCCATGGGGTAGTAACTCATGGGATAATTCAGAGAGTGGTGAGTGTGGTAGCTCAAGTGCAGAGAGATAGTGGTAAGTAGTTAGAGGTCATGGAGGTAGAGCAGAGAGGTAGTACTGGTTATGGGTGGTTCAGGGATGTAGAGCAGAAAGGTAGTGGTGAGTATGGATACATCACGGGGATAGTGCAGAGAGGTAATGGTAAGAAGGGGTCATGGGTAGTGTAGAGAAGTAGTGGTGAGTATGCAGGGAAAAGGGTATACTGATAGGTGATGTGGTCTGCATAGAGACATGAAAGCAGACTGTGAACTCAAAGGAGGAGAACATAGAAAATGTGCACAGGAATAGAAAATAAATGTATGTACAGATGTGTCCTCTTACATCTTTGCTCCATGCACTACAAGTCACGTTACACTTAACATGTGAGTACGATATGACTTGGTAGCGCAAAGTGTCCTTATTTGCATTTTTTCTTCGAAAATGCTGATTAAAATGACATGCAGCATGCCTATATTCTGTGTCTGACTGCAACTGTATTTGCATACAAAATGCTATGCTACAGTGTTTTCATGGAAAACAGTGTAACATAGCATTTTGGATGAATATAGAGCCGCAATAACACACAGAAAATAGGCATGCTGTATCTAATTTGAAGAAATGAAGACGTGGTTTGTGATTGAAAGATGAGGCTGAATTACTTGGATTTCGAAGAAATGAAGATTGTGGTTTGTGATTGAAAGACGAGGCTGAAGAACTTAGACTTTGAAGAAATGAAGACGTCTGCAGGAATCACCATTAGCACCTGGAGCTCCTCTACGACCTGGAACACCGTGAGCGCTTCCACGAGTGGCAACGGACTTAGACAGCAGGACTGCAGCAGTGTTTAGGTAACCGATGGATGAGAGCAACCAGGACCAGGGAACCAGAAGTAACCTGGGAGCACAGAGCTGGAGAACCTTTCACAAGGAGGTAACTTGAAGCACTGCCACTCTCACTCTGAGCCAGCCCCCTTTTGTAAGGGGAGAACACGCAGGATTGGCTGGACACAGATTGGGAACTTCATTGGTAATACTCTGGTCTCCAACATGGCTGCCCCCAGCACAGGAGACATACTTAGCTGTAAGCACACAGCTTTAGCCAGCTTCTGTCTCTGACACACTATACTGTGTCATCACTAGAGGACCTTACCGCAATGATCCCCGCTGCAGCGCCCGGCTCTCCAGACCCTCGGCCCCTGCCCCTTGGCAGCCGCACATCCGTGCAGGAGGACCCGCCGCCAGCAGCTCCCTGCCCGCGCAGTCGCGCCGACCAGCGGGATGGTATCCCGCGGGAGGTAAGGCAACCGGAGCCTGACAGTGGTGCGTACTTAGTACAGTATACTCAAAAGCAGTAATAGACCACAAGATCAGTCCAACTAAACATCACATCTGTGCTGTGGAAGAGCACCTCTCACGCCACCCTAATTACGGCCCTGCATGCATATGCAGTGCATCCAGAAAGTATTCACAGTGCTTCACTTTTCCACATTTTGTTATGTTACAGCCTAATTCCAAAATGGAATAAATTTGTTTTTTCCCTCACAATACCCCATAATGACAACGTGAAAAAAGTTTTTTGAGATTATTGCAAATTTATGAAAAATAATAAACTAAGAAATCACATGTACATACTGTAGGTATTCACAGCCCTTGCCATGAAGCTCAAAATTGAGCTCAGCTGCATCCTGTTTCCACTGATCATCTTTGAGATGTTCCTACAGCTTAATTGGAGTTCACCTTTGGTAAATTCAGTTGATTGGACATGATTTGGAAAGGCACACACCTGTCTATATAAGGTCCCACACTTGACAGTGCATGTCTGATCACAAACCAAGCATGAAGTCAAAGGAATTGTCTGTAGACCTCGGAGACAGGATTATCTCAAGGCACAAATCTGGGGAAGGGTACAGAAAAATATCTGCTGCTTTGAAGGTCCCAATGAGGACAGTGGCCTCCATCATCCGTAAATGGAAAAAGATCGGAATCACCAGAACTCTTCCTAGAGATGGCTGGCCATCTAAACTAAGCGATCAGGGGAGAGGGGCCCTAGTCAGGAAGGTGACCAAGAACCCGATGGTCACTCTGTCAAAGCTACAGCATTCCTCTGTGGAGAGAGGAGAACCTTCCAGAAGGACAAAAATCTCTGCAGCAATCCACCAATCAAGCCTGTATGGTAGGGTGGGCAGTCGGAAGTCACTCTGTAGTAAAAGACACGTAGTAGCCCCCATGGAGTTTGCCAAAATGTACCTGAAGGACTCTCAGATCATGAGAAACAAAATTCTCTGGTCTGATGAGACAAAGATTGAACTCTTTGGTGTGAATGCCAGGCGTCATGTTTGGAGGAAACCAGGCACCGCTCATAACCAGGCCAATACCATCCCTACAAAGAAGCATGGTGGTGGCAACGTCATGCTGTGGGGATGTTTTTCAGTGATAGGAACTGGGAGACTAGTCAGGATAGAGGGAAAGATGAATGCAGCAATGTACAGTGACATCCTGGATAAAAACCTGCTCCAGAGCGCTCTTGACCTCAGACTGGGGCGACGGTTCATCTTTCAGCAGGACAACGACCCTAAGCATACAGCCAAGATATCAAAGGAATGGCTTCAGGACAACTCTGTGAATGTCCTTGAGTGGCCCAGCCAGAGCCCATATATGAATCCAGTTGAACATCTCTGGAGAAATCTGAAACTGGCTGTGCACCAATGCTTCCCATGCAACCTGATGGAGCTTGAGAGGTGCTGCAGAGAGGAATGGGGGAAACTGCCCGAAGATAGGTGTGCCAAGCTTGTGGCATCATATTCAAAAAGACTTGAGGCTGTAATTGCTGCCAAAGTCCATCAACAAAGTATTGAGCAAAGGCTGTGAATACTTATGTGCATGTGATGTCTTAGTTTTTTATTTTTAATAAATTTGCAAAAATCTGTGAATACTTTCCGGATGCACTGTATACAATTTCAAGGAGTAGTACAAAGAAAAATTCCTTGAACTCTGAATCTCAATCTCATGACAATTAGATATACTGTAAATAAATGTCAGTATACTGTATAGGGCCAATCAGATATCACATTGCATGCATACCTGAGTAATCCAATGGAGAGTTGCACATTTGCTGTAAAGTACTCTCTTAAAAGATAAGCCATATATGAATGGAAATCCCAAAAAGAGAAAACATAATTACAGCATGTAAATCCTATTCATCAATAAAAGAGAAATGAATGCAAACTTAATCCTAGCAGATATAGGAAAAAATAGGATTATGCCACATATAGAGGCACAAGTGTCTCTGGCAGGTTATGGTAAATCCACATAACATGCATACTGTATATACAGTTTCAAGGTGTATTTTAAAATAATAATACAGATCAGTTTCACTTTAAAATTATCTTCTTATTGTCCAATTCACTATTCTGACAATTCAATATGGGTGTATATGGACTTTCAGGTCTATTAGAAAGTATATTAGTCTTGTGGAAACCTTTCTACTTTCAGCTCATTTGCCATGGGGCAGTGAATGGGTTTATGAGAACAGAAAAAAACAGAGAGGAGGGACAGATGAGTAACACAAGCTTCTGGTGTCCCTGGAATTAACTAGAGCTTCTCCTGAGGTGTGATCACATTGTAGAGGGAGATGTTCAGTATAGACAGGGATGAGAGAACTTGCTGAACATAAATTTAAGACTGTAACCTGTGTTTGGGCAGAGTGTATTAGTTCAGTGTATGTACTTGTGGTTGGAATCTGTGCAGTCCAAGGGACCTGTAACTAATGCCCTCCAGTGGCACGGAGGTTTCACAGATTAGCTTGATCACATTGGTGTCTCTATGTGATCAAGCTAATCTGTGAAACGTGCGCAACATGAAAATGTAATCAGTGGTGCAACCGCTACCAAGTTAGTCAATAACCATTATGACTGCCTGGTAAGCTGCTGCACTGAAATTATCCACCAGTGACCTGGACTAGGATATGCACTCCTGTGATAGAGGGTGTGGCTATGAACCAACAGGGCCCACAAGGGATCTCTCCAATTCCCGGTAAAAACCCAGTCTATGGATGGGCAGTGGTTGGTTAGCCATCGATGGTCACCATTGATGGATAACCTTGATGGTGTAAAATCATCTGTAAGGGAATGGTTTTAGCCACTGATGGTAACCCCTGCTTTTGTGTTCAGTGAGCTGTGAGCCAATCAGAGCCCAGAGGTGGGGCTTCACAGGCTTGGGGGGCAAGGCTAGGTTCCGTGTTCTGACACTTAGAGTAAAAACAAATGTTGTAGCTCTGTATCATCAATGGTGGGAAACCATCTGGTTCTCCCCAATCTATGGTAAAAGTAGCCACCATTAGGCATAGACCATCGATGATTTCAAAAAATTGATAGTCGTGGCTATCCCTAGCCCAGCCCAAGCCTGAACAGAGACTATTTGCTAGCTTTTATGATTCTGGGGTGACTGTCTTGTACACTTTGTCCCAACTGCAGGAACATCTGGAAGTATATCTAACTTCAAGCTACTGTAATCATGAAGGACAAGTCAAATGCACCTAACAGTAGCACAAGCAGCATTGCCAGTGTGTTTGAAAAGAAAAGTAATGGATAGCCACAACTCTTGTACCCTAGTCACTGCTGTTCTACATTGCCCTCCCTTTATTATTATACCACACCTACTGAGAATATGGTCACACCTACAAAATGAGGTCTCTTCCAATGAGCCCTTATATAGACAGACAGTAGGACCAACCATTTTATGTGTGACTTTCTATCAATTTGATAATAAAGTATTGCTTATGAAAAGATGTAACATTTTGTATAATTTAGCAATTTGATTAGCTTTGGTTTTGGGGACATATTTATCACATCCTAGATCCAAAAGCCCTTTGTCCTGACGAAGGGCTGGAAGCAAAGTGATAGCTACCACATGCATCAGTGGGGGCCAAAGGAGAGGACTTTAGACAGAGGGAATCAGGTAAAAGAATTGGTGATGTAGCCCACTTCTAATTGATAGCCCCATCTGAATAGTTCCCGTAGCCAAAGATTCCGGAACTTGGTACATCCTGCAATTTAGCAGCCCCATAAAAACCTACGGGGGCAGCTTTGCGATCAAAAATGGGGGTCCATTACTTCCTGTGCCTCCCTCACCCCTCCTCCCGATTCATTCTTGGGATGCTCGAAATTTGCGAATATCCCCAGAATATTGCTATCCATTTCTTTGGGTTAATATGCCCCTTTTTGCAGAGTCCATTATTTTTTATTTTTCATTATCTACTTCTTTCTGCTGGTCCCCATAGACATAAGTATAATATAAATTTATGTTAGATATTGGTTTTACTGGGCAATGTACACAAGTCACTTTAATTGTATGGTTAAAGAAAAATCAAGATGAATAAGCATCTACTTTGCATTCCTAAAATAATTTCTTTTGGTTTTTCCAAACTAAGGTAATGGTTACAGTCATGAATCAGCTGCAAAACCTAGCTTTATATCAAGATATTGTTGTGATGTATGTATATCAGTACCAGCTGTGTCCAAGAAAATACAATCTTTGTCAACTAAGGATTAATCTGTCTAGCCCCTGAAAAAGCTATATTGGAAATCACTTTTGCATGCGTGTCCAGGCAAGAGAAATTTGCTTCCACTTCAAAAGCTTTCAACAGCTGGTCAATTGAATTACCATTGGGTTTCATTTTCTAGTGTTGTATGCCTTAGGGTAGCAACTAATAAAAATGTAGATAAGGTAATACAGGTTTCTTGGTACAACACAGAACATGATCATACTGTACCAGACACTCCCGCATCATTTATTTCAATGCATTATAGTTTGTGGTCAGTGCTAAACCATTTAAATTTGACTTGTATTATTATTACCCTTCAAAAGTCTTGAATGACTTACAGTATACAGGAAATATTTATTCTATTCTTATTAAAAAAAGAGCCTCCTATAGGTATTATGAAATTCCTTTTCATAAAAGATTATTAAATAGCACACTGCAATAGTTATAGGTCCACAGTGGTCTACTTTATAACTGCAGACTAGCGGCACAGTGAAAAAGCACTGCCTACATCATCCCAACTCTATCCCACCAAGCACACACACTGCACATACTACATACAAATCTCCTATGTACATCAGTCACATAAATAAATATTAAACATATGTATTAATTAAATATCAAATAGACACACACAGAAAATGAGTATATTAATAACATCTATAGTATGTAATATAAACTTATATTAATTAAATATAACATACGCGTTAACTACACATTAGATTTAGATGATCAAATGCTGCACATATGTGGAACAGTGTAATTGATATTCATATGTGCAATAAAACCATACAACTTTGTGATATCCAGGCTCTATAAAAAAGTTAATTAAAATATTACTCACATGATTGAAGTCAGGGGAAGATCAGCCTTGTGAAACAGGATAAAAAAACTAAAACAGTAATAGAATACAGGATTAAAATACTTTGCCATGGGATTGTAGGTACCGTTATGTAAAATATGCCTTTGTTTGCAATACTGTGGTTCTATGTATACTGTTAGAAGAAAAACACCACCATACATATAACACGACTAGGTGCTTCATCGCGCCCTACGGGCGCTCTTCACACCGTCGCAAGGGGCTACGCCCCCTTAACACTTGCATGCCTTTCTGGGGTTCAATATTTGTATTATATGGAGTATTACCTGCATTCCTTTGTTAGTGGTTAAATATTGCACAATGAAAGGGCGTGCGATGGTGAAGGAGGCGCAGCCCCTTGCGACGGCGTGAACAGCACCTGCAGGGCACGATGTACAGAATGTAGCGGGTGCGGGGGGGACTGCGGATGGGGGAGGGTGTCTGTAGATGCTGCGGGTGGAGGGGGGGCGGAAGCGGGGGGGCCCGGATGGGGAAGGGTCGGGTGGTGCTGCGGGTGGGGGAGGGGCAGAGGAGTGGGGGCTGAAGATGGGGGAGGGGTCCGGAGGCACTGCAGGTGGGGGAGGGGCAGGGGTGCCATGGGTGGGAGAGGGGCAGGTGTGGGGATGTTGCGGATGGGTGAAGGGTTCCGGAGGTGCTGTGGGATGGGAAGGGGCGGGGGTGCCGGGGGTGGGGTAGGGGTCCGCAGGCGCCGTGGGTAGGGGAGGGGCAGGTACGGGAGGTGCGGCAGATGGGGAAGGAGGTCCGGAGGTGCTGCAGGTGGTGGAGGGGCAGGTGCGGGGGTGCCATGGGTGGGGGAGGGGTGGGTGAGGGGGGGACCGTGAATGGAGGAGGGTGTCTGCAGATGCTGCGGGTGGAGGGGGGCAGGTGTGGGGGGAGACATATATGGGGGGTGGATGGTGGAGGGGGTTTGGAGGTGCTGTGGGTGGTGAAGGGGCAGAGGAGTGTGAGCCGTGGGTAGTGTAGGGGGTCTGGAGGCACAGCGTGTGGGGGAGGGGTGGAGTGCCGCATGTGGTGGAGGGGAAGGTGCGGAGGTGTGGTGCATTGGGGAGGCGTCTGGAGGCACTGCGGGTACTGTACCTGCCAAAAAGGTAGTTGGAGGGTATGCAGTAACAGGGCCAGGACAGGGGTGACAGGGTCAGAACAGGGGTGACGGGGCCAGGACAGGGGTGACGGGGCCAGGACAGGGGCGACGGGGCCAGGACAGAAATGACAGGGACAGGATAGGGGTGACAGGGCCAGGGTAGGGGCGGCAGGACCAGGACAAGGGTGACATGGCCAGTATAGGGTTGACAGGGCAAGCACAGGGGTGACAGGGCCAGGATAGGGGTAACAGGGCCAGCATAAGGGTGACAGGGCCAGGATAAGGGTGAAAGGGCCAGGATAAGGGTGATAGGGCCAGGATAAGGGTGACAGGGCAAGGCCAGGGGTGACAGGGACATGACAGAACACAGGGCACGGGAGAGATTGGTATTAGGGACAAAACAGTGGTGACAGACAGATGTGTCTTACCGGAGTCACTGCTGCTGGCTGCTGCTATTCCACTCCAACCTGTTGGGATCTGCTGCTGGTGGAGACTTGGCATGGCTGACTCTCTTAGGCTGGAGTCCTGCTTCCTCTGCCCGTCCGCATCCCTCCCCCCCATCTCAGTCACACACCGCAGACCTCGTGCAGCTGCCGGGCACTGTGGTAAGGGGAGACTGGGAGTGACTGGTTAGCCCCCAGGAGACGCTGCAGCTGGAGGGAGGAGGGGGTCATAGCATGCACACGGCGCGGACCACGAGGCTGCTGGGCACTGTGGTAAGGGGAGACTGGGAGTGACTGGTTAGCTCCCAGGAGACGCTGCGGCTGGAGGGAGGAGGGGGTCGGAGCCTGCAAGCAGCCCGGACTTCTACAACGCTAGCCGCCGGCTAAAGTGTGTGAAGGAGCTGGGCGCACCTCACTGCGGGTGGCAGCGCTGCAGCTAGCGGTGGGGTTGCCGGGGCTGGAGATAACAGAGGCAGTACGGAACCTGCACAGCGGCAGGTGCCCCACAAAACTGCAGCTAAGAAGCGTGGAGTGTGCCAGAAAGTGACGCTCCTCCACGCCAGAGAGCCCCTGCTGAGTATGCTGATGTGGGGGGTCAAGCACACAGTGAGCCGGTGCCCGTCTGTCTGTACGGCATACCCCCTCACACACCCCCATACCTCCCAACTGTCCTACAGTCAGCACACGCTGCTGCGTATTGGCAGGTCTGTGGTGTTGCAGGGAGGCAGCAGTCTCCCTGCTTTCTACTGCCTGTGCGGGTGTGTAGGGGGGAGCGACCACCTTCTCTGGATTTAGCCCTAGCTGAGGGGCCTATATTCCATAAAAAATAATAATCCTGGAATTTGCATAAGGGGGCGTGGCCTTGCATCCCGCGATTAGGCCACGCACCCAACCCCACAGCAGGCACAGCAATGAGATAGGGCTCCCCTGTCTTAAGTGCCCTGGACCCCCGGACTCATAATCAGCCCCTGGGGGCATGCCAGCAGCTCACAGAGCGCTGGGCATGCCCCCTCACTGACGAAAACGGGGGCCCTCCCGTGAAGCCACGCCCACTTTTGTTGACCACGCCCCTTTTCGCCACGTGTGTGTCCCTCCTTCTTCCTGAAGAAAGCTGGGAGATATGCACCCCTGCCTGTGCCATGCCCATACTATCTGCTTCTGCTCCTAGTCTCCTATAGATTTGGCCAGATCTGTGACTCATTTGACTAACTCCGCCCAATGTTGTGACTCCGCCCAGCGTTAGCAAATGAGTCACAAAGTCACAGATCTGGGCTATTATATAGGAGATTAGGTAATCATATTAGGAATAAACGCTGACTGTTCATGCAGACATCTCTATCCTGTGTTACACTGCACGTTGCTCTGCTGAATGATGGCTCTGCTCAGGGTCTATGTCTGAACCTTGCATAGAAACTAATTCATCACAACAACCACAATTCACACCTGTCGATCAACCTCCTGGGTTTTTATTAAGCTAAGATACCAAGTTTACAAGTGAATACAGCTGTTCCTGCACTTCATATATGACTTCCGTACTGTATTCAAGAATATGCCCTTATTTATCAATGAGTGATAAATTTCACTGTGAGTGATAAATTGCACCAGCCAACCAGTTCCTCCTAACTTCCATGTCACAGGCTGTGTTTGAAAAATGACAGATAGGAACGGATTGGCTGGTGAAATTTATCACTCACAGTGAAATTTATCACTCATTGATAAATAAAGACAATAATCGGTTATTACAGTTGGTAATAGGTATTGTAATTCCCAAGCATATGTGCAGCTTATTTCGTCAACCTTATTAAGAACATTGGGATTTATCTGTGATAAAGCTAAATATTTATCTTATAACATTCACTATATGTGGGTAAGAGACTCAGTACGCAATTGGCGTATGGGGTACCGTAAGGGTACGCAATTAGCGTAGCAGATGCTTAGCCGTGGTCGAGACGCACATGCGGCACGCTCGCTCACAGCTTAACGCTTGGTGTCGAACACGCTATAGGCGGCCGACTACCGTAATGATACGCTACTAGCGTAGCGGACGCTGTGACCGCGAGGGGAACACGAGCGGCGCAGACGCTCACGGGATGACACTCAGTAAACCTTGTATGCAACACACTATGATTGAGTTTGTATTGTAAACCTTACAACTGAAATACTGCAGCGATATAACGCTGCTTAACCTTGCTAGTGTAAATGCTGTTTGAGCGATTAAGTCGCTCTGAATACCCTCTGCAATGTAATAAACACACAATACCTTGCTAAGGCTCCAAAACCTTTACTAACAGGATTAAGTTATATTAAAAGGGGAAATACAGTTGACAATTCATACACTACAAGCTAACATCAATATCTAACAAAATAACTACACATATACAATATACAACAGTTTAACAATAACAGAGAGAGAGAGAGAGAGAGAGAGAGAGAGAGAGAGAGAGAGTATGGCAAATACAGAGAATAAGTTGGTTACAGAGAGTACTTACACACATGGGAATGAATCGCAGGCGCAATCTGGATATCCAGCTCCCAGTTAATCAGTGATGAAAACCGTTGTGGAGAGAAGAGTCTTGTGTCCCCAAGTCTATTGCAAACTATATTTATTTACTAGCTCAAGACATACTACAATAGATACTGTTGTGCCCTCTTTCCATTGGTTAGGGGGTGGGACATGTACTGCACCTGGGATCATTGGTTAGTTCAAGAAATGGGCGATGGCTAGGACTTGTCAGTATTCTAAATTCCTCTCTTGGTTGTATTGGGGAAACCTATTGTTTGGATCTTCCAAACAAGTACACAAAGTAATTGAAGCGCTGTGTAGTCAGAATATCTATTTTAAGAATTTATTATCACATACAAACAATTATACATACAACATAAAATAATTTTTTATACACACGGCCGGTGCTAAAATTAATAAAAAACCAAGTAACCTCGGTATCAATTCATAATACACAATCCTACGCTCTTGGTATCCACTACCATCAAATCATCTCAGCTACCAAGTAATGCTCATAGAACAATCAATAAGTAATTCATAAACCACTGAAATATATATTAGTAATTGATTAATATGTGTCCTTAATAATACTGATGGAATATTGATGAAATAAATCAGCAATTGATTAGTAAGAGTCTTTAGTGAATTAATTGGTAATCAACAACTATTTTCAATCAGAGCTCTGTCCACAGCTGTTAGTAAGATTTTATCACATGCAAAACTGGTTGCTTTAAACACGGCTGATGAAATATTGATGAAATAAATCAGCAATTGATTAGTATACGTCTTTAGTGAATTGATTAGTGATCAACAACTATTTTCAGTCAGGGCTCTGTCCACATGCAAAACTGGTTGCTTTAAACACGGCTCCATCCACAGCTGTTAGTAGAATTATACATGCATTGCTGAATGTTTAGTTGTTGAAGTAGCCAGTAATATCAATGCTAAGATTTGCAATAATATATTAAGATCACAGTTGATACTTCTCCTATGTCCTGAAGTTTGTTATGCAAACAAGACACCCATAACTGAGCATACCGCCATTTAGCATCAGGAGAAGTTCACTCTAATCCGGGCATTAACACCTCTGTCGGCTTACTGTTTAGTTGTCTCCCCCATGCACCTGCAGCCGGTGCTGGATAAGCTTCCTTCTCGGGGTTCTGCCGCACCAGAGGTCCGCTCGTTTAATGTCCCGTTTGAGTGTGATCAGGTACCGGATCCGTGCGAAATCAATCTCAACGCGTTTCCCCGCCTTTAGAATCGGCGGCTTCCTCAGTTATGGGTGTCTTGTTTGCATAACAAACTTCAGGACATAGGAGAAGTATCAACTGTGATCTTAATATATTATTGCAAATCTTAGCATTGATATTACTGGCTAATTCAACAACTAAACATTCAGCAATGCATGTATAATTCTACTAACAGCTGTGGATGGAGCCGTGTGTAAAGCAACCAGTTTTGCATGTGATAAAATCTTACTAACAGCTGTGGACAGAGCCCTGACTGAAAATAGTTGTTGATCACTAATCAATTCACTAAAGACGTATACTAATCAATTGCTGATTTATTTCATCAATATTTCATCAGCCGTGTTTAAAGCAACCAGTTTTGCATGTGATAAAATCTTACTAACAGCTGTGGACAGAGCTCTGATTGAAAATAGTTGTTGATTACCAATTAATTCACTAAAGACTCTTACTAATCAATTGCTGATTTATTTCATCAATATTCCATCAGTATTATTAAGGACACATATTAATCAATTACTAATATATATTTCAGTGGTTTATGAATTACTTATTGATTGTTCTATGAGCATTACTTGGTAGCTGAGATGATTTGATGGTAGTGGATACCAAGAGCGTAGGATTGTGTATTATGAATTGATACCGAGGTTACTTGGTTTTTTATTAATTTTAGCACCGGCCGTGTGTATAAAAAAATTATTTTATGTTGTATGTATAATTGTTTGTATGTGATAATAAATTCTTAAAATAGATATTCTGACTACACAGCGCTTCAATTACTTTGTGTACTTGGGAAACTTTTTTGGAGAATCAGTGATCTCCTTTTTGAGGCTGCAGTGTATTCAGAATAGTGGAGAAACTGTTACATAGGAGGTCCCCATTGACAGTCTGCACCTAGATTTTTATTTAATCTTCCAAACAAACTCTGTCTCTGTGCTTTGTTTACCCTCTGGTCACCTCTTTCAGTTGAGACAATGACATCTCAGCACTCATTATTCTGGAGAGAAACCTGGACCTATTCATAAACAAAGGTATAAGCCCTCTTCATTGAATCTCAAAGCTTAGTGTAAGTAAGGCTATTTGTTTTCGGTCTGTGTGAAAGAGGTGACTGAATTCCAGTCCCCCACCCTGCATTTCTGTAATTTATTCTGAATGCAATTAATCTTATGTTCTACTTCTGTGCATAACCATGAGCAGGAACTATGCGAATCCCTCCCAACTGTCATAGACACAACACTTCTTCAATACCCCACAGCTGGACACCAAATACTACCCTCCAACCTTTATCTGAACCCTCCCAGCATGTAAAGGAGAATCTCTCAGGTCCAAGAACCATGTTAAACTTACCATACTTGCTGACATTATTAAGGGGAATATTAACTATAAAACGCATTATATTGGTTAAATATGTAGCGATCGAGTCGCTCGCTAGTCGCACACAAACACCGCCGTAAATACCCATCTCCCTGCGCAGGCGACGTCAGAGCGTCCCCTACACGACCTGAGGGGATGCGTACGCATGGGGGGGGGGGGGGGTCGGTGCGCGAGCAGCGGGCACGTGCATTGGGGTTAGTACAAGGCATCATAGGTCGCTATATTTTTCGACTTTGACAATCTGCCATTAACATTCTGGGCGTTATTCAGAGGTGGATGCAAACCACCCGCAATTCCGATGCTCCTGTAGTGGAGTGATTATTTGCTACTGCACATGCGCAAAGAAATCCAGACAGTGCATATATTACCCGAGATGTACACATGGAGGCGCTGTTGTGTACTTCTTAGATGTAATCAGTAATGGAGCGGCAAAGCGATAGCCTTTCCTGGGCGGTGACTGAGAGGTGGCCTGAAGTAAACACTACAAAAAGTCTGTCTGATGAGTGTGCTATAGGAATGATGCAGGAGTGTCAGTAAATGCAGCAGCATTCTTAGACCTCAGACATATAGCCAGGTTCAGAGTGAGAAACTGCACCTACCGTAGCGCAGATGCAAGTGTCGATGGTGCACGCAGTGGTGCACCGATGGTGGAGTTTCAGGAACCACCGGCGTGTTACAGCGTGCACAGGTGCTGAAAGTGGGCGCCTCAGGGCTTGCACAGTAAGGCGCATGCTAGTACACAAGTTGAAGGCTGAAACTAGCATTTACATATTGCTGCACCTGCGACTCCAGCAACATACAATAATTTCAGAAGGTAATGTTGATTTTAAGTCAGTAAGCCCATGTTTTCTTAAGTCACTGACAACCATTTTGGAATTAGACATTTTCTTGACTGAGCTTCTTAAAGGGCCGATTTATCACAGCCCACATCTGAGGATGCAGATGTGATATGATAAAATCGGACCAATCCACAATGCGATAGTTGACTGCCTTGCATGGAGGGACTGAGCTTGCAAGAAATTCCATTCTTTCACTGATGTGTTCAACAAAGAACAAGCTAAAAAGCTTCTGCGCCATAGGGCTTGGGATTGTACTATTACATTAGTTCCTGGGAAGACACCTACCAGGGAATGAATGTATCCTTTGTCTATACCTAAAGCCCAGGTCATGTCTTAATATATCGAAGAAAACCTTGAAAGTGGTATTATCCCCATGTCCTACTTTCTGACGGGGTATAGTTTATTTTTTTGTAGAAAAGAAAGATGCAAGCCTGTCCCTGTATTCATGTCCGTGGACTCAGTACTATTACCATCAAGAACAGATACCCTCTTCCCCCATTTATGAATTATTTGACCGTGTAAAGGGAGCTCAGGTTTCCCCCAAACTGGATCTCCTTAGAGCATATTATTTAATTTGTGTCAAGTCAGGAGATGAATGGAAGATGGTCTTCCACACTAGAAACTGACCTGCAGTCTTTCAGAACTTTGTGAATGAAATCTAAGTATATTTAGGCAATATTTTAATCTTCCCCAAGACTCTCGCCTCTTAACGTGACATATCCAGGAATTACATTCTCATCTCAGAAATAATCACCTTTTTTCCAGATTGGAAAAATGCTCCTTCAAACAAACTACCATTCTTTCTGGGTTAAATTATATTTGCTCAGTGGCTACAGATGGATCGGTAAAATACATTCTGGATTGGCCTTAAAATTCAGGGCTAACGGTGACCCAGCAACTTCTTGACTTTGCCAACTATTAAAGACAATTCATCTAGGGATACTCTTCTGTGGTACCACCTATCAATGCTCTTACGAGTATGGAAGCTGACCTTACAACCTGGCCTCCTAAGGGAGATCAACCCATGAATAAAGTATTCATCTGCACTCCTGCCCTGAGCCAGATATTCACTACTAAGCTCTTCTTTAGGGGTTGGATGAGTCATTTCCCAAAGACAGAACTCAGGAATACTTCACCCTTGTGGGTTCTTATCTAAAAAAAATTGGCACCTCAAAAGAATTTATGGAATTGGAGACAATGAGCTTCTGGCTGTCAAATTAGCACTAAAGGAGTGGCATTGCTTTCAGGAAGGTGTGGTACATAGAGTGGGTATCTTATCTGTCATACTTGCAAAAGCGACTACATCGTCACCAGTCTTGGTAGTCACACTTCTTTGCCTGTTGTAATCTCATAATTACTTGAGATCCTTGAGAGAAAAAAAAAAGAAAAACTGACTCTCATTTCTATGATTGCACTTATAAAGAGGGCTCCTTAGAGTTAGAAACCATATTGATAAACAGTAGTGTAATATTAGCCAGTATTACCTTAGAGGATTGTAGACCTCCAGGAATTTTAACTTGGGCCCATTGTCCCCTATTTTCAAGACATGTTGGAGACAAGAAAACCATGGCAATTTTTTTCTACAAAATGTTGAAGATTTTCTACCTAAGTCATTTGTGCACAATGTAAATCTCCTACCCATAAACTGCACAGTCCACTTCTGCCTTCCCAGTACCATACAAACTATGGATTCATCTCTCCATGGATTTTATCTGGGAATAACCGCAAACAAAGGATGCAATACTATTTGGATGCTTGTGGACCAATTTTCAAAAATGTCTCACTAAGGGAGTAATTCAGACCTGATCGCTAGGGTGCGTTTTTTGCATCCCTGCGATCAGGTAGCCGCCGCCTACAGGGAGAGGGTATTTGCTGTGTGCTGGTGTGCGATCGCATTTCTTGGAGAGCTGCACAAACATGAGTTTGTGCAGTCTCTGCTCAGTCTAGGACTTACTCTACTGCTGCGATGATCGAGGCCGGAGCTGACATCAGAAATTATCCCTCCAAACGCCTTGTCCCTCCTGTGTTTTCCCAGACACTCCTACAAAACGGTCAGTTGCCACCCACAAATGGCCTCTTCCTGTCAGTCACCTTGCGATCGCCTGTGCGATCGCTTTATTCGCACCATCTCGTCGCTATGCACCGATGCCTGGTGCAGTCGTCCGACTCGCCGGCGCATTGCGGTGCATATGCATGCACAGTACAGACCTGATCGCCGGCTGTGCGAAAATGCACAGCAGCGATCAGGTCTGAATTACCCCCTAAGTTCCTTTAAAGGATGTGCCCAATTCCCCTAAACTGTTTTCACTTTTCATTCAAAACAAATACTGTATGTTTTACGTCTCTATAGTTGTTCACAAGAAATTGTTTAGTCCATTACAATCAATTTACATACCATTTCTGGAGGGCTTTATGCAAAAATATTGGGCAGTAAATTGAATTACTACACTGCAAGCCATCTACAATCTAATGGTCAGACAGAGAGAGTGAATCAGGAATTGGAGACTTTTTTTTAAAGATCTATATTTGGTGTCCCAGGATGATTAGGTTCATCTCTTTCCATGGGCAAAACTCATAATAGCTACTATCATGAGGCTTCTGATGACTCCCTCTCTATACAGATTAAAAGAGGAATCTGGTCCCTTACCACAATCCAGGAGACAAGTTTTTGCTGTCCACTCATTGAAAGTTCCCAGTATGAAGTTTGGTCCCTTTAAGATTTTCTATATAACCAACCAAGTAACTTTCTGACTCCCATGATCATTACGGATTTCCAACACTTTTCATATCTCACTCTTAAAATGTTTATAATTAACCAGTTTTTGTCTGCCACTCCTTCCTCTAATCCAGTTCTAGTGCATGAACAGGAAAAATTCAAAGTTAGTGAATTACTGGATTCTCAAATTTGCTGTAGAATTCTATATTTCCTAGTGGATTGGAAGGGTTTGAGGCCAGCAGAGCATTCATGAGTAAAGGCTTCAGATTATTATGCACCTCGTCTTCTGAAAAAATTCATAAAACGTTTCCTACAAGCCTATTTTGAGGTGTTTACTGGTCACCCCTAGGAGGTGGTTTTATCATGAAACTGCAATTTGTGCTGACTTGTCAGATCTGGCGGTGTCTCTGGGTTGCCTGCTCTGCTGCTCAGCATGCTGTCCGGCGTCAGTCTTTCTCTAGCTAGCATGCAGGTGAGCTCTGGCTATCTAGCTCTGAAGTTTCCCCTAGGGACGTGCACACTGCTTCACCAAAGCGTTAAAGACACAGGCTCGTGTGACAATGATTATAGTGACTATTTGTTAACAGAGTATTAGTTCACTTACCTTGCTCCAGCATTTGTTTAGGTTTCCTGATTGTGTAACAGAGATCTGCTTCTTCTGACAATTCTCTACCTGTACCCTTGACTTTGGCTTATCTCATCATACTACTGCTTTGCCTTTGTCCTAAACATGGACTTCCTGAATATGCTATTGTCTGCTCGTTCTGTTCTGGTTCTGTATCTCTGTTTACACCCATACGTCACTTCCAGGGGGCAGCTAGAGGGCTGCGATCTGCAGACTCCCATCAGTGAAGGTGATCCCACCTTGCAAAAGTTCGTGGTGAAGACCGGGGGGGTCCATTAGACTCTCCACGTCGACCCTCTCAGCTCAAATACTGGGTTGACAGCATTCTGTTCACTCACAACAAGATAGTGGCATTCCTTTGCAGGCAAAGGTCAGTGTGGATGTGTAGAGTGCTACTTAAAGTTCAACATAAGTGTATATACGCTTGGATAAATAAGTAAATGCTCCAGGACAGTCCACCTTACAAAGTTCTTGGGAAACTATATAACCAAAAATTACTTGTTTGCAAAACAGATGCTGGTCTCACGATTCCATGATTTCCACAGCCAGTCAGCATGCACAAAGTACTTCTTCAATTAAGGTGCCATCCTATCCTTTCATTAAACCGAATCCACATCTTAGGTGATAGTATTTCTAAAAGTTGAAAGAACAAAGAGACGCCTCATCGTACATTAAAGTAGAGATGGGCGGGTTCGGTTCGTCGAGATCCGAACCCCCCCGAACTTCACGTGGTTTATACAGGTCCGAGGCAGCCTCAGTTCTTCCCGTCTAACACGCAAAACCCGAACGGGGGAAAACGTCATCATCCCGCTGTCGGATTCTCGCGAGATTCGGATTCCATATAAAGAGCCGCACGTCGCCGCCATTTTCACTCGTGCATTGTTGATTGAGCAGAGAGGATGTGGCTACGTTCTCTGCCTGAAAAGGTCAATATCTGTGCTCAGTGTGCTGCATTGTGGGGACCAGTAATACTATATAGTAGTACAGTGCTGCATTGTGGTGACCACCAGTATATAGTAGTACAGTACAGTAGGCCATAGCGTTATCTTGCAGCTCCGTGTCAGACTCAGTTCTATTCTCTGGATCAGTGCTCAATATCTGTGCTGCATTGTGGGGGCCAGTATATAGTAGTACAGTGCTGCTTTGTGGTGACCACCAGTATATAGTAGTACAGTACAGTAGGCCATAGCGTTATCTTGCAGCTCCGTGTCAGGCTCAGTTCTATTCTCTGGATCAGTGCTCAATATCTGTGCTGCATTGTGGGGACCAGTATTATATAGTAGTACAGTGCTGCATTGTGACCACCAGTATATAGTAGTACAGTACAGTTGTCCATTGCTGTATCTTGCAGCTCCGTGTCAGATTCAGTTCTATTCTCCGGATCAGTGCTCAATATCTGTGCTGCTTTGTGGGGACCAGTATATAGTAGTACAGTGCTGCATAGTGGTGACCACCAGTATATAGTAATACAATACAGTAGGCCATAGCGTTATCTTGCAGCTCTGTGTCAGACTCAGTTCTATTCTCCGGATCAGTGCTCAATATTTGTGCTGCATTGCGGGGACCAGTATTATATAGTAGTACAGTGCTGCATTGTGACCACCAGTATATAGTACAGTGCAGTTGTCCATTGCTGTATCTTGCAGCTCCGTGCCAGGCTCAGTTCTATTCTCCGGATCAGTGCTCAATATCTGTGCTGCATTGTGGGGACCAGTACATATAGTAGTACAGTGCTGCATTGTGGTGACCACCAGTATATAGTAGTACAGTACAGTTGTCCATTGCTGTATCTTGCAGCTCCGTGTCAGACTCCATTCTATTCTCCGGATCAATGCTCAATATCTGTGCTGCATTGTGGGGACCAGTATGCATAGTAGTATAGTGCTGCATTGTGGTGACCACCAGTATATGGTAGTACAGTACAGTGGTCCATTGCTGTATCTTGCAGCTCCGTGTCAGACTCAGTTCTATTCTCCGGATCAGTGCTCAATATATGTGCTGCATTGTGGGGACCAGTATATAGTAGTACAGTGCTGCATTGTGGTGACCACCAGTATATAGTAGTACAGCACAGTTGTCCATTGCTGTATCTTGCAGCTCCGTGTCAGACTCAGTTCTATTCTCCGGATCAGTGCTCAATATCTGTGCTGCATTGTGGGGACCAGTATATATAGTAGTACAGTGCTGCACTGTAGTGACCACCAGTATATAGTAGTACAGTACAGTAGTCCATTGCTGTATCTTGCAGCTGGCATATAATTCCACACATTAAAAAATGGAGAACAAAAATGTGGAGGGTAAAATAGGGAAAGATCAAGATCCACTTCCACCTAGTGCTGAAGCTGCTGCCACTAGTCATGGCAGAGATTATGAAATGCCATCAACGTCATCTGCCAAGGCCGATGCCCAATGTCATAGTAGAGAGCATGTAAAATCCAAAAAACAAAAGTTCAGTAAAATGACCCAAAAATCTAAATTAAATCGTCTGAGTAGAAGCGTAAACTTGCCAATATACCATTTATGACACGGAGTGGCAAGGAACGGCTAAGGCCCTCTCCTATGTTCCTCATGACTAGTGGGTCAGCTTCACATGAGGATGGAAGCACTCATCCTCCCGCTAGAAAAATTAAGAGTTCAGCTGGCAAAAGCACAGGAAAGAACTGTGCGTTCTTCTAAATCACAAATCCCCAAGGAGAGTCCAATCGTGTCGGTTGCGATGCCTGACCTTCCCAACACTGGACGGGAAGAGGTGGCACCTTCCACCATTTGCATGCCCCCTGCAAGTGCTGGAAGGAGCACCCACAGTACAGTTCCTGATCTTCAAATTGAAGATGTCACTGTTGAAGTACACCAGGATGAGGATATGGGTGTTGCTGGCGGTGAGGGGGAAATTGACTAGGAGGATTCTGATGGAGAGGTGGTTTGTTTAAGTCAGGCATCCGGGGAGACACCTGTTGTCCGTGGGATGAATAAGGCCATTGACATGCCTGGTCAAAATACCAAAAAAATCAGCTCTTCGGTGTGGAATTATTTCAACAGAAATGCGGACAACTGGTGTCAAGCCGTGTGTTGCCTTTGTCAAGCTGTAATAAGTAGGGGTAAGGACGTTAACCACCTAGGAACATCCTCCCTTATACGTCACCTGGAGCGCATTCATCAGAAGTCATCAACAACTTTTGGTGACAGCGGAAGCAGTCCACTGACAACTAAATCCCTTCTTCCTCTTGTACCCAAGCTCCCAGTGCAAACCACACCACCAACTCAATTTCCTCCTTAGACAGGAACGCCAATAGTCCTGCAGGCCATGTCACTGGCAAGTCTGACGAGTCCTCTCCTGACTGGGATTCCTCTGATGGATCCTTGAGTGTAACGCCTACTGCTGCTGGTGCTGCTGTTGTTGCTGCTGGGAGTCGATCATCATCCCAGAGGGGAAGTCGGAAGACTACTTGCACTACTTCCAGTAAGCAATTGACTGTCCAACAGTCCTTTGCGAGGAAGATGAAATATCACAGCAGTCATCCTGTTGCAAAGCGGATAATTCAGGCCTTGGCAGCTGTGTTGGTGATCGACGTGCGTCCGGTAACCGGCGTTAGTTCACAGGGACTTAAAGAATTTCTTGAGGTAGTGTGTCCCCGGTACCAAATACCATCTAGGTTCCACTTCTCTAGGCAGGCGATACCGAGAATGTACACAGACGTCAAAAAAAGAGTCACCAGTGTCCTAAAAAATGCAGTTGTACCCAATGTCCACTTAACCATGGACATGTGAACAAGTGGAGCAGGGTAGACGAAGGACTATATGACTGTGACAGCCCACTGGGTAGATGTATTGCCTCCCACAGCAACAACAGCAGCGGCGGCACCAGTAGCAGCATCTCGCAAATGACAACTTGTTCCTGGGCAGGCTACGCTTTGTAACACCGCTTTCCATAAGAGGCACACAGCTGACAACCTCTTACGGAAACTGAGAAACATCATCGCAGATTGGCTTACCCCAATTGGACTCTCCTGGGGATTTGTGACATCGGACAATGCCACCAATATTGTGCGTGCATTACATGTGGGCAAATTCCAGCACGACCCATGTTTTGCACATACAATGAATTTGGTGGTGCAGAATTTTTAAAAAAACGACAGGGGCGTGCAATAGATGCTGTCGGTGGCCCAAAGAATTGCGGGCCACTTTCGGCATTCAGCCACCGCGTGCCGAAGACTGGAGCACCAGCAAACACTCCTGAACATTCCCCGCCATCAGCTGAAGCAAGAGGTGGTAACGAGGTGGAATTCAACCCTCTATATGCTTCAGAGGATGGAGGAGCAGCAAAAGGCCATTCAAGCCTATACATCTGCCTACGATATAGGCAAAGGAGGGGGAATGCACCTGACTCAAGCGCAGTGGAGAATTATTTAAACGTTGTGCAAGGTTCTGTAACCCTTTGAACTTGCCAGACGTGAAGTCAGTTCAGACACTGCCAGCCTGAGTCAGGTCATTCCCCTCATCAGGCTTTTGCAGAAGCAGCTGGAGAGATTGAAGGAGGAGCTAAAACAGAGCGATTCCGCTAGGCATGTGGGACTTGTGGGTGGAGCCCTTCATTCGCTTAACCAGGATTCACGGGTGGTCAATCTGTTGAAATCAGAGCACTATATTTTGGCCACCGTGCTCGATCCTAGGTTTAAAGCCTATGTTGTATCTCTTTCCGGCAGACACAAGTCTGCAGATGTTCAAAGACCTGCTGGTGAGACAATTGTCAAGTCAATTGGAACGTGACCCGCCAACAGCTCCTCCTTTATTTTCTACCGCCACTGGAGCTGCCAGGAAAAGGATCAAATTTCTAAAACCACCCGCTGGCGGTGATGCAGGGCAGTCAGGAGCGAAAACTGACATCTGGTCCGGACTGAAGGACCTGCCAACGATTACTGACATGTCGTCTACTGTCACTGCATATGATTCTGTCACCATTGAAAGAATGGTGGAGGATTATATGAGTGACAGCATCCAAGTAGGCACGTCAGACAGTCCGTACGTATACTGGCAGGAAAAGAGGCAATTTGGAGGCGCTTGCACAAACTGGCATTATTTTACCTAAGTTTCCCCCCCTCCAGCGTGTACTCCGAAACAGTGTTTAGTGCAGCTGGTCACCTTGTCAGCGATCGGCGTACGAGGTTACTTCCAGAACATGTGGAGAAGATGATGTTCATCAAAATGAATTATAATCAATTGCCTCCAGAAAGTACACAGGGACCTGTGATGGTGGATTCCAGTGGGGACGAATTAATACTGTGTGAGGAGGGGGATGTACAGAGTGAAAGGGATGAGAAGTCGGAGGATGATGATGGGTCGACATCTTGCCTCTGTAGAGCCAGTTTGTGCAAGGAGAGATTGATTGCTTCTTTTTTGGTGGGGTCCCAAACCAACCAGTCATTTCAGTCACAGTTGTGTGGCAGACCCTGTCGCTGAAATGATGGGTTTGTTAAAGTGTGCATGTCCTGTTTATACAGCATAAGGGTGGGTGGGAGGGCCCAAGGACAATTCCATCTTGCACCTCTTTTTTTTATTATTTTTCTTTGCATCATGTGCTGTTTAGGGCCAATTTTTTTAATCTGCCATACTGTCTGACACTGCAGTGCCACTCCTAGATGGGCCAGGTGTTTGTGTCGGCTACTTGTGTCGCTTAGCTTACTCACACAGCGACCTTGGTGCGCCTCTTTTTTTCTTTGCATCATGTGCTGTTTGGGGACTATTTTTTGAAGTGCCATCCTGCCTGACACTGCAGTGCCACTCCTAGATGGGTCAGGTGTTTGACTGTGTCGGCCACTTGGGTCTCTTAGCTTAGTCATCCAGCGACCTCGGTGCAAATTTTAGGACTAAAAATAATATTGTGAGGTGTGAGGTGTTCAGAATAGACTGGAAATGAGTGGAAATGATGGTTATTGAGGTTAATACTACTATGGGATCAAAATTACCCCCAAATTCTATGATTTAAGCTGTTTTTGAGGGGTTTTTGAAAAAAACCACCCGAATCCAAAACACACCCGAATCCGACAAAAATTTTTCAGGGAGGTTTTGCCAAAACGCGTCCGAATCCAAAACACGGCTGCGGAACCGAATCCACAACCAAAACACAAAACCCGAAAAATTTCCGGTGCACATCACTAATTAAAAGACAAAGTTTAAAAACAGGTCAAAGGCTTGTGTAGCAGTGGTGGCGGTCAGTCACTGTGTAGTCAACTGCATAAAATCTCATGCACAGCATGAACCAGTGGCCTCCCCACATCAGACCAAGAATGCACCAGGCCACGCCCCTACGCATCCAGTCTTCTAATGTAGTCTGGATGACAAAATGATGAAACAAAATGAAAGTATAGATTACAAAACCTTAGTCATTGCAATATTAAAACCATGGCCAGATCATCTGCTGCTTTAAGCGATTATAAAAAAAAAAAAAAAAAAATCTGTAAAACTTAATGTAAAAATTCTGCTGAGTAGTTGTGCCTAAAATAAATTTCTCCCTAGACCTACAGTATATGATAATTATATCCCCCATTAAAACATCTTGATGAGGTGAACAAGCTTGATCTGTTGTCACATACTTGCTGGAAAGAACAGTTCCTGCTAAAAGGTATTTGGTTCACAGAAGCTGTCAATTGTCTAATAAGTAGGTTACACAGCTGCACAAGGAGTAGTGAAAGGATGTGCGGTGATGTACAGTAGTTACTTAATAAATCAGGCTGTATCAAGACATTTTTCCCTGTAGAAAACTAAGTAGATGTACTACATTGCTAGCATTCTCACATTTAAAAAAAATATCAGTACAAACATGTCCATGACCAGAATCTGTCCAGCCATGTAAATGACCTGCCACATTATCATACCTCCCAACATGACCCTCTCCAGGAGGGACACAATGCTCTGCTCCTGGACTATACTCTTACTCCTGGACTATACTCTTACGCTACGCATCTAGTTCCCTTCGTGGAGAGGACCTTTGCTGTGGGATGCGCAATGACGTCAACGCGCACCGCACATCATTACAGAAAAGGTCCTCTCCACGAAGGGAAACTGGACGCTACGCGTCTAGTTTCCCTTCACAGCGGGAAGTGGCAGCCGGGGGCACAGCAGCCACGGATCTTGCCGTGGTGCGGCGCCCTCCGGAAGGCGGCACCCCGGGCAAAAGTCCTGCTTGCCCGTGGCAATATCCGCTACTGAATGTTTGCTGGGTAGCGGGGGGGGGCGGGGGAGTGGTATATTAACAATGTGTGTGTGTGTGTTGGGGGGGAGGGGAATAAGAGAAAAAGGAATCAGCGCTCTCCACGAGTGACCATCTAGAACATTTAAATTTTTCGCATTTTATTTTGTTTCAAGAAGCAGAAAATATATACTAAAACCTAATACTGGTATGCAAACACGCACAATACAAAGACACAAAACAGACGAAATTTTTTTTTTATTATTATGGTTCAAGCTAATTGGTATTTATCAGGTACTTGATATTTCATTACTTTCCCTTTTTTCTTTCCTTGAAAACATCAGTATGTATATCAGTCCTTTTAGTATAAAAGTGCTCAGGTACTTACCACAGTCAGTTTCCTTAATTCATACTATAAAACAGGCTAATCATGAAAACCTGCAGTTAGAGTTTTATCACGTTTAGGGGTACCAATGGCGATCAAAGTTCAGTGACAGTTCATAACAGCTGGGGCGGGGGAGTGGCATATTAATGTGGTTTTTCATTTTTAATTTTTTTTAGATTAATGCAATTTCCCACTGCCTGTCACGCACTGCCTCTCCCCAGCCTTCACCTCTCTCCTGTCACCCACTAACTCTCACCCTCTCCCCGTCACCTCTCTCTCCTGTCACACTCTACCTGTCGCTCACTGACTCTCTACCTCTCACCCTCTCCATGTCACCCACTAACTCACCCTCTCCCCGCCACCTCTCTCTCCTGTCACACTCTCCCTGTCGCTCACTGACTCTCACCCTCTCCATGTCACCCACTAACTCTCACCCTCTCCCCATCCACTCTATCTCCTGTCACCCTCTCCCTGTCACCTACTGACTCTCTGACATCACCCACCGACTCTAACCCTCTCCACATCACTCTCTGGCATTCTGTTTCTGTCATCCACTGACTCTTTTCACATTTCAAACTATGAAACCTTGCAAAGAGACATTTCAAGAACACATACTGATGTGCCCCTTCTCAGTTTAAAGGCTAATTGTGGCAAACACAACTCGTTTTCCGCAATAAGCATGCCCGTGGGTGTGCATGCATCCGTGACACATAGGATCGCATGGTGTGTACGCGCCCACAAACAGGACGTAGCTTGCGATGCGGCTGCTTGCAGGTAAGATGAGTGTGGCCACATCTGTATTTGTTGGAGGGCGCCAAATTTATAGTTTGCAGGAGGGCGCCGAACACCTTAGCACCGGCCCTGAGTGTAAGGCATTTTAATGTTATATAATATGAACCGGGGCACTGTAATGAGGCATAAAATGAACAGGGAGCACTATATGTCATAATGTGAATTGGGGGTACTGTACGGCATAATGTGTACTGGCAGCTCTTATATGGGACATAGGGTGAACTTAAGCACTACGGTGATCCATAAAAGATACTAGGGCACTACTATGGGGCATAACATTAAATAACAGAACATGAACTAGGGCACTATTATAGGTAGTGATGAGCGGGTTCGGATCCTCGGGATCCGAACACACCCCCCCCCCCCCCCCCCCCGAACTTCAGCTTTTTTACACGGGTCCGAGGCAGGTTCGAACCTTCCCGCCTTGCTCGGTAGCGCGCCCGAACGTCATCATCCCGCGGTCGGATTCTCGTGAGATTCATATTCTATATAAGGAGCCGCGCGTCGCTGCCATTTTCACTCGTGCTTTGGAAATGTTAGTGAGAGGACGTGGCTGGCGTCCTCTCTGTTTTATTCATGTGGCTGCAAATATCTGTGCTTACTGCTTTATTGTGGGGACTGGGGAGCAGCAGTATTATATAGGAGGAGTACAGTGCAGAGTTTTGCTGATCAGTGACCACCAGTATTATACGTTCTCTGCCTGAAAAACGCTCCATATCTGTGCTCAGTGTGCTGCATATATCTGTGCTCACACTGCTTTATTGTGGGGACTGGGGAGCAGCAGTATTATATAGGAGGAGTACAGTGCAGAGTTTTGCTGATCAGTGACCACCAGTATTATACGTTCTCTGCCTGAAAAACGCTCCATATCTGTGCTCAGTGTGCTGCATATATCTGTGCTCACACTGCTTTATTGTGGGGACTGGGGAGCAGCAGTATTATATAGGAGGAGTACAGTGCAGAGTTTTGCTGACCAGTGACCACCAGTATTATACGTTCTCTGCCTGAAAAACGCTCCATATCTGTGCTGCATTGTAGTATATATACTATAGTAGGAGTACAGTGCATAATTTTGCTGACCACCAGTATATAATATATAGCAGTACAGTACAGTAGGCCACTGCTCTACCTACCTCTGTGTCGTCAAGTATACTATCCATCCATACCTGTGGTGCATTTCAGTTTTGCACAGTTTGCTGACCACCAGTATATAATATATAGCAGTACGGTACAGTAGGCCACTGCTCTACCTGACTCTGTGTCGTCAAGTATACTATCTATCCATACCTGTGGTGCATTTCAGTATTGCACAGTTTGCTGACCACCAGTATATAATATATAGCAGTACGGTACAGTAGGCCACTGCTCTACCTACCTCTGTGTCGTCAAGTATACTATCCATCCAGTGCATTTCAGTTTTGCACAGTTTGCTGACCACCAGTATATAATATATAGCAGTACGGTACAGTAGGCCACTGCTCTACCTACCTCTGTGTCATCAAGTATACTATCCATCCATACCTGTGGTACATTTCAGTTGTGCGCAGTATATATAGTAGTAGGCCATTGCTATTGATACTGGCATATAATTCCACACATTAAAAAATGGAGAACAAAAATGTGGAGGGTAAAATAGGGAAAGATCAAGATCCACTCCACCTCGTGCTGAAGCTGCTGCCACTAGTCATGGCCAAGACGATGAAATGCCATCAACGTCGTCTGCCAAGGCCGATGCCCAATGTCATAGTAGAGAGCATGTAAAATAAAAAAAAATAAAGCTCAGTAAAATGACCCAAAAATCTAAATCAAAATCGTCTGAGGAGAAGCGTAAACTTGCCAATGTGCCATTTACAACACGGAGTGGCAAGGAACTGCTGAGGGCCTGGCCTATGTTCATGGCTAGTGGTTCAGCTTCACATGAGGATGGAAGCACTCATCCTCCTGCTAGAAAACTTAAAAGAGTCAAGATGGCAAAAGCACAGCAAAGAACTGTGCGTTCTTCTAAATCACAAATCCCCAAGGAGAGTCCAATTGTGTCGGCCACTTGTGTCGCTTAGCTTAGTCACACAGCGACCTTGGTGCGCCTCTTTTTTTCTTTGCATCATGTGCTGTTTGGGGACAATTTTTTTGAAGTGCCATCCTGTCTGACACTGCAGTGCCACTCCTAGATGGGCCAGGTGTTTGTGTCGGCCACTTGTGTCGCTTAGCTTAGTCACACAGTGACCTTGGTGCGCCTCTTTTTTCTTTGCATCATGTGCTGTTTGGGGACAATTTTTTTGAAGTGCCATCCTGTCTGACACTGCAGTGCCACTCCTAGATGGGCCAGTTGTTTGTGTCGGCCACTTGTGTCGCTTAGCTTAGTCACACAGCGACCTTGGTGCACCTCTTTTTTTCTTTGCATCATGTGCTGTTTGGGGACTATTTTTTTTGAAGTGCCATCCTGTCTGACACTGCAGTGCCACTCATATATGGGCCAGGTGTTTGTGTCGGCCACTTGTGTCGCTTACCTTAGTCACACAGCGACCTTGGTGCACCTCTTTTTTTCTTTGCATCATGTGCTGTTTGGGGACAATTTTTTTGAAGTGCCTTCCTGTCTGACACTGCAGTGCCACTCCTAGATGGGCCAGGTGTTTGTGTCGGCCACTTGTGTCGCTTAGCTTAGTCACACAGCGACCTTGGTGCACCTTTTTTTTTTCTTTGCATCATGTGCTGTTGGGGGACTATTTTTTTTTGAAGTGCCATCCTGTCTGACACTGCAGTGCCACTCCTAGATGGGCCAGGTGTTTGTGTCGGCCACTTGTGTCGCTTAGCTTAGTCACACAGCAACCTTGGTGCACCTCTTTTTTTCTTTGCATCATGTGCTGTTTGGGGACTATTTTTTTGAAGTGCCATCCTGTCTGACACTGCAGTGCCACTCCTAGATGGGCCAGGTGTTTGTGTCGGCCACTTGTGTCGCTTAGCTTAGCCATCCAGCGACCTCGGTGCAAATTTTAGGACTAAAAATAATATTGTGAGGTGTGAGGTGTTCAGAATAGACTGAAAATGAATGTAAATTATGGTTATTGAGGTTAATAATACTATGGGATCAAAATGACCCCCAAATTCTATGATTTAAGCTGTTTTTGAGGGTTTTTTGTAAAAATACACCCGAATCCAAAACACACCCGAATCCGACAAAAAATTTTCAGGGAGGTTTTGCCAAAACGCGTCCGAATCCAAAACACGGCCGCGGAACGAATCCAAAATCAAAACACAAAATCCGAAAAATTTCCGGTGCACATCACTAATTATAGGGCATAAAATTAACAACTGCGGCAGAGAAGTGTCTCTCTAGAAGCATTTGGACGGGGCCCATTTTAAAATGTTGCTATGGGGCCCACAAAGTTCTGACTACGCCCATGTACATAAGGTGGATTTATGTTTGTTCATCATATCTATGTTATCTTCTCACTTATCTGTGTCTTGCACTCCCTTAGAACATTGAAAGAGGAGGTGTGGAGAAACGTAATTTAATTGGACAAAACTATTAGTTTAAGAAGCATTACAACACAATAAGTAAAGTAGGCTGTGCCTGGTGGTTGCCCTTTTCACACCATATGCAGTAAGATGTTTTCTGGAAGGGTTTTTTTTTTTTAAAAGGTTTTTAGAAAGAGTAGAATCCTTTCATGTGGTTTCCACTCCTGATCTATTTTGTTACTCACGTGATAATAATTGCATGCTTATGACATTATTGTGTCTGTCAGCTTTCAAATCCTGTCTGCCCAGTACATTACGTATTATTATTCATTTTCTTCCACCTTACGCCCTTAATTGTTTATCTGCTTACAGTACAAAAATACTGCAGCTGCATGTAAAAACAACACGAAAATATATATCCCAGCAACATTCCGGCTCCATGATCATTATCTTATCTCACTCTTAAAATTTTTATAATCCACCAGTTTTTGTTCTTTCACGGGGTGCTTTGGTATATGGGCAGAGGCGGATTGGCCATAGGGCTCACAGGGAAGATCCCCGGTGGGCCGGCGCACCCGTGGGGCCTGTTTTGTTTTGATTACATGTGGTCCTATTTATAGACATAATGAATAAGATGCAAAATAATTTGCTTATATGAAAATTTCTTTGCCACTTAGCCTGTGATTGCAGATGATCTAGTGTATGCTCTGTCTGCCTGCTTGGCTGACATATAAGATTGAGTGAATAGTGATTGGGATACACGGTTGGTGTAATAAGCAAGAAAAAGAATTATATAGTTTCCTAAATTCTGAAGGTGTATCATATAATGTGCTCATAATTTTTAATTTTATTTCTTTTTAACTTCCCCCTTGATGCTGGACATGACCACTATCTGGAAAGTCTTGGGGGGAGGGTGCTGCTGCCATGGCCATGGCTAGACCTTACACCTCTGGTGCTGCCCATGTGGGGCCACTAGTACAAATTTTTCCAGGGCCGCTTTTTGTTCCGAATCCGCCCCTGTATATGGGTTTAATTTCAGTAGATTTAAGATTGGCTCCATGAGGAGGGAAATATCCCCACATTAAGGATATTTTAGATTAGCAATTATTCCAGTTTTTATTATGTACGCATATATATATTTTATAATTGGCAATGACCATTTTCCAAAATCACTACACTATAAGCGTCCTCTTAGGGGGTAATTCAGAGTTGATTGCAGCAGCAAATTTGTAAGCAGTTGTGCAAAACCTTGGGGGTCATTCCAACCCTATTGCACGCTGCGCTTCTTCGCATCCGTGCAATCATGCCGGAACTGCGCATTGTGTGGCAGCCGCATTACGCAGGCACGTTGCTGCCCGGCGACAGCCATCGCCAGGCGGTGACGCAGCTGGTGAAGAAAGCGGTCGCAGCGACGACCGCAAGAAGATTGACAGAAGGAAGGCGGATCCGGGCGTCAACTCACTGTTTTCGGGGAGTGGTGAGTCCAACGCAGGCGTGTCCAGGCGTTTGGAGGGCGGATGTCTGACATTAATTCCGGGACCTGCATCGCTGGATCGATCGCACAGGCTAAGTAAATCTTACCCTGGTCTTCTTTTACAGGAAACTTTTTTTGCATAGCAGGGCTGCACAAGCGTTCGCAGCCCTGCTATGCAGAAATACACTCCCCTATAGGCGGCGTCTAGTTAATCGCACGGGCAGCAAAAAGTTGCTACATGCGATCAACTCTGAATGACCCCCCATGTTCACTACAGGTGTGGCAGATACAACATTTGCAGAGAGAGTTAGATTTGGGTAGGTTATTTTGTTTCTGTGTAGGGTAAATACTAGCTACTTTATTTTTACACTGCAATTTAGATTTCAGTTTGAACACACCCCACCCAAATCTAACTCTCTCTGCACATGATATAGCTGCCCCTTCCCCCACACCTCCCGCAGTGCACATGGGGGGTCATTCCGAGTTGTTCGCTCGGTAAATTTCATCGCATCGCAGCGATTTTCCGCTTAGTGCGCATGCGCAATGTTCGCACTGTGACTGCGCCAAGTAAATTTGCTATGCAGTTAGGAATTTTACTCACGGCTTTTTCATCGTTCAGGCGATCGTAATGTGATTGACAGGAAGTGGGTGTTTCTGGGCGGAAACAGGCCGTTTTATGGGCGTGTGAGAAAAAACGCTACCGTTTCTGGGACAAACGCGGGAGTGGCTGGAGAAACGGAGGAGTGGCTGGGCGAACACTGGGTGTGTTTGTGACGTCAAACCAGGAACGACAAGCTCTGAACTGATCGCAGATGCCGAGTAAGTCTGGAGCTACTCAGAAACTGCACAGAGATGTCTTTTCGCAATATTGCGAATCTTTCGTTCGCAATTTTACTATGCTAAGATTCACTCCCAGTAGGCGTAGGCTTAGCGTGTGCAAAGCTGCTAAAAACGGCTTGCGAGCGAACAACTCGGAATGACCCTCATGGTTTTGCTCAACTGCTAACAAATTTGCTGCTGCGACCAACACTGAATTACCCCCTTAGTGTGTATATACACTGCTCAAAAACATAAAGGGAACACTAAAATAACACATCCTAGATCTGAATGAATGAAATATTCTTATTAAATACTTTGTTCTTTACATAGTTGAATGTGCTGACAACAAAATCACACAAAAATTATCAATGGAAATCAAATTTATTAACCCATGGAGGACTGGATTTGGAGTCACCCTCAAACGTAAAGTGGAAAAACACACTACAGGCTGATCCAACTTTGATGTAATGTCCTTAAAACAAGTCAATATTAGGGTCAGTAGTGTGTGTGGCCTCCACGTGCCTGTATGACCTCCCTACAACCCACATAAGTGGCTCAGGTAGTGCAGCTCATCCAGGATGGCACATCAATGCGAGCTGCGGCAAGAAGGTTTGCTGTGTCTGTCAGCGTAGTGTCCAGAGCATGGAGGCGCTACCAGGAGACAGGTCAGTACATCAGGAGACGTGGAGGAGGCAGTAGGAGGGCAACAACCCAGCAGCAGGACCGCTACCTCCGCCTTTGTGCAAGGAGAAACAGGAGGAGCACTGCCAGAGCCCTGCAAAATGACCCCCAGCAAGCAACAAATGTGCATGTGTCTACTCAAACGATCAGAAACAGACTCCATGAGGGCGGTATGAGGGCCCGACGTCCACAGGTGGGGGTTGTGCTTACAGCCCAACACCGTGCAGGACGTTTGGCATTTGCCAGAGAACACCAAGATTGGCAAATTCGCCACTGGCGCCCTGTGCTCTTCACAGATGAAAGCAGGTTCTCACTGAGCACATGTGACAGACGTGACAGAGTCTGGAAACGCCAAGGAGAATGTTCTGCTGCCTGCAACATCCTCCAGCATGACCGGTTTGGCAGTGGGTCAGTAATGGTGTGAGGTGGCATTTCTATGGGGTGCCGCACAGCCCTCCTTGTGCTCGCCAGAGGTAGCCTGACTGCCATTAGGTACCGAGATGAGATCCTCAGACCCTTTGTGAGACCATATGCTGGTGCGGTTGGCCCTGGGTTCCTCCTAATGCAAGACAATGCTAGACCTCATGTGGCTGGAGTGTGTAAGCAGTTCCTGCAAGACGAAGGCATTGATGCTATGGACTGGCCCGCCCGTTCCCCAGACCTGAATCCAATTGAGCACATCTGGGACATCATGACTCGTTCCATCCACCAACGCCACGTTGCACCACAGACTGTCCAGGAATTGGCGGATACTTTAGTCCAGGTCTGGGAGGAGATCCCTCAGGAGACCATCCGCCACCTCATCAGGAGCATGCCCAGGCAGGTCATACAGGCACGTGGAGGTCACACACACTACTGAGCCTCATTTTGACTTGTTTTAAGGACATTACATCAAAGTTGGATTAGCCTGTAGTGTGTTTTTCCACTTTAATTTTGAGGGTGACTCCAAATCCAGACCTCCATGGGTTAATAAATGAGATTTCCAGTGATAATTTTTGCGTGATTTTGTTGTCAGCACATTCAACTATGTAAAGAACAAAGTATTTAATAAGAATGTTTCATTCATTCAGATCTAGGATGTGTTATTATTTAGTGTTCCCTTTATTTTTTTGAGCAGTGTATATATTTGTAATTATTTAAAAATATTTTATATATATATATATATATATATATATACACAGTACTGTACATACATAAAAATATAAACTATATGCAGTATACCAGATATAAAATATATACAGTATGCCAGAAGGAGCTAATCAAGTTTGAAAACGGGATCATTGTAGGCTGTGCAATGTCATGTTTCCAGGGCAATGCTGGACTGTTTTACAGACAATTCGATAACACGGATGGACTTGCCAGCTCAGAGTCCAGATCTTAATTGAGAACTTCTGGGATGAATTGGAGTGATGGGTGCATTCTATTCCGGCTCACCCTTCTTCAATGTGTTGCAGCTGGTCACTGTACTTAAGGTGGAATGGCAAAACATACCGCCTGCTATTGTCAAGGAACTTGTGAACACAGCTAAGAAGGGTTTCTGCAGTAATCACTGCACGTGGTGGATCTACGTAGAAACTACTGACACCAATAAAATCTTGTTGATCTATTTGCTGTCAGTATCCAATCACTTGTCTCCATAGTGTACGTACTGTATATATAAAATTTTGAAAAAAAGGCAGCACTTGTGTGACTTATTACTAGTGATGAGCGGATTCGGTTTTACTCGGTTCTCAAAACCGAATCTTATTGGCTCACTGCTGTCACGTGTTTTGGATAGCCAATAAGATTCGGTTTTGAGAACCGAGTAAAACCGAGTAAAACCGAATCCGCTCATCACTACTTATTACCATATAATACAGTGGTCCTTTATTTCAAAGTTTCTGGGGTCATGCTATCATCAGGGACAAGAATCAACACATGCCTATGGGGGTAATTCCAAGTTGATCGCAGGAGGAATTTAGTTAGCAGTTGGGCAAAACCATGTGCACTGCAGGGGATGCAGATTTAACATGTGCAGAGAGAGTTAGATTTGGGTGGGTTATTTTATTTCTGTGCAGGGTAAATACTGGCTGCTTTATTTTTACACTGCAAATTAGATTGCAGATTGAACACACCCCACCCAAATCTAACTCTCTCTGCACATGTTAAATCTGCCTCCCCTGCAGTGCACATGGTTTTGCCCAATTGCTAACTAAATTCCTGCTGCGATCAATTTGGAATTACCCCCTATGTGTAGCCTCCTTCCAGGAACTCTTCACCTTAGGTACAGTACAGCACCATCGGCACCCTCAAGACTTCTGTAAACTTCTGCCCCTGGCTTCACCTGGACGGGGGCCTGCTTCAGCTCTTTTTGCTGCCATGTCCCCAGGACTTCTGATGTCTTCAGTCACTGACGCCGCATCTTCATCTTCTTTTCCTTTGAGATCTTCAGTCTTTGGGGTTTCGCTCGGTTTGTCTTTATCTCTCTGCACCATCATAAATCTGTGCACCCTCTGGCGCTGGCTAATATAATCCAGGATCGATGGATGGGGCAATGAAAATAGTGGCAATCTTGAAATTATACTGCGGTGAGCCTTGATTGACTCAACCATGGCCACTTTTTCAAAAAGCACCCCTCTGATTAGTGATGTGCACCTGAAATTTTTCGGGTTTTGTGTTTTGGTTTTGGATTCGGTTCCGCGGCCGTGTTTTGGATTCGGACGCGTTTTGGCAAAACCTCCCTGAAATTTTTTTGTCGGATTCGGGTGTGTTTTGGATTCGGGTGTTTTTTACAAAAAAAACCTCAAAAACAGCTTAAATCATAGAATTTGGGGGTCATTTTGATCCCATAGTATTATTAACCTCAATAACCATAATTTACACTCATTTTCAGTCTATTCTGAACACCTCACACCTCACAATATTATTTTTAGTCCTAAAATTTGCACCAAGGTCGCTGGATGGCTAAGCTAAGCGACACAAGTGGCCGACACAAACACCTGGCCCATCTAGGAGTGGCAGTGCAGTATCAGACAGGATGGCACTTCAAAAAAATAGTCCCCAAACAGCACATGATGCAAAGAAAAAAAGATGCGCACCAAGGTAGAGATGAGCGGGTTCGGTTCCTCGGAATCCGAACCCCCCCGAACTTCAGCCTTTTTACACGGGTCCGAGGCAGACTCGGATCTTCCCGCCTTGCTCGGTTAACCCGAGCGCGCCCGAACGTCATCATCCCGCTGTCGGATTCTCGCGAGGCTCGTATTCTATCGCGAGACTCGGATTCTATATAAGGAGCCGCGCGTCGCCGCCATTTTCACACATGCATTGAGATTGATAGGGAGAGGACGTGGCTGGCGTCCTCTCCGTTAGAATAGATAGAGACACTTGAGTTGATTTACTACTAACTTAGTAATTTTGGGGAGCATTAGGAGTACTCAGAGTGCAGAGTTTTGCTGATAGTTACTAGTGACCACCACCAGTTTTATTTATTATTTAATATAATCCGTTCTCTGCCTGAAAAAAAAACGATACACAGTCACATACCATATCTGTGCTCAGCCTCAGTGTGCGGCATGATAATATCATCTATGTATATCTGACTGTGCTGAGTGCTCACTGCTCACACAGCTGAATTGTGGGGGAGACTGGGGTGCAGTTATAGCAGGAGTACAGTGCACACTTTTGCTGCCAGTGTGACTGACCAGTGACCACCAGTATATTGTCTGCCTGAAAAAGTTAAACACTCCTGTGGTGTTTTTTTTATTTATTCTATAAACGCATTCTGCTGACAGTGTCCAGCAGGTCCGTCATTCATTATATTATATAAATATTTACCTGCAGTAGTGTTATATTTTTTTTGTTCATCTCTATCATCTTTATCATTTCTATATTAGCAGACGCAGTACGGTAGTCCACGGCTGTGGCTACCTCTGTGTCGTCAGTGCTCGTCCATAATTGTATACCTACCTGTGGTGGGGTTTTTTTTTCTATCTTCTTCATACTAGTAGTTTAGGAGTCTGCTGACAGTGTCCAGCAGGTCCGTCATTATATTATATATACCTGCAGTAGTGATATATATATATATTTTTTATATCATTATCATCTCTATACTAGCAGATGCAGTACGGTAGTCCACGGCTGTAGCTACCTCTGTGTCGTCAGTGCTCGTCCATAATTGTATACCTACCTGTGGTGGGGTTTTTTTTTCTATCTTCTTCATACTAGTAGTTTAGGAGTCTGCTGACAGTGTCCAGCAGGTCCGTCATTATATTATATATACCTGCAGTAGTGATATATATATATTTTTTATATCATTATCATCTCTATACTAGCAGACGCAGTACGGTAGTCCACGGCTGTAGCTACCTCTGTGTCGTCAGTGCTCGTCCATAATTGTATACCTACCTGTGGTGGTTTTTTTTTTCTATCTTCTTCATACTAGTAGTTTAGGAGTCTGCTGACAGTGTCCAGCAGGTCCGTCATTATATTATATATACCTGCAGTAGTGATATATATATATTTTTTATATCATTATCATCTCTATACTAGCAGACGCAGTACGGTAGTCCACGGCTGTAGCTACCTCTGTGTCGTCAGTGCTCGTCCATAATTGTATACCTACCTGTGGTGGGTTTTTTTTTTCTATCTTCTTCATACTAGTAGTTTAGGAGTCTGCTGACAGTGTCCAGCGGGTCCGTCATTATATTATATATACCTGCAGTAGTGATATATATATATTTTTTATATCATTATCATCTCTATACTAGCAGACGCAGTACGGTAGTCCACGGCTGTAGCTACCTCTGTGTCGTCAGTGCTCGTCCATAATTGTATACCTACCTGTGGTGGGGTTTTTTTTTCTATCTTCTTCATACTAGTAGTTTAGGAGTCTGCTGACAGTGTCCAGCAGGTCCGTCATTATATTATATATACCTGCAGTAGTGATATATATATATTTTTTATATCATTATCATCTCTATACTAGCAGACGCAGTACGGAAGTCCACGGCTGTAGCTACCTCTGTGTCGTCAGTCACTCGTCATCCATAAGTATACTAGTATCCATCCATCTCCATTGTTTACCTGAGGTGCCTTTTAGTTGTGCCTATTAAAATATGGAGAACAAAAATGTTGAGGTTCCAAAAATAGGGAAAGATCAAGATCCACTTCCACCTCGTCCTGAAGCTGCTGACACTAGTCATGGCCGAGACGATGAAATTCCATCAACGTCGTCTGCCAAGGCCGATGCCCAATGTCATGGTACAGAGCATGTAAAATCCAAAACACAAAATATCAGTAAAAAAAGGACTCAAAAATCTAAAATAAAATCGTCGGAGGAGAAGCGTAAACTTGCCAATATGCCATTTACCACACGGAGTGGCAAGGAACGGCTGAGGCCCTGGCCTATGTTCATGGCTAGTGGTTCAGCTTCACATGAGGATGGAAGCACTCAGCCTCTCGCTAGAAAAATGAAAAGACTTAAGCTGGCAAAAGCACAGCAAAGAACTGTGCGTTCTTCGAAATCACAAATCCACAAGGAGAGTCCAATTGTGTCGGTTGCGATGCCTGACCTTCCCAACACTGGACGTGAAGAGCATGCGCCTTCCACCATTTGCACGCCCCCTGCAAGTGCTGGAAGGAACACCCGCAGTCCAGTTCCTGATAGTCAGATTGAAGATGTCAGTGTTGAAGTACACCAGGATGAGGAGGATATGGGTGTTGCTGGCGCTGGGGAGGAAATTGACAAGGAGGATTCTGATGGTGAGGTGGTTTGTTTAAGTCAGGCACCCGGGGAGACACCTGTTGTCCGTGGGAGGAATATGGCCATTGACATGCCTGGTGAAAATACCAAAAAAATCAGCTCTTCGGTGTGGAAGTATTTCAACAGAAATGCGGACAACAGGTGTCAAGCCGTGTGTTGCCTTTGTCAAGCTGTAATAAGTAGGGGTAAGGACGTTAACCACCTCGGAACATCCTCCCTTATACGTCACCTGCAGCGCATTCATCATAAGTCAGTGACAAGTTCAAAAACTTTGGGCGACAGCGGAAGCAGTCCACTGACCAGTAAATCCCTTCCTCTTGTAACCAAGCTCACGCAAACCACCCCACCAACTCCCTCAGTGTCAATTTCCTCCTTCCCCAGGAATGCCAATAGTCCTGCAGGCCATGTCACTGGCAATTCTGACGAGTCCTCTCCTGCCTGGGATTCCTCCGATGCATCCTTGAGTGTAACGCCTACTGCTGCTGGCGCTGCTGTTGTTGCTGCTGGGAGTCGATGGTCATCCCAGAGGGGAAGTCGTAAGACCACTTTTACTACTTCCACCAAGCAATTGACTGTCCAACAGTCCTTTGCGAGGAAGATGAAATATCACAGCAGTCATCCTGCTGCAAAGCGGATAACTGAGGCCTTGGCATCCTGGGCGGTGAGAAACGTGGTTCCGGTATCCATCATTACTGCAGAGCCAACTATAGACTTGTTTGAGGTACTGTGTCCCCGGTACCAAATACCATCTAGGTTCCATTTCTCTAGGCAGGCGATACCGAAAATGTACACAGACCTCAGAAAAAGACTCACCAGTGTCCTAAAAAATGCAGTTGTACCCAATGTCCACTTAACCACGGACATGTGGACAAGTGGAGCAGGGCAGACTCAGGACTATATGACTGTGACAGCCCACTGGGTAGATGTATTGACTCCCGCCGCAAGAACAGCAGCAGCGGCACCAGTAGCAGCATCTCGCAAACGCCAACTCTTTCCTAGGCAGGCTACGCTTTGTATCACCGCTTTCCAGAATACGCACACAGCTGAAAACCTCTTACGGCAACTGAGGAAGATCATCGCAGAATGGCTTACCCCAATTGGACTCTCCTGTGGATTTGTGGCATCGGACAACGCCAGCAATATTGTGTGCGCATTAAATCTGGGCAAATTCCAGCACGTCCCATGTTTTGCACATACCTTGAATTTGGTGGTGCAGAATTATTTAAAAAACGACAGGGGCGTGCAAGAGATGCTGTCGGTGGCCAGAAGAATTGCGGGACACTTTCGGCGTACAGGCACCACATACAGAAGACTGGAGCAACACCAAAAACGCCTGAACCTGCCCTGCCATCATCTGAAGCAAGAAGTGGTAACGAGGTGGAATTCAACCCTCTATATGCTTCAGAGGTTGAAGGAGCAGCAAAAGGCCATTCAAGCCTATACAACTGACCACGATATAGGAGGTGGAATGCACCTGTCTCAAGCGCAGTGGAGAATGATTTCAACGTTGTGCAAGGTTCTGCAATCTTTTGAACTTGCCACATGTGAAGTCAGTTCAGACACTGCCAGCCTGAGTCAGGTCATTCCCCTCATCAGGCTTTTGCAGAAGAAGCTGGAGACATTGAAGGAGGAGCTAACACGGAGCGATTCCGCTAGGCATGTGGGACTTGTGGATGGAGCCCTTAATTCGCTTAACAAGGATTCACGGGTGGTCAATCTGTTGAAATCAGAGCACTACATTTTGGCCACCGAGCTCGATCCTAGATTTAAAACCTACGTTGTATCTCTCTTTCCGGCAGACACAAGTCTGCAGGGGTTCAAAGAACTGCTGGTGAGAAAATTGTCAAGTCAAGCGGAACGCGACCTGTCAACATCTCCTCCTTCACATTCTCCCGCAACTGGGGGTGCGAGGAAAAGGCTCAGAATTCCGAGCCCACCCGCTGGCGGTGATGCAGGGCAGTCTGGAGCGACTGCTGATGCTGACATCTGGTCCGGACTGAAGGACCTGCCAACGATTACGGACATGTCGTCTACTGTCACTGCATTTGATTCTCTCACCATTGAAAGAATGGTGGAGGATTATATGAGTGACCGCATCCAAGTAGGCACGTCAGACAGTCCGTACGTATACTGGCAGGAAAAAGAGGCAATTTGGAGGCCCTTGCACAAACTGGCTTTATTCTACCTAAGTTGCCCTCCCACAAGTGTGTACTCCGAAAGAGTGTTTAGTGCCGCCGCTCACCTTGTCAGTAATCGGCGTACGAGGTTACTTCCAGAAAATGTGGAGAAGATGATGTTCATTAAAATGAATTATAATCAATTCCTCCATGGAGACATTCACCAGCAGCAATTGCCACCACAAAGTACACAGGGAGCTGTGATGGTGGATTCCAGTGGGGACGAATTGATAATCTGTAAGGAGGGGGATGTACACGGTGATGAATCGGAGGATGATGATGAGGTGGACATCTTGCCTCTGTAGAGCCAGTTTGTGCAAGGAGAGATTAATTGCTTCTTTTTTGGTGGGGGTCCAAACCAACCCGTCATTTCAGTCACAGTCGTGTGGCAGACCCTGTCACTGAAATGATGGGTTGGTTAAAGTGTGCATGTCCTGTTTATACAACATAAGGGAGGGTGGGAGGGCCCAAGGACAATTCCATCTTGCACCTCTTTTTTCTTTCATTTTTCTTTGCGTCATGTGCTGTTTGGGGAGTGTTTTTTGGAAGGGCCATCCTGCGTGACACTGCAGTGCCACTCCTAGATGGGCCAGGTGTTTGTGTCGGCCACTAGGGTCGCTTATCTTAGTCACACAGCTACCTCATTGCGCCTCTTTTTTTTCTTCTTTGCGTCATGTGCTGTTTGGGGAGTATTTTTTGGAAGGGCCATCCTGCGTGACACTGCAGTGTCACTCCTAGATGGGCCAGGTGTTTGTGTCGGCCACTTGGGTCGCTGAGCTTAGTCACACAGCTACCTCATTGCGCCTCTTTTTTTCTTTGCGTCATGTGCTGTTTGGGGAGTGTTTTTTGGAAGGGCCATCCTGCGTGACACTGCAGTGCCACTCCTAGATGGGCCAGGTGTTTGTGTCGGCCACTAGGGTCGCTGAGCTTAGTCATCCAGCGACCTCGGTGTGAGGTGTTCAGAATAGACTGAAAATGAGTGGAAATTATGGTTATTGAGGTTAATAATACTTTGGGATCAAAATGACCCCCAAATTCTATGATTTAAGCTGTTTTTTAGGGTTTTTTAAAAAAAACACCCGAATCCAAAACACACCCGAATCCGACAAAAAAAAATTCGGTGAGGTTTTGCCAAAACGCGTTCGAACCCAAAACACGGCCACGGAACCGAACCCAAAACCAAAACACAAAACCCGAAAAATTTCCGGTGCACATCTCTACACCAAGGTCGCTGTGTGACTAAGCTAAGCGACACAAGTGGCCGACACAAACACCTGGACCATCTAGGAGTGGCACTGCGGGGTCAGGCAGGATGGCACTTAAAAAAAATTGTCCCCAAACAGCACATGATGCAAAGAAAAATGAAAGAAAAAAGAGGTGCAAGATGGAATTGTCCTTGGGCCCTCCCACCCACCCTTATGTTGTATAAACAGGACATGCACACTTTAACGAACCCATCATTTCAGCGACAGGGTCTGCCACACGACTGTGACTGAAATGAATGGTTGGTTTGGGCCCGCACCAAAAAAGAAGCAATCAATCTCTCCTTGCACAAACTGGCTCTACAGAGGCAAGATGTCCACCTCATCATCATCCTCCGATTCCTCACCCGTTTCACTGTGTACATCCCCCTCCTCACAGATTATTAATTCGTCCCCACTGGAATCCACCATCTCAGGTCCCTGTGTACTTTCTGGAGGCAATTGCTGGTGAATGTCTCCACGGAGGAATTGATTATAATTCATTTTGATGAACATCATCTTCTCCACATTTTCTGGAAGTAACCTCGTACGCCGATTGCTGACAAGGTGAGCGGCTGCACTAAACACTCTTTCGGAGTACACACTGGAGGGAGGGCAACTTAGGTAGAATAAAGCCAGTTTGTGCAAGGGCCTCCAAATTGCCTCTTTTTCCTGCCAGTATACGTACGGACTGTCTGACGTGCCTACTTGGATGCGGTCACTCATATAATCCTCCACCATTCTTTCAATGGTGAGAGAATCATATGCAGTGACAGTAGACGACATGTCAGTAATCGTTGGCAGGTCCTTCAGTCCGGACCAGATGTCAGCACTCGCTCCAGACTGCCCTGCATCACCGCCAGTGGGTGGGCTCGGAATTCTTAGCCTTTTCCTCGCACCTCCAGTTGCGGGAGAATGTGAAGGAGGAGCTGCTGACGGGTCACGTTCCGCTTGACTTGACAATTTTCTCAACAGCAGGTCTTTGAACCTCTGCAGACTTGTGTCTGCCGGAAAGAGAGATCCAAGGTAGGTTTTAAATCTAGGATCGAGCACGGTGGCCAAAATGTAGTGCTCTGATTTCAACAGATTGACCACCCGTGAATCCTGGTTAAGCGAATTAAGGGCTCCATCCACAAGTCCCACATGACTAGCGGAATCGCTCTGTTTTAGCTCCTCCTTCAATGTCTCCAGCTTCTTCTGCAAAAGCCTGATGAGGGGAATGACCTGACTCAGGCTGGCAGTGTCTGAACTGACTTCACGTGTGGCAAGTTCAAAGGGTTGCAGAACCTTGCACAACATTGAAATCATTCTCCACTGCGCTTGAGTCAGGTGCATTCCCCCTCCTTTGCCTATATCGTGGGCAGATGTATAGGCTTGAATGGCCTTTTGCTGCTCCTCCATCCTCTGCAGCATATAGAGGGTTGAATTCCACCTCGTTACCACCTCTTGCTTCAGATGATGGCAGGGCAGGTTCAGGACTGTTTGCTGGTGCTCCAGTCTTCGGCACGCGGTGGCTGAATGCCGAAAGTGGCCCGCAATTCTTCGGGCCACCGACAGCATCTCTTGCACGCCCCTGTCGTTTTTTAAATAATTCTGCACCACCAAATTCAATGTATGTGCAAAACATGGGACGTGCTGGAAATTGCCCAGATGTAATGCACGCACAATATTGTTGGCGTTGTCCGATGTCACAAATCCCCAGGAGAGTCCAATTGGGGTAAGCCATTCTGCGATGATGTTCCTCAGTTTCCGTAAGAGGTTGTCAGCTGTATGCCTCTTATGGAAAGCGGTGATACAAAGCGTAGCCTGCCTAGGAACGAGTTGGCGTTTGCGAGATGCTGCTACTGGTGCCGCCGCTGCTGTTCTTGCTGCGGGAGGCAATACATCTACCCAGTGGGCTGTCACAGTCATATAGTCCTGAGTCTGACCTGCTCCACTTGTCCACATGTCCGTGGTTAAGTGGACATTGGGTACAACTGCATTTTTTAGGACACTGGTGACTCTTTTTCTGAGGTCTGTGTACATTTTCGGTATCGCCTGCCTAGAGAAATGGAACCTAGATGGTATTTGGTACCAGGGAAACAGTACCTCAATCAAGTCTCTAGTTGCGTGTGAATTAATGGTGGATACCGGAACCACGTTTCTCACCACCCAGGCTGACAACACCTGAGTTATCCGCTTTGCAGCAGGATGACTGCTGTTATATTTCATCTTCCTCGCAAAGGACTGTTGGACAGTCAATTGCTTACTGGAAGTAGTACAAGTGGTCTTCCGACTTCCCCTCTGGGATGCCGATCAACTCCCAGCAGCAACAACAGCGGCAGTAGGCGTTACACTCAAGGATGCATCGGAGGAATCCCAGGCAGGAGAGGACTCGTCAGACTTGCCAGTGACATGGCCTGCAGAACTATTGGCTTTCCTGTGTAAGGTGGAAATTGACACTGAGGGAGTTGGTGGTGTGGTTTGCAGGAGCTTGGTTACAAGAGGAAGGGATTTAGTGGTCAGTGGACTGCTTCCGCTGTCATCCAAAGTTTTTGAACTTGTCACTGACTTCTGATGAATGCGGACCAGGTGACGTATAAGGGAGGATGTTCCTAGGTGGTTAACGTCCTTACCCCTACTTATTACAGCTTGACAAAGACAACACACGGCTTGACACCTGTTGTCCGCATTTGTGTTGAAATAATTCCACACCGAAGAGGTGATTTTTTTTGTATTTTGACCAGGCATGTCAATGGCCATATTCGTCCCACGGACAACAGGTGTCTCCCTGGATGCCTGACTTAAACAAATCACCTTACCATCAGAATCCTCCTTGTCAATTTCCTCCCCAGCGCCAGCAACACCCATATCCTCATCCTGGTGTACTTCAACAGTGACATCTTCAATTTGAATATCAGGAACTGGACTGCGGGTGCGCCTTCCAGCACTTGCAGGGGGCGTGCAAATGGTGGAAGGCGCAAGCTCTTCCCGTCCAGTGTTGGGAAGGTCAGGCATCGCAACCGACACAATTGGACTCTCCTTGGGGATTTGTGATTTAGAAGAACGCACAGTTCTTTGCTGTGCTTTTGCCAGCTTAAGTCCTCATGTGAATCTGAACCACTAGCCATGAACATAGGCCAGGGCCTCAGCCGTTCCTTGCCACTCCGTGTCGTAAATGGCATATTGGCAAGTTTACGCTTCTCATCAGACGCTTTAAATTTTGATTTTTGGGTCATTTTACTGAACTTTTGTTTTTTTGATTTTACATGCTCTCTACTATGACATTGGGCATCGGCCTTGGCAGACGACGTTGATGGCATTTCATCGTCTCGGCCATGACTAGTGGCAGCAGCTTCAGCACGAGGTGGAAGTGGATCTTGATCTTTCCCTATTTTAACCTCCACATTTTTGTTCTCCATTTTTTAATGTGTGGAATTATATGCCAGTATCAATAGCAATGGCCTACTACTATATATACTGCGCACAACTGAAATGCACCACAGGTATGGATAGATAGTATACTTGACGACACAGAGGTAGGTAGAGCAGTGGCCTTCCGTACCGTACTGCTATATATACTGGTGGTCACTGTCAGCAAAACTCTGCACTGTACTCCTCCTATATAATACTGGTGGTCCCCAGTCCCCACAATAAAGCAGTGTGAGCACAGATATATGCAGCACACTGAGCACAGATATGGAGTGTTTTTCAGGCAGACAACGTATACTGGTGGTCACTGGTCAGCAAAACTCTGCACTGTACTCCTCCTATATAATATACTGGTGGTCCACAGTCCCCACAATAAAGCAGTGTGAGCACAGATATATGCAGCACACTGAGCACAGATATGGAGTGTTTTTCAGGCAGACAACGTATACTGGTGGTCACTGTCAGCAAAACTCTGCACTGTACTCCTCCTATAGAATATACTGGTGGTCCCCAGTCCCCACAATAAAGCAGTGTGAGCACAGATATATGCAGCACACTGAGTACAGATATGGAGTGTTTTTCAGGCAGACAACGTATACTGGTGGTCACTGTCAGCAAAACTCTGCACTGTACTCCTCCTATATAATACAGCTGCTCCCCAGTCCCCACAATTAAGCAGTGTGAGCACAGATATATGCAGCACACTGAGCACAGATATGGAGTGTTTTTCAGGCAGACAACGTATACTGGTAGTCACTGTCAGCAAAACTCTGCACTGTACTCCTCCTATATAATATACTGGTGGTCCCCAGTCCCCACAATAAAGCAGTGTGAGCACAGATATATGCAGCACAATGAGCACAGATATGGAGTGTTTTTCAGGCCAAACAACGTATACTGGTGGTCACTGTCAGCAAAACTCTGCACTGTACTCCTCCTATATAATACAGCTGCTCCCCAGTCCCCACAATTAAGGAATAAGCACAAATATTTTTGCATCAAGATTAATAAACGGAGAGGACGCCAGCCACATCCTCTCCCTAACATTTCCAATGCACGAGTGAAAATGGCGGCGACGAGCGGCTGCTTATATAGAATCCGAATCTCGCGAGAATCCGACAGCGGGATGATGACGTTCGGGCACACTCGGATTAACCGAGCCATACGGGAGAATCCGAGTATGCCTCGGACCCGTGTAAAATGGGTGAAGTTCGGGGGGGTTCGGTTTCCGAGGAACCGAACCCGCTCATCACTACCTCTGATTGGTGGACCACAGAATCATATTGACACTTACTGTTACACTCTAAATTAGTTAAATACGAGATATCTTAACTGACTATACTCCTTTCCACTGCACTCTACAAATGCATCTCTGGTGCCTACTGCCTAGTGTTGTGACTGTCTCCTTCCACAGCTTAATGGTGGCTATGCATATCTCCTGTCTTATCGCAGGCTTCACTACTCCTTTTAACTGTCCTCTGGGTATTGTGCATGCTGGCCAATGTAATTTAATGCACAGTGCCATAACTAGGCATTTTAGCGCTGTGTGCAAGAAACGGCATTGGTGCCCCCTCCCCACATGCCAGATAGGGGCAGGGCGCGCCATAGGCGCGCATAAAATATATAGGGAAGTGGCTTCATGGGGAAGGGGCATGGCCACAAAATAATACCTACAAACTACGATGCACAGTAGTCTCCATTATTCAAATTACGCTGCACAGTAGCGCCACTACACCAGGTAGAGCCCCTTTTACACATTACAGCAGACAGTCCCCCTTTTTACACATTACGGCAGACAGTGTCCCCTTTTTTTTATATATTACGGCTTTAGCCAGCTTCTGTCTCTGACACACTATACTGTGTCATCACTAGAGGACCTTACCGCAATGATCCCCGCTGCAGCGCCCGGCTCTCCAGACCCTCGGCCCCTGCCCCTTGGCAGCCGCACATCCGTGCAGGAGGACCCGCCGCCAGCAGCTCCCTGCCCGCGCAGTCGCGCCGACCAGCGGGATGGTATCCCGCGGGAGGTAAGGCAACCGGAGCCTGACAGTGGTGCGTACTTAGTACAGTATACTCAAAAGCAGTAATAGACCACAAGATCAGTCCAACTAAACATCACATCTGTGCTGTGGAAGAGCACCTCTCACGCCACCCTAATTACGGCCCTGCATGCATATGCAGTGCATCCAGAAAGTATTCACAGTGCTTCACTTTTCCACATTTTGTTATGTTACAGCCTAATTCCAAAATGGAATAAATTTGTTTTTTCCCTCACAATACCCCATAATGACAACGTGAAAAAAGTTTTTTGAGATTATTGCAAATTTATGAAAAGTAATAAACTAAGAAATCACATGTACATACTGTAGGTATTCACAGCCCTTGCCATGAAGCTCAAAATTGAGCTCAGCTGCATCCTGTTTCCACTGATCATCCTTGAGATGTTCCTACAGCTTAATTGGAGTTCACCTTTGGTAAATTCAGTTGATTGGACATGATTTGGAAAGGCACACACCTGTCTATATAAGGTCCCACACTTGACAGTGCATGTCTGATCACAAACCAAGCATGAAGTCAAAGGAATTGTCTGTAGACCTCGGAGACAGGATTATCTCAAGGCACAAATCTGGGGAAGGGTACAGAAAAATATCTGCTGCTTTGAAGGTCCCAATGAGGACAGTGGCCTCCATCATCCGTAAATGGAAAAAGATCGGAATCACCAGAACTCTTCCTAGAGATGGCTGGCCATCTAAACTAAGCGATCAGGGGAGAGGGGCCCTAGTCAGGAAGGTGACCAAGAACCCGATGGTCACTCTGTCAAAGCTACAGCATTCCTCTGTGGAGAGAGGAGAACCTTCCAGAAGGACAAAAATCTCTGCAGCAATCCACCAATCAAGCCTGTATGGTAGGGTGGGCAGTCGGAAGTCACTCTGTAGTAAAAGACACGTAGTAGCCCCCATGGAGTTTGCCAAAATGTACCTGAAGGACTCTCAGATCATGAGAAACAAAATTCTCTGGTCTGATGAGACAAAGATTGAACTCTTTGGTGTGAATGCCAGGCGTCATGTTTGGAGGAAACCAGGCACCGCTCATAACCAGGCCAATACCATCCCTACAAAGAAGCATGGTGGTGGCAACGTCATGCTGTGGGGATGTTTTTCAGTGATAGGAACTGGGAGACTAGTCAGGATAGAGGGAAAGATGAATGCAGCAATGTACAGTGACATCCTGGATGAAAACCTGCTCCAGAGCGCTCTTGACCTCAGACTGGGGCGACGGTTCATCTTTCAGCAGGACAACGACCCTAAGCATACAGCCAAGATATCAAAGGAATGGCTTCAGGACAACTCTGTGAATGTCCTTGAGTGGCCCAGCCAGAGCCCATATATGAATCCAGTTGAACATCTCTGGAGAAATCTGAAACTGGCTGTGCACCAATGCTTCCCATGCAACCTGATGGAGCTTGAGAGGTGCTGCAGAGAGGAATGGGGGAAACTGCCCGAAGATAGGTGTGCCAAGCTTGTGGCATCATATTCAAAAAGACTTGAGGCTGTAATTGCTGCCAAAGTCCATCAACAAAGTATTGAGCAAAGGCTGTGAATACTTATGTGCATGTGATGTCTTAGTTTTTTATTTTTAATAAATTTGCAAAAATCTGTGAATACTTTCCGGATGCACTGTATACAATTTCAAGGAGTAGTACAAAGAAAAATTCCTTGAACTCTGAATCTCAATCTCATGACAATTAGATATACTGTAAATAAATGTCAGTATACTGTATAGGGCCAATCAGATATCACATTGCATGCATACCTGAGTAATCCAATGGAGAGTTGCACATTTGCTGTAAAGTACTCTCTTAAAAGATAAGCCATATATGAATGGAAATCCCAAAAAGAGAAAACATAATTACAGCATGTAAATCCTATTCATCAATAAAAGAGAAATGAATGCAAACTTAATCCTAGCAGATATAGGAAAAAATAGGATTATGCCACATATAGAGGCACAAGTGTCTCTGGCAGGTTATGGTAAATCCACATAACATGCATACTGTATATACAGTTTCAAGGTGTATTTTAAAATAATAATACAGATCAGTTTCACTTTAAAATTATCTTCTTATTGTCCAATTCACTATTCTGACAATTCAATATGGGTGTATATGGACTTTCAGGTCTATTAGAAAGTATATTAGTCTTGTGGAAACCTTTCTACTTTCAGCTCATTTGCCATGGGGCAGTGAATGGGTTTATGAGAACAGAAAAAAACAGAGAGGAGGGACAGATGAGTAACACAAGCTTCTGGTGTCCCTGGAATTAACTAGAGCTTCTCCTGAGGTGTGATCACATTGTAGAGGGAGATGTTCAGTATAGACAGGGATGAGAGAACTTGCTGAACATAAATTTAAGACTGTAACCTGTGTTTGGGCAGAGTGTATTAGTTCAGTGTATGTACTTGTGGTTGGAATCTGTGCAGTCCAAGGGACCTGTAACTAATGCCCTCCAGTGGCACGGAGGTTTCACAGATTAGCTTGATCACATTGGTGTCTCTATGTGATCAAGCTAATCTGTGAAACGTGCGCAACATGAAAATGTAATCAGTGGTGCAACCGCTACCAAGTTAGTCAATAACCATTATGACTGCCTGGTAAGCTGCTGCACTGAAATTATCCACCAGTGACCTGGACTAGGATATGCACTCCTGTGATAGAGGGTGTGGCTATGAACCAACAGGGCCCTCAAGGGATCTCTCCAATTCCCGGTAAAAACCCAGTCTATGGATGGGCAGTGGTTGGTTAGCCATCGATGGTCACCATTGATGGATAACCTTGATGGTGTAAAATCATCTGTAAGGGAATGGTTTTAGCCACTGATGGTAACCCCTGCTTTTGTGTTCAGTGAGCTGTGAGCCAATCAGAGCCCAGAGGTGGGGCTTCACAGGCTTGGGGGGCAAGGCTAGGTTCCGTGTTCTGACACTTAGAGTAAAAACAAATGTTGTAGCTCTGTATCATCAATGGTGGGAAACCATCTGGTTCTCCCCAATCTATGGTAAAAGTAGCCACCATTAGGCATAGACCATCGATGATTTCAAAAAATTGATAGTCGTGGCTATCCCTAGCCCAGCCCAAGCCTGAACAGAGACTATTTGCTAGCTTTTATGATTCTGGGGTGACTGTCTTGTACACTTTGTCCCAACTGCAGGAACATCTGGAAGTATATCTAACTTCAAGCTACTGTAATCATGAAGGACAAGTCAAATGCACCTAACAGTAGCACAAGCAGCATTGCCAGTGTGTTTGAAAAGAAAAGTAATGGATAGCCACAACTCTTGTACCCTAGTCACTGCTGTTCTACATTGCCCTCCCTTTATTATTATACCACACCTACTGAGAATATGGTCACACCTACAAAATGAGGTCTCTTCCAATGAGCCCTTATATAGACAGACAGTAGGACCAACCATTTTATGTGTGACTTTCTATCAATTTGATAATAAAGTATTGCTTATGAAAAGATGTAACATTTTGTATAATTTAGCAATTTGATTAGCTTTGGTTTTGGGGACATATTTATCACATCCTAGATCCAAAAGCCCTTTGTCCTGACGAAGGGCTGGAAGCAAAGTGATAGCTACCACATGCATCAGTGGGGGCCAAAGGAGAGGACTTTAGACAGAGGGAATCAGGTAAAAGAATTGGTGATGTAGCCCACTTCTAATTGATAGCCCCATCTGAATAGTTCCCGTAGCCAAAGATTCCGGAACTTGGTACATCCTGCAATTTAGCAGCCCCATAAAAACCTACGGGGGCAGCTTTGCGATCAAAAATGGGGGTCCATTACTTCCTGTGCCTCCCTCACCCCTCCTCCCGATTCATTCTTGGGATGCTCGAAATTTGCGAATATCCCCAGAATATTGCTATCCATTTCTTTGGGTTAATATGCCCCTTTTTGCAGAGTCCATTATTTTTTATTTTTCATTATCTACTTCTTTCTGCTGGTCCCCATAGACATAAGTATAATATAAATTTATGTTAGATATTGGTTTTACTGGGCAATGTACACAAGTCACTTTAATTGTATGGTTAAAGAAAAATCAAGATGAATAAGCATCTACTTTGCATTCCTAAAATAATTTCTTTTGGTTTTTCCAAACTAAGGTAATGGTTACAGTCATGAATCAGCTGCAAAACCTAGCTTTATATCAAGATATTGTTGTGATGTATGTATATCAGTACCAGCTGTGTCCAAGAAAATACAATCTTTGTCAACTAAGGATTAATCTGTCTAGCCCCTGAAAAAGCTATATTGGAAATCACTTTTGCATGCGTGTCCAGGCAAGAGAAATTTGCTTCCACTTCAAAAGCTTTCAACAGCTGGTCAATTGAATTACCATTGGGTTTCATTTTCTAGTGTTGTATGCCTTAGGGTAGCAACTAATAAAAATGTAGATAAGGTAATACAGGTTTCTTGGTACAACACAGAACATGATCATACTGTACCAGACACTCCCGCATCATTTATTTCAATGCATTATAGTTTGTGGTCAGTGCTAAACCATTTAAATTTGACTTGTATTATTATTACCCTTCAAAAGTCTTGAATGACTTACAGTATACAGGAAATATTTATTCTATTCTTATTAAAAAAAGAGCCTCCTATAGGTATTATGAAATTCCTTTTCATAAAAGATTATTAAATAGCACACTGCAATAGTTATAGGTCCACAGTGGTCTACTTTATAACTGCAGACTAGCGGCACAGTGAAAAAGCACTGCCTACATCATCCCAACTCTATCCCACCAAGCACACACACTGCACATACTACATACAAATCTCCTATGTACATCAGTCACATAAATAAATATTAAACATATGTATTAATTAAATATCAAATAGACACACACAGAAAATGAGTATATTAATAACATCTATAGTATGTAATATAAACTTATATTAATTAAATATAACATACGCGTTAACTACACATTAGATTTAGATGATCAAATGCTGCACATATGTGGAACAGTGTAATTGATATTCATATGTGCAATAAAACCATACAACTTTGTGATATCCAGGCTCTATAAAAAAGTTAATTAAAATATTACTCACATGATTGAAGTCAGGGGAAGATCAGCCTTGTGAAACAGGATAAAAAAACTAAAACAGTAATAGAATACAGGATTAAAATACTTTGCCATGGGATTGTAGGTACCGTTATGTAAAATATGCCTTTGTTTGCAATACTGTGGTTCTATGTATACTGTTAGAAGAAAAACACCACCATACATATAACACGACTAGGTGCTTCATCGCGCCCTACGGGCGCTCTTCACACCGTCGCAAGGGGCTACGCCCCCTTAACACTTGCATGCCTTTCTGGGGTTCAATATTTGTATTATATGGAGTATTACCTGCATTCCTTTGTTAGTGGTTAAATATTGCACAATGAAAGGGCGTGCGATGGTGAAGGAGGCGCAGCCCCTTGCGACGGCGTGAACAGCACCTGCAGGGCACGATGTACAGAATGTAGCGGGTGCGGGGGGGACTGCGGATGGGGGAGGGTGTCTGTAGATGCTGCGGGTGGAGGGGGGGCGGAAGCGGGGGGGCCCGGATGGGGAAGGGTCGGGTGGTGCTGCGGGTGGGGGAGGGGCAGAGGAGTGGGGGCTGAAGATGGGGGAGGGGTCCGGAGGCACTGCAGGTGGGGGAGGGGCAGGGGTGCCATGGGTGGGAGAGGGGCAGGTGTGGGGATGTTGCGGATGGGTGAAGGGTTCCGGAGGTGCTGTGGGATGGGAAGGGGCGGGGGTGCCGGGGGTGGGGTAGGGGTCCGCAGGCGCCGTGGGTAGGGGAGGGGCAGGTACGGGAGGTGCGGCAGATGGGGAAGGAGGTCCGGAGGTGCTGCAGGTGGTGGAGGGGCAGGTGCGGGGGTGCCATGGGTGGGGGAGGGGTGGGTGAGGGGGGGACCGTGAATGGAGGAGGGTGTCTGCAGATGCTGCGGGTGGAGGGGGGCAGGTGTGGGGGGCAGGTGTGGGGGGAGACATATATGGGGGGTGGATGGTGGAGGGGGTTTGGAGGTGCTGTGGGTGGTGAAGGGGCAGAGGAGTGTGAGCCGTGGGTAGTGTAGGGGGTCTGGAGGCACAGCGTGTGGGGGAGGGGTGGAGTGCCGCATGTGGTGGAGGGGAAGGTGCGGAGGTGTGGTGCATTGGGGAGGCGTCTGGAGGCACTGCGGGTACTGTACCTGCCAAAAAGGTAGTTGGAGGGTATGCAGTAACAGGGCCAGGACAGGGGTGACAGGGTCAGAACAGGGGTGACGGGGCCAGGACAGGGGTGACGGGGCCAGGACAGGGGCGACGGGGCCAGGACAGAAATGACAGGGACAGGATAGGGGTGACAGGGCCAGGGTAGGGGCGGCAGGACCAGGACAAGGGTGACATGGCCAGTATAGGGTTGACAGGGCAAGCACAGGGGTGACAGGGCCAGGATAGGGGTAACAGGGCCAGCATAAGGGTGACAGGGCCAGGATAAGGGTGAAAGGGCCAGGATAAGGGTGATAGGGCCAGGATAAGGGTGACAGGGCAAGGCCAGGGGTGACAGGGACATGACAGAACACAGGGCACGGGAGAGATTGGTATTAGGGACAAAACAGTGGTGACAGACAGATGTGTCTTACCGGAGTCACTGCTGCTGGCTGCTGCTATTCCACTCCAACCTGTTGGGATCTGCTGCTGGTGGAGACTTGGCATGGCTGACTCTCTTAGGCTGGAGTCCTGCTTCCTCTGCCCGTCCGCATCCCTCCCCCCCATCTCAGTCACACACCGCAGACCTCGTGCAGCTGCCGGGCACTGTGGTAAGGGGAGACTGGGAGTGACTGGTTAGCCCCCAGGAGACGCTGCAGCTGGAGGGAGGAGGGGGTCATAGCATGCACACGGCGCGGACCACGAGGCTGCTGGGCACTGTGGTAAGGGGAGACTGGGAGTGACTGGTTAGCTCCCAGGAGACGCTGCGGCTGGAGGGAGGAGGGGGTCGGAGCCTGCAAGCAGCCCGGACTTCTACAACGCTAGCCGCCGGCTAAAGTGTGTGAAGGAGCTGGGCGCACCTCACTGCGGGTGGCAGCGCTGCAGCTAGCGGTGGGGTTGCCGGGGCTGGAGATAACAGAGGCAGTACGGAACCTGCACAGCGGCAGGTGCCCCACAAAACTGCAGCTAAGAAGCGTGGAGTGTGCCAGAAAGTGACGCTCCTCCACGCCAGAGAGCCCCTGCTGAGTATGCTGATGTGGGGGGTCAAGCACACAGTGAGCCGGTGCCCGTCTGTCTGTACGGCATACCCCCTCACACACCCCCATACCTCCCAACTGTCCTACAGTCAGCACACGCTGCTGCGTATTGGCAGGTCTGTGGTGTTGCAGGGAGGCAGCAGTCTCCCTGCTTTCTACTGCCTGTGCGGGTGTGTAGGGGGGAGCGACCACCTTCTCTGGATTTAGCCCTAGCTGAGGGGCCTATATTCCATAAAAAATAATAATCCTGGAATTTGCATAAGGGGGCGTGGCCTTGCATCCCGCGATTAGGCCACGCACCCAACCCCACAGCAGGCACAGCAATGAGATAGGGCTCCCCTGTCTTAAGTGCCCTGGACCCCCGGACTCATAATCAGCCCCTGGGGGCATGCCAGCAGCTCACAGAGCGCTGGGCATGCCCCCTCACTGACGAAAACGGGGGCCCTCCCGTGAAGCCACGCCCACTTTTGTTGACCACGCCCCTTTTCGCCACGTGTGTGTCCCTCCTTCTTCCTGAAGAAAGCTGGGAGATATGCACCCCTGCCTGTGCCATGCCCATACTATCTGCTTCTGCTCCTAGTCTCCTATAGATTTGGCCAGATCTGTGACTCATTTGACTAACTCCGCCCAATGTTGTGACTCCGCCCAGCGTTAGCAAATGAGTCACAAAGTCACAGATCTGGGCTATTATATAGGAGATTAGGTAATCATATTAGGAATAAACGCTGACTGTTCATGCAGACATCTCTATCCTGTGTTACACTGCACGTTGCTCTGCTGAATGATGGCTCTGCTCAGGGTCTATGTCTGAACCTTGCATAGAAACTAATTCATCACAACAACCACAATTCACACCTGTCGATCAACCTCCTGGGTTTTTATTAAGCTAAGATACCAAGTTTACAAGTGAATACAGCTGTTCCTGCACTTCATATATGACTTCCGTACTGTATTCAAGAATATGCCCTTATTTATCAATGAGTGATAAATTTCACTGTGAGTGATAAATTGCACCAGCCAACCAGTTCCTCCTAACTTCCATGTCACAGGCTGTGTTTGAAAAATGACAGATAGGAACGGATTGGCTGGTGAAATTTATCACTCACAGTGAAATTTATCACTCATTGATAAATAAAGACAATAATCGGTTATTACAGTTGGTAATAGGTATTGTAATTCCCAAGCATATGTGCAGCTTATTTCGTCAACCTTATTAAGAACATTGGGATTTATCTGTGATAAAGCTAAATATTTATCTTATAACATTCACTATATGTGGGTAAGAGACTCAGTACGCAATTGGCGTATGGGGTACCGTAAGGGTACGCAATTAGCGTAGCAGATGCTTAGCCGTGGTCGAGACGCACATGCGGCACGCTCGCTCACAGCTTAACGCTTGGTGTCGAACACGCTATAGGCGGCCGACTACCGTAATGATACGCTACTAGCGTAGCGGACGCTGTGACCGCGAGGGGAACACGAGCGGCGCAGACGCTCACGGGATGACACTCAGTAAACCTTGTATGCAACACACTATGATTGAGTTTGTATTGTAAACCTTACAACTGAAATACTGCAGCGATATAACGCTGCTTAACCTTGCTAGTGTAAATGCTGTTTGAGCGATTAAGTCGCTCTGAATACCCTCTGCAATGTAATAAACACACAATACCTTGCTAAGGCTCCAAAACCTTTACTAACAGGATTAAGTTATATTAAAAGGGGAAATACAGTTGACAATTCATACACTACAAGCTAACATCAATATCTAACAAAATAACTACACATATACAATATACAACAGTTTAACAATAACAGAGAGAGAGAGAGAGAGAGAGAGAGAGAGAGAGTATGGCAAATACAGAGAATAAGTTGGTTACAGAGAGTACTTACACACATGGGAATGAATCGCAGGCGCAATCTGGATATCCAGCTCCCAGTTAATCAGTGATGAAAACCGTTGTGGAGAGAAGAGTCTTGTGTCCCCAAGTCTATTGCAAACTATATTTATTTACTAGCTCAAGACATACTACAATAGATACTGTTGTGCCCTCTTTCCATTGGTTAGGGGGTGGGACATGTACTGCACCTGGGATCATTGGTTAGTTCAAGAAATGGGCGATGGCTAGGACTTGTCAGTATTCTAAATTCCTCTCTTGGTTGTATTGGGGAAACCTATTGTTTGGATCTTCCAAACAAGTACACAAAGTAATTGAAGCGCTGTGTAGTCAGAATATCTATTTTAAGAATTTATTATCACATACAAACAATTATACATACAACATAAAATAATTTTTTATACACACGGCCGGTGCTAAAATTAATAAAAAACCAAGTAACCTCGGTATCAATTCATAATACACAATCCTACGCTCTTGGTATCCACTACCATCAAATCATCTCAGCTACCAAGTAATGCTCATAGAACAATCAATAAGTAATTCATAAACCACTGAAATATATATTAGTAATTGATTAATATGTGTCCTTAATAATACTGATGGAATATTGATGAAATAAATCAGCAATTGATTAGTAAGAGTCTTTAGTGAATTAATTGGTAATCAACAACTATTTTCAATCAGAGCTCTGTCCACAGCTGTTAGTAAGATTTTATCACATGCAAAACTGGTTGCTTTAAACACGGCTGATGAAATATTGATGAAATAAATCAGCAATTGATTAGTATACGTCTTTAGTGAATTGATTAGTGATCAACAACTATTTTCAGTCAGGGCTCTGTCCACATGCAAAACTGGTTGCTTTAAACACGGCTCCATCCACAGCTGTTAGTAGAATTATACATGCATTGCTGAATGTTTAGTTGTTGAAGTAGCCAGTAATATCAATGCTAAGATTTGCAATAATATATTAAGATCACAGTTGATACTTCTCCTATGTCCTGAAGTTTGTTATGCAAACAAGACACCCATAACTGAGCATACCGCCATTTAGCATCAGGAGAAGTTCACTCTAATCCGGGCATTAACACCTCTGTCGGCTTACTGTTTAGTTGTCTCCCCCATGCACCTGCAGCCGGTGCTGGATAAGCTTCCTTCTCGGGGTTCTGCCGCACCAGAGGTCCGCTCGTTTAATGTCCCGTTTGAGTGTGATCAGGTACCGGATCCGTGCGAAATCAATCTCAACGCGTTTCCCCGCCTTTAGAATCGGCGGCTTCCTCAGTTATGGGTGTCTTGTTTGCATAACAAACTTCAGGACATAGGAGAAGTATCAACTGTGATCTTAATATATTATTGCAAATCTTAGCATTGATATTACTGGCTAATTCAACAACTAAACATTCAGCAATGCATGTATAATTCTACTAACAGCTGTGGATGGAGCCGTGTGTAAAGCAACCAGTTTTGCATGTGATAAAATCTTACTAACAGCTGTGGACAGAGCCCTGACTGAAAATAGTTGTTGATCACTAATCAATTCACTAAAGACGTATACTAATCAATTGCTGATTTATTTCATCAATATTTCATCAGCCGTGTTTAAAGCAACCAGTTTTGCATGTGATAAAATCTTACTAACAGCTGTGGACAGAGCTCTGATTGAAAATAGTTGTTGATTACCAATTAATTCACTAAAGACTCTTACTAATCAATTGCTGATTTATTTCATCAATATTCCATCAGTATTATTAAGGACACATATTAATCAATTACTAATATATATTTCAGTGGTTTATGAATTACTTATTGATTGTTCTATGAGCATTACTTGGTAGCTGAGATGATTTGATGGTAGTGGATACCAAGAGCGTAGGATTGTGTATTATGAATTGATACCGAGGTTACTTGGTTTTTTATTAATTTTAGCACCGGCCGTGTGTATAAAAAAATTATTTTATGTTGTATGTATAATTGTTTGTATGTGATAATAAATTCTTAAAATAGATATTCTGACTACACAGCGCTTCAATTACTTTGTGTACTTGGGAAACTTTTTTGGAGAATCAGTGATCTCCTTTTTGAGGCTGCAGTGTATTCAGAATAGTGGAGAAACTGTTACATAGGAGGTCCCCATTGACAGTCTGCACCTAGATTTTTATTTAATCTTCCAAACAAACTCTGTCTCTGTGCTTTGTTTACCCTCTGGTCACCTCTTTCAGTTGAGACAATGACATCTCAGCACTCATTATTCTGGAGAGAAACCTGGACCTATTCATAAACAAAGGTATAAGCCCTCTTCATTGAATCTCAAAGCTTAGTGTAAGTAAGGCTATTTGTTTTCGGTCTGTGTGAAAGAGGTGACTGAATTCCAGTCCCCCACCCTGCATTTGTGTAATTTATTCTGAATGCAATTAATCTTATGTTCTACTTCTGTGCATAACCATGAGCAGGAACTATGCGAATCCCTCCCAACTGTCATAGACACAACACTTCTTCAATACCCCACAGCTGGACACCAAATACTACCCTCCAACCTTTATCTGAACCCTCCCAGCATGTAAAGGAGAATCTCTCAGGTCCAAGAACCATTTTAAACTTACCATACTTGCTGACATTATTAAGGGGAATATTAACTATAAAACGCATTATATTGGTTAAATATGTAGCGATCGAGTCGCTCGCTAGTCGCACACAAACACCGCCGTAAATACCCATCTCCCTGCGCAGGCGACGTCAGAGCGTCCCCTACACGACCTGAGGGGATGCGTACGCATGGGGGGGGGGGGGGTCGGTGCGCGAGCAGCGGGCACGTGCATTGGGGTTAGTACAAGGCATCATAGGTCGCTATATTTTTCGACTTTGACGATCTGCCATTAACATTCTGGGCGTTATTCAGAGGTGGATGCAAACCACCCGCAATTCCGATGCTCCTGTAGTGGAGTGATTATTTGCTACTGCACATGCGCAAAGAAATCCAGACAGTGCATATATTACCCGAGATGTACACATGGAGGCGCTGTTGTGTACTTCTTAGATGTAATCAGTAATGGAGCGGCAAAGCGATAGCCTTTCCTGGGCGGTGACTGAGAGGTGGCCTGAAGTAAACACTACAAAAAGTCTGTCTGATGAGTGTGCTATAGGAATGATGCAGGAGTGTCAGTAAATGCAGCAGCATTCTTAGACCTCAGACATATAGCCAGGTTCAGAGTGAGAAACTGCACCTACCGTAGCGCAGATGCAAGTGTCGATGGTGCACGCAGTGGTGCACCGATGGTGGAGTTTCAGGAACCACCGGCGTGTTACAGCGTGCACAGGTGCTGAAAGTGGGCGCCTCAGGGCTTGCACAGTAAGGCGCATGCTAGTACACAAGTTGAAGGCTGAAACTAGCATTTACATATTGCTGCACCTGCGACTCCAGCAACATACAATAATTTCAGAAGGTAATGTTGATTTTAAGTCAGTAAGCCCATGTTTTCTTAAGTCACTGACAACCATTTTGGAATTAGACATTTTCTTGACTGAGCTTCTTAAAGGGCCGATTTATCACAGCCCACATCTGAGGATGCAGATGTGATATGATAAAATCGGACCAATCCACAATGCGATAGTTGACTGCCTTGCATGGAGGGACTGAGCTTGCAAGAAATTCCATTCTTTCACTGATGTGTTCAACAAAGAACAAGCTAAAAAGCTTCTGCGCCATAGGGCTTGGGATTGTACTATTACATTAGTTCCTGGGAAGACACCTACCAGGGAATGAATGTATCCTTTGTCTATACCTAAAGCCCAGGTCATGTCTTAATATATCGAAGAAAACCTTGAAAGTGGTATTATCCCCATGTCCTACTTTCTGACGGGGTATAGTTTATTTTTTTGTAGAAAAGAAAGATGCAAGCCTGTCCCTGTATTCATGTCCGTGGACTCAGTACTATTACCATCAAGAACAGATACCCTCTTCCCCCATTTATGAATTATTTGACCGTGTAAAGGGAGCTCAGGTTTCCCCCAAACTGGATCTCCTTAGAGCATATTATTTAATTTGTGTCAAGTCAGGAGATGAATGGAAGATGGTCTTCCACACTAGAAACTGACCTGCAGTCTTTCAGAACTTTGTGAATGAAATCTAAGTATATTTAGGCAATATTTTAATCTTCCCCAAGACTCTCGCCTCTTAACGTGACATATCCAGGAATTACATTCTCATCTCAGAAATAATCACCTTTTTTCCAGATTGGAAAAATGCTCCTTCAAACAAACTACCATTCTTTCTGGGTTAAATTATATTTGCTCAGTGGCTACAGATGGATCGGTAAAATACATTCTGGATTGGCCTTAAAATTCAGGGCTAACGGTGACCCAGCAACTTCTTGACTTTGCCAACTATTAAAGACAATTCATCTAGGGATACTCTTCTGTGGTACCACCTATCAATGCTCTTACGAGTATGGAAGCTGACCTTACAACCTGGCCTCCTAAGGGAGATCAACCCATGAATAAAGTATTCATCTGCACTCCTGCCCTGAGCCAGATATTCACTACTAAGCTCTTCTTTAGGGGTTGGATGAGTCATTTCCCAAAGACAGAACTCAGGAATACTTCACCCTTGTGGGTTCTTATCTAAAAAAAATTGGCACCTCAAAAGAATTTATGGAATTGGAGACAATGAGCTTCTGGCTGTCAAATTAGCACTAAAGGAGTGGCATTGCTTTCAGGAAGGTGTGGTACATAGAGTGGGTATCTTATCTGTCATACTTGCAAAAGCGACTACATCGTCACCAGTCTTGGTAGTCACACTTCTTTGCCTGTTGTAATCTCATAATTACTTGAGATCCTTGAGAGAAAAAAAAAAGAAAAACTGACTCTCATTTCTATGATTGCACTTATAAAGAGGGCTCCTTAGAGTTAGAAACCATATTGATAAACAGTAGTGTAATATTAGCCAGTATTACCTTAGAGGATTGTAGACCTCCAGGAATTTTAACTTGGGCCCATTGTCCCCTATTTTCAAGACATGTTGGAGACAAGAAAACCATGGCAATTTTTTTCTACAAAATGTTGAAGATTTTCTACCTAAGTCATTTGTGCACAATGTAAATCTCCTACCCATAAACTGCACAGTCCACTTCTGCCTTCCCAGTACCATACAAACTATGGATTCATCTCTCCATGGATTTTATCTGGGAATAACCGCAAACAAAGGATGCAATACTATTTGGATGCTTGTGGACCAATTTTCAAAAATGTCTCACTAAGGGAGTAATTCAGACCTGATCGCTAGGGTGCGTTTTTTGCATCCCTGCGATCAGGTAGCCGCCGCCTACAGGGAGAGGGTATTTGCTGTGTGCTGGTGTGCGATCGCATTTCTTGGAGAGCTGCACAAACATGAGTTTGTGCAGTCTCTGCTCAGTCTAGGACTTACTCTACTGCTGCGATGATCGAGGCCGGAGCTGACATCAGAAATTATCCCTCCAAACGCCTTGTCCCTCCTGTGTTTTCCCAGACACTCCTACAAAACGGTCAGTTGCCACCCACAAATGGCCTCTTCCTGTCAGTCACCTTGCGATCGCCTGTGCGATCGCTTTATTCGCACCATCTCGTCGCTATGCACCGATGCCTGGTGCAGTCGTCCGACTCGCCGGCGCATTGCGGTGCATATGCATGCGCAGTACAGACCTGATCGCCGGCTGTGCGAAAATGCACAGCAGCGATCAGGTCTGAATTACCCCCTAAGTTCCTTTAAAGGATGTGCCCAATTCCCCTAAACTGTTTTCACTTTTCATTCAAAACAAATACTGTATGTTTTACGTCTCTATAGTTGTTCACAAGAAATTGTTTAGTCCATTACAATCAATTTACATACCATTTCTGGAGGGCTTTATGCAAAAATATTGGGCAGTAAATTGAATTACTACACTGCAAGCCATCTACAATCTAATGGTCAGACAGAGAGAGTGAATCAGGAATTGGAGACTTTTTTTTAAAGATCTATATTTGGTGTCCCAGGATGATTAGGTTCATCTCTTTCCATGGGCAAAACTCATAATAGCTACTATCATGAGGCTTCTGATGACTCCCTCTCTATACAGATTAAAAGAGGAATCTGGTCCCTTACCACAATCCAGGAGACAAGTTTTTGCTGTCCACTCATTGAAAGTTCCCAGTATGAAGTTTGGTCCCTTTAAGATTTTCTATATAACCAACCAAGTAACTTTCTGACTCCCATGATCATTACGGATTTCCAACACTTTTCATATCTCACTCTTAAAATGTTTATAATTAACCAGTTTTTGTCTGCCACTCCTTCCTCTAATCCAGTTCTAGTGCATGAACAGGAAAAATTCAAAGTTAGTGAATTACTGGATTCTCAAATTTGCTGTAGAATTCTATATTTCCTAGTGGATTGGAAGGGTTTGAGGCCAGCAGAGCATTCATGAGTAAAGGCTTCAGATCATTATGCACCTCGTCTTCTGAAAAAATTCATAAAACGTTTCCTACAAGCCTATTTTGAGGTGTTTACTGGTCACCCCTAGGAGGTGGTTTTATCATGAAACTGCAATTTGTGCTGACTTGTCAGATCTGGCGGTGTCTCTGGGTTGCCTGCTCTGCTGCTCAGCATGCTGTCCGGCGTCAGTCTTTCTCTAGCTAGCATGCAGGTGAGCTCTGGCTATCTAGCTCTGAAGTTTCCCCTAGGGACGTGCACACTGCTTCACCAAAGCGTTAAAGACACAGGCTCGTGTGACAATGATTATAGTGACTATTTGTTAACAGAGTATTAGTTCACTTACCTTGCTCCAGCATTTGTTTAGGTTTCCTGATTGTGTAACAGAGATCTGCTTCTTCTGACAATTCTCTACCTGTACCCTTGACTTTGGCTTATCTCATCATACTACTGCTTTGCCTTTGTCCTAAACATGGACTTCCTGAATATGCTATTGTCTGCTCGTTCTGTTCTGGTTCTGTATCTCTGTTTACACCCATACGTCACTTCCAGGGGGCAGCTAGAGGGCTGCGATCTGCAGACTCCCATCAGTGAAGGTGATCCCACCTTGCAAAAGTTCGTGGTGAAGACCGGGGGGGTCCATTAGACTCTCCACGTCGACCCTCTCAGCTCAAATACTGGGTTGACAGCATTCTGTTCACTCACAACAAGATAGTGGCATTCCTTTGCAGGCAAAGGTCAGTGTGGATGTGTAGAGTGCTACTTAAAGTTCAACATAAGTGTATATACGCTTGGATAAATAAGTAAATGCTCCAGGACAGTCCACCTTACAAAGTTCTTGGGAAATTATATAACCAAAAATTACTTGTTTGCAAAACAGATGCTGGTCTCACGATTCCATGATTTCCACAGCCAGTCAGCATGCACAAAGTACTTCTTCAATTAAGGTGCCATCCTATCCTTTCATTAAACCGAATCCACATCTTAGGTGATAGTATTTCTAAAAGTTGAAAGAACAAAGAGACGCCTCATCGTACATTAAAGTAGAGATGGGCGGGTTCGGTTCGTCGAGATCCGAACCCCCCCGAACTTCACGTGGTTTATACAGGTCCGAGGCAGCCTCAGTTCTTCCCGTCTAACACGCAAAACCCGAACGGGGGAAAACGTCATCATCCCGCTGTCGGATTCTCGCGAGATTCGGATTCCATATAAAGAGCCGCACGTCGCCGCCATTTTCACTCGTGCATTGTTGATTGAGCAGAGAGGATGTGGCTACGTTCTCTGCCTGAAAAGGTCAATATCTGTGCTCAGTGTGCTGCATTGTGGGGACCAGTAATACTATATAGTAGTACAGTGCTGCATTGTGGTGACCACCAGTATATAGTAGTACAGTACAGTAGGCCATAGCGTTATCTTGCAGCTCCGTGTCAGACTCAGTTCTATTCTCTGGATCAGTGCTCAATATCTGTGCTGCATTGTGGGGGCCAGTATATAGTAGTACAGTGCTGCATTGTGGTGACCACCAGTATATAGTAGTACAGTACAGTAGGCCATAGCGTTATCTTGCAGCTCCGTGTCAGGCTCAGTTCTATTCTCTGGATCAGTGCTCAATATCTGTGCTGCATTGTGGGGACCAGTATTATATAGTAGTACAGTGCTGCATTGTGACCACCAGTATATAGTAGTACAGTACAGTTGTCCATTGCTGTATCTTGCAGCTCCGTGTCAGATTCAGTTCTATTCTCCGGATCAGTGCTCAATATCTGTGCTGCTTTGTGGGGACCAGTATATAGTAGTACAGTGCTGCATAGTGGTGACCACCAGTATATAGTAATACAATACAGTAGGCCATAGCGTTATCTTGCAGCTCTGTGTCAGACTCAGTTCTATTCTCCGGATCAGTGCTCAATATTTGTGCTGCATTGCGGGGACCAGTATTATATAGTAGTACAGTGCTGCATTGTGACCACCAGTATATAGTACAGTGCAGTTGTCCATTGCTGTATCTTGCAGCTCCGTGCCAGGCTCAGTTCTATTCTCCGGATCAGTGCTCAATATCTGTGCTGCATTGTGGGGACCAGTACATATAGTAGTACAGTGCTGCATTGTGGTGACCACCAGTATATAGTAGTACAGTACAGTTGTCCATTGCTGTATCTTGCAGCTCCGTGTCAGACTCCATTCTATTCTCCGGATCAATGCTCAATATCTGTGCTGCATTGTGGGGACCAGTATGCATAGTAGTATAGTGCTGCATTGTGGTGACCACCAGTATATGGTAGTACAGTACAGTGGTCCATTGCTGTATCTTGCAGCTCCGTGTCAGACTCAGTTCTATTCTCCGGATCAGTGCTCAATATATGTGCTGCATTGTGGGGACCAGTATATAGTAGTACAGTGCTGCATTGTGGTGACCACCAGTATATAGTAGTACAGCACAGTTGTCCATTGCTGTATCTTGCAGCTCCGTGTCAGACTCAGTTCTATTCTCCGGATCAGTGCTCAATATCTGTGCTGCATTGTGGGGACCAGTATATATAGTAGTACAGTGCTGCACTGTAGTGACCACCAGTATATAGTAGTACAGTACAGTAGTCCATTGCTGTATCTTGCAGCTGGCATATAATTCCACACATTAAAAAATGGAGAACAAAAATGTGGAGGGTAAAATAGGGAAAGATCAAGATCCACTTCCACCTAGTGCTGAAGCTGCTGCCACTAGTCATGGCAGAGATTATGAAATGCCATCAACGGCATCTGCCAAGGCCGATGCCCAATGTCATAGTAGAGAGCATGTAAAATCCAAAAAACAAAAGTTCAGTAAAATGACCCAAAAATCTAAATTAAATCGTCTGAGTAGAAGCGTAAACTTGCCAATATACCATTTATGACACGGAGTGGCAAGGAACGGCTAAGGCCCTCTCCTATGTTCCTCATGACTAGTGGGTCAGCTTCACATGAGGATGGAAGCACTCATCCTCCCGCTAGAAAAATTAAGAGTTCAGCTGGCAAAAGCACAGGAAAGAACTGTGCGTTCTTCTAAATCACAAATCCCCAAGGAGAGTCCAATCGTGTCGGTTGCGATGCCTGACCTTCCCAACACTGGACGGGAAGAGGTGGCACCTTCCACCATTTGCATGCCCCCTGCAAGTGCTGGAAGGAGCACCCACAGTACAGTTCCTGATCTTCAAATTGAAGATGTCACTGTTGAAGTACACCAGGATGAGGATATGGGTGTTGCTGGCGGTGAGGGGGAAATTGACTAGGAGGATTCTGATGGAGAGGTGGTTTGTTTAAGTCAGGCATCCGGGGAGACACCTGTTGTCCGTGGGATGAATAAGGCCATTGACATGCCTGGTCAAAATACCAAAAAAATCAGCTCTTCGGTGTGGAATTATTTCAACAGAAATGCGGACAACTGGTGTCAAGCCGTGTGTTGCCTTTGTCAAGCTGTAATAAGTAGGGGTAAGGACGTTAACCACCTAGGAACATCCTCCCTTATACGTCACCTGGAGCGCATTCATCAGAAGTCATCAACAACTTTTGGTGACAGCGGAAGCAGTCCACTGACAACTAAATCCCTTCTTCCTCTTGTACCCAAGCTCCCAGTGCAAACCACACCACCAACTCAATTTCCTCCTTAGACAGGAACGCCAATAGTCCTGCAGGCCATGTCACTGGCAAGTCTGACGAGTCCTCTCCTGACTGGGATTCCTCTGATGGATCCTTGAGTGTAACGCCTACTGCTGCTGGTGCTGCTGTTGTTGCTGCTGGGAGTCGATCATCATCCCAGAGGGGAAGTCGGAAGACTACTTGCACTACTTCCAGTAAGCAATTGACTGTCCAACAGTCCTTTGCGAGGAAGATGAAATATCACAGCAGTCATCCTGTTGCAAAGCGGATAATTCAGGCCTTGGCAGCTGTGTTGGTGATCGACGTGCGTCCGGTAACCGGCGTTAGTTCACAGGGACTTAAAGAATTTCTTGAGGTAGTGTGTCCCCGGTACCAAATACCATCTAGGTTCCACTTCTCTAGGCAGGCGATACCGAGAATGTACACAGACGTCAAAAAAAGAGTCACCAGTGTCCTAAAAAATGCAGTTGTACCCAATGTCCACTTAACCATGGACATGTGAACAAGTGGAGCAGGGTAGACGAAGGACTATATGACTGTGACAGCCCACTGGGTAGATGTATTGCCTCCCACAGCAACAACAGCAGCGGCGGCACCAGTAGCAGCATCTCGCAAATGACAACTTGTTCCTGGGCAGGCTACGCTTTGTAACACCGCTTTCCATAAGAGGCACACAGCTGACAACCTCTTACGGAAACTGAGAAACATCATCGCAGATTGGCTTACCCCAATTGGACTCTCCTGGGGATTTGTGACATCGGACAATGCCACCAATATTGTGCGTGCATTACATGTGGGCAAATTCCAGCACGACCCATGTTTTGCACATACAATGAATTTGGTGGTGCAGAATTTTTAAAAAAACGACAGGGGCGTGCAATAGATGCTGTCGGTGGCCCAAAGAATTGCGGGCCACTTTCGGCATTCAGCCACCGCGTGCCGAAGACTGGAGCACCAGCAAACACTCCTGAACATTCCCCGCCATCAGCTGAAGCAAGAGGTGGTAACGAGGTGGAATTCAACCCTCTATATGCTTCAGAGGATGGAGGAGCAGCAAAAGGCCATTCAAGCCTATACATCTGCCTACGATATAGGCAAAGGAGGGGGAATGCACCTGACTCAAGCGCAGTGGAGAATTATTTAAACGTTGTGCAAGGTTCTGTAACCCTTTGAACTTGCCAGACGTGAAGTCAGTTCAGACACTGCCAGCCTGAGTCAGGTCATTCCCCTCATCAGGCTTTTGCAGAAGCAGCTGGAGAGATTGAAGGAGGAGCTAAAACAGAGCGATTCCGCTAGGCATGTGGGACTTGTGGGTGGAGCCCTTCATTCGCTTAACCAGGATTCACGGGTGGTCAATCTGTTGAAATCAGAGCACTATATTTTGGCCACCGTGCTCGATCCTAGGTTTAAAGCCTATGTTGTATCTCTTTCCGGCAGACACAAGTCTGCAGATGTTCAAAGACCTGCTGGTGAGACAATTGTCAAGTCAATTGGAACGTGACCCGCCAACAGCTCCTCCTTTATTTTCTACCGCCACTGGAGCTGCCAGGAAAAGGATCAAATTTCTAAAACCACCCGCTGGCGGTGATGCAGGGCAGTCAGGAGCGAAAACTGACATCTGGTCCGGACTGAAGGACCTGCCAACGATTACTGACATGTCGTCTACTGTCACTGCATATGATTCTGTCACCATTGAAAGAATGGTGGAGGATTATATGAGTGACAGCATCCAAGTAGGCACGTCAGACAGTCCGTACGTATACTGGCAGGAAAAGAGGCAATTTGGAGGCGCTTGCACAAACTGGCGTTATTTTACCTAAGTTTCCCCCCCTCCAGCGTGTACTCCGAAACAGTGTTTAGTGCAGCTGGTCACCTTGTCAGCGATCGGCGTACGAGGTTACTTCCAGAACATGTGGAGAAGATGATGTTCATCAAAATGAATTATAATCAATTGCCTCCAGAAAGTACACAGGGACCTGTGATGGTGGATTCCAGTGGGGACGAATTAATACTGTGTGAGGAGGGGGATGTACAGAGTGAAAGGGATGAGAAGTCGGAGGATGATGATGGGTCGACATCTTGCCTCTGTAGAGCCAGTTTGTGCAAGGAGAGATTGATTGCTTCTTTTTTGGTGGGGTCCCAAACCAACCAGTCATTTCAGTCACAGTTGTGTGGCAGACCCTGTCGCTGAAATGATGGGTTTGTTAAAGTGTGCATGTCCTGTTTATACAGCATAAGGGTGGGTGGGAGGGCCCAAGGACAATTCCATCTTGCACCTCTTTTTTTTATTATTTTTCTTTGCATCATGTGCTGTTTAGGGCCAATTTTTTTAATCTGCCATACTGTCTGACACTGCAGTGCCACTCCTAGATGGGCCAGGTGTTTGTGTCGGCTACTTGTGTCGCTTAGCTTACTCACACAGCGACCTTGGTGCGCCTCTTTTTTTCTTTGCATCATGTGCTGTTTGGGGACTATTTTTTGAAGTGCCATCCTGCCTGACACTGCAGTGCCACTCCTAGATGGGTCAGGTGTTTGACTGTGTCGGCCACTTGGGTCTCTTAGCTTAGTCATCCAGCGACCTCGGTGCAAATTTTAGGACTAAAAATAATATTGTGAGGTGTTCAGAATAGACTGGAAATGAGTGGAAATGATGGTTATTGAGGTTAATACTACTATGGGATCAAAATTACCCCCAAATTCTATGATTTAAGCTGTTTTTGAGGGGTTTTTGAAAAAAACCACCCGAATCCAAAACACACCCGAATCCGACAAAAAATTTTCAGGGAGGTTTTGCCAAAACGCGTCCGAATCCAAAACACGGCTGCGGAACCGAATCCACAACCAAAACACAAAACCCGAAAAATTTCCGGTGCACATCACTAATTAAAAGACAAAGTTTAAAAACAGGTCAAAGGCTTGTGTAGCAGTGGTGGCGGTCAGTCACTGTGTAGTCAACTGCATAAAATCTCATGCACAGCATGAACCAGTGGCCTCCCCACATCAGACCAAGAATGCACCAGGCCACGCCCCTACGCATCCAGTCTTCTAATGTAGTCTGGATGACAAAATGATGAAACAAAATGAAAGTATAGATTACAAAACCTTAGTCATTGCAATATTAAAACCATGGCCAGATCATCTGCTGCTTTAAGCGATTATAAAAAAAAAAAAAAAAAAATCTGTAAAACTTAATGTAAAAATTCTGCTGAGTAGTTGTGCCTAAAATAAATTTCTCCCTAGACCTACAGTATATGATAATTATATCCCCCATTAAAACATCTTGATGAGGTGAACAAGCTTGATCTGTTGTCACATACTTGCTGGAAAGAACAGTTCCTGCTAAAAGGTATTTGGTTCACAGAAGCTGTCAATTGTCTAATAAGTAGGTTACACAGCTGCACAAGGAGTAGTGAAAGGATGTGCGGTGATGTACAGTAGTTACTTAATAAATCAGGCTGTATCAAGACATTTTTCCCTGTAGAAAACTAAGTAGATGTACTACATTGCTAGCATTCTCACATTTAAAAAAAATATCAGTACAAACATGTCCATGACCAGAATCTGTCCAGCCATGTAAATGACCTGCCACATTATCATACCTCCCAACATGACCCTCTCCAGGAGGGACACAATGCTCTGCTCCTGGACTATACTCTTACTCCTGGACTATACTCTTACGCTACGCATCTAGTTCCCTTCGTGGAGAGGACCTTTGCTGTGGGATGCGCAATGACGTCAACGCGCACCGCACATCATTACAGAAAAGGTCCTCTCCACGAAGGGAAACTGGACGCTACGCGTCTAGTTTCCCTTCACAGCGGGAAGTGGCAGCCGGGGGCACAGCAGCCACGGATCTTGCCGTGGTGCGGCGCCCTCCGGAAGGCGGCACCCCGGGCAAAAGTCCTGCTTGCCCGTGGCAATATCCGCTACTGAATGTTTGCTGGGTAGCGGGGGGGGCGGGGGAGTGGTATATTAACAATGTGTGTGTGTGTGTTGGGGGGGAGGGGAATAAGAGAAAAAGGAATCAGCGCTCTCCACGAGTGACCATCTAGAACATTTAAATTTTTCGCATTTTATTTTGTTTCAAGAAGCAGAAAATATATACTAAAACCTAATACTGGTATGCAAACACGCACAATACAAAGACACAAAACAGACGAAATTTTTTTTTTATTATTATGGTTCAAGCTAATTGGTATTTATCAGGTACTTGATATTTCATTACTTTCCCTTTTTTCTTTCCTTGAAAACATCAGTATGTATATCAGTCCTTTTAGTATAAAAGTGCTCAGGTACTTACCACAGTCAGTTTCCTTAATTCATACTATAAAACAGGCTAATCATGAAAACCTGCAGTTAGAGTTTTATCACGTTTAGGGGTACCAATGGCGATCAAAGTTCAGTGACAGTTCATAACAGCTGGGGCGGGGGAGTGGCATATTAATGTGGTTTTTCATTTTTAATTTTTTTTAGATTAATGCAATTTCCCACTGCCTGTCACGCACTGCCTCTCCCCAGCCTTCACCTCTCTCCTGTCACCCACTAACTCTCACCCTCTCCCCGTCACCTCTCTCTCCTGTCACACTCTACCTGTCGCTCACTGACTCTCTACCTCTCACCCTCTCCATGTCACCCACTAACTCACCCTCTCCCCGCCACCTCTCTCTCCTGTCACACTCTCCCTGTCGCTCACTGACTCTCACCCTCTCCATGTCACCCACTAACTCTCACCCTCTCCCCATCCACTCTATCTCCTGTCACCCTCTCCCTGTCACCTACTGACTCTCTGACATCACCCACCGACTCTAACCCTCTCCACATCACTCTCTGGCATTCTGTTTCTGTCATCCACTGACTCTTTTCACATTTCAAACTATGAAACCTTGCAAAGAGACATTTCAAGAACACATACTGATGTGCCCCTTCTCAGTTTAAAGGCTAATTGTGGCAAACACAACTCGTTTTCCGCAATAAGCATGCCCGTGGGTGTGCATGCATCTGTGACACATAGGATCGCATGGTGTGTACGCGCCCACAAACAGGACGTAGCTTGCGATGCGGCTGCTTGCAGGTAAGATGAGTGTGGCCACATCTGTATTTGTTGGAGGGCGCCAAATTTATAGTTTGCAGGAGGGCGCCGAACACCTTAGCACCGGCCCTGAGTGTAAGGCATTTTAATGTTATATAATATGAACCGGGGCACTGTAATGAGGCATAAAATGAACAGGGAGCACTATATGTCATAATGTGAATTGGGGGTACTGTACGGCATAATGTGTACTGGCAGCTCTTATATGGGACATAGGGTGAACTTAAGCACTACGGTGATCCATAAAAGATACTAGGGCACTACTATGGGGCATAACATTAAATAACAGAACATGAACTAGGGCACTATTATAGGTAGTGATGAGCGGGTTCGGATCCTCGGGATCCGAACACCCCCCCCCCCCCCCCCCGAACTTCAGCTTTTTTACACGGGTCCGAGGCAGGTTCGAACCTTCCCGCCTTGCTCGGTAGCGCGCCCGAACGTCATCATCCCGCGGTCGGATTCTCGTGAGATTCATATTCTATATAAGGAGCCGCGCGTCGCTGCCATTTTCACTCGTGCTTTGGAAATGTTAGTGAGAGGACGTGGCTGGCGTCCTCTCTGTTTTATTCATGTGGCTGCAAATATCTGTGCTTACTGCTTTATTGTGGGGACTGGGGAGCAGCAGTATTATATAGGAGGAGTACAGTGCAGAGTTTTGCTGATCAGTGACCACCAGTATTATACGTTCTCTGCCTGAAAAACGCTCCATATATGTGCTCAGTGTGCTGCATATATCTGTGCTCACACTGCTTTATTGTGGGGACTGGGGAGCAGCAGTATTATATAGGAGGAGTACAGTGCAGAGTTTTGCTGATCAGTGACCACCAGTATTATACGTTCTCTGCCTGAAAAACGCTCCATATCTGTGCTCAGTGTGCTGCATATATCTGTGCTCACACTGCTTTATTGTGGGGACTGGGGAGCAGCAGTATTATATAGGAGGAGTACAGTGCAGAGTTTTGCTGACCAGTGACCACCAGTATTATACGTTCTCTGCCTGAAAAACGCTCCATATCTGTGCTGCATTGTAGTATATATACTATAGTAGGAGTACAGTGCATAATTTTGCTGACCACCAGTATATAATATATAGCAGTACAGTACAGTAGGCCACTGCTCTACCTACCTCTGTGTCGTCAAGTATACTATCCATCCATACCTGTGGTGCATTTCAGTTTTGCACAGTTTGCTGACCACCAGTATATAATATATAGCAGTACGGTACAGTAGGCCACTGCTCTACCTGACTCTGTGTCGTCAAGTATACTATCTATCCATACCTGTGGTGCATTTCAGTATTGCACAGTTTGCTGACCACCAGTATATAATATATAGCAGTACGGTACAGTAGGCCACTGCTCTACCTACCTCTGTGTCGTCAAGTATACTATCCATCCAGTGCATTTCAGTTTTGCACAGTTTGCTGACCACCAGTATATAATATATAGCAGTACGGTACAGTAGGCCACTGCTCTACCTACCTCTGTGTCATCAAGTATACTATCCATCCATACCTGTGGTACATTTCAGTTGTGCGCAGTATATATAGTAGTAGGCCATTGCTATTGATACTGGCATATAATTCCACACATTAAAAAATGGAGAACAAAAATGTGGAGGGTAAAATAGGGAAAGATCAAGATCCACTCCACCTCGTGCTGAAGCTGCTGCCACTAGTCATGGCCAAGACGATGAAATGCCATTAACGTCGTCTGCCAAGGCCGATGCCCAATGTCATAGTAGAGAGCATGTAAAATAAAAAAAAATAAAGCTCAGTAAAATGACCCAAAAATCTAAATCAAAATCGTCTGAGGAGAAGCGTAAACTTGCCAATGTGCCATTTACAACACGGAGTGGCAAGGAACTGCTGAGGGCTTGGCCTATGTTCATGGCTAGTGGTTCAGCTTCACATGAGGATGGAAGCACTCATCCTCCTGCTAGAAAACTTAAAAGAGTCAAGATGGCAAAAGCACAGCAAAGAACTGTGCGTTCTTCTAAATCACAAATCCCCAAGGAGAGTCGCTTAGCTTAGTCACACAGCGACCTTGGTGCGCCTCTTTTTTTCTTTGCATCATGTGCTGTTTGGGGACAATTTTTTTGAAGTGCCATCCTGTCTGACACTGCAGTGCCACTCCTAGATGGGCCAGGTGTTTGTGTCGGCCACTTGTGTCGCTTAGCTTAGTCACACAGTGACCTTGGTGCGCCTCTTTTTTCTTTGCATCATGTGCTGTTTGGGGACAATTTTTTTGAAGTGCCATCCTGTCTGACACTGCAGTGCCACTCCTAGATGGGCCAGTTGTTTGTGTCGGCCACTTGTGTCGCTTAGCTTAGTCACACAGCGACCTTGGTGCACCTCTTTTTTTCTTTGCATCATGTGCTGTTTGGGGACTATTTTTTTTGAAGTGCCATCCTGTCTGATACTGCAGTGCCACTCATATATGGGCCAGGTGTTTGTGTCGGCCACTTGTGTCGCTTACCTTAGTCACACAGCGACCTTGGTGCACCTCTTTTTTTCTTTGCATCATGTGCTGTTTGGGGACAATTATTTTGAAGTGCCTTCCTGTCTGACACTGCAGTGCCACTCCTAGATGGGCCAGGTGTTTGTGTCGGCCACTTGTGTCGCTTAGCTTAGTCACACAGCGACCTTGGTGCACCTTTTTTTTTTCTTTGCATCATGTGCTGTTGGGGGACTATTTTTTTTTGAAGTGCCATCCTGTCTGACACTGCAGTGCCACTCCTAGATGGGCCAGGTGTTTGTGTCGGCCACTTGTGTCGCTTAGCTTAGTCACACAGCAACCTTGGTGCACCTCTTTTTTTCTTTGCATCATGTGCTGTTTGGGGACTATTTTTTTGAAGTGCCATCCTGTCTGACACTGCAGTGCCACTCCTAGATGGGCCAGGTGTTTGTGTCGGCCACTTGTGTCGCTTAGCTTAGCCATCCAGCGACCTCGGTGCAAATTTTAGGACTAAAAATAATATTGTGAGGTGTGAGGTGTTCAGAATAGACTGAAAATGAATGTAAATTATGGTTATTGAGGTTAATAATACTATGGGATCAAAATGACCCCCAAATTCTATGATTTAAGCTGTTTTTGAGGGTTTTTTGTAAAAATACACCCGAATCCAAAACACACCCGAATCCGACAAAAAATTTTCAGGGAGGTTTTGCCAAAACGCGTCCGAATCCAAAACACGGCCGCGGAACGAATCCAAAATCAAAACACAAAATCCGAAAAATTTCCGGTGCACATCACTAATTATAGGGCATAAAATTAACAACTGCGGCAGAGAAGTGTCTCTCTAGAAGCATTTGGACGGGGCCCATTTTAAAATGTTGCTATGGGGCCCACAAAGTTCTGACTACGCCCATGTACATAAGGTGGATTTATGTTTGTTCATCATATCTATGTTATCTTCTCACTTATCTGTGTCTTGCACTCCCTTAGAACATTGAAAGAGGAGGTGTGGAGAAACGTAATTTAATTGGACAAAACTATTAGTTTAAGAAGCATTACAACACAATAAGTAAAGTAGGCTGTGCCTGGTGGTTGCCCTTTTCACACCATATGCAGTAAGATGTTTTCTGGAAGGGTTTTTTTTTTTAAAAGGTTTTTAGAAAGAGTAGAATCCTTTCATGTGGTTTCCACTCCTGATCTATTTTGTTACTCACGTGATAATAATTGCATGCTTATGACATTATTGTGTCTGTCAGCTTTCAAATCCTGTCTGCCCAGTACATTACGTATTATTATTCATTTTCTTCCACCTTACGCCCTTAATTGTTTATCTGCTTACAGTACAAAAATACTGCAGCTGCATGTAAAAACAACACGAAAATATATATCCCAGCAACATTCCGGCTCCATGATCATTATCTTATCTCACTCTTAAAATTTTTATAATCCACCAGTTTTTGTTCTTTCACGGGGTGCTTTGGTATATGGGCAGAGGCGGATTGGCCATAGGGCTCACAGGGAAGATCCCCGGTGGGCCGGCGCACCCGTGGGGCCTGTTTTGTTTTGATTACATGTGGTCCTATTTATAGACATAATGAATAAGATGCAAAATAATTTGCTTATATGAAAATTTCTTTGCCACTTAGCCTGTGATTGCAGATGATCTAGTGTATGCTCTGTCTGCCTGCTTGGCTGACATATAAGATTGAGTGAATAGTGATTGGGATACACGGTTGGTGTAATAAGCAAGAAAAAGAATTATATAGTTTCCTAAATTCTGAAGGTGTATCATATAATGTGCTCATAATTTTTAATTTTATTTCTTTTTAACTTCCCCCTTGATGCTGGACATGACCACTATCTGGAAAGTCTTGGGGGGAGGGTGCTGCTGCCATGGCCATGGCTAGACCTTACACCTCTGGTGCTGCCCATGTGGGGCCACTAGTACAAATTTTTCCAGGGCCGCTTTTTGTTCCGAATCCGCCCCTGTATATGGGTTTAATTTCAGTAGATTTAAGATTGGCTCCATGAGGAGGGAAATATCCCCACATTAAGGATATTTTAGATTAGCAATTATTCCAGTTTTTATTATGTACACATATATATATTTTATAATTGGCAATGACCATTTTCCAAAATCACTACACTATAAGCGTCCTCTTAGGGGGTAATTCAGAGTTGATTGCAGCAGCAAATTTGTAAGCAGTTGTGCAAAACCTTGGGGGTCATTCCAACCCTATTGCACGCTGCGCTTCTTCGCATCCGTGCAATCATGCCGGAACTGCGCATTGTGTGGCAGCCGCATTACGCAGGCACGTTGCTGCCCGGCGACAGCCATCGCCAGGCGGTGACGCAGCTGGTGAAGAAAGCGGTCGCAGCGACGACCGCAAGAAGATTGACAGAAGGAAGGCGGATCCGGGCGTCAACTCACTGTTTTCGGGGAGTGGTGAGTCCAACGCAGGCGTGTCCAGGCGTTTGGAGGGCGGATGTCTGACATTAATTCCGGGACCTGCATCGCTGGATCGATCGCACAGGCTAAGTAAATCTTACCCTGGTCTTCTTTTACAGGAAACTTTTTTTGCATAGCAGGGCTGCACAAGCGTTCGCAGCCCTGCTATGCAGAAATACACTCCCCTATAGGCGGCGTCTAGTTAATCGCACGGGCAGCAAAAAGTTGCTACATGCGATCAACTCTGAATGACCCCCCATGTTCACTACAGGTGTGGCAGATACAACATTTGCAGAGAGAGTTAGATTTGGGTAGGTTATTTTGTTTCTGTGTACGGTAAATACTAGCTACTTTATTTTTACACTGCAATTTAGATTTCAGTTTGAACACACCCCACCCAAATCTAACTCTCTCTGCACATGATATAGCTGCCCCTTCCCCCACACCTCCCGCAGTGCACATGGGGGGTCATTCCGAGTTGTTCGCTCGGTAAATTTCATCGCATCGCAGCGATTTTCCGCTTAGTGCGCATGCGCAATGTTCGCACTGTGACTGCGCCAAGTAAATTTGTTATGCAGTTAGGAATTTTACTCACGGCTTTTTCATCGTTCAGGCGATCGTAATGTGATTGACAGGAAGTGGGTGTTTCTGGGCGGAAACAGGCCGTTTTATGGGCGTGTGAGAAAAAACGCTACCGTTTCTGGGACAAACGCGGGAGTGGCTGGAGAAACGGAGGAGTGGCTGGGCGAACACTGGGTGTGTTTGTGACGTCAAACCAGGAACGACAAGCTCTGAACTGATCGCAGATGCCGAGTAAGTCTGGAGCTACTCAGAAACTGCACAGAGATGTCTTTTCGCAATATTGCGAATCTTTCGTTCGCAATTTTACTATGCTAAGATTCACTCCCAGTAGGCGTAGGCTTAGCGTGTGCAAAGCTGCTAAAAACGGCTTGCGAGCGAACAACTCGGAATGACCCTCATGGTTTTGCTCAACTGCTAACAAATTTGCTGCTGCGACCAACACTGAATTACCCCCTTAGTGTGTATATACACTGCTCAAAAACATAAAGGGAACACTAAAATAACACATCCTAGATCTGAATGAATGAAATATTCTTATTAAATACTTTGTTCTTTACATAGTTGAATGTGCTGACAACAAAATCACACAAAAATTATCAATGGAAATCAAATTTATTAACCCATGGAGGACTGGATTTGGAGTCACCCTCAAACGTAAAGTGGAAAAACACACTACAGGCTGATCCAACTTTGATGTAATGTCCTTAAAACAAGTCAATATTAGGGTCAGTAGTGTGTGTGGCCTCCACGTGCCTGTATGACCTCCCTACAACCCACACAAGTGGCTCAGGTAGTGCAGCTCATCCAGGATGGCACATCAATGCGAGCTGCGGCAAGAAGGTTTGCTGTGTCTGTCAGCGTAGTGTCCAGAGCATGGAGGCGCTACCAGGAGACAGGTCAGTACATCAGGAGACGTGGAGGAGGCAGTAGGAGGGCAACAACCCAGCAGCAGGACCGCTACCTCCGCCTTTGTGCAAGGAGAAACAGGAGGAGCACTGCCAGAGCCCTGCAAAATGACCCCCAGCAAGCAACAAATGTGCATGTGTCTACTCAAACGATCAGAAACAGACTCCATGAGGGCGGTATGAGGGCCCGACGTCCACAGGTGGGGGTTGTGCTTACAGCCCAACACCGTGCAGGACGTTTGGCATTTGCCAGAGAACACCAAGATTGGCAAATTCGCCACTGGCGCCCTGTGCTCTTCACAGATGAAAGCAGGTTCTCACTGAGCACATGTGACAGACGTGACAGAGTCTGGAAACGCCAAGGAGAATGTTCTGCTGCCTGCAACATCCTCCAGCATGACCGGTTTGGCAGTGGGTCAGTAATGGTGTGAGGTGGCATTTCTATGGGGTGCCGCACAGCCCTCCTTGTGCTCGCCAGAGGTAGCCTGACTGCCATTAGGTACCGAGATGAGATCCTCAGACCCTTTGTGAGACCATATGCTGGTGCGGTTGGCCCTGGGTTCCTCCTAATGCAAGACAATGCTAGACCTCATGTGGCTGGAGTGTGTAAGCAGTTCCTGCAAGACGAAGGCATTGATGCTATGGACTGGCCCGCCCGTTCCCCAGACCTGAATCCAATTGAGCACATCTGGGACATCATGACTCGTTCCATCCACCAACGCCACGTTGCACCACAGACTGTCCAGGAATTGGCGGATACTTTAGTCCAGGTCTGGGAGGAGATCCCTCAGGAGACCATCCGCCACCTCATCAGGAGCATGCCCAGGCAGGTCATACAGGCACGTGGAGGTCACACACACTACTGAGCCTCATTTTGACTTGTTTTAAGGACATTACATCAAAGTTGGATTAGCCTGTAGTGTGTTTTTCCACTTTAATTTTGAGGGTGACTCCAAATCCAGACCTCCATGGGTTAATAAATGAGATTTCCAGTGATAATTTTTGCGTGATTTTGTTGTCAGCACATTCAACTATGTAAAGAACAAAGTATTTAATAAGAATATTTCATTCATTCAGATCTAGGATGTGTTATTATTTAGTGTTCCCTTTATTTTTTTGAGCAGTGTATATATTTGTAATTATTTAAAAATATTATATATATATATATATATATATATATATATATATACACAGTACTGTACATACATAAAAATATAAACTATATGCAGTATACCAGATATAAAATATATACAGTATGCCAGAAGGAGCTAATCAAGTTTGAAAACGGGATCATTGTAGGCTGTGCAATGTCATGTTTCCAGGGCAATGCTGGACTGTTTTACAGACAATTCGATAACACGGATGGACTTGCCAGCTCAGAGTCCAGATCTTAATTGAGAACTTCTGGGATGAATTGGAGTGATGGGTGCATTCTATTCCGGCTCACCCTTCTTCAATGTGTTGCAGCTGGTCACTGTACTTAAGGTGGAATGGCAAAACATACCGCCTGCTATTGTCAAGGAACTTGTGAACACAGCTAAGAAGGGTTTCTGCAGTAATCACTGCACGTGGTGGATCTACGTAGAAAGTACTGACACCAATAAAATCTTGTTGATCTATTTGCTGTCAGTATCCAATCACTTGTCTCCATAGTGTACGTACTGTATATATAAAATTTTGAAAAAAAGGCAGCACTTGTGTGACTTATTACTAGTGATGAGCGGATTCGGTTTTACTCGGTTCTCAAAACCGAATCTTATTGGCTCACTGCTGTCACGTGTTTTGGATAGCCAATAAGATTCGGTTTTGAGAACCGAGTAAAACCGAGTAAAACCGAATCCGCTCATCACTACTTATTACCATTGACAATGCTAAATTCCTTTGTCGTATAACAACCCTTTATGAAGCTAAGAACACTGTACGCTGTTTGCTTAAGAAGTACCGTAATGGTACGCTATTGGCGTAGCGATCGCTCAGCCGTAGGCGAGACGCTCAAGCGTCACGTTCGCTCACGGCCCAGTGATCACAGGACACGTTATTGGCTATGACTAGAGTAATGATTCGCTATGGCGTAGCGGACGCTCGAGACCACGAGGAGATCACCAGCGGCGCAGACGCTCACAACGCTATACCTTAATGTTTAAACCTTATACCAAAGAAATACAAAGAATACCTTAATGTGAGTACAGGGTGTAAGTGCAACCTTGTGTAACCTGACTAACTACAAAGCTGCTTGAGCGTCACCGACGCTCAAGTGAACACTTAACACTATAGGAAATACACAGATACTGGTTTAGGTTCCAAAGCCTATTAACTGTATTATATCTAATATACTTGTAAAAGGGGATAACAGTACAAATGATACACTACAATATAACAGAGACTTCCTAACCACAGAACTAAAATACAAAAAGACAATACTACTCTGACCTAAATGAAATACAATACAATACTATAATACTATGGGAGATATAAGAGAAAAGAGGAGAGAGAGAGAGAGAGAGAGAGAGAGAGAGAGAGAGATGGAGAGAAATTGGCTCACAGAAAGACAATGATTACGGAGAGAAACTTACGCACAAAGGGTATGATCGCCTGCGCCTCGATATCCAGCTCCCGGCTATCAGCAGATAACCGTTGATGAGAGAGTGAGAGCTGGATGTGGTCGGCCTGCCTATTTATGCCCCACACACAATGCAATCTCATGGTCCTACAATCCCATTGTCCATTGGCCGAAGGAATTCGGCCCTGCATCATAACAAAAGGTCATAGGGTGATTCATACAGGTGGGCTGTGACGATTTCCAACAGCTCAGGTGGGTGGGAAACTGGGTTTCCCGCCGCATACCTGAGTATGTGTAAATAATAGAAATGGACATAAACTTCTTATGTCCATAACTATTCGCACGAGCGATTAATACGCTCCAAACCAACACCGGAATATTACTAATTAAATACTCTTCCGATGGGTACCAAACACTGCTGTATGATTCCTGTCAGACCCTTCGTACAATACAAAGAGGGATTCCTTTAACCAGGGACCTTCTATTTTAACCAAACTTTCAGAATCTATCAAGGGGACCATGATCTACAAACTACATTAATTGTGAACATTTGTAACGAATGAGTCGCACGCTACGACTACATAAACTCTACCGTAAATACGCATACCGCGCCTGCGAGTGCACGCTATTGCGGGTATGCGCCTCCACGGGAGAGCGTACGCACGCGCAGCGCGGACCAGTGTGCGGTGCAAATATGGCAACGTGCATTGAGACATTTTTCTGACTTTGACAGTCCACCCTTTGGCAGTCAATAATAACTGCCACAAAACATTTAAGGAGAAAAATGTAAGTCAGGGGTTAATTGATTTCCATGGTTGGGTAGGGGAGAAGAGTGGAGTAGGTGTGAAGAGGGTATGACCTAGTGAGAAAGTAGAAGCATGTGTGTATGAGTCCATGTTTGGAGGGTCATGTATCATCGTGCCGTACGTGTGGTAAATCTAGCTTCGAGGTATTGCGAAGTATACATTTGAATTCCTTCTTATCCTGTGGTACAGGTCTGTGGATGGGCTGTCAAACTCTACCGAGCTCATTTCGGCTGTGGTTGTAACAAAATGGGGATGCACATTTTAGTTGATGATACATGAATGGGGGAGGTATGTGGTTGCTGATATCTGTGCCTGTATTCCCTATCGTCTATGTGTGTCGTTACCTGAGGGTTGTAGAGATGAAGATAAAGAACACTTACGAAAAATGCAATGATATTCTATGTCAGGGAAATGTACATCTGTTGTTGAAGTTGTGTTCGGTATCTGTTGAGAGTCGTCTTCTTTGCGCTGTTTTGCTCCTTAGGCATGAGCAACAAGCTTTGTCAGTGCCATCAGATTTACAAAAATGTTGGGCTAGCGTGAGTTTAAAGATACTAGGGAAACTGGGGATCCATGGCAAAGTTCATCAAGTGTCCATATTTAAAGTTGTCAAATCTTCTTCTTTGGTGCTTGTCTGTTGTCTGTATAGCGTCTCGTCAACTTCCTCGTCCAAGGGGGTCTTTGTATCTTGGAGAAAAGCAGAAAAACAGGTGAAAGAAACGGACCGTATAATCGCATTTTCATCACATTCTGGTTTCTATCATTGGGTCATAAATCAAATCCAGGTTAATTACAGTTTCCTCGCTCCTCAAGCTCATCACTTTTGTACTTTGCTTGCACCTCATTAAAGCCTGCCCGCATCTAAATATCAATCCAATCGATATAACGACACCCAAGATACATAGTAGAAACTTTCCAACATCCATTATGACTCCTTGAGCCCAGTCTCCTAAACCGGAGAACCAATTTCGCGGGTTCAACCATGACACCCAACTAGTCAGCTCATTACCTACAGCAGCAAGGGTGAGATTGTGTTTTCGACGAAATTCCCACTTCAATTGGAGAATATCATCCATCTTTTGGTCTATGACCTCTACCGGATCCTCGGTGCTATTTGTGATATACGTGCAACACTTTATGCCGTACTGTGTTGCCAATGTAACACAATATCCGCCTGTTACTGCTGTAAGATAATTAAGAACCATCCTATGCTGAACTAGTTCTGTTTTGTAAGCTTGAAGTTCTCTTCCAGTGTATCTAAACGTGTCATCATACATTTCAGTGATATTATCTAACAAATTGTCGAGTGCGGAAATGTATTTATAATTCATCACTCCCCGAGCGGTACGAGTGAAATCTAACGCTACCAGAACCTGAATCCCGGTGGATTCATGGATAAGATCAGAGGCCGGATGCTCTAACCTTTCTGACAGTTGTCTTTTAACTCGGTGCTCGTAATGAGTGTGAGTATAAGGAGCTTGGGCACCACGGTGTATGTCCTTCATTTTGTCATGTGTAACAGTCATCACTTCAGGCAATACTTTTCCAATATAACACAATCCTTCAGAGTTTGGGGCAAGCCACTTGTACGCCTTTCTCCCGCATATGAAATATGCATCATCGGGGAGAACATATGGGACGGAGAAGGACATGACCATGTTACAAACCTTCCAGGTGAAATCTCCTGACCCTAATTCTTCCATCTGCCTAATGCACGTATCGGTTTGTACGATATGTGCACAGTATCCTGGTGATACCTCTCCAACTCTAGTAATCCTATTTCCTAAGGTATATCGATACCGGAAAGATTTTCCTCTACTGGCTATGTGGCGTACGAGCTCTGTATCTGTAGGCATTCTATCTGCTCTGTGTGAAAAGGTCATGGTAAGGTTGCTCCATGACACTTCCCAATTTCCCGGTTTTCTGGGATTGGAGATGTTAAAACATAAGAGGGACCTATCCACATGGTATTGGTGGAGCTTCAAACTAGGAGGGCTGGAGATGTTAAACCTCCGGTCCACCGGTCTCCCACCACTTAGCTCAAGTACCTCCCCTAACGTTAAAGGAAATGGTACTAGCCCTGATTTACTGTGACCCTGAGGTACTTGAGAGCATACCCAACAATCGGTCTTGTTTAACACATTACCCACTAGAGAGTGATAGTCACTCAATGGATGCCGGTCCATATGGATATTAAAACTAGATTGGCATTTCTTTATGCATCCATCTTCAACCAGATTATCACAGAGCCTACAGATACAATTTTCTTCAGCTAACAATCCATCACAATTTCTTCTATCGGATCGTTTTCTGATACTCGCCTTTGCTTGTTGGTTTGGTTGATCTTGGAAAACTACGCCTCCATCATCATAATCGGAACCCATTCCAGAACCTCTCTCGACCTCTATGGTACTCTCGCCGGAACAGACTGCTCTGGTCAACATCATGGTTAACATCAAAATCCGGATCACAGTCTCTTGGGGCAAGTCCATCTTTGAGGAAAAAAATAGAGAAGAATGAGAAGGGGGAAAAAGAAATCTTAAGGGAGAGGGGCTGGGAAGTGGAGAAAAACAATAAAAGGGAGAAGGGAGTCGACAACTGCTTTCGGTCTTCAAGGCTCAGGTGCCGCCTCAGTCCTCCTGGAACAGACACTCCAGTGATACAACCTCTACCGTCTGTTCCTTATCACGGGACTTCTCTGGATCGGCAACCTTTTTGCAGTGGGATGAATGGACCCAAGTCTCTCTCTCAGCAACCTTCAATGCTGTGGTGCTAGTCAATAAGACCTGGTATGGTCCTTCCCATCTATCAATAAGACAACCTGAGCGTAGAAAATTTCGTATCATTACATAATCCCCAGGTTCAATGTCATGACAATTACTACCTGGTAAATCAGGAATCACCAACTTCAGATTATCATTTTGATTCCTCAACTGTTTACTCATGTTAATCAAGTACTTTACAGTTACTTCCTTGTTACATTTCAAATCATCCTGAGGGTTAATCATGACATGCGGTTGTCGACCAAACAAGATTTCAAAAGGAGACAGATTAAGGGGGGACCTGGGAGTGGTTCTGATGCTATACAAAACAATGGGTAAAGCGTCTGGCCACGTCAATCCTGTCTCTGTCATTACTTTACTCAATTTATTTTTAATAGTGCTGTTCACTCTTTCGACCTTCGCACTCGCCTGTGGACGGTACGGAGTGTGCAGTTTACTATCAATTCCCATCAACTTACACATTCCTTGAAAGACATCACCTGTAAAATGGGTACCCCTATCACTTTCAATGATTCTAGGGATACCATATCTACATACAAATTCCTGCACAATTTTCTTAGCAGTAAACATAGCGGTATTTGTAGCTGCTGGGAAAGCTTCGACCCAATTCGAGAAAACATCTATACAAACAAGTACATATTTCAAATTTCGACATGGGGGTAATTGAATGAAGTCAATTTGTATTACCTGGAAAGGGCCGCCGGCAGGTGGGATATGGGATGGTTCTGTAGGTATTGCTTTTCCAATATTCTTTCTCAGACAGGTAAGGCATGACATTGCTCTTTTACCCGCATGAGAGGAGAATCCTGGGGCGCACCAGTATGCTCTTACCAATTTGCACATCCCCTCCTTGCCTAGATGAGTCAGCCCGTGAGCTGCTTCAGCCAGACATGGAAGGTATGCCCTGGGGGCCACTGGTTTACCATGTCCATCCGTCCAGAGCCCTGAGGACTCCTGGCCATATCCCTTTGCCTTCCAGACTGCTCTTTCCTGTGTGGAACACAAATTCTGCATCTCACACAACTTCTGTGTGTTGATGGTATTAAATACCATCAACTGTGTGGTGTCTGTCCGTGTGGGGGTAGCAGCTGCAAGCTTTGCGGCTTCGTCTGCTCGGCTGTTACCAAGGGATACTGGGTCTTGGCTATATGTATGTGCTTTACATTTGATAACAGCCACTCTGTCGGGTTCCTGTATCGCTGTTAGAAGCCTTTTTATGTGAGCTGCATGCGCTATCGGTGTACCAGCTGCCGTCATGAAATTTCTGAGACGCCATAGCGCTCCGAAATCATGTACTACCCCGAACGCGTATCTAGGTGTAGATATTGGCAGACTTACCCTTAGCCAATTCACATGCTCTGGTTAGGGCGACCAGTTCAGCAACCTGGGCTGAGTGAGGTGGGCCTAGCGGTTCCGCTTCTATGGTGTCTTGGTCATCCACGACTGCGTATCCAGTACACAAGTCTCCCGAGTCTGACTGTCTGTGACAACTACCGTCCGTGTAGAACGTGAGTTCTGCATCTTCCAGTGGATTGTCACTGATGTCAGGCCTTGCAGTAAAATTTTGGGTCAAATATTCCATACAATCATGTGTATCTTCCTTTGCATTAAATCCTCCTTCCCCATCACTCTCACCTTCCACCCTTTGTGTCTGACCAGGCACACCTGGGAGAAATGTTGCAGGGTTTAATGCACTGCATCTTCTTATGGTGATGTTTACTGGGGCCATTAATGCCAATTCCCATCTCGTAAACCTTGCTGATGAGACGTGTCTGGTTTGGGCAGAATTCAATAAGGCAGATACCGCATGTGGTGTATGGATTGTGAGGTTGTGGCCTAGCACGACATCTTCGCTTTTTGTCACTAGCAATGCTATCGCCGCAACGCTACGCAAGCATGTGGGGAGGGATCGCGCTACCGTGTCTAGCTGAGCGCTGTAATATGCAATTGGCCTGCTGGCGTCACCGTGTTTTTGTGTTAGTACACCTGCTGCGCACCCAGCACTTTCTGTTCCGTATAGTTCAAAGGGTTTCCCATAGTCTGGCATACCTAGTGCTGGTGCCTGCGTTAGGCACTGTTTGAGTCTCTCAAATGCTGTTTCAGATTCGTCTGTATGCGAAATCCGATCAGGTTTGTTTGAAGAGACCATTTCCTGCAAAGGTAGCGCCAATATGGAAAACCCTGGGATCCAATTACGGCAATACCCACACATTCCTAGAAACGTCCTGATCTGTTGTTGGGTTTGTGGCAGTGTCATGTCTCTAATGGCTTGGATTCTATCAGCGGTCAGGTGTCTCAGTCCTTGTGTTAGACAGTGTCCCAAATATTTTACCTTAGCTTGGCATAATTGCAACTTGTTTTTGGAAACCTTGTGACCTGTGTCTGAAAGATGAAACAGGAGCTGTTTCGTATCCTTCAGAGATGCTTCCAGTGAATCTGAACACAGTAATAAATCGTCCACATACTGTATCAATACTGATCCACTGTCTGGTTGGAAAGACTGTAAACAATCATGCAAAGCCTGAGAAAATATACTTGGACTGTCTATGAAACCTTGGGGTAACCGAGTCCACGTGTATTGGACTCCTCTGTATGTGAATGCAAACAAATATTGGCTGTCAGGGTGCAGAGGTACCGAAAAGAAAGCGGAGCAGAGGTCAATAACAGTGAAAAATTTGGCAGTGGGAGGAATTTGCATTAGGATGACAGCTGGATTAGGCACTACGGGGAACTGACTCTCAACTATTTTGTTAATCCCCCTTAGATCCTGCACTAGCCTGTAACCCCTCCCCCCACTCTTTTTAACAGGGAAGATGGGACTATTTGCTGTGCTGGACGTTCTTACTAGAATGCCCTGTTGTAGCAAGCGCTCTATTACGGGAAAAACTCCTAGCTCCACCTCTGGCTTCAGAGGATACTGTGGGATTTTTGGAGCTATCCTACCATCTTTTACTTGCACAACTACTGGAGCTACGTTTGCCATTAATCCAGTGTCCTGTCCATCTTTTGTCCAAAGCGACTCTGGTATCTGAGATGTCATCTCTTCTACTTGGGATGGATTCCTATTTGTCATAATGGAATGTGACATTAATTTTGATGGGGAGTCTAGCATGTCTCGTACTTCCTGAGCGTGATTCTCAGGAATGTCCAAGAATACACCTTCAGGAGTACAATAAATGACGCAACCCATTTTACATAGCAAGTCTCTTCCCAGGAGATTGGTTGGTGCCGATGCAGCCAGCAAAAAGGAATGCTTGGTATGCAAAGGCCCTATTGTAATCTCGGCTGGTTTGCTAACAGGGTAGTGCTGGACTACTCCTGTTACTCCCATGGCTGGAATTGTCCTACCAGTGGTTCTCATGCCCACTGTCGAATTTATCACTGACTTGGCCGCCCCTGTGTCTACAAGAAAGTTTAAAGTTTTACCAGCTACATTGATTGCAATCTCTGGTTCGCTTCCAAGACTGGCAATCAACTTAACTGGCTGCAGATTACAGGTATGGCCACACCCCTATTGGGTATGCTGACCTCCCTGAATCCCATTGGCAGCAACTACTTGTGGGGGAGTTAGCTGGGAACTACCAGAGGCATGCCAATCTCTGTTCGGGGGATATCTTTTTGTTTCCCCTGTATGTGGCTCAAAACTCCGCCTCTGTGGACCCTGCTCCCAATGTCGTGTGTTGTGTTGTTGTCTAGGGGGTTGAAAAGATCTTTGTACATTCTTTGTTCTACATTCTCGTGCATAGTGTCCCGGTCTGTTACAAGAAAAACATGTTATTACACTTGCCTTACCCACAGGATTCGGTGGTACATACGCAGGCTGCCTTGTGGTCAGCGCCTGTATACTTACGGACATCAACTTATCACTTTGCGACTCTCTGTGCCTAGTGATGTTTCTGTCGTGATCAATAGCAGCCTCTCTCAAGCCGGACACTGACAGACCTCGCCAGCATGGTTGCGTGGTCTGAACCCTAGTCTTTAATGTTTCCTTTAAACCATCCATCAGTACAGATACTGCTACTTCTCGATGGTTTGGGTTGGTCTTAATGTCTTCTATACCAGTGTACTTTGCCATTTCTAATAGTGCCCGGTGGAAATATTCTATTGCCGTTTCGGACTCCTTTTGCTTAATGGAAAATATTTTATTCCATTTAACAACGGCTGGGAAATACTCCTTTAGCTGTAAATTTATCATTTTTACATTATCCTTGTTGTACACGTCTGTAAGCGGTACATCTTTATCCAATGCACAATCAGCTAAAAACTGAGTTGCATCAACATTGGAAGGTAAACAAGCTCTTAGCAGTATCTGCCAATCCTTGTTGTTGGGTTCTACAGTGTTACCTAAATCCCTGATGTATTTTTGGCTAGCAACTAAATCCTTCCTGGGGTCAGGAAATTCGGACACTATTGTTCTTAATTCCATTCGGGAAAATGGAGTGTACATGGCAATGTTCCTTATGGGAGTGGCTCCAGACACATCTGTTTTTCCATTGGGAACTGCTATTACCCTTACAGGAGCAATTCTAACAGCCTCTTCCTGTGTAGATTCTACAACTTGTGGTACAATGGTTTCAGTGTAGTGCATGGTGCCGTACTTACCCGTTGACACGACCTCACCTATCCCTCCGCTAGGGGCCTTCACTAATCTCGTGGGTGTCGCTGTGCCTACTGTGGTCTCTGCTATGGTGGCCGCAAGAGAGAGAGCTGAAATTGTTGCCGAATCTTCTTCTTGATCACACTCCTGAGGAAGGTTCAAAACAGGGTACAACTTGCACGGGTTAATACTTGCATGAGTTATTTGGTTAACATCATTAACATTTACAGTGTTACTAAGAGTTTGTGTTTTACAACCCAGTGCGTTTCTCTCCGCAATCAACTTCTCTCCTGCAATGTATGGTGGAGGAGGAGCTGTGGCAATCAACTTCCTGACTGCCCCAGATCCCGCCGCCAGAGCCAACCCTCTCTGTATCTCACCTTCCTGGTGCCATAACTGTAAACAATCATGATGTTGAATTCGTCTCTTTGTTGATTTTACGAGACATATCCTCCTCCTTAAATTTTGTAACACTTCTGGACTGAAGCTACCTATTCTTGGGAATTTGTCCCTGTCTTGTACAGTCATTCTCTCCCATTCATCACATAAAACCTCTGTGTGACTACCGTATTTTTCACACATTACATATCGTGCCGACCCAACTGGTCGGTTCTCTGAATCAACCCGAACCGAGGTTGATCGCCCCCTACCTGAACAAATGGCCCCCATAATCTGCAGGCGTTGCTTATTCCTCCTTGGATCTTTATCTCAAGGTTTTCAGCGAACCCTTACAAACAAACCAAGATGTCCTTGGGCAGGCCGGCGGTGGTGGTTTATCAAGTACCCCACTTACTTCTCGCCCACGTTGGCCAGTACTGCAATCACTGTAACCAGAGCTGCTGTACCCAACCTAGGGCCCCTGTGAACCTTTATTTACTGGGGCGCGTTCCCCAGCAAGTATCGGTTGTTGGATAGTTCCTGAGTGACCAGCGAACTTCCCTTCCAAAAATAAAAAATTACACAAATCACGTCAGAATGTACAAATAGCGTTTGTGACCACTTTACTCTAATGGTATTAGGTCAGATTACTAACTACTGCACACAATTACGTGCGGTCCAATCGTTCAGTACACGAGCACTACTTGTCATGTACTGAAAGATCAATGGAATCGATGTTTCCGGCCGCGATTCCTTCAGCAAGAGCTTGTATGGCCTATATGGGTTCTGCACCAACACCCCAGGCGTTGTGCCACTGGGCTTTTATAGCGGACCTCTTTGTCTATTTTACCTGTTACCTTATGACCTCCTGGTCTGTTACCTTATGACCTCCTGGTCTGTTACCTTATGACCTCCTGGTCTTGTTACCTTATGGTCCGCTATACTCTAATGCTCAAATATTATTTAACCAGGGATGCCTCCCTAGCCACCGTATATGTCACTTACACGTATGTCCCTTGACGAGTACCCGGCTTTCCTTTTGGTTCCACCTTAAAGTTATATAAACTTTTGTATACAAAACACACTCACTCAACACATGTACACTTTTGTTTCTATATCTATTTCTGCGCAGAAATTGTCTTTAGGCCAAAAGTGTTACCAATTAGGAGCAGGATCTGTTAAACTAAATTTCCGATTTTTCCAAAAATAGATTTGCGTTATTTACCGCGTCGCGTTATCTACCGCTGTGCGTTAATTATCGCCTTTGCGTTACTTCACTTTATCACAGCTTGAGCTACGTGGGCGTAACCGGACGCTACGTTGCGTAATGAACGCTGCGTGCGTCTGCCTTTGGATTGCGTACGCTAGTCTTTGTTAGCGACACGTGTACGCAATATAAAGATCCACCGTAACACAATTTCTATTTTTATCAATGTAAATGATCCCTGATCATCTACCGCAATCCACACTGACTGCCTTGTATCTCAGACAAACCGTGTGTTTGTTCTATACTTTAACTATCACCTCTACTATGAAATAACAGCAAATCTCTTTTTAGCACTTTCTATCAACTATAAAATTTGGCAAACAGGAATAGTGATATACGAAAATGAAACAGAAAATGCAGATATATGTATGCGTGCGTGTATACGCACAAGACAGAAGAGAAATAAAACAGTTTTAAAAGACACAAGCGTTTTGTTCTTACTTCCGGTTCCCGGATTCCTTCAGCACTCTTTATCTAAGCGAAGCAGACGCTTATCCCGTCAGCACTGTGAGACAACCTCCCACCCTTTGCTGGAGGGATAATGTCTGCTGATCTACCTAGTGCAGATATGAGAAGGATAGGACGAGTCCCCAATTGACAATGCTAAATTCCTTTGTCGTATAACAACCCTTTATGAAGCTAAGAACACTGTACGCTGTTTGCTTAAGAAGTACCGTAATGGTACGCTATTGGCGTAGCGATCGCTCAGCCGTAGGCGAGACGCTCAAGCGTCACGTTCGCTCACGGCCCAGTGATCACAGGACACGTTATTGGCTATGACTAGAGTAATGATTCGCTATGGCGTAGCGGACGCTCGAGACCACGAGGAGATCACCAGCGGCGCAGACGCTCACAACGCTATACCTTAATGTTTAAACCTTATACCAAAGAAATACAAAGAATACCTTAATGTGAGTACAGGGTGTAAGTGCAACCTTGTGTAACCTGACTAACTACAAAGCTGCTTGAGCGTCACCGACGCTCAAGTGAACACTTAACACTATAGGAAATACACAGATACTGGTTTAGGTTCCAAAGCCTATTAACTGTATTATATCTAATATACTTGTAAAAGGGGATAACAGTACAAATGATACACTACAATATAACAGAGACTTCCTAACCACAGAACTAAAATACAAAAAGACAATACTACTCTGACCTAAATGAAATACAATACAATACTATAATACTATGGGAGATATAAGAGAAAAGAGGAGAGAGAGAGAGAGAGAGAGAGAGAGAGAGAGATGGAGAGAAATTGGCTCACAGAAAGACAATGATTACGGAGAGAAACTTACGCACAAAGGGTATGATCGCCTGCGCCTCGATATCCAGCTCCCGGCTATCAGCAGATAACCGTTGATGAGAGAGTGAGAGCTGGATGTGGTCGGCCTGCCTATTTATGCCCCACACACAATGCAATCTCATGGTCCTACAATCCCATTGTCCATTGGCCGAAGGAATTCGGCCCTGCATCATAACAAAAGGTCATAGGGTGATTCATACAGGTGGGCTGTGACGATTTCCAACAGCTCAGGTGGGTGGGAAACTGGGTTTCCCGCCGCATACCTGAGTATGTGTAAATAATAGAAATGGACATAAACTTCTTATGTCCATAACTATTCGCACGAGCGATTAATACGCTCCAAACCAACACCGGAATATTACTAATTAAATACTCTTCCGATGGGTACCAAACACTGCTGTATGATTCCTGTCAGACCCTTCGTACAATACAAAGAGGGATTCCTTTAACCAGGGACCTTCTATTTTAACCAAACTTTCAGAATCTATCAAGGGGACCATGATCTACAAACTACATTAATTGTGAACATTTGTAACGAATGAGTCGCACGCTACGACTACATAAACTCTACCGTAAATACGCATACCGCGCCTGCGAGTGCACGCTATTGCGGGTATGCGCCTCCACGGGAGAGCGTACGCACGCGCAGCGCGGACCAGTGTGCGGTGCAAATATGGCAACGTGCATTGAGACATTTTTCTGACTTTGACACCATATAATACAGTGGTCCTTTATTTCAAAGTTTCTGGGGTCATGCTATCATCAGGGACAAGAATCAACACATGCCTATGGGGGTAATTCCAAGTTGATCGCAGGAGGAATTTAGTTAGCAGTTGGGCAAAACCATGTGCACTGCAGGGGATGCAGATTTAACATGTGCAGAGAGAGTTAGATTTGGGTGGGTTATTTTATTTCTGTGCAGGGTAAATACTGGCTGCTTTATTTTTACACTGCAAATTAGATTGCAGATTGAACACACCCCACCCAAATCTAACTCTCTCTGCACATGTTAAATCTGCCTCCCCTGCAGTGCACATGGTTTTGCCCAATTGCTAACTAAATTCCTGCTGCGATCAATTTGGAATTACCCCCTATGTGTAGCCTCCTTCCAGGAACTCTTCACCTTAGGTACAGTACAGCACCATCGGCACCCTCAAGACTTCTGTAAACTTCTGCCCCTGGCTTCACCTGGACGGGGGCCTGCTTCAGCTCTTTTTGCTGCCATGTCCCCAGGACTTCTGATGTCTTCAGTCACTGACGCCGCATCTTCATCTTCTTTTCCTTTGAGATCTTCAGTCTTTGGGGTTTCGCTCGGTTTGTCTTTATCTCTCTGCACCATCATAAATCTGTGCACCCTCTGGCGCTGGCTAATATAATCCAGGATCGATGGATGGGGCAATGAAAATAGTGGCAATCTTGAAATTATACTGCGGTGAGCCTTGATTGACTCAACCATGGCCACTTTTTCAAAAAGCACCCCTCTGATTAGTGATGTGCACCTGAAATTTTTCGGGTTTTGTGTTTTGGTTTTGGATTCGGTTCCGCGGCCGTGTTTTGGATTCGGACGCGTTTTGGCAAAACCTCCCTGAAATTTTTTTGTCGGATTCGGGTGTGTTTTGGATTCGGGTGTTTTTTACAAAAAAAACCTCAAAAACAGCTTAAATCATAGAATTTGGGGGTCATTTTGATCCCATAGTATTATTAACCTCAATAACCATAATTTACACTCATTTTCAGTCTATTCTGAACACCTCACACCTCACAATATTATTTTTAGTCCTAAAATTTGCACCAAGGTCGCTGGATGGCTAAGCTAAGCGACACAAGTGGCCGACACAAACACCTGGCCCATCTAGGAGTGGCAGTGCAGTATCAGACAGGATGGCACTTCAAAAAAATAGTCCCCAAACAGCACATGATGCAAAGAAAAAAAGATGCGCACCAAGGTAGAGATGAGCGGGTTCGGTTCCTCGGAATCCGAACCCCCCCGAACTTCAGCCTTTTTACACGGGTCCGAGGCAGACTCGGATCTTCCCGCCTTGCTCGGTTAACCCGAGCGCGCCCGAACGTCATCATCCCGCTGTCGGATTCTCGCGAGGCTCGTATTCTATCGCGAGACTCGGATTCTATATAAGGAGCCGCGCGTCGCCGCCATTTTCACACATGCATTGAGATTGATAGGGAGAGGACGTGGCTGGCGTCCTCTCCGTTAGAATAGATAGAGACACTTGAGTTGATTTACTACTAACTTAGTAATTTTGGGGAGCATTAGGAGTACTCAGAGTGCAGAGTTTTGCTGATAGTTACTAGTGACCACCACCAGTTTTATTTATTATTTAATATAATCCGTTCTCTGCCTGAAAAAAAAACGATACACAGTCACATACCATATCTGTGCTCAGCCTCAGTGTGCGGCATGATAATATCATCTATGTATATCTGACTGTGCTGAGTGCTCACTGCTCACACAGCTGAATTGTGGGGGAGACTGGGGTGCAGTTATAGCAGGAGTACAGTGCACACTTTTGCTGCCAGTGTGACTGACCAGTGACCACCAGTATATTGTCTGCCTGAAAAAGTTAAACACTCCTGTGGTGTTTTTTTTATTTATTCTATAAACGCATTCTGCTGACAGTGTCCAGCAGGTCCGTCATTCATTATATTATATAAATATTTACCTGCAGTAGTGTTATATTTTTTTTGTTCATCTCTATCATCTTTATCATTTCTATATTAGCAGACGCAGTACGGTAGTCCACGGCTGTGGCTACCTCTGTGTCGTCAGTGCTCATCCATAATTGTATACCTACCTGTGGTGGGGTTTTTTTTTCTATCTTCTTCATACTAGTAGTTTAGGAGTCTGCTGACAGTGTCCAGCAGGTCCGTCATTATATTATATATACCTGCAGTAGTGATATATATATATATTTTTTATATCATTATCATCTCTATACTAGCAGACGCAGTACGGTAGTCCACGGCTGTAGCTACCTCTGTGTCGTCAGTGCTCGTCCATAATTGTATACCTACCTGTGGTGGGGTTTTTTTTTCTATCTTCTTCATACTAGTAGTTTAGGAGTCTGCTGACAGTGTCCAGCAGGTCCGTCATTATATTATATATACCTGCAGTAGTGATATATATATATTTTTTATATCATTATCATCTCTATACTAGCAGACGCAGTACGGTAGTCCACGGCTGTAGCTACCTCTGTGTCGTCAGTGCTCGTCCATAATTGTATACCTACCTGTGGTGGGTTTTTTTTTCTATCTTCTTCATACTAGTAGTTTAGGAGTCTGCTGACAGTGTCCAGCAGGTCCGTCATTATATTATATATACCTGCAGTAGTGATATATATATATTTTTTATATCATTATCATCTCTATACTAGCAGACGCAGTACGGTAGTCCACGGCTGTAGCTACCTCTGTGTCGTCAGTGCTCGTCCATAATTGTATACCTACCTTTGGTGGGGTTTTTTTTTCTATCTTCTTCATACTAGTAGTTTAGGAGTCTGCTGACAGTGTCCAGCGGGTCCGTCATTATATTATATATACCTGCAGTAGTGATATATATATATTTTTTATATCATTATCATCTCTATACTAGCAGACGCAGTACGGTAGTCCACGGCTGTAGCTACCTCTGTGTCGTCAGTGCTCGTCCATAATTGTATACCTACCTGTGGTGGGGTTTTTTTTTCTATCTTCTTCATACTAGTAGTTTAGGAGTCTGCTGACAGTGTCCAGCAGGTCCGTCATTATATTATATATACCTGCAGTAGTGATATATATATTTTTTTTATATCATTATCATCTCTATACTAGCAGACGCAGTACGGAAGTCCACGGCTGTAGCTACCTCTGTGTCGTCAGTCACTCGTCATCCATAAGTATACTAGTATCCATCCATCTCCATTGTTTACCTGAGGTGCCTTTTAGTTGTGCCTATTAAAATATGGAGAACAAAAATGTTGAGGTTCCAAAAATAGGGAAAGATCAAGATCCACTTCCACCTCGTCCTGAAGCTGCTGACACTAGTCATGGCCGAGACGATGAAATTCCATCAACGTCGTCTGCCAAGGCCGATGCCCAATGTCATGGTACAGAGCATGTAAAATCCAAAACACAAAATATCAGTAAAAAAAGGACTCAAAAATCTAAAATAAAATCGTCGGAGGAGAAGCGTAAACTTGCCAATATGCCATTTACCACACGGAGTGGCAAGGAACGGCTGAGGCCCTGGCCTATGTTCATGGCTAGTGGTTCAGCTTCACATGAGGATGGAAGCACTCAGCCTCTCGCTAGAAAAATGAAAAGACTTAAGCTGGCAAAAGCACAGCAAAGAACTGTGCGTTCTTCGAAATCACAAATCCACAAGGAGAGTCCAATTGTGTCGGTTGCGATGCCTGACCTTCCCAACACTGGACGTGAAGAGCATGCGCCTTCCACCATTTGCACGCCCCCTGCAAGTGCTGGAAGGAACACCCGCAGTCCAGTTCCTGATAGTCAGATTGAAGATGTCAGTGTTGAAGTACACCAGGATGAGGAGGATATGGGTGTTGCTGGCGCTGGGGAGGAAATTGACAAGGAGGATTCTGATGGTGAGGTGGTTTGTTTAAGTCAGGCACCCGGGGAGACACCTGTTGTCCGTGGGAGGAATATGGCCATTGACATGCCTGGTGAAAATACCAAAAAAATCAGCTCTTCGGTGTGGAAGTATTTCAACAGAAATGCGGACAACAGGTGTCAAGCCGTGTGTTGCCTTTGTCAAGCTGTAATAAGTAGGGGTAAGGACGTTAACCACCTCGGAACATCCTCCCTTATACGTCACCTGCAGCGCATTCATCATAAGTCAGTGACAAGTTCAAAAACTTTGGGCGACAGCGGAAGCAGTCCACTGACCAGTAAATCCCTTCCTCTTGTAACCAAGCTCACGCAAACCACCCCACCAACTCCCTCAGTGTCAATTTCCTCCTTCCCCAGGAATGCCAATAGTCCTGCAGGCCATGTCACTGGCAATTCTGACGAGTCCTCTCCTGCCTGGGATTCCTCCGATGCATCCTTGAGTGTAACGCCTACTGCTGCTGGCGCTGCTGTTGTTGCTGCTGGGAGTCGATGGTCATCCCAGAGGGGAAGTCGTAAGACCACTTTTACTACTTCCACCAAGCAATTGACTGTCCAACAGTCCTTTGCGAGGAAGATGAAATATCACAGCAGTCATCCTGCTGCAAAGCGGATAACTGAGGCCTTGGCATCCTGGGCGGTGAGAAACGTGGTTCCGGTATCCATCATTACTGCAGAGCCAACTATAGACTTGTTTGAGGTACTGTGTCCCCGGTACCAAATACCATCTAGGTTCCATTTCTCTAGGCAGGCGATACCGAAAATGTACACAGACCTCAGAAAAAGACTCACCAGTGTCCTAAAAAATGCAGTTGTACCCAATGTCCACTTAACCACGGACATGTGGACAAGTGGAGCAGGGCAGACTCAGGACTATATGACTGTGACAGCCCACTGGGTAGATGTATTGACTCCCGCCGCAAGAACAGCAGCGGCGGCACCAGTAGCAGCATCTCGCAAACGCCAACTCTTTCCTAGGCAGGCTACGCTTTGTATCACCGCTTTCCAGAATACGCACACAGCTGAAAACCTCTTACGGCAACTGAGGAAGATCATCGCAGAATGGCTTACCCCAATTGGACTCTCCTGTGGATTTGTGGCATCGGACAACGCCAGCAATATTGTGTGCGCATTAAATCTGGGCAAATTCCAGCACGTCCCATGTTTTGCACATACCTTGAATTTGGTGGTGCAGAATTATTTAAAAAACGACAGGGGCGTGCAAGAGATGCTGTCGGTGGCCAGAAGAATTGCGGGACACTTTCGGCGTACAGGCACCACATACAGAAGACTGGAGCAACACCAAAAACGCCTGAACCTGCCCTGCCATCATCTGAAGCAAGAAGTGGTAACGAGGTGGAATTCAACCCTCTATATGCTTCAGAGGTTGAAGGAGCAGCAAAAGGCCATTCAAGCCTATACAACTGACCACGATATAGGAGGTGGAATGCACCTGTCTCAAGCGCAGTGGAGAATGATTTCAACGTTGTGCAAGGTTCTGCAATCTTTTGAACTTGCCACACGTGAAGTCAGTTCAGACACTGCCAGCCTGAGTCAGGTCATTCCCCTCATCAGGCTTTTGCAGAAGAAGCTGGAGACATTGAAGGAGGAGCTAACACGGAGCGATTCCGCTAGGCATGTGGGACTTGTGGATGGAGCCCTTAATTCGCTTAACAAGGATTCACGGGTGGTCAATCTGTTGAAATCAGAGCACTACATTTTGGCCACCGAGCTCGATCCTAGATTTAAAACCTACGTTGTATCTCTCTTTCCGGCAGACACAAGTCTGCAGGGGTTCAAAGAACTGCTGGTGAGAAAATTGTCAAGTCAAGCGGAACGCGACCCGTCAACATCTCCTCCTTCACATTCTCCCGCAACTGGGGGTGCGAGGAAAAGGCTCAGAATTCCGAGCCCACCCGCTGGCGGTGATGCAGGGCAGTCTGGAGCGACTGCTGATGCTGACATCTGGTCCGGACTGAAGGACCTGCCAACGATTACGGACATGTCGTCTACTGTCACTGCATTTGATTCTCTCACCATTGAAAGAATGGTGGAGGATTATATGAGTGACCGCATCCAAGTAGGCACGTCAGACAGTCCGTACGTATACTGGCAGGAAAAAGAGGCAATTTGGAGGCCCTTGCACAAACTGGCTTTATTCTACCTAAGTTGCCCTCCCACAAGTGTGTACTCCGAAAGAGTGTTTAGTGCCGCCGCTCACCTTGTCAGTAATCGGCGTACGAGGTTACTTCCAGAAAATGTGGAGAAGATGATGTTCATTAAAATGAATTATAATCAATTCCTCCATGGAGACATTCACCAGCAGCAATTGCCACCACAAAGTACACAGGGAGCTGTGATGGTGGATTCCAGTGGGGACGAATTGATAATCTGTAAGGAGGGGGATGTACACGGTGATGAATCGGAGGATGATGATGAGGTGGACATCTTGCCTCTGTAGAGCCAGTTTGTGCAAGGAGAGATTAATTGCTTCTTTTTTGGTGGGGGTCCAAACCAACCCGTCATTTCAGTCACAGTCGTGTGGCAGACCCTGTCACTGAAATGATGGGTTGGTTAAAGTGTGCATGTCCTGTTTATACAACATAAGGGAGGGTGGGAGGGCCCAAGGACAATTCCATCTTGCACCTCTTTTTTCTTTCATTTTTCTTTGCGTCATGTGCTGTTTGGGGAGTGTTTTTTGGAAGGGCCATCCTGCGTGACACTGCAGTGCCACTCCTAGATGGGCCAGGTGTTTGTGTCGGCCACTAGGGTCGCTTATCTTAGTCACACAGCTACCTCATTGCGCCTCTTTTTTTTCTTCTTTGCGTCATGTGCTGTTTGGGGAGTATTTTTTGGAAGGGCCATCCTGCGTGACACTGCAGTGTCACTCCTAGATGGGCCAGGTGTTTGTGTCGGCCACTTGGGTCGCTGAGCTTAGTCACACAGCTACCTCATTGCGCCTCTTTTTTTCTTTGCGTCATGTGCTGTTTGGGGAGTGTTTTTTGGAAGGGCCATCCTGCGTGACACTGCAGTGCCACTCCTAGATGGGCCAGGTGTTTGTGTCGGCCACTAGGGTCGCTGAGCTTAGTCATCCAGCGACCTCGGTGTGAGGTGTTCAGAATAGACTGAAAATGAGTGGAAATTATGGTTATTGAGGTTAATAATACTTTGGGATCAAAATGACCCCCAAATTCTATGATTTAAGCTGTTTTTTAGGGTTTTTTAAAAAAAACACCCGAATCCAAAACACACCCGAATCCGACAAAAAAAAATTCGGTGAGGTTTTGCCAAAACGCGTTCGAACCCAAAACACGGCCACGGAACCGAACCCAAAACCAAAACACAAAACCCGAAAAATTTCCGGTGCACATCTCTACACCAAGGTCGCTGTGTGACTAAGCTAAGCGACACAAGTGGCCGACACAAACACCTGGACCATCTAGGAGTGGCACTGCGGGGTCAGGCAGGATGGCACTTAAAAAAAAATTGTCCCCAAACAGCCCATGATGCAAAGAAAAATGAAAGAAAAAAGAGGTGCAAGATGGAATTGTCCTTGGGCCCTCCCACCCACCCTTATGTTGTATAAACAGGACATGCACACTTTAACGAACCCATCATTTCAGCGACAGGGTCTGCCACACGACTGTGACTGAAATGAATGGTTGGTTTGGGCCCGCACCAAAAAAGAAGCAATCAATCTCTCCTTGCACAAACTGGCTCTACAGAGGCAAGATGTCCACCTCATCATCATCCTCCGATTCCTCACCCGTTTCACTGTGTACATCCCCCTCCTCACAGATTATTAATTCGTCCCCACTGGAATCCACCATCTCAGGTCCCTGTGTACTTTCTGGAGGCAATTGCTGGTGAATGTCTCCACGGAGGAATTGATTATAATTCATTTTGATGAACATCATCTTCTCCACATTTTCTGGAAGTAACCTCGTACGCCGATTGCTGACAAGGTGAGCGGCTGCACTAAACACTCTTTCGGAGTACACACTGGAGGGAGGGCAACTTAGGTAGAATAAAGCCAGTTTGTGCAAGGGCCTCCAAATTGCCTCTTTTTCCTGCCAGTATACGTACGGACTGTCTGACGTGCCTACTTGGATGCGGTCACTCATATAATCCTCCACCATTCTTTTAATGGTGAGAGAATCATATGCAGTGACAGTAGACGACATGTCAGTAATCGTTGGCAGGTCCTTCAGTCCGGACCAGATGTCAGCACTCGCTCCAGACTGCCCTGCATCACCGCCAGTGGGTGGGCTCGGAATTCTTAGCCTTTTCCTCGCACCTCCAGTTGCGGGAGAATGTGAAGGAGGAGCTGTTGACGGGTCACGTTCCGCTTGACTTGACAATTTTCTCAACAGCAGGTCTTTGAACCTCTGCAGACTTGTGTCTGCCGGAAAGAGAGATCCAAGGTAGGTTTTAAATCTAGGATCGAGCACGGTGGCCAAAATGTAGTGCTCTGATTTCAACAGATTGACCACCCGTGAATCCTGGTTAAGCGAATTAAGGGCTCCATCCACAAGTCCCACATGACTAGCGGAATCGCTCTGTTTTAGCTCCTCCTTCAATGTCTCCAGCTTCTTCTGCAAAAGCCTGATGAGGGGAATGACCTGACTCAGGCTGGCAGTGTCTGAACTGACTTCACGTGTGGCAAGTTCAAAGGGTTGCAGAACCTTGCACAACATTGAAATCATTCTCCACTGCGCTTGAGTCAGGTGCATTCCCCCTCCTTTGCCTATATCGTGGGCAGATGTATAGGCTTGAATGGCCTTTTGCTGCTCCTCCATCCTCTGCAGCATATAGAGGGTTGAATTCCACCTCGTTACCACCTCTTGCTTCAGATGATGGCAGGGCAGGTTCAGGACTGTTTGCTGGTGCTCCAGTCTTCGGCACGCGGTGGCTGAATGCCGAAAGTGGCCCGCAATTCTTCGGGCCACCGACAGCATCTCTTGCACGCCCCTGTCGTTTTTTAAATAATTCTGCACCACCAAATTCAATGTATGTGCAAAACATGGGACGTGCTGGAAATTGCCCAGATGTAATGCACGCACAATATTGTTGGCGTTGTCCGATGTCACAAATCCCCAGGAGAGTCCAATTGGGGTAAGCCATTCTGCGATGATGTTCCTCAGTTTCCGTAAGAGGTTGTCAGCTGTATGCCTCTTATGGAAAGCGGTGATACAAAGCGTAGCCTGCCTAGGAACGAGTTGGCGTTTGCGAGATGCTGCTACTGGTGCCGCCGCTGCTGTTCTTGCTGCGGGAGGCAATACATCTACCCAGTGGGCTGTCACAGTCATATAGTCCTGAGTCTGACCTGCTCCACTTGTCCACATGTCCGTGGTTAAGTGGACATTGGGTACAACTGCATTTTTTAGGACACTGGTGACTCTTTTTCTGAGGTCTGTGTACATTTTCGGTATCGCCTGCCTAGAGAAATGGAACCTAGATGGTATTTGGTACCAGGGAAACAGTACCTCAATCAAGTCTCTAGTTGCGTGTGAATTAATGGTGGATACCGGAACCACGTTTCTCACCACCCAGGCTGACAACACCTGAGTTATCCGCTTTGCAGCAGGATGACTGCTGTTATATTTCATCTTCCTCGCAAAGGACTGTTGGACAGTCAATTGCTTACTGGAAGTAGTACAAGTGGTCTTCCGACTTCCCCTCTGGGATGCCGATCAACTCCCAGCAGCAACAACAGCGGCAGTAGGCGTTACACTCAAGGATGCATCGGAGGAATCCCAGGCAGGAGAGGACTCGTCAGACTTGCCAGTGACATGGCCTGCAGAACTATTGGCTTTCCTGTGTAAGGTGGAAATTGACACTGAGGGAGTTGGTGGTGTGGTTTGCAGGAGCTTGGTTACAAGAGGAAGGGATTTAGTGGTCAGTGGACTGCTTCCGCTGTCATCCAAAGTTTTTGAACTTGTCACTGACTTCTGATGAATGCGGACCAGGTGACGTATAAGGGAGGATGTTCCTAGGTGGTTAACGTCCTTACCCCTACTTATTACAGCTTGACAAAGACAACACACGGCTTGACACCTGTTGTCCGCATTTGTGTTGAAATAATTCCACACCGAAGAGGTGATTTTTTTTGTATTTTGACCAGGCATGTCAATGGCCATATTCGTCCCACGGACAACAGGTGTCTCCCTGGATGCCTGACTTAAACAAATCACCTTACCATCAGAATCCTCCTTGTCAATTTCCTCCCCAGCGCCAGCAACACCCATATCCTCATCCTGGTGTACTTCAACAGTGACATCTTCAATTTGAATATCAGGAACTGGACTGCGGGTGCGCCTTCCAGCACTTGCAGGGGGCGTGCAAATGGTGGAAGGCGCAAGCTCTTCCCGTCCAGTGTTGGGAAGGTCAGGCATCGCAACCGACACAATTGGACTCTCCTTGGGGATTTGTGATTTAGAAGAACGCACAGTTCTTTGCTGTGCTTTTGCCAGCTTAAGTCCTCATGTGAATCTGAACCACTAGCCATGAACATAGGCCAGGGCCTCAGCCGTTCCTTGCCACTCCGTGTCGTAAATGGCATATTGGCAAGTTTACGCTTCTCATCAGACGCTTTAAATTTTGATTTTTGGGTCATTTTACTGAACTTTTGTTTTTTTGATTTTACATGCTCTCTACTATGACATTGGGCATCGGCCTTGGCAGACGACGTTGATGGCATTTCATCGTCTCGGCCATGACTAGTGGCAGCAGCTTCAGCACGAGGTGGAAGTGGATCTTGATCTTTCCCTATTTTAACCTCCACATTTTTGTTCTCCATTTTTTAATGTGTGGAATTATATGCCAGTATCAATAGCAATGGCCTACTACTATATATACTGCGCACAACTGAAATGCACCACAGGTATGGATAGATAGTATACTTGACGACACAGAGGTAGGTAGAGCAGTGGCCTTCCGTACCGTACTGCTATATATACTGGTGGTCACTGTCAGCAAAACTCTGCACTGTACTCCTCCTATATAATACTGGTGGTCCCCAGTCCCCACAATAAAGCAGTGTGAGCACAGATATATGCAGCACACTGAGCACAGATATGGAGTGTTTTTCAGGCAGACAACGTATACTGGTGGTCACTGGTCAGCAAAACTCTGCACTGTACTCCTCCTATATAATATACTGGTGGTCCACAGTCCCCACAATAAAGCAGTGTGAGCACAGATATATGCAGCACACTGAGCACAGATATGGAGTGTTTTTCAGGCAGACAACGTATACTGGTGGTCACTGTCAGCAAAACTCTGCACTGTACTCCTCCTATAGAATATACTGGTGGTCCCCAGTCCCCACAATAAAGCAGTGTGAGCACAGATATATGCAGCACACTGAGTACAGATATGGAGTGTTTTTCAGGCAGACAACGTATACTGGTGGTCACTGTCAGCAAAACTCTGCACTGTACTCCTCCTATATAATACAGCTGCTCCCCAGTCCCCACAATTAAGCAGTGTGAGCACAGATATATGCAGCACACTGAGCACAGATATGGAGTGTTTTTCAGGCAGACAACGTATACTGGTAGTCACTGTCAGCAAAACTCTGCACTGTACTCCTCCTATATAATATACTGGTGGTCCCCAGTCCCCACAATAAAGCAGTGTGAGCACAGATATATGCAGCACAATGAGCACAGATATGGAGTGTTTTTCAGGCCAAACAACGTATACTGGTGGTCACTGTCAGCAAAACTCTGCACTGTACTCCTCCTATATAATACAGCTGCTCCCCAGTCCCCACAATTAAGGAATAAGCACAAATATTTTTGCATCAAGATTAATAAACGGAGAGGACGCCAGCCACATCCTCTCCCTAACATTTCCAATGCACGAGTGAAAATGGCGGCGACGAGCGGCTGCTTATATAGAATCCGAATCTCGCGAGAATCCGACAGCGGGATGATGACGTTCGGGCACGCTCGGATTAACCGAGCCATACGGGAGAATCCGAGTATGCCTCGGACCCGTGTAAAATGGGTGAAGTTCGGGGGGGTTCGGTTTCCGAGGAACCGAACCCGCTCATCACTACCTCTGATTGGTGGACCACAGAATCATATTGACACTTACTGTTACACTCTAAATTAGTTAAATACGAGATATCTTAACTGACTATACTCCTTTCCACTGCACTCTACAAATGCATCTCTGGTGCCTACTGCCTAGTGTTGTGACTGTCTCCTTCCACAGCTTAATGGTGGCTATGCATATCTCCTGTCTTATCGCAGGCTTCACTACTCCTTTTAACTGTCCTCTGGGTATTGTGCATGCTGGCCAATGTAATTTAATGCACAGTGCCATAACTAGGCATTTTAGCGCTGTGTGCAAGAAACGGCATTGGTGCCCCCTCCCCACATGCCAGATAGGGGCAGGGCGCGCCATAGGCGCGCATAAAATATATAGGGAAGTGGCTTCATGGGGAAGGGGCATGGCCACAAAATAATACCTACAAACTACGATGCACAGTAGTCTCCATTATTCAAATTACGCTGCACAGTAGCGCCACTACACCAGGTAGAGCCCCTTTTACACATTACAGCAGACAGTCCCCCTTTTTACACATTACGGCAGACAGTGTCCCCTTTTTTTTATATATTACGGCAGACAGCGTACCCCTTTTTTACACATTACGGCAGACAGCGTCCCCTTTTTACACATTACGGCAGACAGTGTCCCCTTTTTTACACATTACGGCAGACAGCATCCCCTTTTTTTACACATTACGGCAGACAGCGTCCCCTTTTTTACACATTACAGCAAACAGCATCCTATTTTTACACAGTATGGCAGACAGCGTCCCCTTTTTTACACAGTACGGCAGACAGCGTCCCCCTTTTTACACATTGCGGCAGCCAGTCCCCCTTTTTACACATTACGGCAGACAGCATCCCCCTTTTTACACATTGCGGCAGCCAGTCCCCTTTTTACACATTACGGCAGACGGTGTCCCCCTTTTTACACACTGCGGCAGCCAGTCCCCCTTTTTACACATTACGGCAGACGGCGTCCCCCTTTTTACACATTGCGACAGAATGGATAGAGAAAGAAAGAGAGAGAGAGAGAGATAGATACTTACCATCTCCCCGCTGGAAGTCAGGCTCCTCGTAGGAGGAGGAGGGAGTGGGACTGGAGCTGCAGCAGCACTATGTAATTAGTAGTAGCGCCGCTGCAGCAGTCCCCTCTCCTTCCGTATAGGCTGCCCGGCGCCGCTGTGAATGCTTGGATGGAGGAACCACATCCCACCATTCACAGCAGCGCCGGGCAGCCAATATGGAAGGAGAGGGGGCTGCTGCAGTGGCACTACTACCAATTACATAGCGCTGCTGCGGCTCCAGTCCCCCTCCCTCCACCTCTATCTCCGCTGCCCGGCGCTGCTCTCTCCTCTTGAGCGCGGCGCACGGCACACAGCAGAGGCGGCATGTAGTGAGTCAATTTGACTCATTACATGCCGCTGGCCATTGCGCCCTCAGGGCAACTGCGCTGTGTGCCAGGCACACCTGGCACACACGTAGTTATGGTCCTACTTCTGCAGCACAGCACCCCTGTAAGCAGTGGTGTAGCCAGGGTGAGAGCAGGAGGAGCGTTTGCAAATGCCAACCTCTAACCTGACCCCTTCCATCAGATACAAAATGCTCTGCTCCTGGACTTTCCTCTTAATTTATGACTGCCGTCACCTGTGTTGAAACATCTTTTTTATTAATTAATTAAATTTTTATTTATTCATTTTATTAATTAGTTCAACACTGGTAACAGCAATTATAAACAACAAGGGAAGTCCAGGAGCAGAACACTTTGTACCTGATGAATCTGTTGGAGTGTGTGGAAACGGCCTATATCAGTGGTTCCCAAAAACTTTTGAATCACGGCGTACTGGAGCATCAGAATTTTTTTCACGGCACCCCAGCGCCAAAAATGTCTTTTTGAGGAATTTAAATAGAAGTATTAAATTAAGTAAATTGTGTTTATATGTCACCCTTAGTGTCAATAGTGTGAGGAGGGACAAGATTTGATAATGTTTGTCCACATATTTTATGATTGACAACCACCAGTACTGGTTTTGCCTATTACATTGACCATAAATAATTTGAATTTCTTCTGGACCACCAACCCAGGCACCCCTGCAAGTGTCCTGAGGCACTCCAGGGTGCCACGGCACAGTTTGAGATCCACTGGCCTATATCACAGACATGCTCCCTCTCGCCGCACAGTGTCAGGAGTCGGCTCCCACTCACATTTACTATAAGGAGCAGAGGATGACATATACTGCCATAGCAGCCACTGCTGTGGTCCGATTGGCTGAGCCACACGTCATACTGTGCCTACTTCCCATTGGCTGCTGATTAGTAATTCTATGTATTCATAGGGGTCAATCCAAGTAGGTGCGAGTTGGGTTCAGCGAACCTTTCTAATGGTGACGTTGCACTATGAATTGAAGTTGCAAATGGATGAGGATGTTATGTAACAATTCCTTTTTTTTTAATGGATGGAGGTGTTATAACCTAAGGATAACAGGTGTATACTCAGGTTTATGGGAGATTCCCATCCCCTGGTCCATGGCAGGTACAGGCCAGTCGCTTGAGTGTCTGCCTTAACTACTATAGTATATGTGGTTTCTGTCCTGGGGAACCTCTGAAAAAATGGTTCCTCACTGGGCAAGTATTGATTTCAGTCAGTATTCACTATTATGTAGGAGATCACATGGTCCGTAAGACGCTTGTTTGCATAGGAGTATAACCAAATGACAATAATCACATAGCAGAAGTTCAACCAGATAATACAAAGTGACAAAAATTTGGTGGAGGCCAAATCAATTTTATATTATTAAACCATATATGCTAATTTGGAACACTTTATATTGGTGATATGGTTTCTGTATAATTGGTGCCATAATGAAGATTACTGTCTCTGAGACTTTTCGGGTATGCCGGCGGCCGGGCTCCCGGCAGCCAGCATACCGGCGCCGGAATCCCGACCGCCGACAAACTGAAGACCACCCGTCTCTCCAGCCTCATTCCCTCGTGTTCCCAGCTCCCAAGTGTCTACCTAGCTCCATCCCCCCTTTTATCTCTCCAGCCATGCAGTGCCTCTTTATCTACAACTACTTCTGTCTCTCCAGCACCATCCCTCCCTGTGTCCCCAACATCAATCCCCATGTGTCTCTAATACCACTCCCCATGTGTCTCCAGTACCAACCCCACCATGTGTCTCCAGCACCATCCCCACCATGTGTCTCCAGCACTAACCCCAGTACGGAGAAACGGTTACCTTAAAACACAGCCATTTAAAAGTAGTGACCTTTCTCACTTGTATATGTGCGCCGACCTGAGTGTTTTGGTTTTGCCAACACCACCCTCACGTGTTTTTTTTTTTATATAAAAACTGCTAAAATCACATAATTTGGACCTTCTTTGTTCATACAGTATTTTTAACCTCAACAACATTAATTTCCAGTAATTTCCACTCAATTCTGACCACCTCACAGCTCACAATATTCTTCACCAATATTCGTCAGGGCTGTTTGGCTGAACTAAGCAACACATGGCATATATGATGACATGGCATATGACGACCGAACCGACTTGCTTATTGTGAACCAGGATCCATTTACCATTGCCTATAGCCATTTACGGGTCATCATTCAATAGGATTCTTCAAATTGAAACACAGCTTACAGGACAACTTAACTGCCATCCTTGTCGACTGTGAACCAGAATCCATTCGTTTCAACATTGATATATAGAAGACTCTCCATTCGGATCCCTGCACTGGAACACAGGATCGGTAAAGTGTTACACTGAACAGTCTTGGTTTTTGGACATAACCATTATTGTCCCAATCCATAATATGGACTGTTGTTTTTAGATGGAGTTGCCTTTGTGGAGTGTACTGTAAGTCCAACAACTGGTGTATGGTCAATTGACTGATTCATTTAAATTTACTAATTCATTTATTTTGTTCATGTTTTTAGTGTTAATACACAATAATTAAACAAATACATTTTTAGTGTTAATGTTTTAGCGCTGTATCTTTTTATATTGTCAAACTGAAATATAAATTGCAGTGTAAAAATAAAGCAGCCAGTATTTACCCTGCACAGAAACAACATAACCCAACCAAATCTAGCTCTTTCTGCACGTGTTATATTTGCCTCACCTGCAGTGCAGCATGGTTTTGCCCAATAGAGAACTATTTTGCTGCTGCGATTAGGTCTGAATTAGGCCCTACATTATACATTTGTAAAATAAATTTCATGCACTTGCTAAAAATGACGTAACATGAAGGAGGTGCATAGATGGTTAACGTCCCTACCTCTACTAACTTTGGCCTCACAGATGGAGCAGATGCCTTCACAAACATTGTTAGGATTTTACTAAAAATAATCCCACACTCAAGAGGTGTCTTTTTTGGTTTTATGCCCAGGCATCACAATCACTTTCTTTTTATCACGGGCAAGAACTGCTGTCACTGGTGGCTGACTCACACAAACCACTTCATCAACACCCTCATCCTCCTCATTAGCATCAGTTAGTAGTAGTAGACAAATATCCCCCTCATTCTGTTCCACTTCCACACAAGCATCCTCAATTTCTATTATGTCCTCATCACCATCATTACTTGTTCTGCTACCCACATGTGTAGATTGTGGAAGGAGGCATACATAAGTGACATCACTATGAGGACAGTGTGAGAAATGTCAGACTGCACATAGGTAGCTAATGTGAAGACCCCTAGACTCTCCACACTGATTTGTGAGCACACAGTTTGAGCCTTAGTGGGGTTTTTTGGACACTGATTTGTTGCTTTTTAAGGTGATACCTCTACCCCTTTTTTAACACTGTGAAATATTTCAATTTCAGGTGTCCTTTCATAAACTTTCCCCTGAACTACCTTTAGTAGATTGTACTATCATGACTGGCAGCAGTTGTAGTGCTAGTATTTGGTTGCTGCTCGTGCTCTTCTCTCAGCTGAAAGTTTTCCATATCGACAAACACACATTGTACAAACAATAGAACAATATATTTTATTCTACTTTTTAAAAATGTACTACTCAGCTCAAACTGCATGGAGTCACGGCGCATTTATATGTATATGATTGAGCAAACTGGGGTACAGTACAAGGACGTAGTACAAACAATAGAAATATATAAATTTTCTCCTTTTTTTAGTTTACAGTTCAGCTCATATTGAGTGAAGTCGATTGACAGGCAGAGGCGTTCACATTTACTGTGGGGCACCCACAGAAAATGTGGGCGCATGCGCAGGACAGGCTATTTGCGATCCAACCTGAATTAGCCCCAATGTGCAGTTATGTCAGCAGCTCTGGAGTGCATGAACAGTGGATGTGCACTGGACAGACACGTCAACAGCACTGGAGTGAATGGACACAGCCCAGGCCAGCAGCCATTGGAGTGTATGGAGTCAATGGACACAGCACAGGCCAGCAGCCACTGGAGTGTATGGAGTGGATGGACACAGCCCAGCCCAGCAGCCACTGGAGTGGATGGACACGGCACAACCCATCAGCCACTAGAGTGTATGGAGTGGATGGACACAGCACAGCAGCATGGACTGGAGTCAGCACATTGTTTAATGGTGCCCGAATCACTGCCTTAGGGACTTATATAAAATCCAAAACTTGCAAGGATCCGATGCCGGGATGATGATGTTTTGCCTCAATTTGGAATCCAAGCAAGGTGGGAAAACCTGAGTTGCCGCTCAGATTGCCTTGGATACCAGAAGTTTGGGTGTGCTCGGTTTTCAGAGAGCTAAGCCCACTCATCTTTACTTGCAGTATCTTCATTTATTGATGGTATCTGATAAGAAGGGGGAAAAAATACACATTTCTGCAGCGGGGTACACTGTGTTCCACAGGGAATACATTGGGTGTAGAGATGGATCTTGATCCAGGCACCAACAGGTTAAAGCTTTAGCTGTCCCAGGATGCATTGGGGTCTCCTCTATAACCCCGCCTCCAGGCACTGTGAGCTCAGTTTTGAGCTGGTGCCTACAGAGCAGCCTAGTCAACAGGAGGGCAGCCCTGAAAAAAGCTTTCTAAGAAGACTTCAAGGACCATAGCGCTGTTACATGTCAGAGTGACATTCAGCGCTGCAGCTCCATCACCTCCCAAGCAGCGGTGCATACTCCCGTGGCTCAGTTCCCGGGTACTTGCGGCGGAGATGCTCCGGCTCCAGGCACACGGTTGCAGACGCTCTCCTGGTTCACGTGGCTGCTATGGGTAGGAGGTAAGAGGGTCCCCCAGGCAGGACCCGCTACTAAATTGCATTCCATTCACAGTCTAGGGAGATGGACTGCGACGCTGGCGTGGACACTGTTGCGCACAGGGACCTCACTATATTTGTTAGGGCATAGGCGTACAGGTCGGGTGTACTAACACCCAGTTTAATAAGACTCCGTAGGACCAGGCGGTGAGGACCAGCATAGGGGAGCTGGCGCTTGACCTGTAGCCCCTCCCCCGACCCAAGGCTCCATCTCTGAGCAAATTATCCCGACCTGGAGCTGCTTTTCACTTTCCCTCACTTCCTGACTGAGATCCTGGGCACTATTTTAGGTATAGCTGCGTTGGTCTCCAGGACTGCAGGGCAAGGTCTCCCTTGTAAAGCCGCCTGTCTACAGCGCTGTGACTTTACAAACACTTAAGTATTCTACATGTCTTCATACAGCCAGCGTTAGTCAAGAACAAGTGTACCTGTTACAGAATATATTGTACGAGTATTCCAATATATACCACCGGTCTAGGACTGCGCTGTGTTTTATATATATATATATATATATATATACTGATATACTATTGTATACTAGTCCACTGCAGTTTTATTGTCATAACTAATAATTATCTGCATTGTCACTGTGACTGTGTGTGCCTGTATCTGCTGTGTGGATTTCACTTTCAGTGTTTCCCAGAGATATCTATCACTATATTCTGTATCCTAAGGGACTAGGTGCGTCAGGGTCGTTTATATAGTGCGTCACAGTATTTGCCGATTATATGTTTTATACTGTGTACTGAATCACCTACTACTGGATTTATTAGCAGGTGTTGTGTACTGGGGACTCAGTCTCATAATACTGGATTTATTTGCAGGTGTTGTGTACTGGGTACTCATTCACATACTAAAGAATTTATTCGCAGGTAGTGTACTCTGTCTGGCTTTATTGTACTCATATGCTCTATTGTTGCATTTACTGAAATGTCTAACAAAAAGGGCAGTAAATCTGGGGACGCTCCCACATTATGCAGGGCATGCACCAAGGATTTACTTGAGGAGGAAGTTTTACATGATGGTTTGTGTAATGTGTGCCATACCTCTCCCAGTCAGTCCGCAGCTCCTGCAACCAATCAGGAGCCACCCTGAATCAGGCCCAATAAGACTTTCCGCTAGTCTCCAAAACTTCAAGCACTCCCTGAAAATTCACCTCTTCAGTCAGGCTTATCAAATTCCAGAACCGGTAAAAACCATCTTCATGTTCAGACAGTATATCTGAGTTTTGTATCTCTCTCTGCATCAGCAAGTGTGTGTGCACTTACCAATGCAAATCCCCCCACTGGTTCCCTTTGTGCGTGATGTCACTGGGTACACACATCGCGTAGTGTGTATTCAGCTTAAGCCTCTCAGTTCACCTCTCTTGCAACACGTCCACAACACTTTCGTGACGCACCCATCAGATGGAATATTTTTGTGCATCTGTTTAGCCACCTCCTAGTAACCGCCCAATACATTCCAGGATCAATGTGGCTCAATCGCTCCCGCTTTCTTGTGCTCAGACACCATGGTATGCCTGTGCTGTGTGATTTTGATGGATTACAAGATTTACGTGGAGTTCATCAATGCATCCGACTCAAAACCAAACCCTTAATGTTTCTAAAAATAGAGCACTTGTCTTACAGTTTAGATGTGCGAAGCAAACACCGTGGGCACCAACCTAAACTAACTCTCCATGCATATTAAATGCAATATTGCATTTGTAAACATGCTTGCTGCTCTAGGTTATGCAGCAAGGGAACTACTAATGAAGCGGCCATGTGCTAATTAAAATAAAAACGTAGCCTCTGTTTCCTCGGCATAAATACAGTGGGATGGTGGAATCTTGAAATTTCACTCCTATCAGAGTGAAACAGGAATACTGAGATTACCGTGGGCACAGGCTCAACAAAATTTACAATTGAAGACTGGTATGACGAATCTCAATTTCTGCTGCAACATGCAGATAGTAGGGTCAGAATTCAGCATAACAACAATCCGTGGATCTATCCTACATGTAAGATCCGTACACAAAATCGATTTATATTCAACTCTGTCACTTAGATTTGATTTTTCTTCCCCAGTGATTCAACAGAACTGGATAGAGAATGACTGTGAATGCACAAAAATAATTCAGTATCCAGTAAACATATCAATATAAAAAAAACATTGAGAATGTTCTTGCTTTGATATTTTCTGACTCACATGTCCAAGCATACTATAACACAGGGGTAGGCAGCCTTTTCCTATTCGTATCCCTGCTAAAATCTATTTAAGTTCAGTGTGCCAATTTTTAATTTATCCAACCCATCAGTGCCGTAACCAGAGGCAAATTTTCCAAAAGGCAACACAAGTGGCAGCCTAGGGCCTGACGGACTCTGGGGTCTGCCTGCCACCGGACTTTTTTTTTGTAGGCATTGTTCACCCCTAGCCCACTCTCTGCAGTTACACTGTTCTCCCGATTTTGGGGGAACCACATTAGGGAAGAGTCGAGTGCCTGCTCTATGATAATGAGCAGCAGCAGCAGCAGAGAGTATGCTGCTGACAGTGGGGTCACTGGAGTGTGTGCTGAGCCCAGGTTGATGGAGCCCAGTGCATGCTCTTCTGACCCTAGCAGGGGGCGGGCTACAGTGGCATATTCAGCTTTTCTCCTGGCTGGCAACGTGGAAGAGGAGGAAATGTTTCTAAATTGCACACCCTCCAGTAATGAAAGGTGCTATGCTGCTGAGAATAAAGTAGTATACACAGACAAAGGGGGTGCAGATGCACTAAACTATCATTACAGTATAATAAAATATAATATGTCGTAAGAGGTTGTTGGTATATCGTCGGCCAATGATATCGGCCTGCCCACCAATCGTCCAGGTCACCTCTTGTCGAGCAGGTCCATAACACTATGGGGCCAACATCTGGAACGCAGGGAACCCCCAAACATGATCAAGCAAAGGACCCCCCCAGGGCATCACACACAAAAAGTGCAATTTTTTTTTACATACTCTCTACCTTTAAACTCATAGTAGGGACCTACACTTTATATCACTTTACTATCACTACTTTTCAGTGTGATGCCCTGGGGGGGTCCTTTGCTGGATCATGTTTCGGTATTCTCTGCGTTCCAGATGTTGGCCCCATAGTGTTAGGGACCTGCTCGACAAGAGGTGACCTGGACGATTGGTGGGCAGGTCGATATCATTGGCCAACAATATACTAACAACCTCTTATGACATATTATATTTTATTATACTGTAATGATAGTTTAGTGCATCTGCACCCCCTTTGTTTGTGTATACCGTGGAAGAGGAGGAAGCTGCTGCTGGAGGCTACAACATCAAGGTGAGGGGCACCTCTGTCTGATTGTGTTTGTGTGTGACCCTGTCTGCATGTATCTCCATGTCTCCCCTCCCCCCACCAGTGTGTGTCGTCATGCCCCTCCTCCCGCCATCAGCAGTGTGTGTGTGTCTCCATGTCCCCTCACCCCACCAGTGTGTCTCCATGCCCCAGCCCACCATTAGTATGTGTCTCCATGCCCCCCTTTCCACTGTAGCAGCAGGTATCCATGCCCCCACCAACCAGTGTCTCTATGCCCCACTCTTCCCCCCACCAGTGTATCTCCATGCCCCCTCCCCCCACCAGCAATGTGTGTGTCTCCATGTGCTTCACAGTCCCAGTCACCAATGTGTATGTCTCCATGTCCCCCCAGTCAGCAGTGTGCTTTGTCTCCATGCCCCCCTCTCCCCACCAGCAGTGTGTATGTCTCCATGTTCCTATCCCCACATTCCCAGTTACCAGTGTGTACGTCTTTATGTCCTCATACCTTCCAGTCACTAGCGTACAAATCCAATGTCCCCTCTCCAATGTGTATGTGTTGAGTATTTAACTACATCCCATGTGTACGTAGCAGCGCCGTAACCAGACATTTTAGCGCTGTGTGCAAAAAAACAGCATCGGCGCCCCTTCCCCCCGCCAATATACAAAGAAGAGCCAGTGCGTGCCAAAAAATAGGGGCATGGCTTCATGGAGAAGGGGTGTGACCACAGAGCTCCCTTTACACATTAGGCAGGTAGAGCTTCCATTCTTCCGTTTACAAATTACGTCAGGCATAGCTCCCTTTTCTCTTACGTCCTAGAAGATGCTGGGGTCCACATTAGTACCATGGGGTATAGATGGGTCCCTTTGGGAGCCATGGGCACTTTAAGAGTTTAATAGTGTGGGCTAGCTCGTCCCTCTATGCCCCTCCTACCAGACTCAGTCTAGAAACTGTGCCCGAGGAGACGGACATACTTTGAGAGAAGGAAACACACAGATAGTGGTGAGATTCACACCACCTCACACATAACAACAGAAAACCAAGCTAACCAGCTTGAAACAAGTCAGCAACGGCTGAACAACAGTACTTAACCTAGTAACAATGCAGTACTTAACGAAGTAACAATGCAGTACTTAACTAAGTAACAATTGCAGGAAAACGAAGCGCTGGGCGGGCGCCCAACATCCTCTACGGACTACGAGAAAAGGATTTACTGGTAGGTAATTAAAATCCTATTTTCTCTTACGTCCTAGAGGATGCTGGGGTCCACATTAGTACCATGGGGATGTACCAAAGCTCCCAGTACGGGAGGGAGAGCGCGGAGGTCCTCAGAGGCCAAAGTATCAAACTTGTAGAACTTAGCAAATGTGTTCGATCCTGTCCAAGTAGCCGCTCAGCAAAGTTCTAAAGCCGAGACACCCCGGGCAGCCGCCCAGGAAGAACCCACTTTACGGACACGGCAATCCTGCCATAGAATAAGTATGCTGGATAGTGAAACCTGATCCAGCGAGAAATCGTCTGCTTAGAAGTAGTACACCCAACCTTGTTGGGATCATAAAGACAAACAGAGCATCCGACTTTCTGTGACGAGAAGTTCTCTTCACATAAGTCCCCCTTTTTTAAACAATATGGCAGACAGTCTTCCTTTTTCATACAATATGGCATGCACTCCACCTTTTTTTACACATTAGGCAGGCAGCGTCCCCTATTTTACACATTATGGCAGGCAGTCCCCATTTATCTTACGTCCTAGAGGATACTGAGGTCCACATTAGTACCATGGGGTATAGACGAGTCCACTGAGTCTGGTAGGAGGGGCATAGAGGGAGGAGCCAGCCCACATTATTAAACTCTTAAAGTGCCCATGGCTCCCAAGGGACCCGTCTATACCCCATGGTACTAATGTGGACCCCAGCATCCTCTACAGACTACGAGAAAAGGATTTACTGGTAGGTAATTCAAATCCTATTTTATACATTACGGCAGGCAGAGCTCCCTTTTACACAGCACAGCAGGTAGAGTCCCCCTTTTTACACATTAGACAGGCAGAGTCCCTTATTTTACACATTATGGCATGCAGTCCCCTTTTTCTTACACATTATGGCAGGCAGTCCCCCTTTTTTACAAATGATGTCAGGCAGTCCCCCTTTTTCACACAATATGGCAGGCAGTCCCCCTTTTTTACACTTTAGGCAGGCAGAGTCCACTATTTTACACATTAGGTAGGCAGTTTCCCAATTTTACACATTATGGCAGGCAGGTCCCCTTTTTTACACATTATGGCAGGCAGTTCCCCTTTTTCACACAATATAGCAGGCAGTCCTCCTTTTTTACACATTAGGCAGGCAGAGTCCCCTATTTCACACATTATGGCAGGCAGTTCCCCTATTTTACACATTATGGCAGTCAGTCCCCCTTTTTTACACATTATGGCAGGCAGTCCCCCTTTTTTAAACAATATTGCAGTCTTTCTTTTTCACACATTATGGCATGCACTCCACCTTTTTTTGCACATTAGGCAGGCAGCGTCCCCTATTTTACACATTATGGCAGGCAGTCTCCATTTCTCTTATGTCCTAGAGGATACTGGGGTCCACATTAGTACCATGGGGTATAGACGGGTCCACTAGGGGCCATGGTCACTTTAAGAAATCAATAGTGTGCGCTGGCTCCTCCCACTATGTCCCTCCTACCAGACTCAGTTTAGAAACTGTGCCCAGAGGAGCCGGTCATGCTTTGGAGAGCTCCTGAAGAGTTTTCTACTTTTATTTTAAATGTTTATTATTTTCAGTCAGGGCTGTTTGGCAACAGCCTGACTGCTTCGTGGGACTTAGGGGGAAGAACGGCCCAACTTCCTTAGCGTTAATGGTCCCGTTTCTCTGCTGACAGGACACTGAGCTACTGAGGGAGCCATTCGCAAGCCACGCCAGAGCGCAGCGTACTCTACCGCAGCACGCTGCCACCCCCTAACAGAGCCAGAAGATGAAGAGTGGTGAGTACAACGCCGGGGTCCTGGTTAGCGGGGCGCCGACGGGAATGGTGGCACAAGGGCTGGAGCGCAGCTCTGACTGCAGGCTGCGCTTCAGGGGGTTCAGACAGACACGCGCTGACGGTGTATCCCACTGTGAGGGGTGCGCTGAGCCTCCACTGATGCCCACACTGGCCACAACGTACTAGCAGGGGGTTTAACTCTTGGTTAGACATTTTTTACCTCAGGGCCAGTATAAAATATGCGGGAAGCCGCGCGCCATTACAGGGGGCAGGGCTTCACTCAGAGCGGATCCTACAGCTCTCCAGCGCCATTTCTCTTTGCAGCATTCCCAGGGACGCGCAGCTGCTCCACAAGGACTCCAAGTCTCCTCAGCGGTACCAGATTATAACCACTACTAAGGTGCTTATTCCTGTGCGACCCAGCTAGGTTTTACCCTGCTAAAAGGGGTGCTGTGTGGTTGGCTCTGATTTCTGTGTCTCTCTGAGGACCCTGCCTACATATACTGAGTTTTCATGTCCAGGGACTGTGTGTCTTGTACAGCAGAATGTCTCTCATCCCCTGGGGACTCACTACCCTATACTCAGGATAGTGTTCACTCCCATTTGAGTGGGGCTGAACCCCCATGGTTGGCCTCAATTAATGGGATGATTTAAAATATTTCTACTAAGCTGTCTCATACTGAGAATGAGACAAAATTCTTACGGCAGTCTATGGATGACCTGATAAATAGAGATTCAGCTCCCATGCCTGCACCCAACACTCTCGCCATTTGCCCACAAAAGTGTACTCTGGACCAAATCATGCTGGGTGATACTGATCCTGACACGTCGGATCAAGAGGAGGGTGAAGTGAATGCGAGTGGGGGGATTCTGTACTGTCACAGGGTATACAGGCCCTCATTGAGGCTATCAGATCTGTCCTACATATTCCTGACAAGACTGAAGATGTGGAAGAGGAATCTTATTTTAACACTAAAAAGAAATCCTCAGCTACTTTCCCCGCTTCAAAGGAATTAAATGCCCTGTTTGAAGAGATGTGGGTGAACCCTGAAAGTTTCAGATCCATAAAAGGCTGATTTCTTCCTTTCCCTTTCCTGCAGAGGATAGGAAGAAATGGGAAAACCCGCCGATTCTGGATGCATCAGTGTCCAGGTTGTTGCGTAAGGTAGTCTTACTGGTTCCCGGGGTCGCGTCCTTAAAGGACGCCGCTGACCGCAAAATTGAGACCACTCTCAAATCTTTATACACTGCGGCTGGGGTGGCCCAGAGACCCACTATTGCTTGTGCATGGATCACTAGGGCCATTGCTAAGTGGTCAGGTAACCGAATTGACGGCTTAGATTCCTTACCCAGGGGGGAGATTATTTTACTCCTACGGCATATTCAGGATTCTGCTAGCTTTATGGTGGAGGCTTTAAAGGAAATTGGTTTCCTCAACGTACGCACCACTGCCATGGCAGTGTCAGCACGCAGAGGCTTCTGGCTATGCCAGTGGACTGCGGATGCGGATTCCAGAAAAGGCGTGGAAAGCCTACCATTCACGGGTGGGGCCTGCCACATTATGGCAGGCAGTCCCCATTTCTTACACATTATGGCAGGCAGTTCCCATTTTTTACACATTATGGCAGGCAGTCCTCATTTTTTACACATGCAGTCCCCTTTTTTCACACAATATGGCAGGCAGTCCCTCTTTTTCACACAGTATGGAATTCACTCCCCCTTTTTTACACATTAGGCAGGCAGCGTGCCCTATTTTACACATTATGGCAGGCAGCCCCCATTTCTTACACATTATGGCAGGCAGTCCTCATTTTTTACACATTATGGCAGGCCATCCTTTTTTTTTTACACATAATGGCAGGCAGTCCCCCTATTATGGGGGGGGGGGGGGGGAGGAGAGAGAGAGACAACAAGAGTGGTTATACTCACCTTCATCTCTGACCTGCGATCCGGTATCCACAGAAGGCTGTCAGTGGTGCTCCTGACTGAGTCCCCTGCAGAGACAGCAGCGGCAGGCAGGCGCCGCTGGCGGAACTCCGAGGAGACCTATGATTGGAGGAGAAATATGCAGTGAGGAAGGGGGTGAATGCAGCGCTCACAGAGCGGGAGACCGGCAGGCTCCAGTGGCTGGCGGGAGACAGGCGGCAGCAGTGCTGGAGTACTGTGAGTACTGACAGTGGCTGCGGCCATGTGTGTGTGTGTGTGGGGGCTGCCGATGGTGCGCCTCCAGCGCATGTGCGCTGTGGGCAAGGCATCATCGGCACACACCTAGTTATGGCCCTGGTATGAAGCCATGTCCCCTCTGCCCACCCCCAGTCACCAGTGTGTACATCTACATGTCCCCCAGTTACCAGTGTGTATGTCTCCATATCCCTCTTCCCCCAACCCAGTCACCAGTGTATGTGTGTCTCCTTGCAAAAGGTTTTTAGTTTATGAAGATTTTTATTTTTCCCATATTGTTTTATTGTAGGTACAGGTGTGTGTGTGGGAGGGGGAGGGGGGGGAGGTCCAGACCAGTAAGTTGCCTAGGGTCCCATTAAGTGTAAATCCGGCTCTGGCCGCAACTAGACATTTTAGCGCAGTGTGCAAGAAACAGCATCGGTGCCCCCCCTATACAAATTAGGGCCAGGGCGCGCCGTAGGTGCGTGGCAAAAATATAGGGGGCATGACATGGGGAAGGGTCATTGCCACAGAGCTCCCTTTTACACATTATGGCAGGCATAGCTCCCTTTTATACATTACGTCAGGCACAGCTCACTTTTACCCCTTTAACCAGTACGGCAGGTAGAGTCGCTTTTTTACACATTATGCAGGTAAAGCTCCCTTTTGCACATTACGGCAGGCAGAGTTCCCCTTTTTTACACATTAGGCAGGCAGAGACCCCCTTTTTTACACATTATGGCAGCAGAGCCCCTTTTTTACACAGTAGGCAGGCAGAGTCCCCCTTTTTTACACATTACAGCAGGCAGTCCCCCTTTTTTACACATTATGGGAGGGAGGGGGAGAGACAGACAGAGAGAGAGAGTTAGACATACTCACCAGTGACCAGCTAGCATGTCTCTCCTCTTCCTGCCCTACACTGCGCTCTTCGCAGCGCAGGGCATTGTGGGTGGGCTGGGAGAGACGTAATCTTTCCAAAGCACACAGGGAGGGAGTGGAGGGGGTGCTGCAGCACTGCCGGCAACCAATGTAACGGTAGCGGGGCGTGCTGGCCGGTGACGGTGGGGGGACATGGACAGCGGCAATGGTGACGGAGCGGCCAAGTGGGTGTTGCCAGTGATCCTGTGCCTCCAGCGCATCTGCGCTCTGTGCCAGGCAACACTGGCACATACCTAGTTACGACCCTGCAACCCATCCTCCTTCACCTTGCATGTCATCAGAAATCCCCTATACCTTTTATATACAATCAGACTCCTCCATATGTCTCTTTTATGCCATCAGACTCCTGCCCATGCCCTTTACATGCCATGGCATCCCTCCACATGACCCTTTTATGACATCACGCTCTCCCACATGCCCCTTACATGCTTGCTATCAGACCTCACCACATATCCCTTATAGGTAACCAGACCACTCCACATGTCCCTTATTTGCCATCAGACCACTCCAAATGTCCCTATTATGCTAGCATACCTTTCTTTGTGCCCCATGTATGCCATTACAATCACCATTGAAGTGCTGAGTATTAGTTAAATCCTCATAGATACTACTAGCACAGCAGTTACTTTCTTATACAGTATTCACTACATATTCAATACATATTTCTATTATAGTTACATAATAGTTTCGAAATAAAGTATAGTTCATTTCTCGCCAGCACAATGCAGTCTCGGCACCAACTGAATATTCTCTTTTCTGTAAATGTGCGTACAGTGTGTGTACGGTGTTATACAGGTAACAACATATGCAGGCTGAGTACAGCTGCCTTTGTAGCAATAACAAGGAAAGGAACTGGTTTTATCTATCCAAGGAAAGCTCAGAGGCTCGGTGAATAAAATTCATGTTTTATTGAACAAAAGATAAAAGCATTAGTCAAAGGAGAGGAAGGAAAGCAGAACAATAAAGCCAGGCGGAAAATAAAGGAACAACCAAAAAAGTCTGGTGAATCCAATTTTAGTTTAAAAAGGGCTAGTGTCAGGATTTACAGATGACCATAATTGTTTTTACCCATTCTTAATTTTACGCTGCTAATCTAACATATATAGTATTGTGTGGACTGCACACCCTATTACTAAAGATATCAAGAGGTGCTATCATGCTGAGGCTTCTAATACTAAGGGGGTAATTCTGAGTTGATCGCAGCAGCAAGTTTGTTAGCAATTGGGCAAAACCATCTGCACTGCAGGGGAGGCAGATATAACATGTGCAGAGAGAGTTAGATTTGGGTGGGTCATTTTGTTTCTGTGCAGGGTAAATACTGGCTGCTTTATTTTTACACTGCAATTTAGACTGCAGATTGAACACACCCCACCCAAATCGAACTCTCTCTGCACATGTTACATCTGCCTCCCCTGCAGTGCACATGGTTTTGCCCAACTGCTAAAAAATGGCCTGCTGCGATCAACTTGGAATTACCCCCTAAGCTGGAAGAGAGATGCAGATGCACACTCCTAGCACTGAGAACACTGATAGTAAGAATAATTTAAATAAACCCTTAGCACACATTTGCGCAAATATGCTGGCCCATGTACCGCGACCAGGTGACTTCAACACATGGGTCCTTAACATTCCTAATACTATAACATTATATAAATGTATTAAGGTCTTACCTTTAAATAGTGCCCTTATCAATGTGTGATCTGAAATGCAGGAACCTTGCTAATTAAAACACCGGAGGGTAAATGGGTGGGGTGCCAATTCCTTGCCTTCTAGTGTACAAAGGGGGTCATTCCGAGTTGTTCGCTCGTTGCCGATTTTCGCTATATTGCGATTAGTCGCTCACTGCGCATGCGCAAGGTTCGCAGAGCGTATGCGCTTAGTTATTTTACACAAAAGTTAGGTATTTTACTCACGGCATAACAAGGATTTCTCATACGTCCTAGAGGATGCTGGGGACTCCAAAAGGACCATGGGGTATAGACGGATCCGCAGGAGCTTGGGCACACTATAAAGACTTAAACTGGGTGTGAACTGGCTCCTCCCTCTATGCCCCTCCTCCAGACCTCAGTTAGACTTTGTGCCCAGGAGTGATGGGACACACACTAGGGGAGCTCTCCTGAGTTTCTCTAAAAGACTTTATGTTAGGTTTATTATTTTCAGGAAGACCTGCTGGCTACAGGCTCCCTGCAGCGTGGGAGTGAGGGGAGAGAAGCAGACCTACTTCTGTGAGTTTCAAGGCTCTGCTTCTCGGCTACTGGACACCATTAGCTCCAGAGGGTTCGATCACTTGGTGCACCTAGCTGCTTGTTCCCGGAGCCACGCCGTCACCCCCTCGTAGAAGCCAGAAGAAAGAAGCCGGGTGAGTATTAGAAGAACCGAAGACTTCAGTGACGGCAGAAGACTTCAGTAACGGAGGTACAGCGGTTGCACTGCGCTCCATGCTCCCACATACCAACGGCACTCACAGGGTGCAGGGCGCTGGGGGGGGTAGCGCCCTGGGCAGCAGGTTGCTGATTTCTTTTTAAGGCTGGCGTAAAAGCATTCCGGTACCTAGCTATCGTATATCATACCCCCGCCAGCATATAACTGCACTGCGCGCCATTATTTCCCCGCCGCCGGCTCACACGGGTGCAGGGCGCTGGGGGGGGTGCCCTGAGCAGACATTTTACTGTTATAGTTGTGGCTCTCTGGCGGTGCCGGGGCTCCGTGTACCGGACGCCCGCCAGCATGTGGTAGCGCACTACGCGCCATTTCTCCCCCGCCGCCGGCTCTCACGGGTGCAGGGTGCTTTTGGGAAGATGGGCTTTTCTTGGGCGGATGCCCGAGGAGTCTCGGTGGTTCAGCTTTGCCGAACGGATTCTTGGTCGGGATCAAGCGCTTTTGCTATGCTCTACAAGTTTGATACCCTGATTTTTAGGGACCTTATGTTTGCTCATTCGGTGCTGCAGAGTCGTCCGCACTCTCCCGCCCGTTTTGGAGCTTTGGTATAAACCCCATGGTCCTTTTGGAGTCCCCAGCATCCTCTAGGACGTATGAGAAAATAGGATTTTAGTACCTACCGGTAAATCCTTTTCTCTTAGTCCGTAGAGGATGCTGGGTGCCCATCCCAGTGCGTACTGTGTCTGCAGTTATGGCTTTTGGTTACACCCTGGTGGGGTGTCTTTTCTGTCTGGCGGTTGCTACCGTTGTTCATGACATAGCATGCGGGGTCTTCATTTTTGTTTATGTGGACACACGGGTTGTGTTACATATTTTTTCAGCATGTGGCTGAGTTTTGTTCATGTCGTTGGCTGGTATTCTACTGAATGCCTCGGTCTACGGTGTGTTTGATGTGTGAGCTGGTATGACACTCACCGTGTTATAACAATAAATTCTTTCCTCGAAATTGTCCATCTCTCCTGGGCACAGTTTTCTAACTGAGGTCTGGAGGAGGGGCATAGAGGGAGGAGCCAGTTCACACCCAGTTTAAGTCTTTATAGTGTACCCAAGCTCCTGCGGATCCGTCTATACCCCATGGTCCTTTTGGAGTCCCCAGCATCCTCTACGGACTAAGAGAAAAGGATTTACCGGTAGGTGCTAAAATCCTATTTTTTCATCGTTCTCGTGATCGTACTGTGATTGACACGAAGTGGGTGTTTCTGGGCGGAAACTGGCCGTTTTCTGGGCGTATGCGAAAAAACGCTGGCGTTTCTGGGAAAAACGCGGGAGTGTCTGAAGAAACGGGGGAGTGTCTGGGCAAACGCTGGGTGTGTTTGTGACGTCAAACCAGGAACGAAACTGACTGAACTGATCGAAATGGCTGAGTAAGTCTGGAGCTACTCAGAAACTGCTAAGAAAATTCTATTCGCAATTCTGCTAATCTTTCGTTCGCAATTCTGCTAAGCTAAGATACACTCCCAGAGGGCGGTGGCTTAGCGTGTGCAATGCTGCTAAAAGCTGCTAGCGAGCAAACAACTCGGAATGAGGGCCAATATATACACAAATATAGAGGAAAAAGTGACAGCCTGTAAAGTGACAGTTAGAAGCGTATTGCTTATCGCTCTCCACTTTATCTCTCTCCAGTCTGTGATAAAACTTCATCATGGTGGGTAAGGGGACTATTTATGACCCATCACATTCATTTAGAATCATCTATTATAGCTGCTGTTCTCCGGGATAAGAGATGAATTTAGGTACCAGTATAAAGTGCCGTGACTAGGCATTTTAGCGCTGTGTGCCCCCCCCATGCAAGACAGAGGTAGTGCGCGCCGAAGGCGCGTGAAAAATCCATAGGGGCGTGGCTTCATGAGGAAGGGGTGTGGCCACAAAATAATACCAATTCATACTACGGTGCACAGTAGACTTCATTATTCAAATTACGCTGCACAGTAGCGCCACTACACCAGGTAGAGCCCCTTTTACACATTACGGTAGACAGTCCCCCTTTTAACACTTTACGGCAGACAGCGTCCCTTTTTACACATTACGGCAGACAGCGTCCTTTTTACACATTACGGCAGACAGCATCCCCTTTTTACACATTACGGCAGACAGCGCCCCCTTTTTACACATTACGGTAGACAGTGTCCCATTTTTACACATTACGGCAGAGAGTGTCCCCCTTTTTACACATTATGGCAGACAGCATCCCCTTTTTACACATTACGGCAGACAGCGTCCCATTTTTTACACATTACAACAGACAGTGTCTCCCTTTTTACACATTACGGCAGACAGCGTCCCATTTTTACACATTACGGCAGACAGCGTCCCTCTTTTTACACATTATGGCAGACAGCAGACAGCGTTCCCTTTTTACACATTACGGCAGACAGCGTCCCCTTTTTACACATTACTGCAGACAGTCCCCCTTTGTACACATTACGGCAGACAGCGTCCCCTTTTTACACATTGCGGCAGACAGCGTCCCTTTTTACACATTACGGCAGATAGTCCCCCTTTTTACACATTACGGCAGACAGCGTCCCCTTTATACACATTACGACAGACAGTGTCTCCCTTTTTACACATTACGGCAGACAGCGTCCCATTTTTACACATTACGGCAGATAGCGTCCCCCTTTTTACACATTACGGCAGACAGCGTCCCCTTTTTACACATTACGGCAGACAGCGTCCCCCTTTTTACACATTACGGCAGACAGCGTCCCATTTTTACACATTACGGCAGACAGCGTCCCCCTTTTTACACATTATGGCAGACAGCGTTCCCTTTTTACACATTACGGCAGACAGCGTTCCCTTTTTACACATTACTGCAGACAGTCCCCCTTTGTACACATTACGGCAGACAGCGTCCCCTTTTTACACATTACGGCAGACAGCGTCCCTTTTTACACATTACAGCAGACAGTCCCCCTTTTTATACATTACGGCAGACAGCGCCCCCTTTTTACACATTACGGTAGACAGTGTCCCATTTTTACACATTACGGCAGATAGCGTCCCCCTTTTTACACATTACATCAGACAGCGTCCCCTTTTTACACATTATGGCAGACAGCGTCCCCCTTTTTACACATTACGGCAGACAGCGTCCCATTTTTACACATTACGGCAGACAGCGTCCCTCTTTTTACACATTATGGCAGACAGCAGACAGCGTTCCCTTTTTACACATTACGGCAGACAGCGTCCCCTTTTTACACATTACTGCAGACAGTCCCCCTTTGTACACATTACGGCAGACAGCGTCCCCTTTTTACACATTGCGGCAGACAGCGTCCCTTTTTACACATTACGGCAGACAGTCCCCCTTTTTACACATTACGGCAGACAGCGTCCCCTTTTTACACATTACGGCAGACAGCGTCCCTTTTTACACATTACGGCAGACAGTCCCCCTTTTTACACATTACGGCAGACAGCGTCCTTTTTACACATTACGGCAGACAGCATCCCCTTTTTACACATTACGGCAGACAGCGCCCCCTTTTTACACATTACGGTAGACAGTGTCCCATTTTTACACATTACGGCAGAGAGTGTCCCCCTTTTTACACATTATGGCAGACAGCATCCCCTTTTTACACATTACGGCAGACAGCGTCCCATTTTTACACATTACGGCAGACAGCGTCCTTTTTACACATTACGGCAGACAGCATCCCCTTTTTACACATTACGGCAGACAGCGCCCCCTTTTTACACATTACGGTAGACAGTGTCCCATTTTTACACATTACGGCAGAGAGTGTCCCCCTTTTTACACATTATGGCAGACAGCATCCCCTTTTTACACATTACGGCAGACAGCGTCCCATTTTTTACACATTACAACAGACAGTGTCTCCCTTTTTACACATTACGGCAGACAGCGTCCCATTTTTACACATTACGGCAGACAGCGTCCCTCTTTTTACACATTATGGCAGACAGCAGACAGCGTTCCCTTTTTACACATTACGGCAGACAGCGTCCCCTTTTTACACATTACTGCAGACAGTCCCCCTTTGTACACATTACGGCAGACAGCGTCCCCTTTTTACACATTGCGGCAGACAGCGTCCCTTTTTACACATTACGGCAGATAGTCCCCCTTTTTACACATTACGGCAGACAGCGTCCCCTTTATACACATTACGACAGACAGTGTCTCCCTTTTTACACATTACGGCAGACAGCGTCCCATTTTTACACATTACGGCAGATAGCGTCCCCCTTTTTACACATTACGGCAGACAGCGTCCCCTTTTTACACATTACGGCAGACAGCGTCCCCCTTTTTACACATTACGGCAGACAGCGTCCCATTTTTACACATTACGGCAGACAGCGTCCCCCTTTTTACACATTATGGCAGACAGCGTTCCCTTTTTACACATTACGGCAGACAGCGTTCCCTTTTTACACATTACTGCAGACAGTCCCCCTTTGTACACATTACGGCAGACAGCGTCCCCTTTTTACACATTACGGCAGACAGCGTCCCTTTTTACACATTACAGCAGACAGTCCCCCTTTTTATACATTACGGCAGACAGCGCCCCCTTTTTACACATTACGGTAGACAGTGTCCCATTTTTACACATTACGGCAGATAGCGTCCCCCTTTTTACACATTACATCAGACAGCGTCCCCTTTTTACACATTATGGCAGACAGCGTCCCCCTTTTTACACATTACGGCAGACAGCGTCCCATTTTTACACATTACGGCAGACAGCGTCCCTCTTTTTACACATTATGGCAGACAGCAGACAGCGTTCCCTTTTTACACATTACGGCAGACAGCGTCCCCTTTTTACACATTACTGCAGACAGTCCCCCTTTGTACACATTACGGCAGACAGCGTCCCCTTTTTACACATTGCGGCAGACAGCGTCCCTTTTTACACATTACGGCAGACAGTCCCCCTTTTTACACATTACGGCAGACAGCGTCCCCTTTTTACACATTACGGCAGACAGCGTCCCTTTTTACACATTACGGCAGACAGTCCCCCTTTTTACACATTACGGCAGACAGCGTCCCATTTTTATACATTACGGCAGATAGCGTCCCCCTTTTTACACATTACGCCAGACAGCGTCCCCTTTTTACACATTACGGCAGACAGCGTCCCATTTTTACACATTATGGCAGTCCCCCTCTTTACACATTACAGCAGACAGCGTCCCCTTTTTATACATTACGGCAGACAGCATCCCCTTTTTACACATTACGGCAGACAGCGTCCCCCTTTTTACACATTACGGCAGACAGTCCCCCTTTTTACAAATTATGGCAGACAGCGTCCCCTTTTTACACATTACGGCAGACAGTCCCCCTTTTTACACATTAGGCAGGCAGAGTCCCCCTTTGCTACACAATAGGCAGCAGAGTCCCCCTTTGAGAAAGAGAGAGAGAGATAGAAAGTGAGAGATAGAGAATTATACTTACCTGTTACCATATGTGACATGATGAGCGGTACCACAGGAAGATCCAGGCTGTTCAGAGTGCTGGAGCAGCAACAACAGCAGCAGCCTCCTCTCCCTCCACCCCAAACTCAGACTCTGAGCTCATCTCATAACCAGGTCCTCTCTTCTGTTGCAGCGATGGCCGAGCAGCGCTGTAACACATTGCCTCCACTTTACAGCATTACAGCGCTGGAGTTTACAGGAGTTACAGCGCTGTGCACGCTGTATCTCCGGCCCGTGGCTCCCCATGCCATGTGTGACCGACAGTCACGGTCAGATAGCTGACGCGGCTACTACCGCGTAAAACAATAGAACACCAGGGCAGTTGGAGGAGCAGCCGGGACACTTTGAAACAGAGCAGCGGCGGTACGCACAGAACCCGCTCAGTCTGTCACTTGAACACTACAAGGGAGGCCAATTGGGGTCAAGGGGCATGATGCGCTCCTATCACAAGTGCGCTGTGTGCAGGGCACACAGTGCACACACCTAGTTACGGCACTGCCAGTATATAAATAATGGGACATCACATCCAGTAAGAGACTGTCATGGCTGTGGCTGGATCCTACTAATTATCATTTTGCTGCTTTCTTATCACAGCACAAAAGTATGAATTTCCTGTCTATGACCTGATATTTTTATTGCGCTTGTGCAACTAACACTCAGTTAAACCAAACTGGTGAGATCCGAAGATTCTTCTCTTGCCATGTTAGCCCATAGCAGGGAACGTTTAATGCCATATTCAAGTAGAGTAAACTATCTAGGACAAGCATTATTTTGCTACAAGACTTTAGTATTACTTACTTTGCTAAATGCAGGTGATATCTCCAATATTTACTACATTCAGGTGTTGCTACATAACCCTGATACTAAAATGTGCCTTGATCATGATAAAACAGCTGTTTACACCTGACTTAAGGCTTGATAAATAGGCCATGCAGCACCACAATTATTCTATTGTCCTAATTAGCAATTGCTACATTTTTTTTTGCGTTTAGAAAATAACCTTTTCGGAGTCTCACTGGTCTTCAGTGTGGAGTAATGTATATCTGAACGGGAAAAGGTGGCACCAGGAAACAAGCAATGACTCTCAGTGCACGGTGGTGACAAATGGTGGTGTGCCATCTATATGTCATGAGTAAAGATTTAGTGGCCAATATATCAATTCTAGGTAAAATCCGTATTTATGCAGCGGGTTACACTGCTATTCCACAGGGAATAACATCGGGGTGTAGAGTTGGATCTTGATCCGAGGCACCAACAGGCAAAAGCTTTGATTTTTCCCAGGATGCACTGCACTGCCTCCTCTATAGGCCCGCCTCCAGGCACTGGAGCCTCAGTTTGTAAGTTGGTGCCTGCAGTGCAGGCAGCTAACAGGTGGGGCTGCGCTAGGCAGCCCTGAAAAGAGCTTTTTTAAAGAAAAAAGAAGACTTCAAGGGCTGCAGCACAGTCATGTCAGTCTGACATTCTGTGCTGCGGCTCCATCACCTCCCTCAGCGGTGCTGCATACTCCCGCGCCCTGGTTGCCGGGTACTTGCAGCGGAGGCTCTCCGGTTCCCATAAGGCACATATCACCGCTGCTGCTCTCCTGGATTGCGTGGCCGCACTTCAGGGAGGAGGTAAGAGGGTCCCATAGCTGGGACACGCCCAAATCGCGATCAGGTTGCGGTCCCAGGAGATGGACCACGCCGCTGTCGTGGACACTTTGGCCATGCAGGGACCCCACTATATCCACCAGGACAGGGAGCACAGGTCGGATTTACTAAAATCCGTTTATCATAGGCTCCATAGTACTCGGTGATGATGTCCAGCAGAAGGGACCTGTAGTCCCTCCCCCAGCTCCAGGCGCCATCTACAGCAGATGTTCCTGCCCTGGAGCTGCATCTCTCCCTCACTCCCTGTAAGCGTTTGGGCGCCATTTCACAGAGCTGTGCTGATCCTGCTGGGCACTGTCTCTTCTGTAAAGCCGCCTGTCTCATCAGCGCTGTGCATTTACAGGACACTTAAGTATTCTACATGTCGTTTAGACAGTGGACTGTGTGGATAATGCTGGGCGTGGCTAGGAGCTCTCATTGGGTTAGCAGCAGGTCTATCACACCCAGTCCACAGCTGATTGGGTGAGAAACGCCCTCCCACACAGGTTACATCTAATGGGAGGATCTGTGTGTTCCCAGAGCAGGATTAACAGTGGAGCTGATTGAGCTGCAGCTCCAGGTCCACACCCCAAAATAGGCCCACTGCATCTGCAGCAACATACCCTCCAACAATTTACACATAAAAATCGGTACAAATTCGAAAAGGGGGCGTGGCCACGGTACAGTGGCGTGGCCACGCCCCCTTTCCTATACTTTAAATGGAAGTTTGGAGAGCCAGAAATCGGTACAGACCATAAAAAAAAGGTACTGTACCTGCCAAAAAGGTACATCTGGAGGGTATGCCACTGCATCTGCAGCAAGTCTCTGCATTGTAGATAGGGGGTCATTCTGACCTGATCGCTCGCTGCAGTTCATCGCAGCGTTCAGGTCAGATCTGCACATGCGCCGGCTGATGGCTGACAGCCGACGGCTGTTGTTGCCTAGCGATCACCTCTGTCGCTGGGTGGGAGGAGGCGTTTGGCTGCTGTTTTGTCTGCACGGTCTGACCAACGCAGGCGTGGCAGGACCATGAGGTGTGCAGCCCGCAGCGGCTGTGTGATGTCACACGCAGCCGCTGCTACCCGGGCAATGATGAGTAACTCCCAGTCAGCCACAGGAGCTGTGCTGGCTGGGAGTTACTCTTCAAGTACAAAAGCATCGCTGCTGTGCGATGCTTTTGTACTTGTGGGGGGGAGGGGGAGGACGTCCTGACATGTGGCCTGGACTAGGCCTCTGCTGGGTGCAGGGCCGGTGCAAGGTTTCTAAGCACCCTAGGCAAACCATCTTCTTACTGCCACCCTCCCCCCTTCTCCGCCCCCCCCCCCCCCCCTTCGTCACACACACCCCAATACCAACTGTCCAGTTCCCCAGATGTAAAGCTGGCTTCCTACAAGTTTCACAGCCATTGTCATCCTCCTTGGATGGGGAGAGAAGAGTGGGTCTGCCCCCTCAGGGCACGCTGCTTAAAGCTGCCTAATGATGGAAGCGTCGGATCTGTGTATATATACCCGGCGTAATAAACGCAGTAGACAGATTACAAGGTAACCTGAGGATAGTAGTAAAGCACTGAAACGTTGTTGTAATCTGTGTACTGTGGGGGTAATTCTGAGTTGATCGCAGCTTCAAGTTTGTTAGCAATTGGGCAAAACCATGTGCACTGCAGGGGAGGCAGATATAACATGTGCAGAGAGAGATAGATTTGGGTGTGGTGTGTTCAATCTGCAATCTAAATTGCAGTGTAAAAAAAAAGCTGCCAGTATTTACCCTGCATAGAAACAAAATAACCCACCCAAATATAACTCTCTCTGCAAATGTTATATCTGCCCCCCCCTGCAGTGCACATGGTTTTGCCCAACTGCTAAAAAAAAATTCCTGCTGCGATCAACTTGGAATTACCCCCTGTGTTTATTACTCTGAGTGCCGAATCTTTGACGTATATGGAATTGTGCAGCACCAGCGGCTATTCTTTCTATTATTGGAGTGCTGGACCTTTGGAACTATATATATATAATAACCAAATATTCGTTGCAAGAGAGCAACACTAGAAGTAGATTGCTTTTTGGGAGCACTCTTTTAGATGAAAATGTTTTTTGTATAATGAGTTTGACATGATTTTAATAAGTTAAAACGTAACCTTTAATAAACTTTCCTAAAATAGGCGGGGTAGATATAGAGGCAGTATCTATGTGTACATGCCACTCAGATATGTGCATTCATTTTATTACACCCCTCAATAAAGTATCCTAATATTTAATTTAGAACAATTAATTGTATTGAATAAATATATTGGTATGTGGTGAATATATTCATGAGCATGTGTAATATGGTAACACAAGAATAGTGAATAAAATCAGATGTACATGAATCATAGCCAGTAGTTAATGATATGTATCTTAGCTGACACAACCTCTTACATACCATGACTTCAGTATAAATTAATAATAGGTATCTCCAATAACAGAGCATTTTCCATACCTTAGCTTGTTTAAATACTCATGATCATCCTAATCACATTGATGCATTGCTGCTTGTTAGATGTATTTTCCGACTTTTTACTGCCTGCTATGAATAGCTGTGTGTATCTGTCTACACTTCCCCTACAGGCAGAAGATTCTAACTCAGCTCGATTTTCTACTGGATACTATTGTGACAATAAACATATATATCAATGTGGTATCCTATTTGCTGCCTTGTATCCATGTGTAACAAGTTTTACAGTTCTGAAACCTCTGCCTGCGGACAGAAGATTCTGACTCAGCTTAATTTTCTACTGGATACTTTTGTGACAATAAACATATATATCACAGAATAGTGTCCTGTTTACTGCCTAGTATCCATGTATAATAAGATTTTACTTACCGATAAATCTATTTCTCGGAGTCCGTAGTGGATGCTGGGGTTCCTGAAAGGACCATGGGGAATAGCGGCTCCGCAGGAGACAGGGCACAAAAAGTAAAGCTTTTCCGATCAGGTGGTGTGCACTGGCTCCTCCCCCTATGACCCTCCTCCAGACTCCAGTTAGGTACTGTGCCCGGACGAGCGTACACAATAAGGGAGGATTTTGAATCCCGGGTAAGACTCATACCAGCCACACCAATCACACCGTACAACTTGTGATCTAAACCCAGTTAACAGTATGATAACAGCGGAGCCTCTGAAAGATGGCTTCCTTTAACAATAACCCGAATTAGTTAACAATAACTATGTACAACTTATGCAGATAATCCGCACTTGGGATGGGCGCCCAGCATCCACTACGGACTCCGAGAAATAGATTTATCGGTAAGTAAAATCTTATTTTCTCTATCGTCCTAGTGGATGCTGGGGTTCCTGAAAGGACCATGGGGATTATACCAAAGCTCCCAAACGGGCGGGAGAGTGCGGATGACTCTGCAGCACCGAATGAGAGAACTCCAGGTCCTCCTTAGCCAGAGTATCAAATTTGTAAAATTTTACAAACGTGTTCTCCCCTGACCACGTAGCTGCTCGGCAAAGTTGTAATGCCGAGACCCCTCGGGCAGCCGCCCAAGATGAGCCCACCTTCCTTGTGGAGTGGGCCTTTACAGATTTAGGCTGTGGCAAGCCTGCCACAGAATGTGCAAGTTGGATTGTGCTACAGATCCAACGAGCAATCGTCTGCTTAGACGCAGGAGCACCCATCTTGTTGGGTGCATACAATATAAACAACGAGTCAGATTTTCTGACTCCAGCTGTCCTTGCAATATATATTTTTAATGCTCTGACAACGTCCAGTAACTTGGAGTCCTCCAAGTCACTTGTAGCCGCAGGCACTACAATAGGCTGGTTCAGATGAAATGCTGACACCACCTTAGGGAGAAAATGCGGACGAGTTCGCAGTTTTGCCTGTCCGAATGGAAAATCAGATATGGGCTTTTGTAAGATAAAGCTGCCAATTCTGACACTCTCCTGGCAGAAGCCAGGGCTAGAAGCATGGTCACTTTCCATGTGAGATATTTCAAATCCACCTTTTTTAGTGGTTCAAACCAATGAGATTTTAGGAAGTCCAAAACCACATTTAGATCCCACGGTGCCACTGGAGGCACCACAGGAGGCTGTATATGCAGCACTCCCTTAACAAAGGTCTGGACTTCAGGGACTGAAGCCAATTCTTTTTGAAAGAAAATCGACAGGGCCGAAATTTGAACCTTAATAGATCCCAATTTGAGACCCATTGACAATCCTGATTGCAGGAAATGTAGGAATCGACCCAGTTGAAATTCCTCCGTCGGAGCACTCCGATCTTCGCACCACGCAACATATTTTCGCCAAATTCGGTGATAATGTTGCACGGTTACTTCCTTCCTTGCTTTAATCAAAGTAGGAATGACTTCTTCCGGCATGCCTCTTTCCTTTAGGATCCGGCGTTCAACCGCCATGCCGTCAAACGCAGCCGCGGTAAGTCTTGAAACAGACAGGGACCCTGCTGAAGCAAGTCCCTCCTTAGAGGTAGAGGCCACGGATCTTCCGTGATCATCTCTTGAAGTTCCGGGTACCAAGTCCTCCTTGGCCAATCCGGAACCACTAGTATCGTTCTTACGCCTCTTTGCCGTATAATTCTCAATACTTTTGGTATGAGAGGCAGAGGAGGAAACACATACACCGACTGGTACACCCAAGGCGTTACCAGCGCGTCCACAGCTATTGCCTGCGGATCTCTTGACCTGGCGCAATACCTGTCCAGTTTTTTGTTGAGGCGAGACGCCATCATGTCCACCATTGGTCTTTCCCAACGGGTTACCAGCATGTGGAAGACTTCTGGATGAAGTCCCCACTCTCCCGGGTGAAGATCGTGTCTGCTGAGGAAGTCTGCTTCCCAGTTGTCCACTCCCGGGATGAACACTGCTGACAGTGCTATCACATGATTCTCTGCCCAGCGAAGAATCCTTGCAGCTTCTGCCATTGCCCTCCTGCTTCTTGTGCCGCCCTGTCTGTTCACATGGGCGACTGCCGTGATGTTGTCCGACTGGATCAATACCGGTTTTCCCTGAAGCAGAGGTTCTGCCTGGTTTAGAGCATTGTATATTGCTCTTAGTTCCAGAATGTTTATGTGAAGAGACGTTTCCAGGCTCGTCCATACTCCCTGGAAGTTTCTTCCTTGTGTGACTGCTCCCCAGCCTCTCAGGCTGGCGTCCGTGGTCACCAGGATCCAATCCTGTATGCCGAATCTGCGGCCCTCCAATAGATGAGCACTCTGCAACCACCACAGAAGAGACACCCTTGTCCTTGGAGACAGGGTTATCCGTAGGTGCATCTGAAGATGCGACCCTGACCATTTGTCCAACAGATCCCTTTGGAAAATTCTTGCGTGGAATCTGCCGAATGGAATCGCTTCGTAAGAAGCCACCATTTTTCCCAGGACTCTTGTGCATTGATGTACAGACACCTTTCCTGGTTTTAGGAGGTTCCTGACAAGCTCGGATAACTCCTTGGCTTTTTCCTCCGGGAGAAAAACCTTTTTCTGAACCGTGTCCAGAATCATCCCTAGGAACAGCAGACGAGTTGTCGGCATTAACTGGGATTTTGGAATATTCAGAATCCACCCGTGCTGTTTTAGCACTTCTTGAGACAGTGCTAATCCCATCCCTAGCTGTTCTCTGGACCTCGCCCTTATTAGGAGATCGTCCAAGTATGGGATAATTAATACGCCTTTTCTTCGAAGAAGAATCATCATCTCGGCCATTACCTTTGTAAAGATCCGAGGTGCCGTGGACAATCCGAACGGCAGCGTCTGAAACTGATAGTGACAGTTTTGTACAACGAACCTGAGGTACCCCTGGTGTGAGGGGTAAATTGGAACGTGGAGATACGCATCCTTGATGTCCAAGGATACCATAAAGTTCCCCTCTTCCAGGTTCGCTATCACTGCTCTGAGTGACTCCATTTTGAACTTGAACTTCTTTATGTACAGGTTCAAGGACTTCAGATTTAGAATAGGCCTTACCGAGCCATCCGGCTTCGGTACCACAAAAAGAGTGGAATAATACCCCTTCCCTTGTTGCAGAAGAGGTACCTTGACTATCACCTGCTGAGAGTACAGCTTGTGAATGGCTTCCAACACCGTCTCCCTTTCGGAGGGGGACGTTGGTAAAGCAGACCTCAGGAAACGGCGAGGTGGATCTGTCTCTAATTCCAACCTGTATCCCTGAGATATTATCTGCAGGATCCAGGGATCTACTTGCGAGTGAGCCCACTGCGCGCTGTAATTTTTGAGACGACCGCCCACCGTCCCCGAGTCCGCTTGAGAAGCCCCAGCGTCATGCTGAGGCTTTTGTAGAAGCCGGGGAGGGCTTCTGATCCTGGGAAGGAGCTGCGTGTTGCTGTCTCTTCCCTCGACCTTTGCCTCGTGGCAAATATGAATAGCCCTTTGCTCTCTTATTTTTAAAGGAACGAAAGGGCTGCGGTTGAAAAGTCGGTGCCTTTTTCTGTTGGGGAGTGACTTGAGGTAGAAAGGTGGATTTCCCGGCTGTAGCCGTGGCCACCAAATCTGATAGACCGACTCCAAATAACTCCTCCCCCTTATACGGCAAAACTTCCATATGCCGTTTTGAATCCGCATCGCCTGTCCACTGTCGCGTCCATAAAGCTCTTCTGGCCGAAATGGACATAGCACTTACCCGTGATGCCAGTGTGCATATATCCCTCTGTGCATCACGCATATAAAGAAATGCATCCTTTATTTGTTCTAACGACAGTAGAATATTGTCCCTGTCCAGGGTATCAATATTTTCAATCAGGGATTCTGACCAAACTACCCCCGCACTGCCCATCCAGGCAGTTGCTACAGCTGGTCGTAGTATAACACCTGCATGTGTGTATATACTTTTTTGGATATTTTCCATCCTCCTATCTGATGGATCTTTAAGTGCGGCCGTCTCAGGAGAGGGTAACGCCACTTGTTTAGATAAGCGTGTTAGCGCCTTGTCCACCCTAGGAGGTGTTTCCCAGCGCTCCCTAACCTCTGGCGGGAAAGGGTATAATGCCAATAATTTCTTTGAAATTATCAGCTTTTTATCAGGGGCAACCCACGCTTCATTACACACGTCATTTAGTTCTTCTGATTCAGGAAAAACTATAGGTAGTTTTTTCATACCCCACATAATACCCTGTTTAGTGGTACCTGTAGTATCAGCTAAATGTAACGCCTCCTTCATTGCCAAAATCATATAACGTGTGGCCCTACTGGAAAATACGGTTGATTCGTCACCGTCACCACTGGAGTCATCGCCTGTGTCTGGGTCTGTGTCGACCGACTGAGGCAAAGGGCGTTTCACAGCCCCTGACGGTGTTTGAGTCGCCTGGACAGGCACTAATTGATTGTCCGGCCGTCTCATGTCGTCAAACGACTGCTTTAGCGTGTTGACACTATCCCGTAGTTCCATAAATAAAGGCATCCATTCTGGTGTCGACCCCCTAGGAGGTGACATCCCCATATTTGGCAATTGCTCCGCCTCCACACCAATATCGTCCTCATACATGTCGACACACACGTACCGACACACAGCAGACACACAGGGAATGCTCCTAATGAAGACAGGACCCACTAGCCCTTTGGGGAGACAGAGGGAGAGTTTGCCAGCACACACCAAAAGCGCTATATATATATCAGGGATAGCCTTATAATAAGTGCTCCCTTATAGCTGCTTTGTTATATAAAAATATCGCCATAAATTTGCCCCCCCTCTCTGTTTTACCCTGTTTCTGTAGTGCAGTGCAGGGGAGAGACCTGGGAGCCGTCCTGACCAGCGGAGCTGTGAGAGGAAATGGCGCCGTGTGCTGAGGAGATAGGCCCCGCCCCTTTTCCGGCGGGCTCGTCTCCCGCTATTTTGAGAAATCAGGCAGGGGTTAAATATCTCCATATAGCCTCTAGGGCTATATGTGAGGTATTTTTAGCCTTTATAGGTACTCATTTTGCCTCCCAGGGCGCCCCCCTCCCAGCGCCCTGCACCCTCAGTGACTGCCGTGTGAAGTGTGCTGAGAGGAAAATGGCGCACAGCTGCAGTGCTGTGCGCTACCTTTAGAAGACTGCAGGAGTCTTCAGCCGCCGATTCTGGACCTCTTCTGTCTTCAGCATCTGCAAGGGGGCCGGCGGCGCGGCTCCGGTGACCATCCAGGCTGTACCTGTGATCGTCCCTCTGGAGCTTGATGTCCAGTAGCCAAGAAGCCAATCCATCCTGCACGCAGGTGAGTTGACTCCTTCTCCCCTCAGTCCCTCGCTGCAGTGATCCTGTTGCCAGCAGGAATCACTGTAACATAAAAAACCTAGCTAAACTTTCTCTAAGCAGCTCTTTAGGAGAGCCACCTAGATTGCACCCTTCTCGGCCGGGCACAAAAATCTAACTGGAGTCTGGAGGAGGGTCATAGGGGGAGGAGCCAGTGCACACCACCTGATCGGAAAAGCTTTACTTTTTGTGCCCTGTCTCCTGCGGAGCCGCTATTCCCCATGGTCCTTTCAGGAACCCCAGCATCCACTAGGACGATAGAGAAAACAGGTTTTACAGTTTCTAAAACCTCAGCCTGCAGTCAGCCAACATGTGCCAGTGTGAATGAAGATGAGAAAAGTCTCTTTCATGGATAAATTAGCACCAATTGGTGCTTAGTTATAACAATTAATCTCCCACCTTTTTATGTGTGTGTATAATACCCTACATAAAATGTTATTAGCAATTAGCTTATCATTCTGAACACTAGGGGTATGATTAATATGAATAACGGGAATAATCTCTGCCTCGCACACATTGGTACAGTTTTTCAAATCACTTTTGTTATAACTCAAATGACTGAAATATAGTGGGTGCAGGGATTCTCTGCTGAGCAGTTTGATCACACTGTAAGTATGTCATAACAGGAACTGCCTGTAACAAACATTTACACATGAAATAACATATTGCGCATAACCCAAAAAAAAATTTCGGATCTTTAAAGCGTATCAGCGGATAGATGTTCCCCTTATTTGACAATGCATCCCCGGGGCACAATACAAAAAAACACAAAAAAACACACAAATTACCTAAGGTTTGGAGATGGTGTACGAACTGAACTATTTCCCCTAGCACTTAGGCATTAGTCTAATTATTATGTAGAACATTTCGGCTGTCACAAAACACACCTAGACTATTTCCAGCAATTAATTGTAAGAAATGCATTATTTGATTAGTGTTAATCTTACTCAGTAAGAGGCAGAGATTATATTATTATTATACGTCCAGTGCGGGATATTAATACAACATTGCGAACTATATATATATATATATATATATATATATACAGACACACACACACACTATTGAAGAAAGGAAGAGCGGCACTCGGAGTCTTTATGAAGAGTCAGATGTATTAAAAAAAAAATCAAATAGCCACCTATTTGATGTTTTCTTAATACATCTGACTTTTCATAAAGACTGAGTGCCACTCTTCCTTTCTACAATAGTGTTATCAGCATTACAGAGGGCACCGGGGCATGATAATAGTTATTGGGGAGTGCCGACCTATCTTCCAGTGTGTGTGTGTATGTATGTGTATGTATATATATATATATATATATATATATAATTTTTTTTTCTTTCAGCAAAGACAGTGGCCGACATATTGATAATGATAAATCGCATCACAACATGTCCCCTAACACATACTGTAGCCCATGAACACATACATGTATACACACACACCCCTTCCCTGCTGTGCATGTGTGTAAGGATCTCCCCCCCCCCATGAAAATCATGTGTGTTGCCCTTAATTTTATATATATATATATATACACACACACACACACACACACACACACACACACACAGTAAATAGATAAATAGAGATCTGATAGGTCCCATGAAGTACTCACCCCAGAGGAAGCAGGCAGGCAGTGGTGAAGCAGCAGCGAGTCGGCGCAGGGCTCACTGGAGGCCAGCGGGTCACAGTGGGCGGCAGGTGACATGCTGACAGTGACGGCCGTGGCACAGGACCCCCACCCAGGTGCAGCTGACGGCTAGCTGTCAGCTGCAGTCATCGTGAACAGCGGCAGTGGGGGGAAGCAGCGGTTAAGATGAGGGAGCCCAATTGCCGCGCGGGGGGGGGGGGGGGGGGAGCGGAAAGCTGGTGACAAGATGCAGCGGGTAACATGCGGGAGCCCACTTGCGAGGGGAGGGGGGGAAGCAGGTGAAGAGATGTAGGAGGGGGAGGGGAGATACTCGGGGAGGCAGCAGGTAACATTCGGGAGCAGGAGCATAATTGCGCGCGGGGGGGGGGGGGGATGAGAGCGGGGAGCGCGAATGGGTAACAAGATGCACCACCCGAGCAGGAGCCCAATCGCAGGGGGGATGGAGTGCCGGAGCGGGCATCATGCAGGAGCCAGTCGCGCGGGGGGGGGGGGAGCTGCAGTGTCAGCTCGGAGTTTGTGGGACTCGGGAGCTCATGCGAACCACGGCAGCACCCTGTACATAGCTATGCCGGGTGTTGCTATCGCGGAGGTGGGGGGCGGCAGATTGCAGGAACGGGACTCACAGGCTGCTCCTCGTTTCTAAAAGAATAGTAGGAGCTTGGCTGTGATAAAGTAAGCCAGCGTTCTTTCATTCACTGTGCAGTGCCGCCCTCCAGTGGTCGCCGCCCATAGGCAGCTGCCTAAAGCTGCCTAGTGGTAGCGCCGGCCCTGGCTGGGTGTCCTCCCGCAAATTTCAGGTCGGAATGACCCCCTATGTCCTGCTGCCAGTCCGCCTGCCCCCTCCGGCATCAACAATCCCCACTCCCTAGCCACGGCGTACGTGGAACAAAAGCTGCTGCGGCCACCGGCATAGATGTGTATGAAAGCGGCGCAGTGGAAGGCTTTCATAGCACTACCAGCGCAGCATACTCTCTGAGCCCTCTGCGCGTGATGTCACAGAACTGCCTCCCTGCCACAGCCGTACACATATCCCCAGAGGCCCTGACTCCGCAACACAGCACCTGGCCGGCCAGCCTGGAAGCCCCGAGATGGCTAATGTAACGGATAGAGTGGGTGATATCGTCGAGGGTAATGTCTGGACGCTGAATCAATGTAAAAGGTGACAGTGCTATGCAGTGCAGTCGGTGTGCAATGTCACTGATACTGCACAGCATTCTCACCTTTTACATTGACTCAGTGAGTCAGTCAGTTCTGCCAGCCAGTCACTATTGTTAGTGCCGGTGTCCCAACGCACTGCATTGCAGGGAAGTATATGCACTAAATAAACTACAGCTCCCAGCAACCCTTAGCGCCGAAGCATTCAGGCGCTAAGGGCTGCTGGGAGCTGTAGTTTATTGAGTGCATCTTCTTCCCTGTAATGCGGTGCATTGGGGCACCGGCGCTAACAATAGTAATTGGCTGCTCTGCGAGCCTCCGGGAGAGCCACTGCCAAAGGGAGGACAGCAGCCTAGCTGCTTCCAGGAGGAGAAGCAAGAGAAGCATTACCGCCCCTACCCACTCGCAGTACCTCCGCGCCCCATCCGTGGCACCCGCACACCCCCCCCTCCACCACCCACGGTGGCTCCGGACCCCCTCCTCCACCCGCAGCACTTCTGCACCCGCCCCTCCCCCACCAGCAGCACCACCTGCACCTCCCTCACCCACGGCACCCCTGCACCCGCGGTGGCTTCTGATCCCCACCTGCGGCACCCACCCCTCCCCCACCACCACACCAGCCCCTCCCCCACCCACAACACCCCCGCAACCACCCCTCCCCCAACCGGGGCACCCCCGGACCCCCAAACACAGCACCTACTAGGTTATTCATCCGGCCCTGCATGCGCTGTTCACGCCGTTGCAAGGGGCTACAACCTCTTTACCATTGCACGCCCTTTGTCCGTGCAATATTTAACCTACTCACACAATTATGATTGGAGGTAATCTCCTATATAATAGCCCAGATCTGTCACTCTGTGCCTGTGTGTCTAACGCTGGGCGTGGCTAGGAGCTCTCATTGGGTAAGCAGCAGGTCTATCACAGCCAGTCCACAGATGATTGGGCGAGAAATGCCCTCCCACACAGGTTACATCCAATGGAAGGCTCTGCCCTTTGGCTGCTGTATGTTCCCAGAGCAGGATTAACAGTGGGGCTGATGGAGCTCCAAGTCCACACCCCAAAATAGGCCCACTGCATCTGCAGCAGCATACCCTCCAACAATTTACACATAAAAATCATTACAAATTCGAAAAGGGCGCGTGGTCACGGGTACAGTGTCGTGGCCACGCCCCCTTTCCTATACTTTCAATGGAAGTTTGGAGAGCAAGAAATCAGTACAGACCATAAAAAAAAAAGAACTGTACCTGCCAAAAAGGTACAGCTGGAGGGTATGCCACTGCATCTGCAGCAAGTCTCTGCGCTGTAGATAGGGGGGGGGGGATCCTTTTACTGCAGCATCCTATGTCCTGCTGCCAGTCCGCCTGCCCCCTCTGGCATCAACAATCCCCACTTCCTAGGCGCGGCGCAGGTGGAGCAAAAGCTGCTGCGGGCACTGGCATACATGTATATGAAAGTCGTGCAGCAGTAGGCTTTTATAGCCGTCCCTGTGCCGCATACTCTCTGAGCCCCAGAGCCTCCTCTGCGCGTGAGGTCACAGAAGTGCCTCCCCGCCACAACCGCGCCCAGATCCCCAGAGGCCCTGACTCCGCAACACAGCACCTGGGCTGCTGGCATGGAAACCCTGAGATGGCTAATGCAATGGATAGAGTGGGTGATATAGCGGAGGCTAATGTCTGGACGCGGAATCAATGTAAAAGGTGACAGTGCTGTGCAGTGCAGTGGGTGTGCAGTGTCACTGACACTACACAGCACTCTCACCTTTTACATTGACTCAGCGAGTCAGTCAGTTCTGCAGGCCAGTCACTACTGTTAGCGCCGGTCTCCCAATGCACCTCATTACAGGGAAGTAGATGCACTAAATAAACTACAGCTCCCAGCAGCCCTTAGCGCAGGAGCATTCCGGCCCTTAGGGCTGCTGGGAGCTGTCGTTTATTGAGTGCATCTTCTTCCCTGTTATGCGGCGCGTTGGGACTCCGGCGCTAACAATAGTGACTGGCTGCTTGGCTGCTGTGCAAGTCTCCGGGAGAGCCACTGCCAAAGGGAGGACAGCAGCTTAGCTACTTCCAGGAGGAGAAGCATTACCCGCCCCTCCCCAACTCGCAGTACCTCCGGAACCCATCCGCAGCACCCCCACACACCCCCTCCAGCACCGCGGTGGCTCCGGACCCTCTCCAACACCCGCAGCATGCCCACACCTGCCCCTCCCCCATACGCTGCACCACCGCACAAGCCCCTTCCCCACCCTCGGCAGTGACGTGCGGTGGGGTGAGGCAGAGCCTTTCCTGTCATACTAACTTTTGTGCCAGAGTTTTGACTGTATAAAGTATATGAAAAATACAAAGAATATGTTTGAAATATCTTCTTTGCATTATTCTAATACTTTTTATAGCGAAAACTCTGGAGTAAAAAGTCTATGGCAGGTGAGGCAGTGCCTCACCTGGCTAACGTTTCCGCAAATCTGGCTTTGGTTCTAGCCAGTGCCTCCAGAGCTATTTAGCTCACCGCACGTCCCTGACCCTCGGCCCCCAGCAACCGCTCCTCACCCACCCGCAGTGGCTCCGTACCCCAACCCACGCCACTCCCCCAACCACAGCACCTACTAGGTGATTCATTAGGCCCTGAGTGCGCTGATCACGCCACCGCCTCGCGGTGGCTTGGGGGCCAGGGGCTGCGGGGGCGCCGCCACTAATTTAGAGCAGATTGACATGCGGACGAGCGTCCGCATGTCAATCTGTTGTCACTAACCCTCCCTGCTGTGTTGGAGGGACACGGAGGGCACATCGCGCGCCTCTCCCGTGTCCCTCCTGCGTCTCCGGCGGGTCTAATAAAGGAAGTGCCGGTCGTGGGCTCTGATTGGCTCACGAACCGGCACGTCCTTTATTAGACCCGCCGGAGACGCAGGAGGGACACGGGAGAGGCGCGCGCTGTGCCCTCCGTGTCCCTCCAACACAGCAGGGGGGGGGGCACTGAGGGAGCATATGTGGCACTGAGGGGGGTGTATGTGTACCTGGCACATATGGGGGGGGAGGGGGGCTATATTTGGCACTGCGGGGGAATATCTGGCACTGGGGGCATATGTGGCACGGGGGGGGTATATTTGGCACTGTCACTGGGGGGGGGGTATATGTGTACCTGACACATTGGGTGGGCTATATTTGGCACTGGGGGCATGTGAGTACCTGGCACCATGGGGGAATATCTGGCACTGGGGACATATGTGGCACTAGGAGCACAGCCTTAGCAACAAGCACTACCCCCTAGCAACGAGCATGACACCCAGTGCATGAAACCCCTGGCAATGAGCATGACACCCAGTGCATGAAACACCTGGCAACGAGCATGACAGCCTGAGCATGAAAACCCCTGGCACCGTGCATGGAACCAAGAGCATGAAACCCCTGGCAACGAGCAGGTAATTTAAAAGTAATTAGAAGCCTTACTGTAGGACTTAATGTGTAATGGGCATTGCGGTGTGTGGCATAATGTATCACGGACATTGCGGTGTGTGTCATAATGTGTCACAAGCATTATGGTGTGTGGTATACTATATCACGGCCATTGTGGTATGTGGTATAATGTCTCAGGGGCATTGCAGTGTGGCATAGGGTATAACGGGCATTGCGGTATGTGTCACAGGCATTACGGTGTGTGGTATACTATATCACGGGCATTGTGATATGTGGTATAATGTCTCAGGGTCATTGCAATGTGTGGCATAATGTATCACGGACATTGCGGTGTGTGTCATAATGTGTCAGGCATTACGGTGTGTTGTATACTATATCACGGGCATTGTGGTATGTGGTATAATGTCTCAGGGTCATTGCAGTGTGGCATAATGTATAACGGGCATTGCGGTGTGTGTCAGGCATTACTGTGTGTTGTATACTATATCACGGGCATTGTGGTATGGGGTATAATGTCTCAGGGTCATTGCGGTGTGTGTCATAATGTGTCACAGACATTGTATGTGCTATAATGTATCAGGGGCATTGCAGTGTGTAGCATAATGTATAACGGGCATTGCGATTCCTCTCATAATGTGTCACAGGCATTACGGTGTGTGGCATAATGTGTCACAGGCATTACGGTGTGTGGCATAATGTGTCGGGGGCATTATGGTGTGTGCATATTGTGTCATGTGCATTATTGTGTGTGGAATTATGTCTAAGGGCCATTGCAGTATGTGGCATAATGTATACTGGGCATTACTATAAGGAGGAAAAATGACAAATAATGTAAGGGGCATGAATCAGGATTATTTTTCTTTCCTGTGGTGGCTAACGTCTGGGCGTGCAGGTTGCAAAACTGGGGTATAAGGAAGTCTTTTCCTGCAATGCCACGCCCCTTTATGAGAAGCCACGCCCATTCCAACGGAGCCACGCCCCCTGTTTGCGGCGCGCGCCGTAGGCGTACGCATTTTTATCCCTTTGATAGTGCCAATTATGGGGGATGGGGGGGGGGGGTGCGCCGAAGAATTTTTTGGCTTGGGAGAGAAAAATTTCTACTTATGCCACTGCCCTTAACCATCGCACGCCCTTTGTCCGTGCAATATTTAACCAATCACACAATTATGATTGGAGGTAATGCTCCATATAATAGAAACATTGCATGCCACAAGGGCGTGCAAGGGTTAAGGGGGCGTAGCCCCTTACAACGATGTGAAGAGCGCCCGTAGGGCGCGATGAATCACCTAGTATATATATATATATATATATATTGTAATCATATCAAAGAGAAGGAGCGCTCCATAGTGCATAACTGTTTTTAAAAAAAGGTAATTTAATAAACTAACTTGACACACATATGGTTTGATCACGTACCGCAAGTGGCAGTATCAACCACCGTAAGTATAACACATATGAATCAATACAAATGAACTTCACCACATCTGGAGGCTGCTTCCATGCTGCACAGTAATCGTCACACTAGGCCACGCCCCTACCAATTTCGCCACTGAGGACTTCATCAGAGGGCTGGCCCAGCGTTGCTCAGTATCTCTATTTAACCTTCCCCGGACCAATCGCGGTCACCGGAGGAATGCCATTTACATTTATTTAGCAAACGGTTATGCATGACAGTCATTATTATAACTATAATAAAAACGTGAACACATAAAAAAAATATAAAAAATGGGAATATTAACAACATATAAAAATGAAGAGAGCTACCCACTTTTACGATAGCGAGTAGAACAATACTACTAGCGGGGATAGCAAGCTGAAATTCACAGAAACTATTCAGTTCCCTCATAACAATTAGATAATATCATTCATGTTTTAATATATGTTACTAAATGGGAATGCCTTATAACTGAGTGTTTATTTGCATAGGCGTGCGCAGCACATTTTATTAGGGGGTGCACCATCGGAGGGGTGTGTTTAGCACCGCATTATGGGCGTGTCTAGCACCATCTATTGACGGTCAACGCAATATAAAATATCCACCCTTGTAGCAATCCTAATAAAGCAGATACATTGTCAGATGTTGTGGTGTGCACCAAACAAACACCCCTGATGGCACTCACTGCAATTATACTGCTTCTCCTCAGCCTGGTCTGGCTCCCTCTCTCTTTCCCCTGCAAGCTGCAGCAGCTTACTTACTAGTCAGTCACTCACTGACACTGACAGTCGCAGACTAGTACTGCTGCTGCAGGAAAAACGAGTGACGTGTCAATGCTGCTGCTGACCGCCTGCCAGTATTGAATTTGTCTTCCTAAGATGAACGCTGGCTGCATGCTGATACTAATCAGTGGCTGGCGTTGGCATAGCATAGAAGGAGAGAGATGAGCATGTGGCAGGTGGGCGTGCGAGCATGTTTTTGTACATGGAGTTTGAAAGCCGGTGGCAGTGGCACCCTTCATTAACCCAGGCGTCCAGTCAGTAATGCAATCCTGACAGGGTGCAGCGCAGAGGGGACAGTAATCAGCCTGCTCGGCGATCGCTGCATAAGGCATGTGAGATCGGGGTGCCAGACATTAGGGGGTGCCTGTGCGCACCAGGACCCCCCCCCCCCTGCGCACACCTATGTTTATTTGATATACAGAATAATGCCAAACCCCTCGTTCATACCTGCAGGAGACAACGTATTTAAAGTTAGTTTCTAATATGTTTCTCGTTTGGCTAAAAGTTTTAACCTGTCACCTCCCCTTTGGTCCAGAACAACATGTTCCAACCCCATAAATCCCATTAAATGTGGATTACTATTTTGGCATACTTTAAAGTGGCGGGGAACACTATGATTATTGAGTCTATTTTTAATGTTCCTGTAATGCTCTAAAATGCACAATTTAAGTACTCTCTTAGTTTTGCCAATATATTTTTTCCCACAATTACAGATTAACATGTAGTATTACTAGTCCAGTGCAGTTTTATTGTTATATGTGATATTTTCTGCATTGTACATGTGACTGTGTGTGCCTATAGCTGCTGTGTGGTTTCCATTCTGCGTATCTCACACATATTACAATCACTATATTCTGTACCCTGGGGGAGTAAGTGCATCAGGGTCTCAAATACCATATAGTGTTCCACAGGATACACTGCTTTGTATTCTTCACTGAACAAACAGAGGTTACCAAGGATGTTTGGGGCGCTCAGATTATTGATGGTGTTATCTGAATGGGAAATTTTCTATGTATCTCCCTTGAAAAGAAAACAATATATACACATAGTGTGATACTGTAATGTTGGTATTCAATGGTGTACACACAGTGTGACTGGATTCGTACCCCAAACGTAGATAGAACAGTGCTCTGAGTTTAAAGCGAGTCTCAGTTACATCAGGTTCCTCTTAGTAGCTCACACTTCACAAGACGATCCCGAATACTCCCAATCCACTCAGTATAGATATATGTGAAAAGAGAGGCTTCAAATAGTGTGATAACGTACAGCAATCTTTTTAAAGGATAGATATTGTAAAAACTCTCACCCTCTCATGGAATATAACAAGCATGGAAATGGATCTTTCAAATAAGGACCGGTAGTCACTGTCAGTTATAACAGTTCCTCGTCTTCCTCAAGGTAAAATATCTCCCCGATAAAATTCCAAGAGGTATATGGAGAAAAGAAAGTGCTCCAAATAGTATAACACCTTTTATTTAAAACAATTAAAATAATTAAAATATGGGTAGGTAATGGACTCTCACCATACAAAAGATGTTTCAAGGCAAGTAAACAGAAGAAGACCGGGCGTCCCCAGAGATCGTCGTCAAACATGCAGGTAAGTCGTTCCAATCACCACCCAGTACCTCAACCAACGCGTTTCGATAACTGGCTGTTATCTTTCTCAAGGTGTAGGAGGTAACTGCCAAGTGAGTGGTATTTATACCAAACAATCCTCATAAATTTAATACAAACATGAAACCTAATACCAGACATAGATCCACTAATTATCTAAATCCCCTATTGTTAACAATGGAAAAATACTGAGCATCCATTCCCCTTATCCATTTTGTGGTTTTGTATGTGTTTCAAGCTTCTACCGCAGATGTTGAGGCGTGTTCTCTTAATTACTTTGGCGGATGTACATCATAGAACGGAGCCGTTCTCCTCTATGGTCGTGTCAGCCCCACTTCCGACGGGAGGTACGTCACTTCCGGCCACGGAAGATGATGTTAATCTGCGTGTCAAACATAGTGTGTTACTCGTCAGGTTTCCGGCGGAAGGAAGCGGCCGGTTTTGTCAGTGCGGCCCCTTTCTTTTATCCCCGGATATCCCTGCGTTTTCCGTTCCGCTTCATGCATGTCACCGTGAATCGGGGAAGTCTTAATTCCGACCCAAACGTACATATAATGTGGCAGCATAATCGATCCATATGTCAAATAAATAAACATATCAAAAGTTAGTAAACAAGACTGAAATGCCATATTTACAATATCTTTAAACAAGGATAAAAAAGAAGAATAAAAATAAAGATGACTTTAAAGGAACCACTTGGTTTCAAAGTCTTTGTTTAAGCCTATGGGTTTTAAAGTTTTAAAATTAAAAATACACTGCATTTCATTAGTTGCTAATTTTCTCTGGATGTCACCACCTCTTCTATCAGGGTGGATTTTTTTTAAGGCCATAAAATTTCTAATCTGATTTACACTACAATTGTGTACTTTCTTAAAGTGGGACGACAATGCATGGGTGTCTAGTCCCTTTTTAACATTGCGGAGATGTTCTCCCATTCGCACTTTTAAAGCCCGACTGGTGCGACCGATATAAAATTTATTGCAGCTACATTCTATGCAATAGATGACGTTTGTGGTATGGCATGTTATGAAGTCATTGATAGATCCCTTCTTGCCATTAATTATCACATCTGTCATTTTATTACCAATGATGTTTGTAATATTTCTGCAAGCTAAACATTGTCCACACCTATAGAACCCCTGAGATGTGATTCTGGGACCATTAGGTAGGTTTTCATGTAGACTTCGAACCAATTTGGACTGGAGGTTACCTGTAAATGCATACTGGATTTTCTGGTAAGTCCTCTCCTATCACTGGATCTTTCTTTAATATAGGTCAGTGTTATTTTAAAATACCTCTTATATTGTTATGTTGGGAGGAATAATCAGTTGTGAAAGCCCATTTGAAACGATCGCTATCCTCAGCCTTTCTATTTTTTCTCTTATCTATCATATCAGATCTAACTAAACTAGTGACTTCCTCTAGTGATTATCTTACTGTATCTTTGTTATAGCCACATTTCACAAAACATTCCTCCATTTCTGTGGCTTGTGTAATGTATACATCCTGATCAGTACAATTCCTTTTGAGCCGTTTGAATTGGCTCATCGGGATAGTACTGAGCCAATTATCATGATGGCAGCTGGATTTGTCGATATAAGCTCTGGAATCGGTGGGTTTGACATAAGTTTTGGTCTTCAAACCCATGTTTTCCACATATATGGTCAAATCGAGGAAGTGTACTTCCTTCTTACTGATGTCAAACGTTAGTTTAATGTTTAGCTCGTTGGTATTAAGGTGAGTACAGAACAGTTCTAGTGTCTCCAATTCCCCACTCCAAATGAACAGGACGTCATCTATATATCTATGCCAGGACACCAGGTTCGCCCCGAAAGGACAGTCATGCCATATATATTCGTCCTCCCATACGCCCATAAATATATTTGCGTAACTAGGGGCGAACCTGGTGCCCATGGCCGTGCCACACTTCTGGAGGTAGAATTCGTCCTTGAACAAAAAATAATTGTTCTGTAGAATGAAATTGATCCCCTCCAATATGAACTCCTGAAGATCAACGGATAATTCTGATTTGGTTAGTGTTTGTTTCACTGCTCTAATACCTTGTTGATGGTTAATTATTGTATATAGTGAATTTACATCTGCAGTCACTAGGAAGTAGCTGTTTTCCCATTTAAGTTGATTTAATACCTTTAGAATATCACCAGTATCCTTTAAGTGTGAACGATTACGTATAACTAAGGGTTGGAGATAATGATCAATCATGCTAGAGAGGTTTGCTGTTAGAGAATCAACTCCGGAGACAATAGGTCTCCCTGGGGGATTTTCGCTATTTTTATGCATTTTAGGCAATATATATATTGTCGGTATGGTTGGGTGTTCCATGAATAAAAATTTACTCTCATTGTCCGTTAATACTCCTTTCTTATTATATTTGTCTATAAGTTCCTTCAAAAGCAACTGTATTCTCTTAGTGGGGTCACCTCACATTTTTCTGTATGTAGCATTATCATCAAGTTGATGATGAATCTCTGTCTCATAATCATTCCTATTTAGCAGTACGATGCCCCCCCCCCCCTTATCTGCAGGTTTGATAATTAAATCCCTATTAGTGGTGAGGGTCTTAATGGCTTTCCTTTCCTTCACTGTAAGGTTGTAGTTAATTCTTTTGGAGTCTAACTTCTCCACATCCTCTTTCACTAGATGGGCAAAGGATTCCAAAAAACATCCTTTCAGATGGGCGGGATAGAACGCGGATCTAGGTTTAAATAAGGATTTATCATGGCTGGCCTGTACCGTTGATTCTCCTTCCTTCAGTTTAAAGAATTTCTTTAAAGTTAATTTTCTAGTAAACTTTTCAATGTCTATGAAAACCTTAAAAGGGTCTACCTTGGTAGAGGGAGCAAACTTAAGTCCCTTCTGTAAAAGGGACCTTTCCTCCGCAAGGAGTACATGGGAACTTAAGTTAAATGTTTTTACCTTGCCCCTAGTATCCAATTCTTGGACCTCACTCCCCTGATTTTGCAGTGTAATGGTATTACTCGCATTTGTCATGTTGCCCCTATCTCGTTTTTGCTTTTCTGTACGTTTGCGTCTTTTTTCTTTCTACCCCCCCTTTTACCACGATAATTCACCTTGAGTCTATGTGTCTTCTCCCTCTCTTTAAAAAAGGAGTTTGGTGTTCGACTTCCCTCAATGGTGCAAATCTATTACTGGTAATCAAAGGACTATGCCAATTTGTGTGTTACCTGTTCCTCCAATGGTCCCTATGCTGTGTATGGTTCCGTGTTGGTGTTCTCCAATAAGGATTAGTATCTTTTCTATAAGAATGATTGGAGTGGTCTCCCACCTCATATGGGTGTTTAAAAGAGGGTCGCTTGATTTCATAGTTGGCTGGATGGAATCTATTATCATTACCTCTATATTCATTCCTATCGTTATTAGATCTTGTGAAAGATTTTTTTGAAGATTTAACTTTTTGAATGGGGGATTTATCCCTGTGACCAGTCTTGTTATCAATATGGCATTCATTAATATCCCTACGGAATTTGTTAGTCTTCCTTGAGATCAATAATCTCTCTGATTTATCTATCCTCCCTTCTATGATTTTTTCTTTCTCCTTAAACTCGGGTAGATTACTAAATGGAATAGTTAGTTCCTTTAGTCCTCTAATCTCCGTATCCAAGGTTATAAGATCCTTCCTCCTTTCACTCATAATCAGTTCCATTAATTTGAATGAACAATTAGTAAGGATCAAATCCCACTCATTTTTAAATTGTTCTGTTGCGGTGGAGAAGCTAGATTTTTTGTCTACCCTCAGACCCTTTGGAATGATCTTAGAGGTCAAATACTTCTCTAATGTCACGACCTCCCACCAAACCTTATTCTCCTTCAAAAGTAAGGTTTCTGTTTTATGTAGAACGCTATCGAGATCTTCATCTGCTATGCTGACATCTACATCAGGTAGAGGAAAGGCGGCATCAAATCTACGCATCCTATCTTCTCTTAAATGAAACATGTTGGCTGCACAAATCAACCACCCAGGTGAAAAAAATGGAAACAATATAGCAAAAGTTTGGTGGTTAACAATGTGCGCCTATAAGCTGCCCTTAACCCCGAGGTAAAAAAGTGTCACCAACACTTTGCACATACAGAACAAACAGAGGTTACCAAGGATGTTTGGGGCGCTCAGATTATTGATGGTGTTATCTGAATGGGAAATTTTCTATGTATCTCCCTTGAAAAGAAAAGAATATATACACATAGTGTGATACTGTAATGTTGGTATTCAATGGTGTACACACAGTGTGACTGGACTCGTACCCCAAACGTAGTGCTCAGAGCACTATTCTATCTACGTTTGGGGTACGAGTCCAGTCACACTGTGTGTACACTGTGTGTACACCATTGAATACCAACATTACAGTATCACACTATGTGTATATATTCTTTTCTTTTCAAGGGAGATACATAGAAAATTTCCCATTCAGATAACACCATCAATAATCTGAGCGCCCCAAACATCCTTGGTAACCTCTGTTTGTTCTGTATGTGCAAAGTGTTGGTGACACTTTTTTACCTCGGGGTTAAGGGCAGCTTATAGGCGCACGTTGTTAACCACCAATCTTTTGCTATATTGTGTCCATTTTTTTCACCTGGGTGGTTGATTTGTGCAGCCAACATGTTTCATTTAAGAGAAGATAGGATGCGTAGATTTGATGCCGCCTTTTCTCTACCTGATGTAGATGTCAGCATAGCAGATGAAGATCTCGATAGCGTTCTACATAAAACAGAAACCTTACTTTTGAAGGAGAATAAGGTTTGGTGGGAGGTCGTGACATTAGAGAAGTATTTGACCTCTAAGATCATTCCAAAGGGTCTGAGGGTAGACAAAAAATCTAGCTTCTCCACCGCAACAGAACAATTTAAAAATGAGTGGGATTTGATCCTTACTAATTGTTCATTCAAATTAATGGAACTGATTATAAGTGAAAGGAGGAAGGATCTTATAACCTTGGATACGGAGATTAGAGGACTAAAGGAACTAACTATTCCATTTAGTAATCTACCCGAGTTTAAGGAGAAAGAAAAAATCATAGAAGGGAGGATAGATAAATCAGACAGATTATTGATCTCAAGGAAGACTAACAAATTCCGTAGGGATATTAATGAATGCCATATTGATAACAAGACTGGTCACAGGGATAAATCCCCCATTCAACAAGTTAAATCTTCAAAAAAATCTTTCAAAAGATCTAATAACGATAGGAATGAATATAGAGGTAATGATACTAGATTCCATCCAGCCAACTATGAAATCAAGCGACCCTCTTTTAAACACCCATATGAGGTGGGAGACCACTCCAATCATTCTTATAGAAAAGATACTAATCCTTATTGGAGAACGCCATCACGGAACCATACACAGCATAGGGACCATTGGAGGAACAGGGAACACACAAATTGGCATAGTCCTTTGATTACCAGTAATAGATTTGCACCATTGAGGGAAGTCGAACACCAAACTCCTTTTTTAGAGAGAGGGAGAAGACACATAGACTCAAGGTGAATTATCGTGGTAAAAGGGGGTGTAGAAAGAAAAAAAGACGCAAACGTATAGAAAAGCAAAAACGAGATAGGGGCAACATGACAAATGCGAGTAATACCATTACACTGCAAAATCAGGGGAGTGAGGTCCAAGAATTGGATACTAGGGGCAAGGTAAAAATATTTAACATAAGTTCCCATGTACTCCTTGCGGAGGAAAGGTCCCTTTTACAGAAGGGACTTAAGTTTGCTCCCTCTACCAAGGTAGACCCTTTTAAGGTTTTCATAGACATTGAAAAGTTTACTAGAAAATTAACTTTAAAGAAATTCTTTAAACTGAAGGAAGGAGAATCAACGGTACAGGCCAGCCATGATAAATCCTTATTTAAACCTAGATCCACGTTCTATCCCGCCCATCTGAAAGGATGTTTTTTGGAATCCTTTGCCCATCTAGTGAAAGAGGATGTGGAGAAGTTAGACTCCAAAAGAATTAACTACAACCTTACAGTGAAGGAAAGGAAAGCCATTAAGACCCTCACCACTAATAGGGATTTAATTATCAAACCTGCAGATAAGGGGGGGGGGGGGGGCATCGTACTGCTAAATAGGAATGATTATGAGACAGAGATTCATCGTCAACTTGATGATAATGCTACATACAGAAAAATGCGAGGTGACCCCACTAAGAGAATACAGTTGCTTTTGAAGGAACTTATAGACAAATATAATAAGAAAGGAGTATTAACGGACAATGAGAGTAAATTTTTATTCATGGAACACCCAACCATACCGACAATATATATATTGCCTAAAATGCATAAAAATAGCGAAAATCCCCCAGGGAGACCTATTGTCTCCGGAGTTAATTCTCTAACAGCAAACCTCTCTAGCATGATTGATCATTATCTCCAACCCTTAGTTATACGTAATCGTTCACACTTAAAGGATACTGGTGATATTCTAAAGGTATTAAATCAACTTAAATGGGAAAACAGCTACTTCCTAGTGACTGCAGATGTAAATTCACTATATACAATAATTAACCATCAACAAGGTATTAGAGCAGTGAAACACACACTAACCAAATCAGAATTATCCGTTGATCTTCTGGAGTTCATATTGGAGGGGATCAATTTCATTCTACAGAACAATTATTTTTTGTTCAAGGACGAATTCTACCTCCAGAAGTGTGGCACGGCCATGGGCACCAGGTTCGCCCCTAGTTACGCAAATATATTTATGGGCGTATGGGAGGACGAATATATATGGTATGACTGTCCTTTCGGGGCGAACCTGGTGTCCTGGCATAGATATATAGATGACGTCCTGTTCATTTGGAGTGGGGAATTGGAGACACTAGAACTGTTCTGTACTCACCTTAATACCAACGAGCTAAACATTAAACTAACGTTTGACATCAGTAAGAAGGAAGTACACTTCCTCGATTTGACCATATATGTGGAAAACATGGGTTTGAAGACCAAAACTTATGTCAAACCCACCGATTTCAGAGCTTATATCGACAAATCCAGCTGCCATCATGATAATTGGCTCAGTACTATCCCGATGAGCCAATTCAAACGGCTCAAAAGGAATTGTACTGATCAGGATGTATACATTACACAAGCCGCAGAAATGGAGGAATGATTTGTGAAATGTGGCTATAACAAAGATACAGTAAGAGAATCACTAGAGGAAGTCACTAGTTTAGTTAGATCTGATATGATAGATAAGAGAAAAAATAGAAAGGCTGAGGATAGCGATCGTTTCAAATGGGCTTTCACAACTGATTATTCCTCCCAACATAACAATATAAGAGGTATTTTAAAAAAACACTGGCCTATATTAAAGAAAGATCCAGTGATAGGAGAGGACTTACCAGAAAATCCAGTATGCATTTACAGGAAGGCCCGTAACCTCCAGTCCAAATTGGTTCGAAGTCTACATGAAAACCTACCTAATGGTCCCAGAATCACATCTCAGGGGTTCTATAGGTGTGGACAATGTTTAGTTTGCAGAAATATTACAAACATCATTGGTAATAAAATGACAGATGTGATAATTAATGGCAAGAAGGGATCTATCAATGACTTCATAACATGCCATACCACAAACGTCATCTATTGCATAGAATGTAGCTGCAATAAATTTTATATCGGTCGCACCAGTCGGGCTTTAAAAGTGCGAATGGGAGAACATCTCCGCAATGTTAAAAAGGGACTAGACACCCATGCATTGTCGTCCCACTTTAAGAAAGTACACAATTGTAGTGTAAATCAGATTAGAAATTTTATGGCCTTAAAAAAAATCCACCCTGATAGAAGAGGTGGTGACATCCAGAGAAAATTAGCAACTAATGAAATGCAGTGTATTTTTAATTTTAAAACTTTAAAACCCATAGGCTTAAACAAAGACTTTGAAACCAAGTGGTTCCTTTAAAGTCATCTTTATTTTTATTCTTCTTTTTTATCCTTGTTTAAAGATATTGTAAATATGGCATTTCAGTCTTGTTTACTAACTTTTGATATGTTTATTTATTTGACATATGGATCGATTATGCTGCCACATTATATGTACGTTTGGGTCGGAATTAAGACTTCCCCGATTCACAGTGACATGCATGAAGCGGAACGGAAAACGCAGGGATATCCGGGGATAAAAGAAAGGGGCCGCACTGACAAAACCGGCCGCTTCCTTCCGCCGGAAACCTGATGAGTAACACACTATGTTTGACACGCAGATTAACATCATCTTCCGTGGCCGGAAGTGACGTACCTCCCGTCGGAAGTGGAGCTGACACGACCATAGAGGAGAACGGCTCCGTTCTATGATGTACATCCGCCAAAGTAATTAAGAGAACACGCCTCAACATCTGCGGTAGAAGCTTGAAACACATGCAAAACCACAAAATGGATAAGGGGGAATGGATGCTCAGTATTTTTCCATTGTTAACAATAGGGGATTTAGATAATTAGTGGATCTATGTCTGGTATTAGGTTTCATGTTTGTATTAAATTTATGAGGATTGTTTGGTATAAATACCACTCACTTGGCAGTTACCTCCTACACCTTAAGAAAGATAACAGCCAGTTATCGAAACGCGTTGGTGGAGGTACTGGGTGGTGATTGGAACGACTTACCTGCATGTTTGACGACGATCTCTGGGGACGCCCGGTCTTCTTCTGTTTACTTGCCTTGAAACATCTTTTGTATGGTGAGAGTCCATTACCTACCCATATTTTAATTATTTTAATTGTTTTAAATAAAAGGTATTATACTATTTGGAGCACTTTATTTTCTCCATATACCTCTTGGAATTTTATCGGGGAGATCTTTTACCTTGAGGAAGACGAGGAACTGTTATAACTTACAGTGACTACCGGTCCTTTGAAAGATCCATTTCCATGCTTGTTATATTCCATGAAAGGGTGAGAGTTTTTACAAAATCTATCATTTAAAAAGATTGCTGTACGTTATCACACTATTTGAAGCCTCTCTTTTCACATATATCTATACTGAGTGGATTGGGAGTATTCGGGATCGTCTTGTGAAGTGTGAGCTACTAAGAGGAACCTGATGTAACTGAGACTCGCTTTAAACTCAGAGCACTATTCTATCTACGTTTGGGGTACGAGTCCAGTCACACTGTGTGTACACCATTGAATACCAACATTACAGTATCACACTATGTGTATATATTCTTTTCTTTTCAAGGGAGATACATAGAAAATTTCCCATTCAGATAACACCATCAATAATCTGAGCGCCCCAAACATCCTTGGTAACCTCTGTTTGTTCTGTATGTGCAAAGTGTTGGTGACACTTTTTTACCTCGGGGTTAAGGGCAGCTTATAGGCGCACGTTGTTAACCACCAATCTTTTGCTATATTGTCTTCACTGAATGTTTCAGTCCCTAATACCGATTTAATCCTCTGTTTGTGTTCTGCATTTGTGATCACATAACAAAGGGGGTTATTTACTGGTATTGTGTTTGTCTAGCTATATTGTACTGTTACTTCCTAAGGCTACATTACCAATAATGTCTGCTACACAGGGCGGGAAATCCATGGATGCTCCTGCCTCATGCAGTACTGACGCCACGGATTTACCTGAGGAAAAGATTTCAGCTGAGGGTTCCAGTACTGGGTGCCCTGCACCCCCCAGTCAGCCTGCAGCACCAGTGTCTAATCAAGACCCACGTTGGGATGCTTTTTCAAATTTGCAGACTACGCTTGTAACACGACTTCCGCCCTCTGTGGGACCTCCTGTGCCATTGCAGCCACATATTGTCCCTGTAGTTAATCCACCATGGGCGGATACTCTGTCATCCCAGTTACAGGAATTAAATCAGTCCCTGGTTAAACAAAAGCCTAACCCTTGCCCTACTGGGACCAAAGAGTCCTCTAAGCAGGCCATTTCTTCCTCACAATCCACTCATGTTTCGGATACTTCATCCGATGAGGATGGGGAATATACTGATCCATCAGACACTGATACAGCTGCTTCTAATCAGAAATCTGCAACACATGTTGATGTTCCTGACCTAGGGGAGGCTATCAAGCTGATTCTTTAGATTGATGACGAGATTGACCCTCCAGATACGTCTAAGAAACCTGATAAGTTCAAACGTCAGAAGGTTACTAAATTAGTCTTACCACATTCTGGGAGTCTCCAGGAAAGAAATTTTCCCTGTCTAAAAAGTTGCTAGCTTGTTATCCTATCTCTGCAGAGTTAAGTAACAAGTGGGAATCTTCACCACCAGTGGACTCACATGTAGCCCATCTTGTGGTATCATCTACTCTGCCTGTCACCACCATCACCTCTCTGAAGGAACCGACGGATAAGCGTGTGGAGGGCTGCTATTTACACTGTTGCTGGTGCTGTATATAGACCCACTATGGCAGCCTCTTGAGCTGCAAAATGTATTGAAGCCTGGGTTCAAGCAGTTGAGGCAGAGCTACCTCTGAATTTTTCTGACAATCACAGACAATGGGGTATATATTTCCTAAGCTCCCGATTTTGACCGAGATGCCGTTTTTTCTTCAAAGTGTCATCTCGGTAATTTACTAAGCAAAAATCACGGCAGTGATGAGGGCATTCGTAATATTTTGGAAGTCCTAGGAAAAAAATTACGAATCAATACACCATCGGTCAAATACGCCAGCAATTTGGTAGAAATCGGACATTTACTAAAAAGTGCAAATCACAAACACTGCCGACAATAGCCAAACACTGCCGTGCTGAAATACAATTCGTGAAAAAGTGCTAAAAAAAACAGACTTGCTTTTTTTTACCGTGATTGGATAGGCATGCACGGATCCATGAGATCCGTGCATGTTTTTCAGTGGGAAGGGGTGGGAAATGTTTGAATTTGTTAAAAAAAAATGCGTGGGGTCCCCCCTCCTAAGTCAAACCAGCCTCGGGCTCTTTGAGCCGGTCCTGGTTGCAAAAATATGGGAAAAAAATTGACAGGGGTTCCCCCATATTTAAGCAACCAGCACCGGGCTCTGTGTAGAATCCATGGTGTACCTGTTGAAAAAATTATACTCACAAAATCCAGGGTAGAAGGCTCTTCTGCTTGTAATCCATTTGTAATCCACGTACTTGTCAAAATAAAAAAACGGACACCCGACCTCGAACTGAAAGGGGCCCCATGTTTTCACATTGGACCCCTTTCCCCGAATGCCAGAAACCCCCTCTGACTTATGTCTAAGAGGGTTTCTTCAGCCAATCAGGGAGCGCCACATTGTGGCACCCTCCTCATTGGCTGTGTGCTCCTGTAGTGTCTGACAGGCGGCACGCGGCAGTGTTACAATGTAGCGCCTATGCGCTCCATTGTAACCAATGGTGGGAACTTTGTGGTCAGCGGTTGACCGAAAGTAACCTCACCGCTGACCACAAAGTTCCTACCATTGGTTACAATGGAGCGCATAGGCGCTACATTGTAACACTGCCGTGTGCCGCCTGTCAGACAGTACAGGAGCACACAGCCGATCAGGAGGATGCCACAACGTGGCGTTCCCTGATTGGCTAAAGAAACCCTCTTAGACATAAGTCAGAGGGGGTTTCTGGCATTCGGGGAAAGGGGTCCCATGTGAAAACATGGGGCCCCTTTCAGTTCGAGGTCGGGTGTCCGTTTTTTTATTTTGACAAGTACGTGGATTACAAATGGCTTACAAGCAGAAGAGCCTTCTACCCTGCATTTTGTGAGTATAATTTTTTCAACAGGTACACCATGGATTCTACATGGAGAAGAGGACCGACCCTCGTGTGAACATAAGGTAAGTATGTGTATATGGTGGTGTGGATGTATGTATTAAAGTTATACTTTCAAGGTGTGTGTCTTATGTCTTTATTGGGGTATTTTTTTAGTAGTAGTACTACAGGTACCTGCGGGCCCGGTTTTCCGCCGCATGCTGGTACTTGTGGTTCTCCAAGTACCAGCTTGCGGGGGAGGCTTGCTGGGACTTGTAGTACTGCTACTAAAAACAATATTCAACACTTTCAACAAAGGCTATCAGCCCCCCATCCGCAGCCCTTGGATGGGGGGACAGCCTCGGGCTTCACCCCTGGCCCTTGGGAGGCTGGAGGGGGGGACCCCTTGATTTAAGGGGTTCCCACTCCTCCAGGGTACCCCGGCCAGGGGTGACTAGTTGGGTATTTAATGCCACGGCCGCAGGGCGCTGTATAAAAGTGACCCCCGGCTGTGGCATTATCTGTCCAGCTAGTGGAGCCCGGTGCTGGTTTCAAAAATACGGGGGACCCCTACGCTTTTTGTCCCCCGTATTTTTGGAACCAGGACCAGGCGCAGAGCCCGGTGCTGGTTGTTTAAATATGGGGGAACCCCTGTCAATTTTTTCCCCATATTTTTGCAACCAGGACCGGCTCAAAGAGCCCGAGGCTGGTTTGGCTTAGGAGGGGGGACCCCACGCAATTTTTTTTTAAAGTTTAAACTTTTTTTTTTTTACAAGGTGCACAATGAAGCCCAGCACGGATCTCTCAGATCCGGCCGAGATTCATTGTATTAAAGTCGGCAGTGTTTTACAAGTCATTCACGTAAAACACTGCCTAAAAAAACGAATGACATCGACATCGGTAAAACGGAAAATGCAGAATACGACAGCTTAGTAAATTAGCCATAATAAATTCAAAAAGTTGCAAATTTACACTTGCGATGTCATTCGTGATTGAACTTTGACCTCAAACGGGAAAATACGAATCTTAGTAAATTTACCCCAATGTCTATCATATATTACCACAGCCTCCCATTACATTCAGGAGGCGGCCTCTGATACAGGTGTTATGGTGGCCAAAGCGTCTACTATGTCCATCCTGGCTCGCCGGATTCTGTAATCATGGTCCTGGTCTAAGAAGACATTGGAGGTGCTCCCATTTAAGGGAGATATACTGTTTGGGGAAGATCTGAACAAGATTGTGACTGACTTGGCGTTGGCCAAGACTGCCTGTCTCCCAAGTACTAATCCTTCGGCTCCGATGGCTAAGAGTACCACTTTTCGTTCCTTTCGACCTCCAGGTAAAGCGAAGGGTCAGGCTTACCCGAGACAAGCTCGCACTTCCAAAACCTCTAAGCCCAAACCTAAACATTCTTGGGCCGCCCGTCAGCCTGCTTCCAAATCAGACAACCCTGCCACATGATGGGGCGGGCCTCCCCCTGGGGGATCCCAGGGTGGGAGGCCGACTTCTGCAGTACGCCCAGGTATGGTCAAAGACCATTTCCGATGCCTGGGTGCAGGAAGCTGTCTCTCACAAGAAACGTCCCCCTCGCCAGTTTTGCTTGACGGTAATCCCTTCGGATCTATTAAAAGCAAAAACTCTACGTTTGGTTCTACAATCCCTCCTGGACACAGGAGTGATGGTGCCGGTGCCTCTGTCTCAGAGAGGCAGGGGATACTATTCGACACTGTTTCTAGTTCCGAAGCCGAATGGATCCCCCTGGCCCATTCTCAACCTCAAATCTTTGAACAAGTTTGTGAAGGTATCCAAATTCCGAATGGAAACTCTTCGCTCTATTGTTCTGGCTTTGGTGCCCAAGGATTATATGGTATCCCTGGATATACAGGATGTTTACCTACACATACCTATTGCCATGTCGCATCAGCAGTATCTGCGGCTTGCTATTCTCAACCTACATTATCAATTCCAAGCCTTGCCTTTTGGACTGACCACAGCTCCTCGGATCTTCACCAAGGTTATGGCAACCATGACGGCCATTCTCCGTCGTCAAGGGTTCAGGAACCTGCCATATCTGGACGACTTGCTGATCCTGGCGAACTCCCCAGAGGTTCTCACCCGACATCTGGACCTGACGGTCCAATTCCTACAAGTCCACGGGTGGCTAATCAATTGGAAGAAATCCTTGCTGGTCCCTGCTCAGAGCATGGTGCACCTGGGGGCATTACTGGATACATACAACCAACGTTTGTTCTTGTCTCCAGAGAAGGTCCTGAAACTTCAGGACAGGATACAATGCTTCCTCTCTCACCCAAGAGTGTCGATATACTCGGCGATGCAAGTATTTGGCCTCATGGTGTCGGCTTTCAACACGTTAGAGTATGCTCAATTTCATTCCCGCTCTCTACAGAGGTTAATCCTTTCCAAGTGGGATGGTCTGCCTCACCGGATCAAGTCTCAAATGATTTCCTTGAATCCAGAGGGCCGTCTGTCACTGAGCTGGCGACTGCAGGACCAACAATTGAGCAGGGATCGTCCCTTCTGGATCCCCAACTGGGTCCTCCTAATGATGGATGCCAGTCTGTGTGGTTGGGGCGTGGGGTTGGAGCAACACTTTCTTCAGGGTCGGTGGACCAGGGAGGAATCTCTCCTCCCGATAAATATTCTGGAATTGCAGGCAGTGTTCAATGCACTGCAACTTGCCCTGCCTCTGGTACAGAACAGGCCTGTTCAAGTACAGTCAGACAACGCCACCACGGTGGCATACATAAATCATCAAGGTGGCACTTGAAGCCGCATGGCAATGATGGAAGTGTCAAAAATCCTTCAATGGGCGAAACACCATCTGCCAGCCATATCGGCAGTGTTCATTCCGGGAGTCCTCAACTGGGAAGCAGACTTCCTCAGTCGTCAGGATGTACACACCGGAGAGTGGAGTCTTCATCCGGAAGTCTTTCAACTCCTAGTGGACAAGTGGGGCCTACCAGATGTAGACCTGATGGCGTCTCGATACAATCACAAGGTTCCGGTCTTTGGAGCAAGGACAAGGGATGCACTGGCAATTCCATGGAACTTTCAGCTGCCATAGGTGTTCCCTCCAGTGTCACTCTTGCCCATTGTACTATGGAAGTTTAAGCAAGAAGGAGGAATATTACTTCTAGTCGCTCCGGCGTGGCCCAGACGGCATTGGTTCTCAAACCTGCAGGGTCTCTCGATAGAGCGTCATCTTCTTCTTCTTCAACACCCAGACCTCCTCGTTCGGTGCCCTTGTGTCTACCCGGACCTGGCCAGACTGGCTTTGACTGCGTGGCTCTTGAAGCTTCACTCCTGAGGGCCAAAGGATTCTCTGAGGTAGTCGTTCAAGCTATGCTGAAAGGCCGTAAACCGGCTTCGGCTCGGAATTATTATAGCACCTGGTGTACTAATAAGAATTACGATGCATACAAGTTCAGCACTGCCAGACTTTTCGCTTTTCTGCTACAAGGCCTGGGCTTAGGCCTTCGTTTGGCCTCCTTCAAGGTTCATATATCTGCCTTGTCGGTGTGGTTTCAGAGAAAAATCGCATCTCTTCCTGACATTCATACTTTCACTCAGGGTGTTTTACGAATTCAGCCTCCCTATATCTCTCCTGTGGCTCCATGGGATCTGTCTGTTGTCTTAAATGCTCTACAAGAGTCTCCATTTGAACCTCTTGAGTCTGTGGACCTTAAATGCCTTACGCTTATGGTCGTGTTTCTGCTGTCTATTGCTGTTTCTGCTAGGAGGGTGTCGGACTTAGGCGCTTTGTCCTGTCGTCAACCCTTTCTGATTTTTCACTGTGACCGGGCTGTTCTTCGAACTCGCCCTGGTTATCTACCTAAGGTGGTGTCATCTTTCCACCTTAACCTAGAGATTGCGGTTCCGGCCTTTATCTATCCTGGTTTGTCCTCCAAAGAGCGGTCTTTGGATGTGGTATGGGGTCTCTGTATATATGTGGAGAGGACAGCCTCCATTAGGAGGTCAGACTCTCTTTTTGTCCTTTTTGGTTTTCACACACGGGTCTGGCCTGCGAATAAGCAGACCTTGGCCAGATGGATTAGAATGGTGATTGCACAAGCTTATGTGCAGGCTGGACTCCCAGCTCCTGCTGCTATCAAGGCCCATTCTACTAGGTCTGTTGGACCTTCTTGGGTGGCCCGCCGTGGCTCGTCCGCTGAACAATTGTGCAAGGCGGCTACGTGGTCCTCAGTGAACACGTTCATCAGGTTCTATGCCTTTGATACTTCCGCATCCCAGGATGCTTCCTTTGGACGCCGGGTTCTTGTGCCCACTACAGTGCGTCCCCTCCCATGAGGAACTGCTTTAGGACATCCCCGATGTTATTCCCTGTGGAATACCAGTGTACCCCGCTACAGAAAAGGAGATTTATGGTAAGACTTACCATTGTTAAATCTCTTTCTGCGAGGTACACTGGATTCCACAGGGCGCCCACCCTGACGCACTTAGCATCTTTGGGTTTGTATGGCATTAGCCGCTGGTACCTTCTCTTGTCATGAGAATGTGATTCTATGTGGCTAACATCTACCGTCTCTATTTTAGCTGCTACTGCATTGGACTGGTTAACGAAAATGAGCTCTAGTGCTTGGAGGCGGGGCTATAGAGGAGGCGGTGCAGTGCATCCAGGGCACAGTCAAAGCTTTAGCCTGTTGGTGCCTCGGATCAAGGCCCTTATTCCGAGTTGTTCGCTCGCTAGCTGTTTTTAGCAGCCGTGCAAACGCTAGGCCGCCGCCCTCTGGAGTGTATCTTAGCTTAGCAGAAGTGCGAACGAAAGGATCGCAGCGCGGCTACAAAATAATTTTGTGCAGCTTCAGAGTAGCTCCAGACCTACTCCTAGCTTGCGATCACTGCAGACTATTTAGCTCCTGTTTTGACGTCACGAACACGCCTTGCGTTCACCCAGCCACGCCTATGTTTCCCCAGCCACTCCTGCGTTTTTATCTGACATGCCTGCGTTTTTACACACACTCCCCGAAAACGGTCAGTTACCACCCAGAAACACCCACTTTCTGTCAATCACTCTGCGTCCAGCATTGTGACTGAAAAGCGTTGCTAGAGCTTGTGTAAAACTGCATCGGCTTTTGTGAAAGTACGTCGCGCGTGCAAATTGAGCCGCATACGCATGCGCAGAAGTGCAATTTTTAGCCTGATCGCTGCGCTGCGAACAATGGCAGCTACCGATTAACTCGGAATGACCCCCCAAGATCCAACTCTACACCCCGATGTTATTCCCTGTGGAATCCAGTGTAGATTGCAGAAAGAGATTTAACAATGGTAAGTCTACCATAAATCTCCTTTTCTTAATGTAGCAATGCAGGTGATATCTGCAATATCTCCGGCAATACGGTAAGCTTCAGAGCACATGTTGAGGTTGTGCATTTTAAAATACTCAATGTGGTAGGTATAGTAGATGGTGTTAGTCCACTACTGCCTATTGGAAGGTCTGTTATAGTGTGATGCTACAAATAGTGGAAAAAGTGGTAATCTGGTAAACATGTTCCAAAAGCACTGCAGCTATCGTCAATAAGCAACAGAAGTTTAAGGGCATTTGTCACTAGTTTGATAAATAGATCCCTTAGAGAAATGTAAAACATTTTGAAAATTGTTCTTAAACTAGTTCACAGAAATGAAAGCAAAAGTTTGAAAAATTGCTGCAACGTTTATTTATTTAAATATAGATTTGTTAAGCTTGTGTTTGAGTATCTCCTTTTACTGTTGAAGGTTGAAGGTGTATTCCATTTCCAGGGGATGGTATCAGGATCCCTGCGCTTGGAATGTTGGCAGTCAGAATACCGACAGAGGCATCCCGACGCTCAGGATCCCAACACCTCCTAGGTAAGTATGCTATCCCTCTCCCCCTACCCTCCTAACCCTCCTCTCTCGCAACCTGACCCCCCTCCTCCCCCCGCAGCCTAAACCTAACCCCCGCTCCCCGCAACCTAAACCTAACCCTCCCCAACACCCTAAGCCTAACCCTCCCTGGTGATGTCTAACCCTAAACCCCCTCCCCCCCCCACACAGCCTCACCCTAACCCTCCCTCCTGCAGCCTAAACTTCACCCCTCAGCTTAAACCTTACCTCCCCCCTGCGGGTTACCTCTGTGGAGTACCAACAGCCCTTAGTTTGGGATTCTGGCATTTGGAAATGCTGGTGCCGATATTGTGATCCATTTCGGGATCCCGGCGTCGGTATTCCGTGCAGTGTCAGCATTTCGACATCGGTATTCCATCTGCCAGGATCCCAAACTCTGGGATCCTAACTGGATCCCATTTCAAGAAGTGCATCCGGATTCAGTCATTTATATTCTTACTGTAGCTAGAAATAATTGTAACTGTTCAGCTAAGCTTAATTAGATTGACATATATTGACAACTACTGTATGAACCAGTTGATGAATTTGGTGAAATGCATTTCAATAAAATATATAGTATATCTTGGATGCTTTATACAGTACATAATTGAGAATGTTCTATTTTACAGCCTTGTTGAGAAACCAATATAACAAATTTCCGCTTAAAAACTAGACCTGAGAAATGTCACACACGTACTGTATGTATATTACGGGTATGGGACTCAGGGTCGATACCAATTAGGTCGACACCCATTGATCGACAGTGGCTAGGTCGACACTAGAAATAGGTCGACGCGGCCATTAGGTCAACATGAAAAAAAGGTTTTCTTGGTGTCGTTTTCTCCGTCAAGGGACTGGGAACCCCAATTAGTGCACCGCGTCCCCTTGCATGGCTCACTTCGCTCGCCATGCTGTGGGCAAGGTGCCTCGCTCCGCTACCGCTGCGCTCGGTACAAGTTACCGTTCCCAATCGTAGTCCACGTGGATCGTAAAGTATGAAAAAGTCCCCCCCCCAAAAAAATGTGAAAAACTCATGTCGACCTTTTCTCTAACGTCCTAGTGGATACTGGGGAATAGTATATTACCACGGGGTATAGATCGGGTCCACTGGAGTCTGGCACTTTAAGAAATCAATAGTATGTGCTGGCTCCTCCCCTCTATGCCACTCCTAGCAGACTCAGTTTAGAAAATGTGCCCAAGGAGCCGGGTGCATTCTGTTGCTCTCCAGAGAGTTTTCTTCAGAAATTTCTTTTAGTTTATTAATTTCAGGCAGCACTGGTTGGCAACCAGTCTGCCTGCGTCGTGGGACTTAAGGGGGGAACCGAACAAACTTCCTAAGAGTTAATGGTTCGTAATCCCAGCTGACAGGACACTGAGCTCCTCCTGAGGCGCTGTTTCTCACATCCCCAGGTTGTGAGCCCACGCCGGCAGCATGCCGCCACCCCTTAACAGATGCCGAAGTCGTCGCGGTGCGGTGAGTGTTACATCGGGGTCCCGGTTAGTGGGTCCCCGGTGCAATTGGCGGCATGAAGGGACAGTGTTCACCCTGCTCTGGGCTACGGTGCACACTGAGTACCCAGACTGGCAGCATGGTGAATGGGGGCTGTGTACACTCGTTTTCACATTTTATGGAGAAAGCCAGTATAAAAAAAAATGCAAGGACCGCACGCCATTATGGGGCGGGGCTTCCCAGAGAGCGGGACCAGAGGCTAAACAGCGCCATTTCCTGCTGCTGATACAGGCTGCATGCAGAGACTGCTCCTCCAGGACCCACTGAATCACCATTGTAACTGGTACTATGGGGTTATAGTGAAGGGGGGAGCTCATAAACAGCGGTTCTACCGCTGTGTGGAAAATTACATAAATAGGACACCCAGCGGGGCGCTGCTCAGTCTGTGGTGTAGTGTGCTGGTTCCAATTTCTCTCTGTGTCACTCCATTCAGGGTAGTCTGGGTTAGTGTGCATATCTCACTAATACTGCACTGTGTTTTCATACTAATCTGTGTGTTCATACTCAAGCATGTCTGCAAATAAGTCTGTGTGTACTTTATGCAAGGCTAGGTTTACACCTTCCTCACAGGGGTCCCTTATGTGTACCCAATGCTCAATTCCTTCACAAGGTAGTAATGTGCAGGAACCTGGGTGGATGGAATCATTTAAAACTATGATTTCCAGTATTAATCCAGAGTTAGCTAAGCAAGAAAGGCAAACCCTGAAACAAACTATGGACACGTTTATGGTAGCTGCTACCAACCACAGACAGGTTCTTCAGCCCACCTGTTGGTCTCTCACAAACGCACTCTCCCTCACTTATTACAGTCTGACTCTGATTCTGAACTACCAGAGTTTGATGAAAGAGAGGCTGAGGTGGACGAGGATCATTCCCTGTCCCCGGGTGTTGAAGCCCTCATTTATGCCATTAGAGAGGTGCTCAATATCCATAATAAGGAATAAGAACAGGCAGAGGAATTGCATTTTAATATGAAACCAAAGTCCTCTGCAACCTTCCCGGTTTCTAAAGAATTAGATTCCCTGGCTAGGGCAGCATGGATAAATTCTGACAAAAAAGTTTATTACCCCTAAATGGGTGTTAAATTAATTCCCTTTCCCTGCAGAGGATAGGAAAGTTTGGGAAACCCCGCCAACAGTGGATATTTCTGTGTCCAGGATGTCACGTAAGATTGTTTTACCTGTACCTGGGGCTGTTTCCCTTAAATCCCCAGCTGATCGCAAAATTGAAACCACTCTTAAATCAATTTATACTGCAGCAGGTATAGCCCAACGCCCTACCATAGTATGCGGCTGGATTTCTAGAGCCATTGTAAAATGGTCTGATGATATTCTGAAGGGGTTGCTTACACTACCTCAAGAAGAGATACTTACATTACTACAACACATCCAAGATGCTGCAAACTTTATGAGTGAGGCTGTTAAAGAACTTAGTATCATTAACGACCATACCACTGCTATTGCAGTATCCACTCGTAGAGCCCTGTGGCTACGTTAGTGGTCAGCAGATGCTGATTCTAAAAAAGGGGTTGAAAACCTTCCTTTTACAGGTGATGCCTTGTTTGGGGAAGAACTGAACAAGTGTATATCTTATATCTGCCGTCTGCCCCTCCAACTGCCAGGCGTCCCTATCCTGGACCCTCCCTACAGTCCTTTTGGGTAGCCAGATTCAGAGGCAAGGCCAGAGGTGCCTCCAATGCTGCTAGAGGATTTTGTGATAAGTCCCGTAAACCAGCAGCTGCTGGGCCTGCGGACCAGGCCTCAGGATCCTTTTCTACGAAGCCCTCCGCATGACGGTTGGCCCCAGCAGCAAGGCAACTTTCAGGTAGGTGCTCGCCTTCAACACTTCGCCAACATATGGGCAGAGTCCTGCCGGGATCCTTGGGTGAGGGACCTCATATCCCAAGGATACCGGCTGGAATTCCGGGAACTCCCTATCAGATTCTTCAGTCAGGCTTACCAGCTTCACAGGAAGCAAGGGTTTCCTTACAGCAGGCAGTGCAAAAGCTGCTTTCTACAGGAGTTACTGTTCCAGTGCCACCTTAGATGCACACAAAGGAGTTTTACTCAAGTCTATTTGTGGTTCCGAAGCCGGACGGCTCTGTACGACCGATCTTGAACCTCAAATCCCTGAACCCGTATCTTCGGGTGTTCAAATTCAAGATGGAATCTCTAAGAGCAGTGATAGCGAATCTGGAGGATGGGGAGTTTCTGGTGTCCCTGGATATAGAGGACGCATACCTACATATCCCAATTTGGCCCTCTCACCAAGCATTCCTCAGGTTCACGATTCTGGACCAACATTTCCAGTTTCAGACCTTACCCTTCGGTTTCTCCACAGCCCCAAGGGCATTCACAAAGATAATGGTGGAAATGATGCTACAACTGCGCAAGAGGAGTGTCCAAATAATTCCATACCTGGACGATCTCCTGATAAAGGCGGTGTCCAGGGAGCAGCTACTGCACAGCATCGACTTGACTACTCGTCTGCTTACGGATCACGAATGGATACTCAATTTCCAGAAATCTCACTTGGAACTGCTCAGAGAATTCATTTTCTGGGGATGATCCTGGATACGGTGTCTCAGAAGGTCTACCTTCCCATGGACAAGGCCTTGACTATTCAATCTATGGTCTGGTCGGTGCTGAAACTTCGCGTGGTCTCAATTCATCTGTGCATCTACTTACTGGGCAAGATGGTAGCCTCCTACGAGGCAATACAGTACGGCACGTTCCATGCACGACCGTTTCAACTGGATTTGTTGGACAAATGGTCGGGATTTCACCTGCACATGCATCAGCATATAGCCCTGTCACCAAAAGCACGTATATCCCTGCTATGGTGGCTACAAGTTCCCCATTTGGAGGAGAGTCAGAGTTTCAACACCCAGTTATGGATGCTGTTGACAACAGATGCCAGCCTCCGGAGCGCATTTCCAGGGGACGTGGTCCTTTCAGGAATCTGCTCTTCCAATCAACATCCTGGAACTCAGGGCAATTTACAATGCTCTAATACAGGCCTCATCCCTCCTTCCGCATCACGCCATCCAGGTGCAGTCGGACAATGCCACGGCAGTAGCATACATCAACCGGCAGGGAGGAACAAGAAACAGGGCCGCAATGCGAGAGGTGTCAAGAATACTCCTCTGGGCGGAAGCCAACGCAAGGGCCATCTCAGCCATTTACTTTCCAGGAGTGGACAACTGGGAAGCGGACTTCCTAAGCAAGCACGACCTCCATCCGGGAGAATGGGGCCTCCACTCTCAGGTGTTGCTCACCGGTTGGGTTGTCCACAGATAGACCTGATGGCTTCTCGTCTCAACAAGAAGTTCCATCGTTACTGCTCCAGAACGAGGGACCCACAGGCGGTTGCGGTAGATGCTCTGACGATGCCATGACCTTACTAGTTCATTTACCTGTTTCCTCCAATCCCGCCAATCCCAAGAGTTCTCAAAAGACTCAAAAAGGAAAGGGTTCAGGCAATTCTCATTGCCCCGGATTGGCCTGGACGGACCTCCTGACCCTGTCGTTGGAGGAACCCTGGCCTCTGCCGCTTCTCATGGACCTTCTTCAACAAGGACCTTTCATCTATCCAGACTTATAGCAGCTACGTTTGACGGCCTGGAGGTTGAGGGAAGGTGGTTTCCACAATGGTTCAGGCCCGTAAGGTCGTTACCTCCAAACATTACCATCGGATTTGGAAGAAATATGTTTCTTGGTGTGAGGGTCGAAAATGTTCTCTTGTGGAATTTTGTCTGCCCTGTTTCTGCTGTTCCTGCAAGCAGGAGTGGATAAGGGCCTACATTTAGGCTCCATCAAGGTTCAGATTTTGTCTCTCTCTATCTTCTTCCAGAAACAACTGGCGGTACTTCCTGAAGTACAGATCTTTCTGGGTGTAGTACGGTATGCTGGCGCTCGGGCTCCCGGCGACCAGCATACCGGTGCCGGGAGCCCGACCACCGGCATACCGACAGTGTGGCGAGCACAAAGGAGCCCCTTGCGGGCTCGCTGCGCTCGCCACGCTGTGGACACGGTGGCGCGCTACGGGCGACACACTATTTTATTCTCCCTCCAGGGGGGTCGTGGACCCCCACGAGGGAGAATAGTTGTCGGTATGCCGGGTGACGGGATTCCGGCGCCGGTATACTGTGCACCGGGATCCCGACATTTGGCATACAGAAGACAACCCAACCTTTCCTAAGGGGTTGTTGCACATTCAGCCACCCTGCCACACTGCTCCGTGGGACCTCAATGTGGTGTTGACCTTTCTCCAGTCGGATTGGTTTGAACCCTTGCATAAGGTTGACTTAAAATACCTGCCATGGAAGACTGTTATGTTACTGGCCTTGGCTTCGGCTAGACGACTGTCAGAATTGGGGGCCTTGTCCTGTAAGAGCCCATACTTGGTGTTTCATGAGGGTAGGGCGGAGCTCAGAACTCGCCCACAGTTTTTGCCGAAAGTAGTGTCGGCCTTTCATGTAAACCAAGCAATTGTGGTTCCGGTCTTATCAGACACTTCAGTTGCTCTAAAGTCCCTGGATTTTGTGCGGGCTTTGAGGATTTACATCAAAAGGACTGCTCGTCACAGGAAGTCTGACTCACTTTTTGTCCTTTATGACGCTACGAAAATTGGTCGTCCTGCCTCCAAGCAGTCCATTGCTTGTTGGCCCAAACTGACTATTCAACAAGCCTATACTTCAGCGGCACTGCCGCTGCCGAGTTCGGTTCAGGCCCATTCCACAAGGTCGGAGGGTTCTTCCTGGACAGCTGCCGGGGCGTCTCTGCCTTACAGTTGTGCCGTGCAGCAACTTGGTCTAGTGTGAACACGTTAGTTCAGTTCTACAGGTGACCTTCAGTTTGGTCAGGCAGTTTTGCAGGGGTCTCAACACTCTCCCACCCGTTCTTGGAGCTTTGGGGCGTTCCCATGGTAATATACTATTCCCTAGTATCCACTAGGACATTAGAGAAAATAGGAATTTAATAGCTACCGGTAATTCCTTTTCTCGTAGTGGATACTGGGTGCCCGCCTCTGTGCTTTGTTTCCCTGCTTACCTAGTTGTTTGTGTCATTGGATGGGTTTGCTGTTGCTTCCCTGTTCCATGTTTGGTTTGTGTTGCTATCCTTCTATCGTTAGCGTTGCTTTCCTCTGTTCTGGTTAGCTCTGCTATCTTATTGTTTGTGTGTTGGTTCGCTACCTCACCGCTCTATGTGTTATATCCTTCTCTCAAAGTATGTCTGTCTCCTCGGGCGCAGTTTCCTAGACTGAGTCTGCTAGGAGAGGCATAGAGGAGAGGAGCCATCGCACACTATTGATTTCTTAAAGTGCCAGGCTCCAGTGGACATGATCTATACCCCATGGTAATATACTATTCCCCAGTATCCACTACGGACTACGAGAAAAGGAATTACCGGTAGGTATTAAATTCCTATTTTTTCATGTTGACCTTGTTCATGTCGACCTAATGTCCTTGTCGACCTATTTCTAGTGTCAACCTAGCCACTGTCTACCAATTGGTGTCGACCTAATTGGTGTCGACCCAGAGTCTGGATACCGTATATTACATATGTATAATCAGAGATGAGAGGGTCGGATTCCCTGGAATCCGAACAGGTGGCTGTGCGGAATACAAGTGCTGACACCGTATCCATAAGGGGCTGTGCTGCTGTCACTGTGTCCATCTATGGAACTGTACTGCTGTTATTGTGTCCATCTAAGTGGCTGTGCTGTCACTGTGTCCATCTAAATGACTGTGCTGTCACTGTGTCCATCTAAATGGTTGTGCTGCTGTCACTGTGTCCATCTAAGGGGCTGTGCTGTTGTCACAGTGTGTCCATCTAAGGGGCAGTGCCATCACTGTGTCCATCTAAGAGGCTGTGCTGTGTCCATCTAAGGGGCTGTGCTACTGTTCTGTGCTGTGTCCATCCACAAACTTTGTCCATTCCCCTTAGTCCAGTGGTTCCCAAACATTTTTGAATCACGATGCCTTAGAGCATTGAAGTACACATCCCAGCATGCCCTGCTACAGTTTTGCTATTTGACCAGGCTAAAACTGTAGCAGGGAATGCTGAGATGTGTTGTTCAACAACAGCTGGAGTGCTAAAGGTTCCCCATCACTGCCCTAGAGTTTCAGACTTTTTTCACGGTACCCCTAGGCCAAAAGTTTCTTATTGAAAAATGTACAAATAAATATTAATTAAGTAAATTAGGTTTATATGTTATCTTTAGGTTCACTTGTGTGGTGAGGGAGAAGATTTGCTTCTGTTTGTCCACATATGTCATGATTGGCAGCCACCAGCAGTGGTCAGGGTCGGATTAAACCTTGGGGGTGCCCGGGGCACTTAAGACAGGGGGGCCCCGGTGGAAGATGGGGGCTATATTAGTTTGTGTATACCTCCCAACATGTCCTATTCCAGGAGGGACATAATGCTCTCCTCGACTTCCCACTTAATATATGATTGACATCACCTGTGTTGAACTATTTAATTGATAAGAAAGGTATTTCAAAACAGGTGATTGCAATCATAAATTAAGAAGGAAGTCCAGGTAGAGATCATGTTGCCCCTCCTGGAATGGGTCTTGGTGGGAGGTATGGATTGTGTATATTAAATTTAAACCAATGGTGTATATTAGTTTTAAACTAATAGTTTAATAATGGCTAGGTACTGTTTCTAGCTCCGCCTAATTGAAAGACCACTATTATATAAAATGTTCTTGTAGTGTAACAGAGACAACTTAACCTTAAAATACACATAGAAAAATGAAATACTTTATCCTATCAGATGCAAGAATAGCAGCAGCCTCTGTACTACAAACACACTGTGACAGGACTCAGGAGGACTCTCTGTGTGTGTCTCTATCTCTAGATTCAAATGGTTTAGTTGCATAACAGTTTACACAAGACTCAGATACCCAAGCAGGGAAGAGGAGAAGCTCGGAACCATGTGTCACTTAGAGCTCTCTCCACCCTCCTATCTCTCCTCTGGTCGGAAAGCTCTATCGGTAGCTCATGAAACCTGATACTCCTGTGTCTCTGCCTTCACTGCATACTGTCCTGCTCACATTCTGGCTGCTGGTTCTGCTGCTGCTTAAGAGGGAAAGCTAGTGATATGTTAGTGTGCTCTGGCCAGGGGGTGGGGCCTGACAAAGAGGGGCCGGGGTACAGTATGCCCTGCATCCCCTTCTTAATCCGGCTGTGGGGTGTAGTATGTGATGCCGGCGGTCCGGCTCCCGGCGGCCAGCATACCGGTGCCGGAATCCCGACCGCCGGCATACCGGCAAGCCTAATTTTTTGGGTAAGCAAATCTATATTTTGCTGCCCCTGTGTGGAGTATATAGGGGCATGGTTTTGTGGGGAAGGAGCGTCCCTCTCAAGCCAGCCCTGCTTCAGAAGGCCTGGCAAGTAGTATCAAAGAGGAGGGAAGGAGAGAGGCCCCCTCCCATACTCCGGTTACTGACCGTCTCCTCCTACTATGTTAAGGTCTGCAGCCGGCTGCAGCGTACCGCTACCTCCATCACTGCTGCTCTCTGTTTACAATTTTTTTTAAAAAGCTTGAAACAGGGAGAACACAGGCCTGCGTGCCCTCCCCCACTCCCAGATCCACTAGTGCCCACATACATGGATTGTAGAGGGGAACACTGACAGGGTTGCGTTTGTGTGACCGGTGGTCAGGAGACTCGTGGGTGTTATGGATACCCACTAGTGGGAATAGTCTCTGCTAGTCGGCATGCCGACTACCGGGATTGTTAGGGGGTGGGATCCCTGCGTCAGTCACACAACTACATCCCCAGTGACACACACACACACAGACACAGGGACCTGGAGCACACTGACATACTGTACAAGCAGATTGTATATGGGCACACTGATACACACACACAGGGACCAGAAGCACACTGATACACACACACACACACACACACACACACACACACACAGAGACTGTATTTGGGCACACCGACACATGCACAATGTACAGAGGCACACCGACACATGCACACACAGTATACTGGGGCACATACCTTCTCTGTTATAGTGCAGCTCCAGCTTCCCCTCATAACCACATGCTGCACTGTCTGTCTCCGGCCTCCCCGTTTCCCTGCATCGTGGGAGGGCTGGGAGCAGCTGTGCTGTGCTCAGTCTGTGCTTTCTGTGTCCACTGTCCAGGGCTAACGGGCAGAGGAGCGGGTAGGCGGACGGGTGGCGGCTTAGAGAGTGAGTGACAGTCACTTGCTGTCTGTAGTAGAGCAGAGCCCTTCTGACTGCGGTGCTCTACGCATCTGCGTACCGCATGTATGCATCAGGCCGGCACTAATACTATCACAGTGATGCTACACTGACTCCGGAGGCCCCACCCTCTGCATTCACAGTGTGACTTCATATTAGTCAGCAAAGAAGTAAAAAATGTTACTGTGCAAATGTACTGTGCACTGCACCCCAAAACTCTATAGTACCCCAGTGCACGTGCATAAAAGTGGTCTGACGCCACGCAGTGTGAGCCAAGTTGCCAGTTTAAAAAAAATGAAAATACAATTTGTGGGGGTCATTTCGAGTTGATCTTTCACTAGATACTTTTTGCAGCACTGCGATCAGATAGTTGCCGTCTATAGGGGAGTGTATTTTAGCTTTGCAAGTGTGCGAACACCTGTGCTGCCGAGTTCTGCAAAAACATTTTGTGCAGTTTCTGAGTAGGTCTGAACTTACTCAGCCCTTGCGATCACTTATGCCTGTCTGGTTCCGGAATTGACGTCAGACACCCGCCCTGCAAACGCTTGGACACGCCTGCGTTTTCCCAAACACTCCCTGAAAATGGTCAGTTGACACCTATAAACACCTTCTTCCTGTCAATCTCCTTGCGATCGGCTGTGCGAATGGATTCTTCGTTAAATCCATCGCTCAGCAACGATCCGCTTTGTGCCCGCACGACGTGCCTGAGCATTGCAGTGCATAAGCATGCGCAGTAGTGACCTGATCGCTGCGCTGCGAAAAATGGCAGCGTGTGAACAGGTCTGAATGACCCCCTGTATTTGTTTGTACTGTGCAATGCACCCCAGAACTCTATAGTATCCCAGTGTGTGTGCATAAAAGCAGTCTCACTCCACATAGTGTGAGCTGAGCTGCCAGTTAAAAAAAAAAAAAAATATATATATATATATATATATATAAAAAAAATGAAGAATAGCGCCAAGGCTAATCCTAAATGACACACAAGATGAAGTATAATGAATATGCTTAAGTGAAAAATATTTGTACTTAAATAGAAAATGTTTTGACACCCCCCATGAATTGATGGGTGGCAGCTCGTGCCCAGTATATGGATAAAATATAGAAAATGAAGTGCACTTCATTTTCTCTCTCTCTCTCTCTCTCTCTCTCTCTCTCTCTCTATATATATATATATATACATATATATATATATATATATATACTGTTGTATAATTTGTTTGTACTGTTCTGTGCACTGCACCCCAGTATGCTGTTTCCCAGTGCAACTCTGTTCAAAGACAATTCCATCTTGCACCACTTTTCATTTCTGCCACTGGCAATGGCCCTCATTCCGAGTTGATCGCTCGCTAGCTGCTTTTAGCAGCAGTGCACACGCTAGGCCGCCGCCCTCTGGGAGTGTATTTTAGCTTAACAGAAGTGTGAACGAAAGATTAGCAGAACTGCGCGTGAAAAATTTCATGCCGTTTCTGAGTAGCTCCAGACCTACTCCTATCTTGCGATGAATGAAGTCTGTTTAGTTCCTGGTTTAACGTCACAAACACGCCCTGCGATCGGCAAGCCACTCCCCCGTTTCTCCAGCCACTCCTGCGTTTTTGCCTGGCATGCCTGCGGTTTTTAGCGCACTCCCTGAAAACGCCGAGTTGCCACCCAGAAACACCCACTTCTTGTCAATCATACTACGATCACTCGAGCGTCTGAAAAACGTCGCTTGAGCTTGGGTAAAACTACAAAGTTTTGTGTGAAAGTACTTAGCGCATGCACGCTGCGTACCATGCGCAGAATTGCAGTTTTTTCACTTGATTGCTGTGCTGCGAAAATCGGCAGCGAGCGATCAACTCGGAATGACCACATTGTTATTTAGATGTGCTATAAACTGCCGTGTGTTTGTCCTGCTGCTCGGTTGCTTAGTAACCAGCCAGCTCGCTACAGCCTTTGGCCTACAGCGGATGAAAACAATATTGTGAGCTGTGAGGTGGTCAAAATTGACTGAAAATGAGTGGAAATGCTCCCTGCTCTGCATTCCTGTGCTGAGCTGATGTCTCGGCATGCAGCATGAAGCCTCCTCTCCCCCTCCCCTGTGACAGTGCAGTGTGCGGGACCCAAAAGGGGCAGCGCTACACAGGACCAGGCTGCAGACTGCTGCACAGGAGGATGAGTTGCTGCAGCTCCAGCCTGCCAGACTTAAGTGGATGGAAAGAGAGTGAGTGAATGAAAGTGTGAGTATATGCATACAGTATCTGTGTATATGTATGTGTGACTGTGTATGTATGTGTGTAATCTATGTACAGTATGTGTGTAACGTACGTGTGTGTGTATGTATATGTGTATGTGGGGTGTGTATCTGTGTATGTGTGACTGTGCGGCATAATGAGTGTAAGCATCACTGCTATGGGGACATTACATGTGTAAGTGTAACTGGTACAGGGTGCATTACGTGTGTAAGCATCACTACTACAGGGGTCATTATATGTGTAAGCGTCACTACTACAGGGTGCGTTACGTGTGTAAGCGCCACTGCTACAGGGGGCGATACATGTGTAAGCGTAATTACTACAGGGGGCGTTATATGTGTAAGCGTCACTGCTACAGGGGCGTTACGTAAGTAAGCGTCACTAGTACAGAGAGCGTTACGTGTGTAAGCATCACTGCTATGAGGGGCGTTATGTGTGTAAGCATCACTGGTAAGAAGGGCGTTACGTGTGTAAGCATTACTGGTACAGAGGGTGTTGCGTGTGTAAGCGTCACTACTACAGGGGGCGTTGCGTGTGTAAGCGTCACTGCTATAGGGGGCGTTACGTGTGTAAGCATCATGTCAAAGTCGAAAAATATTGCAGTACACACATCACGTACAAACTACACACAGATGGCCTCCGTGCGTGTACTTGTTCTGCCGTGCGTGCACATATCCACAATTTGCGTATGGTCGCTCCCGCGGTCCTGCGCATCAGCGCGTGGTATGAGTATTTACGGTAGAGTTTGTGAACGCATGGAAAGCTATCAAAACACATTACATATTTAATCCAAATAGTGCACAATGTACACATAGTCTCCCTGCACCACATCAGTAAGTTACAACAGTTTAAATGGTAATAGAACAAAGGGATTCACCTTTACAGGATAGGAGGGGACAGAACAAGGTTATAAGGTGGTGTTTAGTATCCAGCTGTAGGGTATTGTAAGGGTAATATTCCAGTGTTGGTTTGAAGAAGATCGCATGTCCCTGCGAATAGTTATGTGCAGGAGCAGAATATAGATATAAACTGTATTTGCTGTACATTAAGTATGCGGCGGGAACCCAGAGGAGACCACCCACAAGTGCATCTTGAACAGACATCGCCCACCTATTCAAACCGACCTATGACCTCTCCTGTACTGTAAATGACATCCCTGTGTCCAATGGACAAAGAGATTACAGTGTCCATTGTGTTAAGTTTTGGAAGATTGTATAAAAGATGCCTGCTGCAGGCCTGGTCACACAAGACTCACAAAGTTATCTATCTAGATGACCGAGGACCAGACTGGGTAGCGCGTATCATTGACTGTAGCCATTATTCTTTTGTATTGTATTGCTTTGTTATTGTAACCCCCTTTCTCTATCGTCCTAGTGGATGCTGGGGTTCCTGAAAGGACCATGGGGAATAGCGGCTCCGCAGGAGACAGGGCACAAAAAGTAAAGCTTTAGGATCAGGTGGTGTGCACTGGCTCCTCCCCCTATGACCCTCCTCCAAGCCTCAGTTAGATTTTTGTGCCCGGCCGAGAAGGGTGCAATCTAGGTGGCTCTCCTAAAGAGCTGCTTAGAAAAGTTTAGCTTAGGTTTTTTATTTTACAGTGAGTCCTGCTGGCAACAGGATCACTGCAACGAGGGACTTAGGGGAGAAGAAGTGAACTCACCTGCGTGCAGGATGGATTGGCTTCTTTGGCTACTGGACATTAGCTCCAGAGGGACGATCACAGGTACAGCCTGGATGGTCACCGGAGCCTCGCCGCCGGCCCCCTTGCAGATGCTGAAACGAGAAGAGGTCCAGAATCGGCGGCAGAAGACTCCTCAGTCTTCTTAAGGTAGCGCACAGCACTGCAGCTGTGCGCCATTTCCTCTCAGCACACTTCACACGGCAGTCACTGAGGGTGCAGGGCGCTGGGAGGGGGGCGCCCTGGGAGGCAAATGAAAACCTTTTTTGGCTAAAAATACCTCACATATAGCCTCCGGGGGCTATATGGAGATATTTAACCCCTGCCAGAATCCATTAAAGAGCGGGAGACGAGCCCGCCGAAAAAGGGGCGGGGCCTATCTCCTCAGCACACAGCGCCATTTTCCCTCACAGAAAGGCTGGAGGGAAGGCTCCCAGGCTCTCCCCTGCACTGCACTACAGAAACAGGGTTAAAACAGAGAGGGGGGGCACTAATTTGGCGTTAGAAATATATAAAAGATGCTATAAGGGAAAACACTTATATAAGGTTGTCCCTATATAATTATAGCGTTTTTGGTGTGTGCTGGCAAACTCTCCCTCTGTCTCTCCAAAGGGCTAGTGGGTCCTGTCCTCTATCAGAGCATTCCCTGTGTGTGTGCTGTGTGTCGGTACGTGTGTGTCGACATGTATGAGGACGATGTTGGTGAGGAGGCGGAGCAATTGCCTGTAATGGTGATGTCACTCTCTAGGGAGTCGACACCGGAATGGATGGCTTATTTAGGGAATTACGTGATAATGTCAACACGCTGCAAGGTCGGTTGACGACATGAGACGGCCGACAAACAATTAGTACCGGTCCAGACGTCTCAGAAACACCGTCAGGGGTTTTAAAACCCCCGTTTACTTTAGTCGGTCGACACAGACACAGACACGGACACTGAATCCAGTGTCGACGGTGAATAAACAAACGTATTCCTTATTAGGGCCACACGTTAAGGGCAATGAAGGAGGTGTTACATATTTCTGATACTACAAGTACCACAAAAGAGGGTATTATGTGGGATGTGAAAAAACTACCGTAGTTTTTCCTGAATCAGATAAATTAAATGAAGTGTGTGATGATGCGTGGGTTCCCCCCGATAGAAAATTATGGGCGGTATACCCTTTCCCGCCAGAAGTTAGGGCGCGTTGGGAAACACCCCTTAGGGTGGATAAGGCGCTCACACGCTTATCAAAACAAGTGGCGGTACCGTCTATAGATAGGACCGTCCTCAAGGAGCCAGCTGACAGGAGGCTGGAAAATATCATAAAAAGTATATACACACATACTGGTGTTATACTGCGACCAGCGATCGCCTCAGCCTGGATGTGCAGAGCTGGGGTGGCTTGGTCGGATTCCCTGACTAAAAATATTGATACCCTTGACAGGGACAGTATTTTATTGACTATAGAGCATTTAAAGGATGCATTTTCTATATATGCGAGATGCACAGAGGGATATTTGCACTCTGGCATCAAGAGTAAGTGCGATGTCCATATCTGCCAGAAGATGTTTATGGACACGACAGTGGTCAGGTGATGCAGATTCCAAACGGCACAAAGGTGTATTGCCGTATAAAGGAAGAGGAGTTATTTGGGGTCGGTCCATCGGACCTGGTGGCCACGGCAACTGCTGGAAAATCCACCGTTTTTACCCTAAGTCACATCTCTGCAGAAAAAGACACCGTCTTTTCAGCCTCAGTCCTTTCGTCCCTATAAGAGTCATATCTGCCCAGGGATAGAGGAAAGGGAAGAAGACTGCAGCAGGCAGCCCATTCCCAGGAACAGAAGCGTTCCACCGCTTCTGCCAAGCTCTCAGCATGACGCTGGGACCGTACAGGACGCCTGGATCCTACATGTAGTATCCCAGGGGTACAGATTGGAATGTCGAGACGTTTCCCCTTCGCAGGCTCCTGAAGTCTGGTTTACCAAGGTCTCCCTCCGACAAGGAGGCAGTATGGGAAACAATTCACAAGCTGTATTCCCAGCAGGTGATAATCAAATTACCCCTCCTACAACAAGAAAAGGGGTATTATTCCACATTATATTGTGGTACTGAAGCCAGAAGGCTAGGTGAGACCTATTCTAAATCTAAAAAAATTTGAACACTTACAAAGGTTCAAATCAAGATGGAGTCACTCAGAGCAGTGATAACGAACCAGGAAGAAGGGGACTATATAGTGTCCCGAGACATCAGGGATGCTTACCTCCATGTCCAAAATTTGCCCTTCTCACTAAGGGTACCTCAGGTTCGTGGTACAGAACTGTCACTATCAGTTTCAGACGCTGCCGTTTGGATTGTCCACGGCACCCCGGGTCTTTACCAAGGTAATGTTAGGGTCTCCTGCCCTGTGCTGCCACGTCGTCATGGCAACCGGGAGACAAGTGCTAGTGGAGTAACCTGAGCGCAGCTGATACTCCGGTTCGGGTCTTTTGCTGTGCAGTGGTTATAGGCTCTGTGCACGGCAGGGGATCCGGTGCTGGTTTTTGTGCTCACAGTCTGTGAGGTCTGAGTGGGGCGTGGACAGCACCTGCTTTATAAGGCCTCTTTTCAGGGTAAGCAGATGCTGCTGAATCTCTGTTGGTTAGTCAGTTCATGAAAGTTAGCCAGTACTGTGTAGCTTTGTATTTGTTTGTTGCTTACTGCAAATAGGCCTGGGGATTTGGTATTACACTCTGCCAATCCAGACCTAGCAGTAAGACTGGAGTCAGTCGTTTAGCTTGCTGGGGTTCTGTTATTACTCTGTGAACTTAGCAAGTTTGCGGCTGTATTCTAACACTTGCCTGTCTAATCCTGTCTCACTGTGCTAGGTGTCAGGGGTCAGTTTAGTGGCAGTAAGCTTAAACCTGTGCACTGCAAGTGAGAATCAGGATTGTGGAGGCTCTCCTTGTGTCTATCATTCCATCTCTGACCAAGGAGTTTACTGCCACACCCGTTGGTAACCCTTTAGGGTTTTGCTGTTGCCCTTAGCAACAGCATTTCGGGTTCTCTACGTATTAAAACACAACATCTTGCTTTTTACATCTGAGCAGTTCTAATACAAGGGAGATACCCAGTTCCTTAGCCTCTGGGCTTCTCTGTTCACTGTGTGTGTATTTTGTTACCCTATCACCTTCTGTGTACGTTATGTCATATTCCCCAGTTTGTCTGTGAGTCCATTTGTTTTGCATAACAGTTCAAACACCAGTACATTCCTGCAGGCACTGGTGTGCATAACATATTCAGCAGCCTAATACTCCTGTTGAAATTTTGTGGGAATATGGAGCATACCCCTCAAAATACGTTGCAACAGGTGGTCGATCAGGTGCAGGTCCTGACTCGGCAATTTAATGATTTGTCCATTAAAATGCACACCTCCCAGGCTGCTGGCGGAGCTCCCGCAGCAGCAGCACCTGCAGGGGTTAAGGAGCCGAAAGTAAATCTCCCGGATCGTTTTTCTGGAGATCGCTCGCAGTTCTTTTGTTTCAAGGAGAGCTGCAAGCTATACTTCCGGCTTAGACCTCAGTCTTCTGGGTCGGAGATTCAGCGGGTGGGCATAGTGATTTCCTTGCTACAAGGAGACCCACAGGTCTGGGCATATGGGTTGCAGCCTGACTGTCCGTCGCTTAAAAGTGTTGATGCTTTTTTTACGGCACTGGGCATGTTGTATGATGACCCTGACAAGACGGCCTCAGCCGAGGCTCAGATTTCGATCCTTAAGCAAGGGCGAAGGCCAGTTGAGGTTTACTGTACGGAGTTTCGGAGGTTGGCCCATGATACCCAGTGGAATGACCCAGCCCTGAGACACCAGTACCGAAGAGGTCTTTCTAACCAGATAAAGGACCAACTGGTACAATATCCCTTGCCTGATAGCTTGGATCAGCTCATGCAGTTATCCATCCGGGTGGATAGACGGCTGAGAGAGCGTAGGCTTGAAAGGGAGACTGAGATTTCCTTCCTTCCCAAGGGAACCTCAGACTCTGAGGAATTTTCTGAGGAGCCTATGCAGATTGGGGCTACCCGCCTCTCCTCGCGTGAGAAGACGCGGAGGAGACAGCAGGGGTTGTGTTTGTACTGTGGGAATAAAGGTCATGTGGTAGTATCATGCCCAGAAAAGCCGGAAAACTTCAGGGCCTGAGGGTGATGGGAAATATCCTGTCAGGCCAGAAGTCAGAATTTCCCAAGAAGACTTTTATCATTCCGGTGACCTTGAAGATCCTCGGTCAAACTGTCAAGACTGAGGCCTTTGTGGACAGTGGGGCCGACGGGGTTTTTATGGACCGCCAATTCGCCCTAAAACACTCTGTTCCCTTAGTACCCTTGGCATCGGAAATTGAGATTTGTGGGTTAAACGGGGAACCATTATCCCAAGGTAAAATTACCTCTTGCACTAGCCAGATTTCTTTGTTTATTGGAGCCACACACTCTGAGAAGTTGTCCTTTTATGTGACTGTCTGTACTTTTGCCCCATTGGTGTTGGGGTTACCCTGGTTAAGGGCCCACAATCCTCAATTTGACTGGGTCTCTGGGGAGATTCTTAGTTGGGGTACTGATTGTTTCAGGAGTTGCTTGAGCCTTCCAGTCAGGCTCTCGCAGCTAAGTTTGCCAGGATTGCCAGGGTGTAATGCAGATTTTGCGGACGTGTTCTCCAAAAAAGTTGCAGAGGTACTACCTCCCCATCGCCCCTATGACTGTGCCATTGATTTGTTGCCAAATGCTAAGCTTCCCAAGAGCAGGTTGTACTCCCTGTCACGTCCTGAGACTCAGGCTATGGCAGAGTACATTCAGGAGAACTTGGCTAAGGGATTTATCAGACCTTCACAGTCTCCAGTTGGGTCGGGGTTCTTCTTCGTGGGTAAAAAGGACGGTTCGTTGCGACCCTGCATCGACTTCAGGGAATTGAACCGTATCACGATTAAAAACTCATACCCACTGCCTCTCATTTCGGTCTTGTTTGACCAGCTTCGTACTGCCACCATTTTTTCTAAGATTGACCTACGCGGTGCGTACAATCTAATCCGAATAAGAGAGGGGGATGAATGGAAGACTGCCTTTAATACCCACTCAGGGCATTATGAATATTTGGTGATGCCTTTTGGGCTCTGTAATGCCCCGGCAGTCTTCCAGGATTTCATGAATGATGTGCTCAGGGAATATTTGGATAGATTCTTAGTTGTATACTTAGATGACATCCTAATCTTCTCCCATTCCCTGGAGGAACATCGGAAGCATGTACGCTTAGTCCTCCAGAAACTCAGAGACCACCGGCTTGGGGCGAAGCTGGAGAAGTGCGAATTTGAAGTTCAGCAAATCGCATTTCTAGGATATATTATCTCCCCAGAAGGTTTCCAAATGGAGGGTTCCAAGGTACAGGCAGTCCTGGATTGGGTGCAGCCCACTAGTTTGAAGGCGCTTCAGCGTTTCCTGGGCTTTGCGAATTTTTATAGACGATTTATCGCTGGATTTTCGTCTATAGTGGCGCCCTTGGTGGCACTCACTAAGAAAGGGGCGGATGTTGCTCACTGGTCTTGTGAGGCTAAAGCGGCTTTTGCCCGTCTCAAAAGGGCATTTGTTTCGGCCAAGGTGCTGCGACACCCAGATCCAGAGCGTCCTTTTGTGGTGGAGGTGGATGCCTCTGAGATGGGTATTGGGGCAGTGCTTTCTCAGATGGGAGTGTCTGATAATCGCCTTCATCCCTGTGCTTACTTTTCCCGTAAATTTTCGCCTGCCGAGATGAATTATGACGTGGGTAACTGGGAATTGTTGGCTATTAAGGATGCACTCGAGGAGTGGAGACACTGGCTTGAGGGGGCTAAGTCTGTGGTCTCAATTCTCACTGACCATAAGAATCTGGCATATTTAGAGTCAGCGAAGCGTCTCAATGCCAGGCAGGCACGATGGGCTTTGTTTTTTGCTCGCTTTAATTTTTTGATAACATATCGCCCTGGGTCAAAAAACATCAAGGCTGATGCGCTCTCGCGGAGTTTTGCTCCAATCCAGGAGACCACCGAGGAGCCGTTGCCCATTGTTTCCCCATCATGTATTAAAGTGGGCATTACCCAGGACCTCTTATCATTAGTCCTTAGAGCACAGGAGCAGGCTCCTCCAGACCTTCCGGTAGGTCTTTTGTTTGTGCCTCCTAGGTTAAGACAGCGAGTGTTCCTGGAATTCCATGCCAAGAAGTCGGCAGGTCACCCGGGTATTGCCAGAACTCGGGAGTTGCTATCTAGGGCGGTGTGGTGGCCCTCGGTGGCTAAGGATGTGGATCAGTGGGTTCGGGCATGTGACATCTGTGCCCGAAATAAGACTCCTAGAGGGGTTCCTGTTGGCCCATTACATCCACTCTCTATCCCATCTAAGCCATGGACCCACATTTCAATGGATTTTGTGGTGGACTTGCCCAAATCCTCGGGGATGACAGCCATCTGGGTTGTCGTTGACAGGTTTTCGAAGATGGCGCACTTCGTTCCACTGGTTGGGCTGCCATCAGCCAGACGCCTGTCTGAATTATTTATGCTGCATGTTGTGCGTCTCCACGGGTTGCCACTTGATGTGGTCTCTGACCGCGGATCCCAGTTTGTGGCCAAATTCTGGAGGGCATTTTGTTCCGATCTCCAGATTTCTGTCAGCTTGTCGTCAGGCTACCATCCGCAGTCTAATGGGCAGACTGAAAGGGTGAACCAGTCCTTGGAGCAGTTCCTCAGGTGTTATGTCTCCAAGTGTCAGACTGACTGGGTTGCTCATCTGTCCATGGCGGAGTTTGCCTATAACAACGCGGCTCACTCTGCTACAGGGATCTCTCCCTTCCTTTGTGTGTATGGGCATCATCCTAAGGCCAATTCTTTTGACCCCCTGGACTCCACGCCTGGTGGTTCCTCTGTGGTTTCGGTCCTTAGAGGTATTTGGCGGAAAGTGAAGAAAGCCCTTGTGTCTGTGTCATTAGTGACCAAAAGGGTTTTTGATAAGCGGAAAAGACCCTGCAGCTTCAAATTAGGAGACTTCGTCTGGTTGTCTACCAAGAATTTGAAGTTGAGACAGCCATCTCATAAGTTAGGGCCCCGGTTCATCGGCCCTTATAAGATCACCAGGGTTATCAATCCGGTGGCATTTCAGTTAGATCTGCCCCGTTCTTTGGGTATCAATAAAACATTTCATTGTTCCCTTTTAAAACGGGCGATTAGTAATCCTTCTTCCAGTGGAAGACCTTCCCCTCTTCTGATACGTGGCCAGAGGGAGTTTGTTGTTGAAAGGATTCTTGACTCCAAGGTGGTTCGGGGTCGGCTGTCATTTTTGGTGCACTGGAAGGGGTATGGCCCGGAGGAGCGGTCGTGGGTGCGCAGTTGTGATCTTCATGCCCCCAGACTGATACGCTCTTTCTTCTCGCAGTTCCCCGATAAACCCGGTGGTAGGGGTTCTTTGACCCCTCGTCAGAGGGGGGGTACTGTTAGGGTCTCCTGCCCTGTGCTGCCACGTCGTCATGGCAACCGGGAGACAAGTGCTAGTGGAGTAACCTGAGCGCAGCTGATACTCCGGTTCGGGTCTTTTGCTGTGCAGTGGTTATAGGCTCTGTGCACGGCAGGGGATCCGGTGCTGGTTTTTGTGCTCACAGTCTGTGAGGTCTGAGTGGGGCGTGGACAGCACCTGCTTTATAAGGCCTCTTTTCAGGGTAAGCAGATGCTGCTGAATCTCTGTTGGTTAGTCAGTTCATGAAAGTTAGCCAGTACAGTGTAGCTTTGTATTTGTTTGTTGCTTACTGCAAATAGGCCTGGGGATTTGGTATTACACTCTGCCAATCCAGACCTAGCAGTAAGACTGGAGTCAGTCGTTTAGCTTGCTGGGGTTCTGTTATTACTCTGTGAACTTAGCAAGTTTGCGGCTGTATTCTAACACTTGCCTGTCTAATCCTGTCTCACTGTGCTAGGTGTCAGGGGTCAGTTTAGTGGCAGTAAGCTTAAACCTGTGCACTGCAAGTGAGAATCAGGATTGTGGAGGCTCTCCTTGTGTCTATCATTCCATCTCTGACCAAGGAGTTTACTGCCACACCCGTTGGTAACCCTTTAGGGTTTTGCTGTTGCCCTTAGCAACAGCATTTCGGGTTCTCTACGTATTAAAACACAACATCTTGCTTTTTACATCTGAGCAGTTCTAATACAAGGGAGATACCCAGTTCCTTAGCCTCTGGGCTTCTCTGTTCACTGTGTGTGTATTTTGTTACCCTATCACCTTCTGTGTACGTTATGTCATATTCCCCAGTTTGTCTGTGAGTCCATTTGTTTTGCATAACAGTTCAAACACCAGTACATTCCTGCAGGCACTGGTGTGCATAACAGGTAATGGCCGAAATGATGATTCTTCTTCGAAGAAAAGGCGTCTTAATTATCCCTTACTTGGACGATCTCCTGATAAGGGCAAAGTCCAGGGAACAGTTGGAGGTCGGAGTAGCACTATCTCGGATACTGCTACAACAGCACGGGTGGATTCTAAATATTCCAAAATCGCAGCTGATCCCGACGACAAGTCTGCTGTGCCTAGGGATGATTCTGGACACAGTCCAGAAAAAGGTGTTTCTCCCGGAAGAGAAAGCCAGGGAGTTATCCGAGCTAGTCAGGAACCTCCTAAAATCAGTGAATAATTGCACAAGGGTCCTGGTAAAGATGGTGACTTCCTACGAAGCAATTCCATTCGGCAGATTTCACGCAAGAATTTTTCAGTGGGATCTGCTGGACAAATGGTCCGGATCGCATCTTCAGATGCATCAGCGGATAACCCTATATCCAAGGACAAGGGTGTCTCTCCTGTGGTGGTTACAGAGTGCTCATCTTCTAGAGGGCCGCAGATTCGGCATTCAGGATTGGATGCTGGTGACCACGGAGGCAAGCCCGAGAGGCTGGGGAGCAGTCACACAAGGAAAAAATTTCCAGGGAGTGTGATCAAGTCTGGAGACTTTTCTCCACATAAATATACTGGAGCTAAGGGTAAATTTATAATACTCTAAGCTTAGCAAGACCTCTGCTTCAAGGTCAGCCGGTATTGATCCAGTGGGAAAAACATCACGGCAGTCGCCCACGTAAATAGACAGGGCGGCACAAGAAGCAGGAGGGCAATGGCAAAAACTGCAAGGACTTTTCGCTGGGCGGAAAATCATGTGATAGCACTGTCAGCAGTGTTTCATTCCGGGAATGGAAACTGGGAAGCAGACTTCCTCAGCAGGCACGACCTCCACCCGGCAGAGTGGAAACTTCATCGGGAAGTTTTCCACATGATTGTAAACCGTTGGGAAATACCAAAGGTGGACATGATGGCGTCCCGTCTGAACAAAAAACGGGACAGGTATTGCGCCAGGTTAAGAGACCCTCAGGCAATAGCTGTGGACGTTCTGGTAACACCATGGATGTACCAGTCGGTGTATGTGTTCCATCCTCTGCTTCTCATACCTAAGGTACTGAGACTTATAAGACGTAGAGGAGTAAGAACTATACTCATGGCTCCGGATTGGCCAAGAAGGACTTGGTACCCGGAACTTCAAGAGATGCTCACAGAGGACTTATGGCCTCTGCCGCTAAGAAGGGACTTGTTTCAGCAAGTACCATGTCTGTTCCAAGACTTACCGCAGCTGCGTTTGACGGCATGGCGGTGGAACGCCGGATCCTAAGGGAAAAAGGCATTCCGGAAGAGGTCATTCCTACCCTGGTCAAAGCCAGAAAGGAGGTGACCGCACAACATTATCACCACATGTGGCAAAAATATGTTGCGTGGTGTGAGGCCAGAAAGGCCCCACGAAGAAATTTCAACTCGGTCGATTCCTGCATTTCCTGCAAACAGGAGTGTCTATGGGCCTCAAATTGGGGTCCATTAAGGTTCAAATTTCGGCCCTGTCGATTTTCTTCCAGAAAGAAGTGGCTTCAGTTCCTGAAGTCCAGAAGTTTGTCAAGGGAGTATTGCATATACAACCCCCTTTTGTGCCTCCAGTGGCACTGTGGGATCTCAACGTAGTTCTGGGATTCCTCAAATCACATTGGTTTAAAACCAGTCAAATCTGTGGATTTGAAGCATCTCACATGAAAAGTGACCATGCTCTTGGCCCTGGCCTGGACCAGGCGAGTGTCAAATTGGTGGGTTTTTTTTTCTCAAAAAAGCCCATATCTGGTTGTCCATTTGGACAGGGCAGAGCTGCGGACTCGTCCCCAGTTCTCTCCCTAAGGTGGTGTCAGTGTTTCACCTGAACCAGCTTATTTTGGTGCCTTGCGCCTACTAGGGACTTGGAGGACTCCAGGTTGCTAGATGTTGTCAGGGCCCTGTAAATATAGGTTCCAGGACGGCTGGAGTCAGGAAAACTGACTTGCTGTTATCCTGTATGCACCCAACAAACTGGGTGCTCTTGCTTCTAAGCAGACTATTGCTAGTTGGATGTGTAATACAATTCAGCTTGCACATTCTGTGGCAGGCCTGCCACAGCCAAAATATGTAAATGCCCATTCCACAAGGAAGGTGGGCTTATCTTGGGCGGCTGCCCGAGGGGTCTCGGCTTTACAACTTTGCCGAGCGGCTATTTAGTCAGGGGCAAACACGTTGGTAAAATCCTACAAATTTGATACCCTGGCTAAGGAGGACCTGGAGTTCTCTCATTCGGTGCTGCAGAGTCATCCGCACTCTCCCGCCCGTTTGGGAGCTTTGGTATTATCCCCATGGTCCTTTCAGGAACCCCAGCATCCACTAGGACGATAGAGAAAATAAGAATTTACTTACCGATAATTCTATTTCTCGGAGTCCGTAGTGGATGCTGGGCGCCCATCCCAAGTGCGGATTATCTGCAATACTTGTACATAGTTACAAAAATCGGGTTATTATTGTTGTGAGCCATCTTTTCAGAGGCTCCGCTGTTATCATACTGTTAACTGGGTTCAGATCACAGGTTGTACAGTGTGATTGGTGTGGCTGGTATGAGTCTTACCCGGGATTCAAAATCCTTCCTTATTGTGTACGCTCGTCCGGGCACAGTATCCTAACTGAGGCTTGGAGGAGGGTCATAGGGGGAGGAGCCAGTGCACACCACCTGATCCTAAAGCTTTACTTTTTGTGCCCTGTCTCCTGCGGAGCCGCTATTCCCCATGGTCCTTTCAGGAACCCCAGCATCCACTACGGACTCCGAGAAATAGAATTATCGGTAAGTAAATTCTTATTTTCAGTAATAATACGCTGTGGTGTCGGAAACCAAGTAGTTTAATTACAATCTGGTGTCGTGTCTTCCTTTCCCTGCTAAGGTTTAAAGTGTATTATTATCGCATTGCATAGCTGTTAAGGGTTCACGGTGTATCATTGGGTGTGTACGCACTGCGTGTACTTTGTACAGCCAGCGCGACATTTGTACGCAAAGTCCGTACTCGGTACGGGACTCTGTACGCTAACGGTGTAAAAAGTCCGTAGGTTGCGGATTAAGTATAGCGGCCGCAGCGGCTTCATTTAAAGTGTATGAAATGTCTTTTTAAAGTGTTGCTTTTAGTTCTGCATGGAAATCAGCATTCTCAATTGGGGGCATCGTCCGGTTTTCCACATACTCACAGCCTAACAAGTCACAGCAGACTTAATCTATCAGCAAAAGGGAGGACAGAAAGTATCCTACGTAACCTTTTCTTGGTCAATGGATACACTGAAAACCCTACTTGTGTGCTGATT